>NC_090934.1:1084527183-1085144630 GCF_040938575.1 Ambystoma mexicanum
AAGATTGCATGTATGTCATGCGCTGCAGAAAATGCAAGCCGTTCAATAACTGTACAGATGCTGCAATGCAAGTAGACTAAGTGACCTTAGAAGCTGGCTATACATAGTAAATAGATTGTAGGCGGATCCACCATTGTATAGAAGCTGGACATCAGTGTCATGAACTTAGTGAGCCCCATAGAGAGGAACGGCAGAGAGCTGTGTCGCAGCAAGAATTAGCTGTGATCACGGACTTGAATGGTGAAGCTGTCTGGCCTAGTGTCAAGGCCAAAGGCTGCCAAGACTGGTTATCTATTCTTGAAGGCGGAAAACATGAGAAGCTGAATGATCCATTGTTAAGGTGCAAAGAAAGAACACCAAGCATGCCAAGTTTTATTCATTTAAGAAATGTAATTACTGCAAGATGGACCAAATTGTGGTCTCCTGTCACGTGAGCCAAGGATGGAAATACAGTTGGGCTTGGAGTTCTAGAATAAGCGATAGTGCGTGTCCACACTCCCTTATATTCCCAGAGACAAGAATACACTGCAAGGCCAAGTTTAAAGACAATCTTCATGGTAGAAGGCATGTGTGATGAGACGTTGGGCGAAATGGGTGGGGAGGTAAAGTCAAGACCACCTCCTGGCACCTGGGTATGAGCGTACATGCAGCTAAAGTGAACTGAATGTTCGAAGCATGGCACGAGTGTGCCAACCAATTGTAGAGGGCGATATAACAAAGGGCATAATAGTTTGAGAGACAATGATATACCATGTACTTAATAGTGTTGAAGAGGACTTGCACTAGAGGTGGGCAGGAGTTGTCCACCTGACAGAGACCCAATCACAACCCAACCCCATATAGAACGTATACTTAGATGTTCCCCTTGAGCCTATCACAACTCCTTGTAGGTTTTTAATTGCCATGTAGTATGATGTCATGTATGATCAATTTTCACTATATAACTGATTTTTTGTAAAGTACGCCGAGAGCTTGAGCGAACGTCCATTGATGTCCATTGTAACTCCCTGTTTTGTGGAAGGGTGAGGACCTGGCAGTGGGGCATAACCCCTATCACAAGGGATAACAAACAATGGCAATGCTAACAGTTTGGGCCTCTCTGCAGGCAAGGGAAAAGGGTTTTTCCAGACACTGCTATAGGGGTATTAACTGGCCATTGATGGTCGCAACTGCAAAATAGTGCAAGTACCTGGACATATAAAAGCAGTGCCTTTCGAATACACAATATTTAGACAAGCCAAAACTGTTGGCTTTGCCAATGGGTGTTTTTAAGAGGACTTCAGTGACTGACATACATAATGCTTCTGAGTGGCTGAAGGCAGACCAGATGAAGACATTTTTATTACACCAGTAGTGTAAAAACACTTGCAGGCACTTCGAGCACAGTTTGATGCTAAGGATGAATAGCACTAGCTCAGAGATCCCAGGAGGATATCTTTAGGGTGAGAGGGACAGGAAGTGGCTGGGAATGGCCGTAGAGATTAGCATGGCCATGGGCAGTCAATGGGTGCGCAAATAACCAAACAACGTCTACTATCTGCGTGTCCCTCGTCATATGCCATTTCTCCATTGCTGTACTCTCGGTTTTAAGGTGGCACTAGATCCACCTAATAGCAAAACAAAAAATACCAAGATCCCCGAGGTTCAGGTACAGAAGCAAAAAGTGCCAGCTCACAGGAAAATAATTAGAAACAACCTACATTTGATTGTGATCATACATTAGGCCCAAAGGGCAGAATCTCCATCGCAACTCTCTGATGCAAAGATTTCTATTCTCTCACACCGTGCTGCCCACGCGCGTATGCTGGCCTGCATGCAGAGATAAACACGCGCATAGGTTTGCTCGTCACGTGGAGGTGCTGCGACTTCCACAATGGCGCGCCACCATATCTGTCCCTCTCAGAAGCACCACGCGTGAATAGGGGAAAGACAAATTACCATAGTCAGTCATTTTCGAGGCTATTTCTTTTGTCATGTTCTTATCGGCTTGACTTCTTACATGAAAAGGGTGTTTAAGGGTTTGAAGCCAGGAACATGCAATACCGGAAAAGAAAGAACTGGTCTCGAATTTCTTAATTTAGAAACCGTGGCAGGCACCAGATGTGTCAAATCCAAGGTTCGGCATACATTAAAACGGCGCATATAGAATGGGAGAATGTTATTCTGTGCACAGAATATTTTGGTTTCCATCGGGTTGAGCCAGTTTGCCACACTAAGGCGACTCTGCTCCCGCCCCCCCCCCCCCCCAAACCCATTTCACCCAACCCCTGATCTACCTTGGAAAAATCTAAAAGTATCCGCGCAGCTCAGCAGGTTATTTCTTCGAGTTCATGCAGTCCATTGAAATGACCTAAATTAACTAGGCCTTCAGAAAAAAAAACATGGCGGCTTTCTGAACAGTGCAAAGGTTGCAGACAGTCATGTTGTTTTATTGAAGGGTTTCCTAAAATAAATCTGCCACACTATGAAATATACAAATTCGGATTGCACTGCAGGTCATCTTTTGAAAAAACTAAACAGCTGAAGGCCAAAGTTTGATAAACTAACTCTTGAAAATGCACATTTTTTTTACACGTTACATGTATGTGCTTTTAAGTAAGAACATTTTGAAAAAAACGTGTTTATCTGATGCATTTGTTTTGCTAATGCTGCGTTTGACTATCTTCTCCTCTACTGTTCCCCCGGAAGCCCCTCGCCTGCGCCATCTTCCAGTTAAACTTCTCATTCCCGCGCTGTAGGTGTGCATTGATGTTTTAACGTGATGGGCGGCAACCCTGACTCTAATCCCTGCTGCGCCTTCCTCCTTTAATCCCTCAAAACCATTGGTTCTTTTAAACGTTTTGTGGTTAAAATAAGGGAGCACACCGCTAATCGCCCCGCTATTTCCGGACCCCTTCTTCCCGATCATTCCTACTCGTTTCTTTTTCCACTCGTTTGTTGTTTTTCTCACTTGTCTTTCAGCGTTTTGGGTTTTCAAAGTGTAATCTCCATATGAAAAGGTTTCAAATTTGTCACCAGATACCATGAGCTAGGTCTCCCTGAATCCAGAACTGGGTAGCCCCTACTGATATCGGAAGCACATAGCTGGACTCATGCGGGTTTTAAGATGGCTAAATTATGTTAAAGAACTTTTATATACTGCGGCTTCCACCCCAAGGCAACATGGCGCTGAGAGACAGGCGTGACTGGAGAGAAGAAAAAATAAATTTAGAGAGAGTGACGACGAAAAGCGGGATGATCAACTGTCATTCATAACGAAAGAGGTAGCTGTTCCAGAGGTGGGTGGCCGCTACAGAGAACGCTTGTCTGCCAGTTCTAGATAGATAAGACTCTGGGGGCTCGAATCAAAAAATCCAAAATGAGCGGAGTAGCCATGAAGGAGCAGAACGGCAGAATTTTAACTAAGTAGTCTGCATCCAGGCCATTGAAGGCTCGGTTCACTAAACACAGGGACTTTAACTCAATTCGGCAAGCGTAAGGTAACCAATGTAGGTTGTGTATCACTCGAGAAAAATGATCGCGAATGCATACACCAGACAGTCCAAGCAGCTGAATTTTGTAGCACCTGCAGCCTTTCTAACAGGTAGCCAGGCTGCTGTAGATAAAACACATTACACTAAACCAAAGCACTAAGAATTAGGGAGGCCACCACAGGGGCACACAAAGATGGGGGAACAAAAGGAAGAACTTTGCGCAACATTTTGAGTTTAAAATGGCCACGCCGACAGTCAAAATTTACTTGCACTTCCATTGAAAGGGAGGCCGATATTTTCACTCCCAGATTTGTTACCACTGCCACTGGCTGCGGGAGGGGACGTAGGGATGCAGGCCAGAAATCAGGCGGTCAAAGGGAATCGGCAGAGGGCGAACCGACAATCAGCACCTCAGATTAGTCGCCGTCAGGCTTAAGCCAATTCTGGCCCATCTAGTCCTATACAGATTTCAAGCAGTTGTTAAATTAGCAGCCCCATCCTGCTTGTCAGGGTTAAGAGGAAACACAATCTGTGTATCGTCAGCATAAATATAGCAGCGAAAGCAAAAAGACTGAATAAGGTTCGCAAGAGGTTGAACGTACATATTAAAAAGAAAGGTGAGAGAGCAGATACCTTTGGATCACCACACACGAAAGGCTGAGCAGGTGAGACAAATGGGCGCAAGGAAAGAAATTGGGAGCGATCAGCCAGGAATGAGCCAATCCAGGTCAGCACGTCACAGCTAGTCTGCACAGCAAGATGGAGGGATCTATATTGTCAAAGGCGGCTGATGGATCTAATAAAATCAGTGCGCCCCTACGACCCAAATCCACGACGCTTGCCAGGTCGTCCACAACAGACACCAGAAATGATTCAGTGCCACAACCTGGTCTGAAACCTGACTGGAACAGATTGAAAAAAATAAGAATTCAAGAAAAGAGATAAGCATAGGAGTGACTAAAGATTCCATACATTTCATCAATTAAGGAAGCAGAGAGATTAGACGATAGAAGGAAGCAGAAGATCCAAAGAAACCTTTTTTTAAAAATTGAGATATCCAGAGCGTGCTGTAGAAAAGCAGGAATAGAACTAGAAAAAAAGTTATTAACAGCAGATGTGACCGAGGTAGCGATGATTAATTTCCGAAATGAAAGGGTATGGGACCAAGAGTAGAGGAGGATTTGAGTTTGAGAGTGGCTTGAATGACAGTTCGAGCACACAGTGGGAAAGTGGACCTTGAAAATAAATTAGGAGGTACATCAGGGGACATGGAGTTGGCAGGGGAAGAAGTAGAGGAGGAAGACAAAATTGACCTTATTCGCCAAACCATTTTATCAATGGAAAAATTAGAGAATCACACAAATTGTGTCGATGAAACAGAATTAGACAGGGAAGACCTAACGGAAAGAGACTTTACAATCTTAAACAATTCCTTTGGTTTATTCAGGGAATGTGTGATTTAACCAGAAAATGAGGAGCTTTTAACCCCGGATATGGCTCGCTGATAAGCTTTAGTCGCATCCCGAAAGACAGTTCTGGCTACAACAGAGTACTCAATGCGCCACTTTCTTTCAGTTTGTCTGCGGCCCAAACACAAGTAGACTAGATGCAAAGAGAACCATGGCTCAGAAGGACAGGCTCAAGGCTTAGAGAGTTTAATGGAGCCAAACAATCAGCTATGTTGTAAAATGCCAAAGACAAGTGAGATAAATCAGGATTCTTCACAGGGCAGAGAGATTTCAATGCCGCTGAAATTGCTTGAGGGCAAACTGAAGACCATTTGCATTTAGGCACAGATGGCCGAACCAAAGTTAATGGGATGGAAGCATTTATACAAAAAGGAAGAAAAGAGTGATCGGTCCACAGAACACGCAAAGGGCTGAAGGCCGTTGGCAGCGTTACAGCCGCAAAAATTAAGTCCAGCCTATTTCCCTGGCTGGTGAGTATGGGCAAGTAAAGATCCAGGTTTTTTGCCATACAAAATTAGATATACTTGATATTGACTCTGATTCACATAACAATATTAACACTAGTGTGTTCTGTGAGGAACTGGAGGGTGTCCTCACTTCCCCCTCCCTCCCCCCCCGCTTGTTTCCTCCTCTTTGGTGGCCAGGGAAAGGCCAATGCTCTTGACGCCGACCCAGGGTATGGATATGAGAGGGAGGATCACCTTGGTGGAGGAGTCTTGGGGAGTGGGGAAGAGGAGGCCCTTAGGTGAGACATGATATCCCTCTCATTTCCTTTTTATAATGAACCTATCCCTCGGGCCTTTGTAGGTTATTGTTGGCCTTTTCCCCATTCTTCCCTCCAAGCTTTCCCCCAGAAACACCAGCTCATCACTGGGACAAGGGAGAGACCAAATATCAACCTCAATAATGTACTGGGACAAGACGGCAGCATGAGTAAGGCAGTACTACCGGTCTAATGGTGAGCAGTCTAGTCTTTCCTGTAATCATCATGCTGGCAGGAACTTTAAAACCCAACCTCCTTTGGTAAATGGAGTCAGCTGTGGAGGCATAGTGAGCCAGGCAGGCAGAGGAAGCGGTGTGGCCAGTGGAGTGCTCAAGACCCAGAAAAGAAGGCAGAGTTTGTGCAGTGGGAAGCAGAGCTGAAGGTCAGTGGCAGACCGAAAGAAACGAGATTGGCGTGACTGGTTGAGCAAGTCCTGAGCTGCAGGTGGAGCATCGCCGGTTGCGCAAAGCCACAGAGAGCCACTGGGGGCAGATACTAGGTGCCGCACGGGAATGAGAAAACCTGTGGCGGTCGAGGACCTCGCACCAAGCCATAAGCTCCAACCGGTGAGTGAATCCAGACGGGAAAACGCTGGGTTGGCAGGCAAATATGTAACGTAAGCACCGAACATTGATTTAAGTGGTATCAAGTATTTTTAAGAATGCTGAAGTGAAAGCAAATATAGGCATTTGTGAATGCTGAACAAAGTGAAAACCAAGTACCTTTTGAATGCCAAACAAAGTGAAAGAAATTAGAAATAATTTTGAAAACCAAACAGAGTGAAAGCAAGTATAGAGCAATCGTGAACATAAAACAGAGTGAAAGAAAGTTTGTGAAGCTGCCTAAATACAGTGTACTGCAATATATGAGAAAAGAGGCATGGGCAAAAGTCAAAAGGAGAATTAAAGGAACAGCACATTGTGAATACTCATTGGCAAGAGCCAAAGAAAGTGTAACAGGTGCATTGTGATTAAGCAAACCACTGTGCGGTGTGTGTCCCAGGTAAAGAGATCACTAAGCACTGTCAAGATGACACGGTAGTCTAATGTTGATGGCAAAGCAGCAAGGAAGGGGGACCGGTTGCGTAACATGTAATGGGTGGACTGTTAGGCAGAATCATATGGAGTACCCTTTGGGAACACTACATACAATTAAGACCACAAGTGTAAGTACAATTTCACCTTTGGTGCAAGCCTGTACTACACAGTAAAGTGGTAGTGATGGCGGAGCAGCCAGACCTATCTCCAGAGTAAAGTGAGCAGTATCAGAAGTTACACAGAGGACAACAATGACTATGATTCAAGCAAACACTGATTCAAGGTTTCTGAGTAAAAGAATATACATTTATTTACACCATCAGTTATAAAACAGTTCACTATTATAAAGCAGCAGAAAATCACAATCTTAATACACTACACGACCCCCAATCAATTCTGGACAAGTTAAGCTCAAAGTGAAGTGTGAGCAAAATGGCACTCCAGCAATTTAAAAGGGAGGAAAAGACAAGGTTATCTAAAATCAACAACACCAACAGGTGATAGGCAGGGCAATCTAGAAAAGGCTTACCACAACTAGGATTCAAGTCAATAGGCCTGGGCCAATGTTAATGGTTCAGATTCTTTGCAGAGGATCACACAGTTCAGAGTAGTGTGCAGTTAAGTCTTTGCCAAGAGTTCAAAACGAAGTTGTTTGGAGGAAAAGTTATTTAAAGGAGAAGAGAACGACAAGCCTTTGGCGAGGTGAAAGATTTCAAACAATTTCACCGCGGTCGGACGGAACAAAGGACCGGATTTGCACAGTACCTTAAATGAAGAAGAATGCTGTAGCTGAGGTGGTTGTTCCTGGCAGTTCCTGCAGGCTCACGGTTCCTGAAGCGACTGTCGTGGTGACAAGAAGGAGGAAGACTGGAGGGTCCTGCACTGCCCAGGGAGGAAGCCAGCAGCAGAGCAAAGCGTCAAATAAAAGGTGTGCTCCTTAAAAGCACAAATGGACTCTCTCTCACTGGCTATCCGGTTTCCTGTAGCACAGCAAATTCGACCAGGCTGAAGAGGAGGTCCAGGGGCTTTGTGAGCTGGTTGGTCCCACCAGGCTCGAGGAGAGAAGACTCCTTGCGGATCTCCTCTGTCGTCGAAGTTTCATGCGATTCGGACCCGCATCAGGGCTTCACCGGGTGTCCAGTAGTTGCAGCAGTTGTCTTCCTTCAGCTTCTCGTTGGCTCTCTCAATCCTGTGGCGACTCTGCCTTCCAAGTCCCAGAGACCCGCTTTTGAGCAGTTTTCCCCCATTCACACAGCCTGGCTGTCAATCACACAGCAGGGTGGCTGTCCTGGCAGGACAGTAACCTAGCCAATCAAACTAGAGCGCAACTTGGGTCTCCAAGGAGACCCTGTGCAGGGGGCCTCAAACCCCTCCCTCACATCCTGTCCACCCACACACTCAGGCTCCTAAGGAGGGCTTCTGTGCAGAAGCCCACCAAAGGACGGCGAACAAAGGAACCAAACCTGGTTTGGCAGGCAGAGTAAAACGCGAGAAAGACCTTTACAAAAAGAAATAGCGAATAAACCCAACCGGAACCGAATAAAAATAAAAGGAGTCCAGCGGGTTAGAGTTTGAGGCTACCACCATAGCCTCTAACGTTACTGAGGCTATTTTCATAGCCCGCTGTAAAATAAAAATGGTAGATACCACTGCCACCAGCCAAATCTTAGAGAAAGGTGAACAAAATAATGTTCCATGAGAATCAGACAAAAAGGGATAACTAATAACCCTTCCAGTACTCTATTGGAAGATAGGTTGTACTGGGTCTGTAAATTTAAAAGGACTAGTAAAGTCAATGGCAACTTTACATGTTCTGGGAGACAGTAGTCAGTCGAAGAAAATGGGGTTTAAAGTGGGAAGTCTAAAAGGACAACCCTGTGTCACTGCACTAAAGGTGCTGTGTGACACAGTAAAAAGATGATGCCTATGGAGTGGGTGAGACTCCATAGTCCATGAGCACAAAAAAAATTACAACACATAGCAAAAACACATGTAAGAGTGGGGAAAAGGGTCGCACTCTTACAAGGTGAAAGAATGAAACCCTAGAAATCCAGGAAAGCTGCTGAGGGACTCAACAGGTAAGGGAAACAAGCCATTCTGGAGAATTCTCCCTAACATGGACCGTGTTGTCCGACAACTGGGCCTATACGGAGTGCACCCCTGTGTAGAAAGGCCACTGAAAAACACCCATGAAGAAGGTTGTGTTTTATACTATAACAAACTCTGGTGTAACTTTTGAAGTTAAGAAAATGAAATGCCTATGTGAACTGGTCAAAAGTACCAGTATAAAAGCTGGGAAGTGTCCCAAAGACTTGTGTTGTTTTGAAAAGCTGGAAGAATTAAACACTTGGGGAAGGGAATCCCTATACATTGTGAACTGTTTTAAACTTAGGGAAGGTGACGCTGATTACAAGTCAAGAGCTGGAAGAAGCTCTGAACTTTACTTTGAACACTATTCATTTTGATGCCAACATTCCTACACATTGTATACAGTTAAGCGTGAGGGCAAGTATAGGTTCTGGACAGAGACATGTATATGCTTTGGACTTCCTGACACAGACTATCCTCCGTTTTCTTTAGGCAGGGAAATCCCAACTTAGCATAGGGCAAGTTTAGCATTACCCCATCCTACATTTTAAGTTAATAAAATTTAAAGACAAAACTTGATTCGGTTGTCGGTGTCTGCTTCTTAATGCCTTCACAGTGCCTAGTGTGGAGAATGCAGGAAAGAACACACATTTTGCGTTTGAAAAACCAGCGAAAGAACACCCACATTGGCAAATTGTTTTTTGGCATGTAGATTTTGTGCAGGGCAGGCGATTTGGGACCATGCTAGGAAGTTGAATTCAAATCTCAGAGTGCACTCTTTATTCTCAAAGGGATGTGCTCCATTTGTGACTGGTCCGCAATTGACATGCTGAAGGACAGGAAGGACAGGCACAGAGAAATCATAGCACAGATGCATGCTCGCGTTGCTGTGCTGAATAAAGAAACGCTCATGCTCTGCATCAGCGGTGCCATTATTTCTATTATTTTCCACCCGGACACAGGGCAAAAGTAAAAGCAGCCTCATCAGTAATGACACCTTCATAACCTGCCACTGGGAATGTGCATCCTGCACCCACATGCATTGTAGTGCTGACACAAGCACTGGGTCCACGTGCTTTCGGCAAGGCTTATGTACAATTTTGGCATTTAGAGACAGGCTGCAAGGCACGGGTAGCTCGTAACCACTAAGCCTTCTGTTACAACTATCCCTGCCACAAATATTACGCTGGAATTTTGTCATAACTTATCTACAATGCCACTAGACTATTTACGCTACTCTTTTCGCCTACTATCCTTCGACCGCTACTAATTGAGCCTAACGGCCATTCCGAACTGCCACCGGCACCTACGGAGTGTGTAACGCTTCTTGCTTCCAGCAAGCAGCCATCTTTTTGACTTTACTGTGAAATCGTCCTTTGCCTCTCTTCGATGTTTCCACCGTCATTGTGCTTTGTCGTTGATAACAATGTACTGCGAGTGCAACCCGACATCCTGAACGAGTTACTATTAATTATACAGTATGGTTATTATTTGCCTGATTGCGTCCACCCCTGCCCCTGAGAACGTGTGATCTGCACTTTGCCACTACCACGTTACACAGCCTACCGAAACCAGTTTCTCCCTAATCACCCGATTGCATTTATATTTTACTGTGTACCCTCGAACTATGTACTGATTACGCGCATTCTGCCTTGTGTACTTGTGCCTGCACCTATTTCAAGTCTGTTACTGAATGCATTCATATTGTACTGTGCCAATCTTGCCTACCTATGCCTAGTCTGCCTTAGAACATGCGCACTGTATAACGTCTTCTTTGCCAATCTGTTCGTATAACATAACCTAGCTTAATTGCTAGCCTCGGCGTCAACGAACACTTATGTATTTCGTACACTGAATGTGTTGAATATTTTATATCTGTGTACCCGCGCCCTGCGCACTGAATACATACCCATAGACACATGTGTGCACTGACTGTGCGCATTACACACTTTTGCATGTGTGCCCTGCACATTGTTCATGTCTATAATCTGCATATGGATGTCTAAACTCCATATATTGCACTGGTCCTACCATTGCCATCTTTGTGTCTTGAAACATGTGCCCTGTACACAGCTTCCCACCCGATTGTGTCTGATCGCATATCTGAACCACTTTATGGGTACCATTTGACAACCAATTCCGCCCATATTGTCTAGAACACTTGTCTCTGCTCACGGTGCACCCTTCACCATTCTCCTTAGTACCTTGCTGCCAATATATGCTACCTCTTCGCTAAACATGCTAAGCCAAAGTTATTACCTACTTCACAATGGTTGCCACAATACTCCTTGCTACTGCATCTCAGACTACCTCAACGAGATCCCTCCAGCTAAGGTTGAATTAGTCCTGCTTATCTTGCAAAATATGGCCTTATAAAACCCTACCTCTGCCCATCCGAAAAACTTCCACGCTACGGGTTCAGGAGACTATACCACTCTCCCATGTACTACGATCAACAGAAACCTTAAGCCCCGCGCTAGACTTTCCAAACTGCATGAACCACTCACAAGATCTCTACCACCAACAAATAAGAAAACAAACTGCCACCTTAGCATGAACTTCAATACTACTAACCGGCCTACCTCTTCATCTGATTTCTGTGCCCTTGCCAATCAGACAACGACATACAATCTTAAGCCTATGGTCCCTAATACTCCTACTTCTCGCCAGGTTATAGCCAAAACAGAGGCTCACTCCCTTAAAGGAGCACTTCTAAATGCGAGATACCTCGTTGCACACGCTATAGACATAGCCAACCTAATTATAGAAGGCAATTTGGACTTCCTTGCTATAACAGAGTCCTGGCTACATAATGCTGCAGGATCGTCGCTTATGCTAGCCACCCCAGACGAATACACTATTTCCAGACAAGATAGAAATGGAACCCAAGGTGGAGGAATCGCCATCATCTCCAGAGAGAGCCCATCACTGAGACTAGTCCCCCACCAAATCTTGCAATCACGTGAAATCCTCACTGCCAAACTCCCTCTAAATAACTCTCAATCACTTACTATGCATCTAATCTACAGACCGGGACATTTGAGGAGGACCTGCACAGTACACTAGCCAATAACCTCAAATCAACCTCCCAACTACTGTTGCTAGGTGACTTTAACTTAGGATTTAATGATCCAGCGGACAAGTATGCCTCTGAAACAGCCAATATCCTTAATGCACTTGGATTGTCACAGAAAGTTAACAGATCTACTCATATTAAGGGTAGAACCCTGGACTGGGTAGCTGATTATAAGTGCACTGCTACTATTACCTCGATCACGCCACAACTGTGGACAGACCACTCACTCGTGTCTTTCACACTATCAACTACCAGACCTCCACATATGGCCCCACAAAAGGCGCCACCTTGTCTAACTAGAAATAAAAAGAACATTACAGTGGACAAAGTGTTCCCTGCTATTCTCCCTACCCTAAATTCATTGTCGGATAACTTAGACCCTAGTACATTGGTGCATGAATATAACAAAATCATGCTTACCACACTGGATAAAATTGCCCGCTCAAACTAAGAACAAGCAAAGCTAAAGCCCACCTAAACAAGTGGTTCACTCCACAATTAAAGGACCTACGACTCCTGAAAAGAAAGTGTGAAACTGCCTGGAGACTATGCTCCTCCATTGGGAATAAAACCAAGCTAACTACAATCTCTATGCACTATAAGAATGAAGTCTGCCTGGCAAAACGGAATTCTTATAATGAACGTATTGCCAAATCTAATTCAAGTATGAAGGAACTATTCACCATACTAAAAGAACTAGAGTCCCCGATTCCTATACCCGGCACGTACTAAAAATAAGATCTGGTGCTCAGATATTCAACAGGTACTAGCTAATAAAATAAACACTCTCCAAAATAAAATAAAACTAAAGAAAGACACTTTGAACCTACAACATCCCTCCAACACCCCCCCTACCTAGTGATACACCCACTGCCTAGACCAATAGATTCCGCTTCACCAAAACATTTGTTTTAGAAGTAGAAAAAACTCTTATCCCTAAAACCATCCAATTGTAAAGGAGATATCTGCCCAGCACAGATTATAAAAGATGCTGCTAGAGACCTCTGTCCATTTATTTCCTAATTGATCAATGCTTAATTCTCCTCTGGCACCATCCTGGCCAACGGGTTCTCCCACTACTTAAGAAGCAAACTTTAGATCCACTTATTGCCACCAACTACCGCCCCATTATGACGGTACCATTTCTACTCAAAATACTTGACAAAGTCGCCTATACCCAGATAAAAAAATACCTTGAGCTGCATAAGCTTTTAGGGATTAGACAATCTGGGTTCCGCCCTCTACATGGGACAGAAACTGCCTAGATTAATTTGAAAACACACATCGATGAGTTGAAAGATAAAGGGAAGACAGCACTGCTGCTATTACTTGATCTCTCAGCTGCATTTGACCTGGTGGATCATAAGGTCCTATGCAGGCACCTGGACTCAGCAGCCCACTTTTCCACAGAGGCTATCAGATGGATAGAATCATTCCTGAGCGAGAGAACTACGAGGGTGTTCTCCCCATCGGCAGCGGCAGACCCCACACCGATCCTGTGTGGTGTACCTCAGGGCTCATGTGTCTCCCCTACCCTATACAACATATTCACCAAACCACTGTTCGATGATCTGGATCTTCTGGGTATCACCTACACTAACTATGCAGATGATACACAGATTCTCCTCCCTCTTTCTGGGGATCATGGTAAGGACCTGACGCTGGTGAATAGGGTCTATCTCATCATCCAGGCATGGATGGCCACCCACCGTCTATGCTTGAATGATAAGACAAGAGGAACAAGTTACTCTCTTACCTGGTAACGTTCTTTCAATGGGATGGTCCGACGACGTATTCCATATCTACGACAGGTAATCACCACAGCTGTGCTGCTTCGGAAAATCTTTCGGCGTCTGCGTCCTGCGTCAATGACATCGATACGCTGTCCTGAAGGGCCTCCGTCGAGCCAACGTCAATTGATGTTATATGTAGGACGCCTGACGCCAGTAGCCTCAGTTGTAGTTTTTTTCCTCAGAACGTGTGGCACCAATCTTCTGCCAGAATGACTACAGGAAGCCTTGCGGAAACGTAAGCGGCAATCGTATAAGAAATTCTGTAGCGGGGCAGGTAGGGAGGGAGCGATATGGAATACGTCGTCGGACCATCCCATAGAAAGAACGTTACCAGGTAAGAGAGTAACTTGTTCTTCGAGGGGATTGGGTCCTCTGACGTATTCCATATCTATGACAGACTCCCAAAGCAGTGCCAACGTATGGAGGAAGTAAAAGAATTTAAAATATAGAAATTTAGAATGCCCAATCAAATTGCAGAGTAAAGGACCGCCTTGCCAAAGGCCAGATCCTGCCCATGGATAGAGCTTAGGGAGTAGTGTCATACAAAAGTATGGACCGAAGCCCAAGCGACTGCTTCACAGATGTTACGAATAGGAACACCCCTCTGCAGAGCAGTAGAGGCAGCCATACCCCTAGTAGAATGGGCCCGTAAGCCAACCGGAGGGTCCTTAACCGCCAAGTGGTAACATTCAGAAATTGCCAAGATAATCCATTGTGACAAAGTCTTCTTAATAACAGCTTGTCCCAAACGCCTTCCAGAGTAACCTATAAAGAGCTGATCGTCCACTCTGACCCAGAACATGCTTGAAATGTAGAAACTTAAAGCTCTCATAGGATCCAACCTATGCAGCCTCTCTTCTTCCTTACCAGGATGCGGAGGAGGATAAAATGCTGGAAGAATGACCTTCTGGCTTAAATGAAATTCCGAGACAACTTTCGGAAGAAAGGAAGGACGAACTCTAAGGACAACCCTGTCCTTATGAAACACTGTGAAGGGTGGCTTAACAGAAAGTGTCTGCAACTCACTCACTCTGCGAGCGGAAGTGACTGCAACTAAAAACACAGTTTTAAGGGTTAGCAGTCTCAAAGGACAAGAATGTAAAGGCTCAAATGGAGCACCCATTAGGAATTTCAGAACAAGGTTCAAATCCCAACCAGGCAGCTGGAAAGGTGGCGGTGGGAACACATTAGTGAGCCCTTTCAGAAACTGAGAAATCAAAGGAATTTTGAATTAAGAACACTCCTCAGACGAGCGCTTAAATATGGACAGTGCTGCCAGGTAACCTTTAATGGTACCCACTTGCAGGCCCTTGTGGGCTAACGAAAGCAAAAAAGACAGAACCACAGTAATGTCACATGAAAAAGGATCCACATTCTTAACCCTGCACTAGTCGGAGAACTTTCTCCAATGGCAACGGTACAGGGACTTTGTTGCATGCCGTCTGGCCGAGAGCAACACCTCCATCACGTCTTCAGGGAGGTCCCAATCCTTATAAATCAGCCTTTCAGAAGCCAAGGTTGAGGGATCTGACCTCTGGATGGAGAACCCCCATCCCGTAAGAGCAGATTGTCTCGGTAGGGAAGACGGCGTGGAGGGCAGATGGACAAGTCTCTGGGCCCATGTCGGAGCAATGAGGATCATCCGGGAACCGAACCTCCGAAGCACTTGCGGAATGACTGGGACTGGAGAAAACGCGTACAGCAGTGAGAAGGGCCACTCCACCACAAACGCATCTCCTAAGGCTCCTCTTGGAGGAAATTCCCGCGAGCAGAACCTTTCGCACTTTCGGTTGACACTAGAGGCAAAGAGATCCACTTGTGGGGTCCCCCAAAGGTCGAAGATCTCCAGGAGAATCTCCTGAGCCAGCTCCCACTCGTGAGAGATCATGCTCTGCCTGCTCAGAGCACCCGCCGTCTTGTTTTCATCTCCGGCCAGATGAACTGCCGAGATCGAAACTTCCTGCTGGATGGCCCAGAACCAGAGCTGCATCGCCTCCCCGCACAGAGGAAGTGACCCTGCCTCCACCTTTTTGTTGAGGTAGTGCATGGTAGTGCATGGCCACTGTGTTGTCTGTCAGAATCAGGACACTCTTCCCTCGCACAGTCGGCAGAAAAGCCTTCAGGGCAAGCCTGACGGCCCTCAGCTCCAACAGATTGATATGGAGTCTGGACTCCGACGGAGACCAACGACCGCTAACTGTCAACTTGTTGGCATGAGCTTCCCATCACGTGAGGGATGCGTCCGTCACGATCGTCACCTCCGGCCAGGGTAGCCAAAATGGAGCAACCCGCATCAGATTGCCTTCGATGCCCCACCACAGAAGGTCCTGGGCGACTGAGGGCAGCACCCGAACGGGGTCCGACATCCTGCCGGAGGACTGCGACCACTGCATCTTGAGAGCCCATTGCAGAGATCTCATCTGCAACCTGGCCTCCGGCACCAGAAGAATGCAGGATGCCATGAGGCCAAGGAACCTCAAGAACTCGAATGCCGGGAGACTCTGGGCATGTTGAAACTTGTCCACCATCTGCTGAATGTGATGAGCCCTCACCTGGGGAGGGAAACACTGCTCCAGGGACGTGCCGAGCACTGCACCGATGTACTGGAGCCGCTTAGTTGGCGTCAAGTGGGACTTCTTTAAATTGAGGAAGAATCCCAGCTTGTGAAGGGAGTGGCAGGTGACGGACAGATGATCCAGGACATGCTCGGGAGAGCGCACCCTGATCAACCAATCGTCCATGTAGGGGTAGACATGAATCCCCCTGTCCTGAGATACGCTGCCACCACCATGAGCTTGGTGAAAACCCTTGGATGGAGGTCAATCCGAACGGCAGGACTCGAAACTGAAAGTGCGAGTCACCAACCGCGAGCCTCAGGTACTTTTTGTGCTTGGGATGGATCAGCACATAAAAGTAAGCATCCTTGAGGTGGAGACACACCAACCAGTCCTGCAGTTGAAGGGCCTGGAGGACTTGAGAAAGAGTAACAATCTTGAACTTGTCCTTCCTGGGGAGCTTGTTCAAACAGTGCAAGTCCATGATGGGTCTCAATCCCCCGTCCTTCTTGGAAATCAAAAAATAAGGAGAATACCATCCCTTGTTCCTCTCCGCTTCAGGCAACAGTTCTATGGCACCTTTCTCCAGCAGGGATTGTATTTCCGGCGCAAGGAGTGGATCTGGACTTTTCAAAGAGAGATTCCCTGGTGGATTGTCGTGAGGCCTCTGCCGGAAAGGAAGACAGTAGCCGTGGGCTATGATCTCCAGAACCCACACATCTGAAGTAATGGCACGCCATTCTACAAGATGCTGCGCCAGCCTTCCCCCAACCGGCGAACCATGGGACATGGCCTCATGACTGGGCTGAAGCGGCTGCGGCATTGCCCGAGGGTAAAGGGGCAACTGCCCGAGCAGCCTTGGCACCTCGAGATACCTTGTTTTCCACCTCTGGTACTCCAACGGTTGCCCCTTTGACTTGCAGCTCCCCTCGATCTACCAAAAGATGAGTAATATAGAAAGGAACCTCCCCTCCATTGTTGTCCCCTAGGACGAAAAGGCGGAGGTTGGCGAACTGCAGCGCTCAACGACTTCGCTGCAGCTTTGGAGGTCTGCTCAAAGCTCTCGTCAGCCTTGCTGCCAAAAAGATTTTCACCATCAAAAGGGCACTTTGAGGAGCCGGACTTGTACATCAGGAGCAAACCCCGACTTCCGCAACCACGCAAATCTGCGCATTACGGTGCTCGCCGCCATGGACCGGCTGACGCAATCTGCCACGTCCAGACCCGGCCAAACGGATTCACACATGGCATCCTTGCCATCCTGAATAAGAGCAAGAAAGCCATCCCGTTCCTCCCCTTCGGGAATGTGTTCAGCCGCCAACGAGACACAATTCCACAGAGTATGAGTGAAACGTGCTAAGGCACACACGGAGTTGGCTGCCTGTAAAGCCATACCCCGTGAAGAAAACACTTTCTTCGCCCAGCCATCAAAATGTTTGTCATCCCTATCAGGAGGGATGTAGGGTACGACGCCTGTTTTTCCGGGGCCGTAGCCGCCTGCACCACCAAACTCTCCAGAGTGGGGTGCGTAGTCAAGTAGCTGGGGTCGCTACTGGCTGGACGATATTTCTTCGGCAAAGACTTGTTCACTGCTGGGAGACTCTCCGGAGCAGTCCAAGCCACTGCCACCCTTCTCTGCAAGGCCATATGGAATGGCAGCACCGGGTCAGTTGGTGGACCTTGGTCAAGGATATCCGTCAGGTCATCCTGCAGAAAATCCACTGGTGGCCCAGACCACCCCAAGTATTCCATTACCCTCGACTTAAGGCGCCGGTACGAGGACTCGGCGTGTGTGCCAGGCTCAGGCCTACCAAACTCCACCTCCGGAGAGGTGTCCAACCACTGGCGTTGTGCAACGACTGACGCAAGTCTTTAAGCTGGCTATGACCAGACAAAATCTCGTCAGGTACCACAACAGGAACCAAACCTTCTTCCTCAGACCCTTATTCCACCTCAGAAATATAATCCAGAGGCTGGAATGGGGGCCCAGAAAAAGGGACAAAGACATTTTTAGACTTGGCCAGAGCCTTTCTAGGGGGTTCCACCGTGCCAATGGGTACCTCCGACAAAACAGCCTCGGAAGGCATCGAGGGCGTCGATGGAATCAGCGTCGAGCGTGGCGCCGACGGCTTCGACACAGTCCTCGAGGGCAGAGCCCCAAGCGTGTCCTTCGACCGCCTGGGCGCCAATGGCGTCAACGGCTTCCTCGGAGGCGAAGCGTCGAGAGAGTCCCTCGACGACCTCGGCGCCGAAGGGGTGGATGTCTTCTTCGAAGACCTCACAGGCTCCGACGATCTCGAGGACATCGAGGACCGGGACCTGGAACGGGCATGTCTAGAGCGATCCATCTTGTCTGATCGAGACCTCGAAGGTGCTCGATGATCGCGCCGACCACCCGAGCCCGAAGAGGTGCGAGTGGTGGTTCTAGCACGGTCACGGCCAGCATCTTTCGTTGGCGCAGACGGAACAGAGCCCTGCGACTGAAAAATCGCCATTGTCTCCTGTCGAAATGAATCCCATTCCGCAGGAATGGAATGCTTGTTGGGACAAGCAACCCACCGACGGGCGGAGCCCTCGGACAAGGAAGGGGAAGGTGACCGATGACGGCACTTACGTGAGTGCCTCGAAGAGGCAGAGGAATGGCGGGATCTACTCCGGGACCGAGACCCCCCCGGACCGATGACGACGTCACAGAGAGTCTCCCCTCGAATCGTCAGTCGAAAGCCCAGTGGATCTCGACTTCCGAGGCTTGGCCACCTTACCGACAGAAAGCTTCTTCTTACGCTCCCGCAAGGCCTTTGAGGTAAGCGACTGGCAGTCAACACAATCATCCGTGTCGTCGCCCTCACTGAGGCACCAAAGGCAGGCGTTGTGCGAGTCCGTCAATGACATCTTGGACCCGCAGTCCCGACACTTCTTAAAACCCGGCCGCGGGGTGGAAGAAGCCAAAGACATCATGGATAATCTTCACAACAAACAGGTTCGAAGAACCGAAAGAACAGAACTCAGAAGAACCGAGGCGCGCCGAGATCTCCGAAGCGAACATGTTCGCGGAAAAAACGGAACTGAGGCTACGGAGCGTCGGGCATCCTACTTATAACATGCAGTGACGTTGGCTCGATGGAGGCCCTCGAGGACAGCGTATCAACGTCATCGATACAGGACGCAGAAAGATTTCCCGAAGCAGCACAGCTGTGGGGATTACCTGTCATAGATGTGGAATACGTCGGAGGACCCAATCACCTCGAATTGATAATTCTAGGTACTCTCTCTAATATCAACAAACTAGGACATGAATACTAAGAGGAACTATTGGTAGGCAGTTATTGCCCGCTCCCCCCACCTGCATAGTGACCCAACTTTGTGAATCCGGACTATCATTCTTAGGATGTATCGTATACTATTTCATTGCATCCTTATGTCCGTGGGGTCTTCTGCCCGTCTTATTGAGTTAAGAGA
The DNA here is from genome assembly GCF_040938575.1 of Ambystoma mexicanum. Taxonomy (NCBI): domain Eukaryota; kingdom Metazoa; phylum Chordata; class Amphibia; order Caudata; family Ambystomatidae; genus Ambystoma; species Ambystoma mexicanum. The sequence continues at coordinate 1,084,546,897 of NC_090934.1, forward strand.
TTTTCTGCTCACTGCCCTCCATAATCTCCCTGTTTATTTCAATGCTTGTATGCAGGGCATGAACATATGTGAATGGCTGGACTATGGAGATGGTATGATTAGTCGTATATAATTTATATAGCGCCTTTATCCGATTAGCATGGCCTCAATACACTTGTGGGAGGAAGGCAATCGGGGGACCGAAAACCAAGGAATTAGAAAAATTGTCAGAAGTTTGAGAATGCGTGTGTGCGCATCTGGCCAAAATAGGGAGTTGGGTGGGATGGCCGAGCCCCAGTAAGCTACCCATGATGGTCAGGCTTGTGGATGGGTTCTGAGAGGTACTCTGGAAGAGTGCAAGCGACTAGTTATGTGTCCAGCTAGGCCTAAATTTTTTGCCACAGGACGTAGCTGCATTCTGATGGCAGAAATGTGCTTTGTTTTTTAGTCTGGTGTATGGAGGCAAGTGTGCAGGAGTGCAGCCGTACCTGCAGCTAAAGTTACATAATCATGGAGTGCGACAGGATTATATACATTGGCTATACAAAAACGAATGCCCTAGATTCCACACATTCACCATATTCTAAATTGTCTAACATTAATCGAGTTTATTGGCTACCCTCTGCCTAAAGTCAGCTGTAATACAGTTTACCTAGATTCAATCCATAGGCTATATTCTACATTCACCTACATTCAAGGCACTGCCTACCTTCTAAAATACACCTAGATTCAAAACATTGGCCCCCGATTATAAGTTTGCCGGTCCGCAAATAAGGTGCTGGTAACAACGTGAACCTGCTGGTAGTTCAAGCTCCAACCTGCAGATTTTTCACTGAAGCACCGGCACTGCTACTAATGGTGCTTGAGTGTTCCCATTTCCATGGAATTTTACGGGACTCAACTTATCGTTCCTCCGCCACCTGTAATAATTACCAGGATATCGGGTGGCAGAAATAGCAAGCTGAGGTTGCCGGTAGGCGGGCGGCAGCCTACCGGCAACCTCATGATGAGGGCCATTGGCTACATTCACCAAGATTGAAAAGTGATGATAGGAGAGAGATGGGATGTGAGGAGGTACACATCCTGTAGGTGGTGGTTGGCTTTTTAGACACCCATTGACAGCCCATGGCCATTCTCATCCACTATCTACCTTACCAGCCAAAACATACTCCTCCTGTGAGCCAGTTGAGCTAGCTATGTGATTTTAAGGGAATGCAAGTTTTTTTATGTCCAAGAAGTCTTCCAATAGGTAATTGACTAAACGCAGCTATAAACCATCTCCTTGTGCAATATAATGGGCCTCATTACGAGCCTGGCGGAATGGGTTTAACAGCGCCGGTAAAGATGCCGCCGCCGTTAAACCCATTCTGCCCTATTACGAGGTCCCCTTGCGGGACCCGCTCTGGAAGTCTGGTCAGACTGGACGTCCTTTGCGGGTCCCGCGAGGGGACTGGCATGTTAACAACGGGCCCATCATTAACAGGCCTGTTGTTAACATGCTCCCCATTCCCATTGGGCCCTATGGTCTGGGTTCCCTGAATGGGGAAATACCAGGCCTGCCAAAGTCAGAATGGCCCGGTATTTCCCCATTCCGCGACCACGGACCCGGACCTGAGTCCTGAGGCATTATTAAGGGCATGGCTGTCTCCAAACTCGTAATAAGGTCCAATGTCTTGGCAAAGCTTGCCTTCAGCCACTTGATTTATAAACAATGAGCGTGTTCTTACACCCATTTCCTGTACTGGTTCCTGTAAAAAGTAGCATTGCCAATAGTTTTTGATTCTTGCATAGGCGTTTGCCAGGCACCTCCATAATATGGCCATTTACTAACACCATTAGCCAGCTGTTGCCATCTTATGGTTAGGTTCTGCCGTTATGGCTGTGCATAAGAATGGCCTATCCATGCCTACACAAAAGCTGAAACTGTTGGCTAATACTTTCAACTACTTATGATCCCATTTCTTTTCAGCTGGGTCTTTCGCGCCAGTAGCTACTACAAGAACCTAGTGCCCAATTCCAGGCTCTTGGAAGTTTGTGACAGCACTGGATCAAAATAAACAAACGGCTAATTCCCCATCTGGCACGATTTATGCAAATCTACGCAAAAAGGACGAGCATACTCGTCCTTGGCACTTAATGGTTAATTATTTGGAGTTTTGTGCATCAACAAACAATCCCTACCCTTTCACTGCCTCTTTGCTCTGCACAATCTGCGTGTACTGAAATGTCCTTCTGAATCTTGTGTTTTTGTCACCTTGTATATACCCAACAGTCAATGTGCATAGCCCGGCATGTTGTCAATAACAGCTTCAGCTTGAATTGTACTGCAACTGCCAAATTACTTTCATTTTTTCAGCTTTCTGCCTGAAGACAATTTCTACGCTGAGCGGTTGAAAAATGGGCTATTTTCTGAATCTCTTGAGCACCTCATCAACCTTCATCGATGTGTGTGTGGGTGGCAAGTAGCTTTCTCCATCGTGCCTTAATGATCAAGGTAATATGTTTTAATACAGTGAAGTTAAAAGAGAAGATTATTCAAAATGGTTGATTGTCCATCTGTTCGAGCTAAAATATGTTTTGCCGAAATTCTTGACTCATGGGCAATTGTTGATTCTGTGGCAATACATTACGTGTTTGAAGAAGCTGCGCAGTTGCGTTTTTGTCATATGCTGTCTCCTGTTGTGTATCTGAAGGAAGGAGACAACTGGAGGAAGAAATCCTCTCTCAATGGACTGCACTGGTCATCCCTCCGAGCTCGCCCCACGTTCAAGACCGCCCGCATCAGCTACAAAGCTCTCGCCATAAATGGCATCACACCTAACTGTGAAGATCACCAACGCAGGAGGTCGACGCAACAGCAGCAACCAAGATATCACCAAACTGGAATCCAAGTCGTGCAAGTAACAGAAGTCCACAAAACAAGCATCCTCCTGCTACTGCTATCCTCCCACACTGTGGAAGAACCTCCATGCCTAACATCCGGCTAGCTCGTGCTCTCCTACGATTATGGAAAGATCTGAAGACCCTGCTCTTCAAAGAGCACTTCACTGACAAACTAGGACGATAGATCGACAAGATGAACCTTGCCCCACCCCCACCCAATATGTTCCACTCCCTTTATTGTACAACTTGTTGCTTTCTAGCCAGGTTTGCGCTAATTAAATCACATACAAGCAATTGTTATGCCCCGTCAGCTGTGTGTATGTGGTGAAATAGAGGTCATGCCCTTTGAACAGAACGAAGATGCAAAAACTGAAACAGCTTTGTGAATTGCTTGGGGGGGGACTGCATCATGGTAGTATTTGTCTAACAAAAAGATGTCAAGGCCCCCCTCTGCAAGAACGAATAAGGCATGATTACTTGTTCTGTTGGAATAAGAGTCTGCAGCCACATGTTTTAGCTCACTGTAACTTTCACATAGGAGGAATGTCCATTTGCATATCAGTCTTTGTCCTACCCACTTGAGCAGCCCAGAACCAAAACGCTAGGGCATTTCAGTGCTCAACTGCCCTTCTGGGCAGGACAAAGACTGATGGGCAAATGGATATTCCTCATTTGTGAAAGGTAAATTGAGCTAAATGCGATGGCTGCGGACTCTCAAAGTGGGAGAAAACCACAGGAGAGGGGCGCCGGCTACCTTTTTAGTATTTTGCAAGGAACTTGGGGTTGGTCACCCTAAGTTACCTCGGGAACCCAGACGTGGAGCCCTTGTTCACTGTGCTCATAAAGGCACAGCCTCACCTCACTGATGAGGCCCAACGATGCTGAAACACGTCTGGGGTTGCTGTTGGTACACTTGTTCAAAGGAGGTTTGCCTGGCATTTCGGTGCTGGACTGCCCTTCTGGGCGGGACAAAGACTGATCTACAAATGGATATTCCTCCTTTGTCAAAAGTACAGTGAGCTAAAAGCGATGGATGCCGACTCTCAAAGTGGGAACAAATGCACATACAGGTTATCACGCGACGCTCTTTCTAGAGAGGGGTGCCTGCTACTTTTTTTGTACTATTTGTCTAAGTTGGTGCCTGGGAGTTGAACGGCGATGGTGCATCCTATAGGTGTACTCCTTAATGTAGCCTGTAACAGAGGCATGAAGCAACCGTGGATCTGAGGCTCAAGGATGATCATTATACAACGAATACCAACACTGCCCTCCCATCCTCGTCGCCATTTGTGGGATTCAATTTGTGCTGAAGTCTCAGTTTCACATACACACAGCAAATAAGACTCATTATTTCTTTCTCGGATTCTGTTTGATCAACATGTTTGTTTTTTAACATTAATATTTGTGCATATGGCTTTTACTAAAATGTACTCTGGTGCATTTCTTCTTTACTAGACTGCCTCCTTTTCTAGTCAAGTGCTGGTCAGAGAGCTCAACAAATAAAGTGCTGACTTATGTAAGCTTTGTTGAACGTGCAGATCATAGTTTTTCCCCCTTAAATTGTTTTGTGCTGCACCAGCCGTGAAGAAGTGCAACAAGTGGAAGAGTGGAAAAAGATAAAGGTAGGAAAACAGATGCTTCAAGTCTTGGTTCCTTTAAGAATAGATACGTTCAAGGAAGGGAAAGTGAAGCACAAGTGAAACAGCATTAGAATACATCCCTAAGAGTGATATGGGCATGCATTAGGGAAAGTGACTGGAGCCCTTCCAGGTTTGCAGTTTCAGTGCAAAGAGTATAAGGAACTACCAGGAAAACGAACGTGAGGGTGGAATCCCAGCCAAGCCAGCTCATTCACATCCTTCAGAGGTCAATGAGATGAATGATCTTCCGGGGGCACCAGTGGTCCAGGGATGAATGTCGGTTTCTAAACCATCAATCAAACCCCACACCTCTAGTACACCAGAAGGGATCCAAACAGATGGGAATACAAGTGAATTATAAGACATCCTTGTCCAATTTGTGGTAATGTGGACGGAACGGCAGGCTTACCTCCACAAGGTTGTGGATCGTTGGTTAGTTGCGACACAGAGAAAATACAATTATTACCCAATGATAAAAGGGACTGATTAGTCAAGGTTGTATAAAAATATCTACTTTATTATTACTACAACACACAGTTCTAGCACACTACAAAATACAACCCACACTGTAAAGGAACACAGAGGACAGGTTCCCAAGGGAAAGGGATGCACTCTGGATACTGACAGGAGGGTAGTTGGTAAAGTAATCAGATTTACTGTTGAAGATTATTTGGTTTCAGCACCAAGGAGACAAAGGGTTGTAACTGTCTCTAGGGGCATTCGGAAAAGGACCAGAGGAGCAGAACCACAATGTACCTGGTGCAGAAGAAGTTCTTGGTGCTCAACAGTGTTGCAGCCATGGAGACAGAGTTAGTGGCGGAGACAGCTGCGGGTACCAGGGCGGCAGGCAGTTCGGCAAGCGAGGCTGAACGGATGTCTGCAGGCTGTCCGCCGTGGTGCCTCAGGGCCAAGAGTTGTGGTCTCTGTGCTGGTTGGCAGATCTGGAATGCTGGTCGAGGCATCTCGGACAGCTCTGGTGACTGTGGCATAACAGTCAGCAGTGCAGCCGGATGCAGTTTGAGGACTCAACTGTCTAGAAAATGTCCTTAAAAGATGCTTGTGTGGCACTCCTCCGTGCTTCTTCGCACGCTTGTTTCGTTTCAATGCAGATGGCCCAATGCTCAGGAGAGTGATTGCAGGCAACAGCCTTGTCCTTAGTTCAGATACTCTCTGGCACTTCCCACCTAGGAAGCTTGCTGGCACTACATAGCAGGGCACGCTGTGTGCTGGCTGGGTACTGGTTCTGGAGCTGCTGGATGGGTCCTCTGAGTCTGGTATCTCCCTCTGTTCCCTGGGAGATGTTTAGGGGAGGGATCATGGTTCCCTATTGCAACTCCTGGCCTTCCTTCACTGGCGGAAGATGTAAGGTAGACTGTACCTTCAGCTCAGGTCCAAATGAGTCCACCTTCTTACCTCTTTCAAAGTCTTTAGATGATCTGCTAAGTGAGGGGTTCAGCCCTTTTTTAAAGTCAAATGGGCCCCAGCGATTGGTGCAGGATAGGCCCACCTTAATGAACCAATCCTGGGTCCCCACCAACAATCTTCTGTTATGTATGAGGATAGGATCAAAGTGCTCTGCAATAGGACAGACAAGGGGTTGAAAACAGATACCCAAGTCTCACTCATCTCCCTGTCTGTTGTAGATCCATGTTTCTCTGGTTAACTGAGCCCTCTGTGACTCTTGATTAAAGCGCAGGTTTCCCTTAAAGTTTGTGCTGGGAGAAAACTTCCCATCTCCCCCAAACAACATATTTCTCCATTCTGAAAGGGGTTAGCTCTGCAGGGGTTTGCCTATGGTAAATAGTGGACCCAGACATGCATTTCACTGCCTCTCATACAGAGGGGTGGGAACTAGCTTCAAGTTGACACATTGCATACCAAAGGGGTGTTAGCCCCACCTTTCCCGTTGTCTATTCCAGCAACCAAGCCCCTTCAGACTTGCTTCAATTATCTCTCATTAGTATTCACTGCCACCAGCCAGAGGACAGAGGAAAGTGGACCCCATGTGGCCTTAGTTATTTAAATGAGGCTGCCCATGCTGGAGGAAGGTGTGCCTTCCCCCTCCTTGAGATGCTTTGATGTACCCGGGGCTGTCACATTTCAGCTGAGTATGACCGGGAAAAGACAGCCTACAGGCACCGTCTTGCCCAAGTACATATGACTATGCGTTTTGTGCGGGAAGCAGATGGACTGTGTGGAATGGCCTCACATAGTCCTCGGAGGTTGGCCTCTCATCATTCCTTTTCATTATAGAGCCCAGGTGAGCGCACTCCACCCATGTGGATGGTCTAATCCCTCACAGTCAATACAACTAAATTGGATAGTAGAACACTTTATTTACAGTGCTATGAAACCAGAAAGAACTGCAGTACCGAGTTCTGCAAGGGTGCAGAAGTAGGAGATCAGCACAAAGCTGGTGGGGCAATTGCTACAAACTTTTATTGCATCAACAACAACAAAAAAGGGAACACCGTATCTATCCATAATACCAAGAGGGATTTCCCAGCCTCAAATAATAAAGTAAGGAACCTGTCAGACTGTCCAAAATAATAAGCATCTACCATTATGTCAACTCCTACTTCTTTCCCTAACACTTAAAAATAACTAAAGGTAAAAGTCTCTACTGGGTCCGGAGGAGTGATCTTCTGGACAAAGGTTTCAAAGTTCTTTGAAATAGGCCAGGTGCAGCATTTCCCTTCACCTGGTTTCTCCCAAGTGTTCTACAACACTGGGGGATGACTCCCTCCCCCTGGTTTCTTCCCAATGTTTCACAATACCAGAGGAATGATTCCCTTCCCCTGATTTTTTTCTACTTCCTTAATTGTGGGTGCTCGACCCTGATTGGTTGACCTGGAATTGGACATTTGTATGGTGCCTATACACAAGTGTTTGCAGGTGCCACAAGATAAGTTGGGAGGGACATAGGAAAGAAAAACAAGTTACTTACCCCTGGTAACGTTCTTTCGACTGGATGTTCCTCCCACGCATGTCTTATGATATTTCCAATGTCCACTTTAGCTGCTTCTGAAATTTTATTTCAGCAGGGGGTGCTGCGCGTCTATCGACTCGATGTCCCTCTGAGGCCTCTGTCTCTATGTCAACATCACCAAAGGCATATATAGCGTGTGCAGCATCCGTTGGCTTCAGTTCCGTTTTTACGAGTGTAGGATTTATCCCATACCTGACAGTTACGCTCCTGGGAGAGCGCAGACTGCAATAGCAAAGGAAATTCTTCTGTGGGGTAGGTTGAGAGGGGCGATAAGAAATATGTGGGAGGAACATCCAGTCGAAAGAACGTTACTGTAGAGTCCCTCATGGACCGCCTCACGCTCGGGGTGATATCCGCACTCTCACTCTCAGAAGAAGGGGCGGACACCGGAGCTGGGGTGCAACACGTCTTTATTGATATGCATCAATACTGGAACTGGTTCTTCCCCCCGTTCCCTTGGCTCCTCCCCTTCCCGCCTCCCAGTGGTCCCCCCACGTGACATGAGGGTGTGACGATACCACAGTTACCAGGGGTAAGTAACTTGTTCTTCGAATGGATTGTGTCCTCCCACATATTCCTTATTTTATGATAGACTCCCAAAGCAGTCCTAGTATTTCTGGAGGAGGGAGTCAGAATCTTTCATGACAATTTATTAGTTCTTATAGGTCTGTGTGCACAGAGTGCAACACTGCCTTACCAAATGAGCCTTCCCGGCCTGAAGAAGAATCCAAATTGTAATATTTGGTGAAAGTATGTATGGACGACCATGTGGTAGCTGCACACATTTCTTTAACTGGTACTCCCACCTCTATAATGCAGAGGAAGTCACCATGCCCCTGGTCGAATGAGCCTGAAGGCCTTCTGGAGGATCTTTTCTCACCAGTCTGTAGGATTCAGATATTGCCAGTATTATCCATCTGGAGAACGTCCGTTTAGTGATTGCCATACCCAACTTGTGGCCTGTGTAGCCAAGAAGTTGGTCATCTTGTCTTAGTTTTGCCATTCTGGTGTTATAGAAACTTCGTGCAAGTTTAGGATCAAGCCTGTGTAGCCTCTCCACTTCCTTCCCAGTGTGCGGAGGAGGGTAAAATTATGGTAATGTTATTTTATGAGTCAGATGGAATTCAGATACAATTTTGGGTAAAAAGGTGGGTTTCACGGTAAGGACCACCTTGTCCTTATAGGAAATAGTGTATGGAGGCTTGCAGTTCACTCACCCTTCAGGCAGTTGCAAAGGCTACTAAGAAGATGGTTTTTAAGGTTAGCAGCCTCAAAGGACAGGAGTGTGTAGGCTCGAACGGAGCACACATACATTTCAACACCAAGTTGAGATCCCAAACTGGGACTTGAAAAGGGATCGGAGGGAAAACATTTGTCAATCCTTTTAGGAATTGTATTATTAGAGGAATTCTGAAGTAAGATACCTTCTCCGAAGTGAGCTTAAATATAGAAAGCGCTGCAAGATATCCTTTAATAGTACCAATCTGGAGCCCCAGATTGGCACTATTAGGTGTAACATAAAGGATAACACCATAGGTGTATTGCATGTAAATTGATCAACATTCAGATCTCTACACCAGCTGCAGAATTTGTTCCAATGGCAGCAGTACAAAGACTTAGTTGCTGGCCTTCTGGCCGAAAGCAAAATCTCCATTACATCATCTGGGAGGTCCCAATCCTTGTATCTCAGCCTCTCAGAAACCACGCACGAAGGCCGAGTGTCTTGGATGGAGAACCCGACCTTCCCCTTGCGAGAGAAGATCCTCTCTTTGTGGGAGACTTATTGGAGGGCAAATGGACATGTCCAGAAGGTCTGGGTACCATGTCCTCCTGGACCAATCTGAAGCAATTAGGATCATGGATTTCCCAAACTTTCTCTACCTCCTCATCACGTGAGGAATGACGGGGACGGGAGGAAACGCATACAGGAGTGGAAACTTCCAGTTTACAACAAACCCATCTCCTACAGCTCCTCTTGGGGAAATTCCCTGGACAGAACAGTTTGCACTTCCGGTTGACACTGGTCACAAACAAATCCACTTGAGGTGTTCCCCAAAGGGTGAAGATCTTTTGAAGGACTTCCTGAGCTCGTTCCCATTCGTGGGAGACTGCTCAGAGCATCTGCTGCTGTATTCTCCACTCCAGCTAGGGGAACCGCTGATAGGGAGATCCCTTCTCGGATTGCCCAGTACCAGAGCTGCATTGCCTCCTGCACAGTTGCAGTGATCCTACACCTCCTCTTTTGTTGAGGTAGTACATGGCCACTTTGTTGTCCGTGATTATCAGGATGTTCTTTCCCCGTACAGAGGGTAGAAAGGCCTTCAGCGATAGTTTGATTACTCTCAGCTCCAAAACGTTAATGTGTAGTTTGAACTCTGATGGAGACAATGACCGCTGATTGTCAAATCATTGGCGTGGGCTCGCCACGCAGTGAGTGAGGCATCCGTCACTACTGTTATCTCTGGTCATGGGTGCCAAAAAGGTTCTCCTTTCAGAATGTTCTCCTGGCAGACCCACCACCGAAGGTCCTGTGAGACTCTGCTCGGGATCTGTAGGAGGTCTGACATCCTTCCTTAGAATTGGGACCACTGTGTTCTATGAGCCCATTTGAGAGATTTCATTCCTAGGCAAGCTTCTGGCACCGGAAAATGCAGGATGCCATGAGGCAGAGCTAACTCAGAAAGTCGAAGGCTGGGTGATGCTAGGCACTCTGGAATTTGGTGACCATCTGCAGAATGTCTTGAGCCCTCACCTCTGGTGGTAAAGCTTTTCCCAGGGGTGCATCCAGGACTGTTCCAATGAATTGGAGCCTTTGAGATGGTATCATGTGAGACTTCTTGAAGTTGAGGGAGAAGTCCAGTCTGTGAAGGGAGTGGCAGGTGGAGCTGAGATGTTCCAGGACCTGTTCGGGGGGAACTGGCCCTGATCAGCCAATCGGACAGGTAGGGGTAGACATTAATCCCCCCCTCCTGAGACCCACTGCCACCAACGCCATTAACTAGGTGAAAACCCATGTTTTAGTATTAGAAAAAGGAGTGTATGATCTTTAAGCAAGCCATGAGAGAAGCCTGGGAAGAATTGCAAAGGTTGATAAAAACTGTTGCAGAAGTTACAAAAAGAAAGCCAAAGGGCCAGCTGAACCTAGGAAAGGGAACCGCCTGGTTTTCCACAATTGTTGAACCAGAAATTAAGGTGAAATGCTGCCAAACAGCAGCCTGGAGGCAGACCAAGTTGACCAAGAGAAGGTAGTCATTTTCTGGACTTAAAATATGTGTGTGCTGGATTTTAACTACTATAAGAAACGACCCTAAAACAGCAGTGGCTGAACTGTTAGACCAGGAGAAAGGGATCATGCTACAAAGGCCGAAGTTGTACTATTATCACAGAGTAAAGGAAAACGGCCCATAGCGCTGATCCAATTGAACCAGGAGAAGGGAGTCATTCTCCTGGAGCCAATTATGTTAATGTCTTTTGTTTAGTGGTAGGGCTAGAGTAGGAACATTTGGACAGAGGAATGACACCGAGTTTGACAACCACCCTGAAGACGAGCACCCAAATTATTCTTTAGTTAAGTAAAGAATAAAAAACCTTTAGGGATAGGGAAAGATAGGCCTTTTCATTATTATTTTAATACAGACTTACAGTGAAAATGCCACCCATTTGTCCCACTCCTTACTCCAGCATGCCACAAATCGGAACTATAAAGTCAGACGGCAGGCCAAAACCACTTTAGCACTGCCATGCCAGCTAGTGAAAGTAATATTGCCAAACGATAACCACCCCCAGTCTGTTAAAGTTTCATGTTGGCAGATGTCTAGGGTTGAAAGGACAGAGGTATCGCATTCTAAATACATATCGGATCGCGTAGTGCAGAATATATATTTTTTATGATATTAAATAGACATTAAAACTAAGGCCAGGAATGCTAAAGGCAAATGTTAGGCAACATCACACCTTCCATGCACCAAAAAGAAGAAAATGAGGCAATACAAATATGTACTTACAAAAAGTAACCCTCTGAGCAGCTGTTGCAAAATTCAGGGTCATCTGTTGAAAAAATTAACAATGTTATACAGTGCTTCAAATAAAAAAGCAAAATGAACATCAGCACCACGCTGGGTGCGAGAATACAATTTATAGCCTATTAGGCAGGCTTTACCTACCAGTACAAGCTCATTCGAAGGAAAGCAGTTGGTTGCTTGCACCCCCCTCTTCTCCACTCACCTGGCCTGCAGCCCGCTTACCCAATTCTCAGAAGAAAAAAAACCCATTCAAAACATCTACCTTTCCAGTAAGAATGCCACCTTGCTAACTTCTCCCACCGACAGCTCCTCATCGCTCAGGTCCACCACTGGCAATGGAAAAGGGGCTAGGTCTGGAGCCCTAGCAGCCATTTCCATTGCAGCCATTTTGTTTTGTAATGAGGGTAAAAACATGCAGCAAACTGCGAGAAACCTGAGAGTATTCTCCCAAGTAGACCACAAGAATCCCTTATTCAGGTGACCAGGGAAGAGCTGCGCTCTCAGATCCCAATCCTGGGGGTGGACGAGCGAGGGAGGATCATCTGGGTAGGGGAACCCAGGGTTATGCTCGGGGGAATACCCCAGGTGAGACGTGGAACCCCCTTCCCTATAACACCTTTTCCCCATCCTACCAGTGTGACAAATCAACTTCCAGGGCACCAGTGGTCCCGGGATGAATATCAGTTTCTAAACCATCAATCACCCCACACCTTTAGTACATCAGAAGGGATACTAACAGATTGGAATACAAGTGAATTATAAGACCTCCTTGTCCAATTTTGGTAACGTGGATGGAACGGCAGGCTTATCTCTACAAGGTCGTGGATCGTTGGTTAGTTGCAACACAGCAAACGCACAAATATTACCCAATGATAAAAGGGACTGTCCAGTCAAGGTTGTATAATAATATCTACTTTATTATTACTGCAACAGAAAGTTCTAGCACACTACAAATACGACCACCCTGTAACGGAACACAGAGGACAGACAGTTTAACGAAGGAAAGGGATGCACTCTGGATACTGACAAGAGGGTAGTTTGTAAAGTCATCAATCTTACAGTTCAAGGTTATTCGGTCCCAGCACCAAGGGGGCAAAGGGTCATAACTGTCTCTAGGTGCCTTCGGAGAAGGACCAGGGGAGCAAAACCACAATGTACCTGGTGCTTAAGAAGTTCTTGGTGCTCGACAGCATTGAGGCAGTTCGAGTGCGATTCACAGTCCTTGAGACAGAGTTAGTGGCAGAGACAGCTGCGGGTACCAGGCGGTTCGGCAAGTGAGACTGGACATCTGCAGGCTGTTCAGCGAGGCGGCTCAGGGACAAGAATCGTAGTCTCTGTTTTGGTTGGCAGATCTGGAATGCTGATCAAGGCAGCTCGGACGCCTCTTGTGACAGTGGCGTGACGACAGTCAGTGGTGCAGCCGGATGCAGTTCGAGGACTCAACCGTCTCGAAAATGTCCTTAAATGATGGACACTGGATGATGCTTGTGTGGCACTCCTCCTAGCTTCTTCGCAGGGCTTGTGTCCTTTTAAGGCAGACGCCCAAAGCTCAGGAGAGTGATTGCAGGCAATGGCCCTGTCCAGAGACTCTCTGGCACTTCCCAACTAGGAAGGTGGCTGGCAGAACCTAGCAGGGCACGCTGTGTGCTGGCTGGGTACTGGTTCTGGAGCTGCTGTACGGGTCCTCCGAGTCCGATATCTCCTTCTGTTCCCTGGGTGATGTTTAGGGGAAGGATCTTGCTTCCATCATGGAACTCCTGGCCTTCCTTTGCTGGCGGAAGATGTAAGGTAGACTGTACCTTCAGCTTGGGTCCCAATTAGGCCTCCTTACGCCTTTCGAAGTCTTCAGATGATCTGCTAAGTGAGGGGTTCAGCCCTCTTTTAAAGCCAAATGGGCCCCAGTAATTGGTGCAGGCTAGGCCCACCTTAATGAACCAATCCTGGGTCCCCACCAACAATTATTATGCATGAGGTCAGGACCAGAGTGCTCTGCAAAAGGACAGACAAGTGGTTCACAACATATACCCAAGTCCCCCTGTCTGTTGAAGATCAAAGTATCTCTCTGGTTAACTCAGCCCTCTGTGCTCTCAAAAGTGCAGGGTTCCCTTGAAGTTTGTGCTGGGAGCAGACTTCCCGTCTCCCCCAAACCACATACTTCTCCCCTCTGAAAGGGGTCAGCTCTGCAGGGGTTTGCATATGGTAAATAGTGGACCCAGACATGCATTTCACTGCCTTTCATAGAGAGGGGTGGGAACTAGCTTCAAGTTGACACATTGCATACCAAAGGGGTGTTAGCTCCACCGTCCCTGTTGTCTATTCCGGCAACTAAGCCCCTTCAGGCTTTCTTCAATTATGTCTCATTAGCATGTACTGCCACCAGCCGGAGGACAGAGGAAAGCAGATCCATGGGGCCTTTGATATTAAAATTAGGCTACCCATGCTGGTGGAAAGTGTGCCTTCCCACTCCTTGAGATGGTTTGATGTACCCAGGGCTGTCACATTCCAGCTGAATATGACAGGGGAAGATGGCGCCTGTAGGCTGTTTCTTCCCGGAGTACATGGGACTATGCATTTTGTGCAGGAAGCACATGGGCTGTGTGTGGAATGGCCTCACACAGTCCTCGGAGGTTGGTTAGCCATCATTCTTTTTCATTATTAAAAAATCAAAAAAGCCCTGGCGAGTGCACTCTCCCTGTGCGGATGGTAGAATTCCTCACAACCAGGTAGGATATTTAGGAACTCAAATCCCCGCCCCCCCGCACCCGCACCCGCTTCCCAACATGGACACTTTCTCACGGACAACTCACCGTGAGCAACAACAAGACTACCCCCACTTTCTCAAGAGTATTTTTCCGGATTTTCCTAAACTTACTAGTGAAAACTACAATCACCATATTTCCTCCCCTCTGTTTTTTTTTTTAAAGTCACTGAGACGAGGAGGAGAGAGAGATCGGGAGTATGAAGATTACCAACAGGGAACCACAGACACAGAAAACAGACTGTCCCCTTTCTACAGCAGACTGTCCCATTAATGAGGCCAGGCTAAGTCAGACCTCCCTCTCTAATTACTCGCACCCGACTCCACTTGTCCCTCCCAGGCAGCATAAAAGGTGAAGCAGGAAAGCACACTGAGCAAGTCAGGAATGTTGTAAGGGGCCAGAGAGAAGGAGAAAGCCCTAGTGAGCTGCAGAATCCCTGGTAGACCTGGAGGAGGAGAAAACCACCCAAACACCTGCCCTGCTATTTGAGAGGAGACTGCAGTGTGGAAGAAGGAGCTGTACTTCCAGAGGGAAAGACCAGGGGCAGATGGGGTTGCCTGGCGGTACCTGTAGCAGAACTCCTCCCCTGGTCCAGACAGGCGAACCCAGGTACATGAGGGGCAGGAGGTGAGACCCTGACCCAATTGAAACATCCCCTTGTGGCTTCTGCAGCTCCCAAAATATTGAATGCCGTTTTGGGGTGCTCTGAAGTGGGAGCAAAATTAACACAAGTGCATTCTGGGACTGGGAGTCCAAAAACATACTTTTGAAGATTGTTAACTTTGTGAGAGGGGTCCGAGCTGGCAGAGGGAGACCCCCGTGAACCTTGTGAGAGTGGTCCAATTCTGGCACAGGGTGACCTTTGTGAGAAGTCTCTGATCCCGTTAGAGGGAGACATTGTGAACTTTTGTGAGAGAATCTGGCAACAGAGATAGTCCTGTCCGGCACCACTTGGGTGCTCATTCGAAGGTCTCCAGCAGGTGCCCCTCTCCCGAACCAGGAGAAACAACAAGTACCAAGAGGCCTTAGGGGAGGCCGGCGTGAGGTGACAAGGTGGTCATAAGGGTGTCAAACCAAACCCCTTGAACGGTCGAAAGTCTGACAAGTTGTGGAGGCAAACGTGAACCCAACTGAGGGATGCCTGCAAATTCATTGTGATGATAGAATTGTGTGAAGCCACGCTGGGGGCTTAAGGAAAAGCCTGACTGGGGGCTAAGACCCGGATTTAGGAAAGAGAAGAACCTAAGAGGTCTAGAATGACTTTGTTGAAATGTGCACTGTGGTTTAACGTGAACCCAACTGTGGGAATTGTGAAACTGGCATTTGCGGCCGGCTAAGGGGAACACCATGCAAACTGTGAGATTGTGAAGCACGCACTTACCATAGAATAACAGAGTGACCCAGCGAGACGTGATCACCCTCCAGAAGCCTCCGTTTAAATTGGCAAGTGCTTTGAGAGGCTAACGCTGAAAGAAAGATCGGATCCCGGCTGAGGGGGATCCTAGGGTGAAGAATAATCACCCGATGTGAAGGTTACCAGAAGGAACCGTTTGCTTTGTTGTTTTTGGCATATTAGGCCCTCTGAAGCAAGAGACTTTGCAGGAGAAGAGGCTTGGGCACAGAAGGCCCCGACATAGAGAAAAGTAACTGTAAGCTTGTGCCGGAGAACCCAGCAGTGTGCTGTGCACAAGAGTCCCGCTTTGTCCCGTGCTAAAAACATGGGGAAGGGAGACCCCGGCCATAACATCCTGACTTCTCATTTGGTGAACACTTCTTTCTTTTCTTGTGAACATTATCCCACACTCTTTTGTAGCATAGCGGTAAGGATTAGCAAATATTCTTTTTGTAGTATAGGCCCTGTTTATTGGACTAGACTCCACGAAGACACTATTATTATTTGAGTGTCGTAGCTTGCTCCCATCTTCAATTTAGGATTAGATTAGGCGTTTATCTCAACCATTTTTACAGTTTAATAAACATCCTTAAACTGTGATCACTTGTGTCCATCTTACTTTGAAACCATGTCTTCCTTACAAAGCTCACTGCAACCCATTTGTTTTACTCAAATGAATTGTTCCTCAGCACCCTTGATGTTACCCCCGGGTGGTAATGTCAAAACTCTGATGGCAGACGTTACCATCCATTAGTAGCCCTTAGCCTTTGCTAATCGCCCTCGATTTATTCAGGCCATTGCCGAAGACTGACATGCCAATACGGCCTGCCACATTGAACTTTATCTAAATATTAGCACCCTTGAAACTGAGAACAACCTATCGGGTTGCTTGGCTCACAAGCTTTACCAGCCAATACAAGCCCACGTTCCGAGCAGGCATATGGCTGCTAAAACTATTCACTGTTCCCCTTGCACCACCCACCCTTCATCCATACCTCCACATCAACATCACCCTCAATTGAAACTATGTTTTGCACTAACCTCACCCCACCGATGCCATTTCTGCCAACACCTGCTTCACCTATGCAGTACCTGCCTACAGCTCCTGCCCGGGACCCCAACTGTGATTTCCATGGAGGCCATTTTTCTTTGAAGGTAAAAAACTGCCTGCGTACCATTTTTTCTTTTGACTTTATTGGTACACTTGGCATTGCATGGCACAACTTCACAACATAATAAGACAGCAGTACGAATATCGCATAATTCTGGGACGGTCAAGCCTGGAAATGAACCTTTCAGACAGCATTAGGGGAAAACAGGTATACATCAGCGTGGCTCCTGTAGCTGGAGTTCAATGACATGAAAGCAGTTCACTTCTATAGTAGGGACTGGGGTGTATGCAGTTCTGTTGTGTGCCAGAGATCTGATTTAAGTGGATCCCAAATGTATTTTGGTCTGTATTCAGGTGATTGCATGTGTGCCCATTGTTCTTCCATATTGTTAGCCGATATCACATCCCTCAGCCAGTGGTCTTTGCTCAGTGCATTTACACTCGTCCAGCGCTGAAGAATGCAGCACTTGGCCAATAAAAGAAAGTCGCACAAATTTACACATTACCCAGTGAAGGGTCAAAAATATGAAAAAGGCTAAGTAATGGTAGAGGGGCAACCTTTTTGCCCGTAATTTCTGACAGCATCCTACACACATCATTCCAGAAGGCCGCAAGTTGCAGGCAGTCCTACAGCATATGGAAGTATTTAGCATGGGGATTTACAACGTGGGCATGCTCCAGTCCCCTCCTTGGAAAACACACACAATCTGTTTGGAGTATAATGATAACTGTGTAGTATTTTAGTTGTATCAGTTGAAATCAGGTTTTATACGACACTTTGTGTGTCTGTGTGCACATGTCGGACCAAAGGTCATCAGTGACATCTATTTGGAGATCTTCTACACATTTGGCTCATACATTGTGGTGCAAAATGCCCAAGTGAGTTTGGATTAAATGGTACAGGGTCGACACTCAACTTCTACGGTCGCCTGCTGTCAAAACAAATCCTAAGAAGGTATTATTTGCAGGCTTAACTGGGAAGCAGCTCCATAATTGCATACACGCTTTGCGCAGCCCCGCATACAGCAACCATTGCAAGGATGTGTTGTCTTTGAGCCCTGGGACATCAGTGGTTTGGATGAAGTTGTCCTCCCTATACAGTCAACCCAGTTTGTGGAACCCGTGTCGTGCCCACGTCCCACGCGAGCCGGCGTTGACCCACATTTTCAGAGAGGAAAGTGTTCATGGTATGGGTCATGTATACCCATCTCCTTCCATATTTTGCACCAGGCTAGTGCTGTGACGCTTGTGGGGTCAAATCTGCAGTCATCTGTGAACCTGTCGGGAAGAACCAGCAATCGCAAGTCCTTTTCCCCTGCTGCAAATTTTTCAATTTGTGTGTAGGGTGTGGTAGAGTCATCACCAAACCAGAGTGCCACAATTTGTGCCTGTGCAGCCATCCAGTACAATTGAAAGTTGGGGACTGCAAACCCACCCTTATCATATGGCTGTGCTAGTGTGTCCCATTTCAGTCGCACCACCCCAGAGTGCTAGATGAATTTGCAAATTTCACTTTCTAACACTTGAAAGAATGATCGCCCAGGCCACAATGGTATTTGGAGAAAGAAATATGAAAGCTTGGGAAGAACAGTCATTTCGCCGGCAACCGTAATGGGGAGAGGAGTCCAGCTGGAAAGCTTAGATCGTAGGCGAGTCATGTACATTCCGTAGTTGCTGTCATGTAGCTTAGGGCTGTGACTTGCAACTGTTACCCCTAGGTAGCATATGGATTATGGAGTCCACTTGAATCCTTATAGCACTTTGGGTTGGGTGGTGGTATCCGTGAGGGGAAAGTTTGGATTTACTGCAATTTACCCAGAGGCCTGATATCTCCCCAAAATGTAGGATATCCTCCATTACAGGTCGTAGGTGTGCTTGTGGGTTTCAAATATATACCAATGCATCATCTGCATAAAGCTAAATTATCTGTGGTTCGCCCGCTATTCTGATCCCACGGTGCCCATGTTGAAGTCTTATCATATCCGCCAATGGTTCTATAACTATGGCAAATACTAGTGGTGACATTGGGCATCCCCGGGGCGTGCCTCTGCTGATCTCAAATTGTGGGGAGAGCAATCCGTTCGTATTGACCCTGGCCATTGGCGCTGTGTAGAGGAGGCGCAAAGCCTTGAGGAACCCTTGGCCAAAGCCACATTTAGATAACACAGTGTACATGAATCTCCATGATACGGAGTCAAATGCCTTTTGAATGTCTAATGCGCCAGCCACCGCTTGTGCCCCAGGATCTATCTGTGCTAATATATTGAAGAGGTGGCGTAGGTTCAGTGCTGTGGATTTGCCTGGGATAAATCCTGACTGACCCGGGTGAATAATGTACAGCATAATTGGTGTCAGCTGAGTGGTCAGAATTTTCGCAAACACCTTTACATCCATATTATTTAAGGATAGGGGCCGGTAGGATCCGCAGGCTTTTCGGGTTTTAGCAAGACCGTGGTAACCGCCTCGCGTATGGTGGCAGGGAGCGATTGGGATACGAGAGACTCCCACCAGACCTGGAGAAGGTGTGGGGCAAGGGTTTCCTTTTAGCATTTGTAAAAATAGTCTGTAATCCCGGGTGGCAGCTGGTCGATCGCCTGAGTAATGTCAGATAGACACATTGGGAGGGGAGGGGGTTTAATAAGGCCTTGGTGTCACGCGATATCTGACTGAGTGGGGGTGCATCTAGAAACGTATCAATCTCTTCCTGTGTGCACATGACTTTGTTAGTGTATAGATCCCTGTAGAAACCTGCAAATACCTCATTGATGGCCGTAGGTGTGTCAGAGTCACTCAAGGTATTCACTATGGGTGAAATGCACTGGTTGCGCTCTCTTTGCCTCACCATGCGAGCGAGCAGTCTCCCAGGTCTGTCCTCCTCCCTGTATCTCCTATCGGTCATTTGGGTGTCAAAGAACTTGCCTTTGCGGTCAGCATGGGTCCTAAAGGCGTCAATGGCCTCTTTGACCTGTGCCAGCATAGCGTAGGGGGGTCAGTAGCTAATTGACGTTCCAGCCTCCATAGCTTGCTTTCGCATTTCACTATGCTATGTCGAATGGTTTTGAGGGTACTGAACTCTGCCAACATTGCTATCCACCAGATATAGACCTTCAAGGTTTCCCAGAGCATACAAGCGGAGGGTAGAGAGCCTACATTTTTTTCAACGAATAGTTGCACATGTTCATCAATAGTGGAAGCAAACGCCACATCCTGTAGATCGAGCGGCTTAAGGCGCCAGTTGTTGTGGAGCCTAGAGAACATTGCAGTGTCCGAAGATACTAACTGGGGAATGGTCAGAGTAGGTGCGAGGAAGCATGTTGACATCAATGACCCCTCCTAGTAGCGTGTCAGTGATAAGCCACATATCTATGCGGGAGTGGGCATCATGGACCGATGAATAGAAAGAATAGGAGAGGTCATCTGTATGTAATGCTCTCTAGGCATCCACCAGTCCGAGGATATGCATGACCTCTTTAATCGTAGAGCAAACCTGTGTAAGTCTTCTCTGAGTGTGGGTGGATCTGTCTATTTTTAAATATAGGATAATGTTAAAGTCAACCCCCTTCTCCCTCCACAATACAGGGATTAGTGGCTATCGAGCAAGCTCATCTAGGATGTCTGTGTAAAACGGAGGGTGATCTATGGTGGGGCCGTAAACCTTCAACAGCAGTATTTCTGTATCCGCAAGAACACCAAACACTAAGACATATCTGCCTAGAGGGTTGCCCTTTGCATGTTTACACTGGAATGGGAGAGATTTGTGTATCATAGTTATGGCCCCTCACCCCCTAGTTTGTGAGGACTATGTAGTATAGAAGCGGTTACCAGCCCAGTTTTTAGCGAATCGTTCACAAGTCGCTGAGACAGCGTGAGTTTCTTACAAGTACATAATTTGGGCTTTGTGCCTTTCAATATATAGGTGTATCTTCCGCCGCTTATTTGGATTACCTAAGCCCCGGACATAACTTGGGCAGTTTATGTCTCACATTTGGGTACAAAGTGATTAATGGCGTCTCCCATAATATATAAATCTGACCTTCCCTGTGTCTTTAATTTCCTGCTCGTGATTCTTATTCTCTTAGTTGTAAGTGCAGTGCGTGCCAAGTGCATTTTTAACAAACGTAAACTCCTCCCACCCCCTCCCGCATCTTCCCTGGAACTAGGGAGATGGTACCGCCCAGAAAACATCCCAAACTGTTACACAACATTGCATGGGGGAGCTGGTTCACGGGATCACCCAGGTCAGCACAGGACTTAAACACAATAGGAAGGATAAGTGTTCACGTATATCTTATACAATTGCCCCCGCCAGGGCAATTATATAAGTGTATGCTCCACTGTAGTATATACTCCACTTAATACCAGAGTGGTGAATACAGTGGCAGTAACAGAGGTATAAACATTTTTGTGTGGAGCAAACAATAGGAGGTGTATGATCAGAGGAAATTAGGTCACCTTTTTAAAAGCAGTCCTTGGGGACCGTGTTTGTAGTTCAGAGCATCGGTAAGGTATGGTCTAGAAACTTCATGGCCTCCTGAGGCAGCGTGAAGAAGAACATTTTGTTATTCCACTCCACACGTAGCTTGGCAGGATATAACATTGCATACTTCATATTATGGTGTCTTAGCCATTTCTTGACTGCTAAGAAGGATTTCCTCTCCTGCTGAACGGTCACTTGAAATCGGGATAAATATGATCCAACATCAAGTCTCCCTATTCACCGGCCACTCGGGGATCATGTCCCGATCACGGTAGTTAAGGACACGGGCAATGATGGGTCATGGAGGTGCCCCAGGTCTAGGTTTAGAAGCCAGGGATCTATGTGCGTGCTCAATTGCAAACTGCAGTGATAGCGTTGGGTTCCCCAGGAGGAGCGGCAACAGGGTGTTCTCAATCCACTGCTTCAAGGGTAATTCAGTATTATTTTCAGGAACTCCTATGACACGGATGTAATTGCAACGAGAGCGTGATTCTTAGTCGTCGTTCTTTCTTTCAACCTGGAGTGCACGCCTGGATAGTGCAACTTGGTCACATCACATGGTGGGCACATCATACTCCACTGTCCCCACCATCGTTTCAGCCTCCACTAGGCGCTGATCGATTTTATCTATGCAGAATTTAATTGCGTCTATGGTGGTGGTCATGTCGTCAAGCTTACTGTACACCTTGGCAAATCTTTCTTCCATGCATGCCATGTTTCAGTGCGATCCATCAGCGCTGCTTCTGGTTCCATGCTTGCGGTCGTTCCACCGGTGGTCGGTTGCTTAGAGGTGGATTTGGTGTTCTGGCTCATGAAACTTTGGTTTTTAGCGCTTCCTTTTGTCTTACTATGCAAGGATAGGAGTCACAATCTAAAGTTAAGAGCGCCTCCAGGATATCTAGTGCCCTAGTCCAGTGATCTGTTGTACTGCAATGGCGACAGGTCAATGTTTCCTCATTTACCAGAGGGTGCAGGTAATGAGGTTAGCCCTTTGGGTGGTTGGGTGGGGTTCAGCACCCTCCCCAGGTCTCAATCAAGTCCCTTCACAGCACTAAGTAATAGGGGTGCAGGGTACTGCCAAAGCTGCGTGTAGGCCAATGAAGCGACTGTCATTGCACTAGATGTTAGGCACTCACTCGCCACTGCGGTTGCCAGTGAACCAGCTGTGTTGGAAGATCACCTTTCTATTGTCCGTATGATTTCCGATACTTGCCCCAGGGAGCCGCAGGGTTAAACCTGTACTGGTGATCAAGTCGCTGAGTGGCACTGCGCCTGTAGTTTCAGTTCTCGTGGCCCTGTAGGGTACACACCGGCAGGCACCCCACAAAGCAGTTTCGGGCTGGTATTGAGATTGTGGTTATCCAGGGTGCTGCGCAGGGCGGCCACCCAGGCTCAACCTATAATGGTGGTCAGGTTACTGGGCGATCTTGCACCTGTAGCCTCAGTTTTCTGGGCCCTGCAGGGTACATGGTGGTGGGGAGGGCTGTTAGTACCCGACGGAGTAGTTGTGCGCTGGTTTTAGGGTTTATGGTCTTCCAGGGTACTTTGCACAGGGGGAGGGGCACCTGCCGTAGGTGTGTAGAAAGAAAAGCTGCCCCGCAGCGCCAGAAGATCCCCACCACGGTGCAGGTGTTTGGGTCCCAGCAGGGTGCTGCAAAGTATTATCTTTCCGGAGGAGGAGGGGCCTCATGCGTCGCAGCCGGGGGTGCTGTAACTGTGCTCAGCAGGTGGGGGGGGGGGCAGGTGACCGCCAGCCTTTCGCTCCGGTCCCTGGGATCTCACCATGATGGTTGGCGCATAGCAGCCATCCCCTGTGGTGCAGCAGGTGGCACGGGCCATGCTTCGTCCTTCACTGTTGCCCCGGAGCGAGTTGCTAGTTTTCCACTCCTCGTTCACCGATCGGGGCTGGGGACAGGTCTGTGGGCTGCAGGAGCTGTCTGGGGGCTCGTCGCTAAGTCGTGGTTGTAAGAAGATTCGCCCTAGCCGGCCTCATGTGTAGGACCTCAACACGTGAGCGACCATCTTGTTCGTCGCGCAACAGCGCCCCCTTTGTTTTTTGTTTTTTTTTTAAATAGAATTTGATATTTTCTCACAAACCATATCATCAGAAGCCACCACAACTCAACGTGCTTTATGGCTTGCATCCTATAATGTAGTGGAACTGTGGATTGAGTGACCCCCCACCCCCCGCACATCCGCACCCACAGAGCATCATCAGTTTCCTTACCCAGGTCTTTTCCCCACTTCAATCTAGCAAAAAGAGGGTTTACAGGCTCTGCCAAGAAAATCGCTTTGAACAGCATTACAGGTCGCAGGGGTGCTTGTGGGTTTTCAAATATATACCAGTGCATCATCTGCATGCGCTCTGGATCCCATGTTGCCAATCAACTTTTCAAAGTCTATTAGGTCCCTACGCAAGTTGGCCCCCAGTTTACGGTCCGTCAATGTGCACTTTATCTGAAGGTACCGAAATACATATAGCTTACTAATGCATAAGCACTCCTCCAACTCGTCCCGAATGCCGAAATTTCCCTCTAGCCACATTTGGCCAACCCTGATCAGGCCCGCCACGTACCAGAGTTGAAACTGTAGTGGGACCACCATTCCCCCCCTCAGTGGGGGAGCCCATATACAACTCAGGGGAGACAGCCATGTGGAAAGCCATGGATTATCACTACCCTCCCTCCAGGGGGACAGTAAGAACCAGGTGTTGAACCATGCTTATTGGACTCCGGGACCGGGAACCCATAACCACACCCCCAACAAAACTGGGGCCGCCACTGAGTTATCCATATACCCCCACTGCTTTCAGTATTGGGGGTCCAGGTGACCAGCCATTATTTGGAGTTGCCTTGCTCTAAAATCGGATTTCAAGTCTGGGAATCCAACCCGCCTTGGGAGGATCAGGGCTTTATATGAAATCCTATGTTTAGCCCCTGCCCATAGAAATTTCAGTCGGGCAAATTTCCCCTCGTCAAGGAAAACCAATGGGACCACCATTGAGAGCATTTAAAAAAAAAAAAAACTTGGGCAAGACCACAAATTTTATACAATTCAAACGCGCCATTCATGAAAGAGTTAGTCGGGACCATCTTCCCAGCTCAGCTTGCACCACTGACCAAAGCGGTAAGTAATTGGCAGCAAAAAGATCCCTGTGCAAGACCTCTATCCCCAGGTACCTGAATCCCTCGTTCTGCTCCCGCAACGGCAGCGTCCCTACGTAGTCCGCTCTCTATCTAGGCTCATTTTTTTTTTTAAACATATTTTTATTGTTTCCCATGTAAAAAAAAAAATCAACACGTTAATCCCTCCTAACTCCCCACCCCCCACCCTCATCACCCCCTGGAAGATTAGGACCCCATTCGGTTTTGCTTCGGGAACGTTTATGCGCTGTATATGTCTGATATTTTGATGTTACGCGGGCACCATTGTTCCATGGAGTCCGACTTCAAGTATTCCAAAACTGCCCCCCATTCCTCTGTGAAGGAGTTCTTCTGGTCCTGTAGGTGGTGCGTAATCTTTTCCATGGTCATTTGAACCACACCTTCTGCAGCCAGGTGAATACCAGTGGTGGATCTTGCTTTTTCCAGTTTTGGGCAATCGTTGCCCAAGCCACGATGACTAGTCCCATGAAGCTCCTCCATTGTGCTTTGTGTAGACACTTGGCCTGTAAGTCCTTGAATCCACATAGCCACACCTGCTCCTGCATTTGGTCAGCCTCTGGGAACATCTTTGTTATTTCCATTTGCACTTCCCTCCAGAAGTCCTTGACCACCTGGCAGTCCCACCAAATATGCCCCCACGTGCCTGATTCCAGGCATCCCCTCCAACAGCGATCTGATGTTTTCGGATACATCGTTTTGAGCCTCTCTGGAGGGTAGTGCCATTGAATGATTATTTTAAGCCACATTTCTCTGGTTTGGACTGCCCGGGTGAGTTTTGGGATACACGCCCACAATTCCGCCCATTGCTGTCTGGATATCTCTTCCCTCAGCGTGCCTTCCCATCTCTTCTTGTATGTCCATCTGATTTCTTCTTCTTGTATATTGATAAAGTGATATAGTGTTGACACCAGTTTCTTATCACCTGGGATGGTTATTAGGAAGTTTTTAAATGATGTTAGGTCCCTTGTGGCACCCTGTAAGACTTCTGGTGTGGTGAGCCAATGTTTAATTTGCTCATATTTATACCTATCCGCCTCTGTTAGGTTCCATATTTTTTTTTGGCAAATGTTCTTATTTCATTGTCTTGGATCATTTCCCCAATTTCCCTGCACCCTGCGGCTTCCCATTTTTCTAAGGCCCCAGATTCTTGTCCCGGTGTAAACTGTGGATTTCGGCATATGGGCATGAAGGGTGCCAGTGGGGTGGTCATGATACCCCTCTTGGTTTGTTCGTCCCAGGCATCTAAGGTGATTTTCATGACCTCGCTAATACAAAGATTCGGGTGTCCATGTTGTTTATATTTCCATAGTAGGTCCTCCAAGGAGGTCCTGGCAACCGCCCTGTCTTCTGTCACCCAAATTGTTTGTTGGTCATCCCCCAGCCATTCCTTCAGGACCCAGAGTTGTGCTGCTTGATAGTATTTCCTGAAGTGTGGGAGTGACATTGCCCCTGCCCTGGTTGGTGCCGCGAGGATGGCTCTGGCAACTCTTGGGGGTTTCCTGTTCCACACGTAGGTCAAGATGGCCTTTGACAGTGCTTTAAAGAAGGAGTTTGGGACTGTTATTGGGAGGGCATGGAAGAAGTACAGCACCCGGGGGGAGTATGTTCATTTTCACTGATTGAATTCTGCTCCACCATGAGACCCTTAATGGGCACCATCTATCTAAGTCCTTCTTCACTCTGGCCAAAAGCTGTGGGTAATTACTCTTATTTATCCTGTCTACCTTATGTGCGAGTGTTACCCCTAGGTACTTGATAACCTCCTCTGCTGTTTTAAGACCTAGCAAGCCCGCCTCTTTATCCAGTGTCCCCTTATCCCCTGCTAGAAACAGGATCTCTGATTTTTTTTCCTGTTTATTTTTAAGCCAGAGATCTCCCAGAATGCCCCCAATTCTTTTAAGGTTTGTGGTAGGTATTTCCCAGGGTCCTCCAGGGCCAGTAACATATCATCTGTGTAAGCTATGACTTTGTGTTGTCTGCCCGCCATCACTATCCCCCTTACCCCTACAGATTCCCTGATTTTAATTAGGAGGGGTTCCAGGAATATGGTATATAGGAGAGGGGAGAGGGGGCATCCCTGTTTAGTTCCTCTTGATATCTCCACCCTATCCGTGACTTCCCCATTTATTGCTATTCTTATGGATGGGGAATTGTAGTTGACTTTGACCATGTTTATGAATTGGTCACCAAATCCCATGTGTTTCAGTGTTTTGAAGAGAATGGACCACTCTACGCTGTTAAAGGCCTTTTTGGTGTCTAGTGAGAGCAATATTGCTAGTGTGTGGGTAATGCCTATTTTTTCTACCAGGTGAATTATTCTTCTTAGATTGTCATGTGTTGCCTGCCGGGAATAAAGCCAGATTGATCTGTGTTTATTAGGATCGGAAGGAGGGGTGATAGTCTGGCGGCCAGTACCCTGGTATAGATTTTAGCGTCCAATTTTATTAGGGCAATAGGGCGAAATGAGCTGGGGAGGGTGGGGTCTTTACCTGTTTTATGAAACACTAGGATTTTCGCCTCGTTCATGGAAGGAGTTACATTTCCGCTGTCCTTGAACGTGTTCAGTAGCCTTGTCAGAACTGGGATGAGAATGTCCGCATATTTTTTGTAAAAGGGGCCGTAAAGCCATCAGGACCTAGTGCCTTAGAATTTGGGAGGTCTGCTATTGCCCTCTGGACGACTTCTTCTGTAATCCGAGATTCCAGCACCGCTTTGTCTTCCTCTGATATTGTTGGGATGGGGAGAGATTGTAGGAACCTGTCTTGTTTCTCTTCATCCGGGTGCTCTGTCGCATACAGCAAGGCCCCCCCTAAGTCCTTGGTGCGTGTTTGTGTCTTCTCATGTGCATCTTTGATGTTTAAAACAGTCATTGATTTCTGTTTTTCTCAGAACTGTCTTGCTAGATATTTGTCCGCCTTGTTGGCCTTGATATAGTATCTTTGTTTTAGATAGAGGGATTTCTCTGCCTTTTTGTTGCGAAGCATATCTAGTTGTCCTTGCACATGTTTCAATGCCTTCTTGAGGCTTCTAGTGGGATGACCTACCAACTCCCCTTGAATCTCTGTTATTTTCTTTTCTAGCGTTCTTTCCCAATCACGCTTCTGTTTGTTCCTGGTGGCCTTCAATGCTATCATAGGTCCCCTGATCACTGCTTTGAAAGATTCCCATACTGTCCCTAGAGGAACCTCCCCAGTGACATTGAGTTCAAATAATTCTTTGATTTTGTCCTCCACTGCTTCTCCCAAGACCTGGTCCAAAGAATATCAGATGGCAACCTCCACCTCCAGAGGCCTCTTCCCCTTTCTGGGGTCTGGATGTCCAGCCATAGTGGGGCATGGTCTAGTAGAGCTATAGAACCCATTTCTTTTCCTTGTATCTTCCCAATCAGTGCCACCGACACCCAGAAGTAATCTATTCTCAACATTGTGTTATGCACGTGCGAGTAATACGTAAAGCCACTTGCTTGACCCTTCAATTCCCTCCAGGCATCACACAATGCCAACTGCTCCATCTTTTGCTTAAGTTGTTTGGACGGGGCCCCCTGACCATGAGTTCCTCTCGCACTTCTATCCAACCTTGGTTGCCAGGCCAATGTTTAGATCTCCTCCCAGTATTACCTCTCCTTTCGCAAACCCCTCTAGTTTCCCCAGCGTATCTCAGAGGAATCCGTCCTGCCCAGAGTTTGGTGCATATATTGTCGCTAGGGTAAGCCGGAGACCCTCTATTGTGACATTTGCAAATGCAAATCTCCCTTCCCTGTCTACCTGTGTATTCATGAGGGTTGCCACCAATCCCCCTTTTACCGCAATCATCACTCCCGCTCTTTTATCCCCCGGCATCCGCTTGCGCCCAGACCGTTAACCCTCTGAGGTTTACCTTCTTCCTATCCTGGGCTTTTATATGCGTCTCCTGAAGGAACAAAATGTCCGCCTTTTCCCTTCTTAGCTGAGCCTCCACTTTTTTCCTCTTCACCGGCGAGTTCAACCCCTTCACATTTAGTGAAAAGATTCTGAACTTCCCCATCTCGTCTAGTCTATCGCAGTTGCTATCAATCCCGCTTGTTGTGATCCCTTCTCTCTTCCGGAGTCCCCCACTCCCAATCTCCCCCCCAACCTCCCCAACAAACCCCAAACTATTAATCTTAACTCAACTTTGATCCCGAGGAGGGCCCAGGCACCTAAGGTTGCTCGGGAGTTGCGCCTATCGCTCCTTGCCCTCACATGACTCGAGATGAACTTTGCGGTGGGTTCTAAACCCCACATCATCCTCAGACCCTGATAGTGTCCATTCCTGGTCTCTTGCTGGGCCGCAGAATGTCTGGTATTCCAAGGTTTCTCAGCATTTTCTTCTCCCGCCTTCTCCAATCGGAAGTTGAACTGTCGATTTTTGGCTGGGTTTTTCTTCTACTCCTCTGCAGGCTGCCCTGCGTTCCCATCCTCTCTGCCTCTTATGTGGTTCCCCTTGGTCCTGACGCCACCGGCTCTGCTTCCTCTGTTTGCAGGTCCATTATATGTAGTCCTTCCTCACTGGTGGTCACTCTTCTCTGTTTGCCTTCCCACTCGAACAGTAGACCGAATGGGAAAGTCCATTTGTATCTTATCTCTTTCGCCACCAGCTCGCTCACCAGTGGGGCCATTTCCCTCCTTTTTAAGAGTGTCACCGAGGCCAGATCCTGGTACAACTGTATTTCCACCCTATTCATCCTTATATGGTCTAACTGCCTCGCTCT
Organism: Ambystoma mexicanum; assembly: GCF_040938575.1. Taxonomy (NCBI): domain Eukaryota; kingdom Metazoa; phylum Chordata; class Amphibia; order Caudata; family Ambystomatidae; genus Ambystoma; species Ambystoma mexicanum. The sequence goes on from NC_090934.1 coordinate 1,084,576,043, forward strand.
TCTTAGGATCTGCTCCTTTTGTGGATATGATGAGAGGGCCGCTAATACATCCCTTGGTCTTTCCCCTGGGGCGCCTCTTCTTTTCGGGCCCACCCTGTGAACTCTGTCGATCCCAATGCTCTCTGCTTCTTGCGCCTCAATTATATCTCTGAATTTTTCTTGAACCGCACTTGAAGTCTTTGAGACTGATTCGGGCATACATTTGATGCGGATATTGGATCTGCGGGAACGGTTTTCCAAGTCTTCACACTGAATTTCTAGGTTATGGGTTAACCGACCAAGTGTTCCTGCCTTTCACTGTTCTGTCTTGCTTCATCGTCTACGTTTTGCACAATTCTTTCTATAGTGTCTGTCCTTCCCTCCAGCTTGGCCACGTCTATTTTTAACTCTTGGACTGCCTGCTTCATTTCATTCCTCATTGAAGTAAATTGGTCCTGGACTGTGAACATGAACTTGTCCTGCAGCTCCACAAACCAGGCGTGCATGTCGTCCTTTGTCAGGAGAAGGGTGCTCTGGTTTGTGGGGGTGGTGTCCGTTGTGGAATCTTCTACAGATCTGTCCTTTGAGATTGCTGAGGCATCTGAAGAACACATATGGAGCAAATTTGAGTCCTGTCTGGGAGGTTGCGATGCGGATTGAGATGCGCCCCCTTTCCCCTTCGCCCTTGACATCGTCCCCTGGTTATGGAAGTCCTTTAGCATCTCTGGATGTTTCTAGGGGGCCTATGGTGGGGCAGCTGTGGTGTCTCCATGAAGTATAGGGTTATATTTTCACCTCCCACTGAGCTCTTGTGGCCGCTGGCCGTGGGTCCGCATTAATGTGGGGAGAGTATTGTGTCTCTCCTGTTCCCTCCTTGGCAGTGCTACATGCCCGTTGTTGAGACGGGGTCCAGTTCCACCCTCCCAATGCGCCGCGCCCTCCCTCGTTGCTTTGTTATATTGATGAAGATGAGGGGGGAGGCCGCCGCGCCTCAGTCCAGGGAGCGGTGCCTTGTTAGTGGGCGCCCGTCCAGGCCCTTGTAAAGTGGGGAGAGTGGGGCACCCTTGCAGGCGTGCTCACCTTATGCTCTAGGTTCTTCTTTCCACCGTGGCTGGTGCCTCCTCTTGTTGTGCCTGAGGACGGTGCCTCCTCCTCCCGCCTGTTTCCTCAGTGCGCCGGGGCCCTGTGTGCCGCGGTGGAGCCAGCCGGTAGCTGTGCAGGTGGGGTCTTTTAGCCATCCTGCATGTGCGAATGTCCCCTGCGTGGGAGTTCCCATGGGGAATCGCTCGGGCCGCCTGGACCCCAGCCCCTCTCTGCTTATCCGTGTGCAGGGTGTCAACGTCCCTTTCGTGGGGGGAGGTGCCGCTCGCGCCCAGCTTCGGCAATGCGTTCTCCTCCACGCTGCTCCCGGGGATGTGTTTCCGAGACTGGCACGTAGAGCCCCCGGGCGTCGGAGTGTCTTTTACTTCTCCCGTGGGAGGGAGTCAGAGTCAGATGGACCTGCGCTCGCCCGCTGGCTCACTGTGCGATCCTCTGACTCTGTGCACACGCTGCCTCTCGTGGATCTCTGCTGGGTTCTCCCTCGATGGGGGAGGGGCACTTGCGTCTCTCGGCAGCCGTGTCTCCCCCGGGGGGTCTTGCCGGGGGATTTCACGTCGCTCCTGTGCCTGCAGCTACTCGGGGGCGTCAGCTGAGTGTCCGGTACAGAAACGCACAGAATTCTCTTTTTGTGGTGCTTTGTTGTCAGCCGGGCGGGAGCGCAGTTCAGACGCGACTTCCACTGCCAGCAGCCATCTTGGAAACCCACCTAGGCTCATTTTAAAAACAGATGGATACCCGTGTCGGGCTAGGGTCTGTTAGGATTTTCTTAGATTAGTGATTGTTAGAATGGATTTCTAAACCCTGCTCTGGTGAACATACGTTTAGGAGGCCATCCTTCTTAGTGAACATTTCCACGAAGTTAGCAAGGGCAATTCAAGAAGCTTGGAGAGCAGTGAGGTTAAGTCTCTGGAGTAGTCGGGGTGATCTAAAGTTTTGGATGACCACACACAGTGTGGATGATAAGAATTACATTAAGGCAGCAGTATATGAAAAATACACAATTTATTGGGCCCAGAACAAACACAAATGAATAATGGAAAACACAGTAATAGCACTACTTAAACGCACACTATGTAAAATATATGTAGTCTCTTTTCAGTCAATGCGGTAAGGTGCGGATTCCCGCCAAAACCTGTCTGGAGGGAAAGAAAAAAAACTTTAATACATTGGCCAACGACAGAGGTGGATAACCCTAACTTATTAAGTCCAGCCCAATGAAGATTGGAGCCTTGTGCTCAGTGTCAAGTTTGCGTGTAAAAGCGCTTGTTGATTCATAAAGCTACAAAGTACAATATTCAAGAAAAAGTTCGAGGGAGGATTCTGGAGTGTGGAAATTCAATTCCGTGAGTCAGAGGAGTGTCTGCTGTGGAGAACAAAGCTGTCCCCAACTTTCGGACTGCTTTAGGAAGCAGGAGCCACCCAAGCCAACGCTAGGACTACAAGGGATCCTTTGTGCAGAAAAACAGGTTGGATGAATTAGGGGCCACCAGTAAGTGGTACGATTACTCACTGCCCTTAGCTCACTCTGGGTCCATACTTGGCAGACTTGGTGATGGTTGCCTGGAGTACGTAATCCCCTCCTTGGGTAAGCTTCAAAGTTCACAAGCTCTGTGGGTCAAGTGTACACCTGGAGCTAGATCTCTCATAATGAATGCAGGACAAAGAAAGCATCGATGCAGTTGGTCTCAGGACACTTGAAGAAGGGCTGTGAAGTCACCAGCAGGAACTGTTGCACAGTGACGCAAGGGCACCCAAGTCTTGTGATCTGATGCCCGCTCCTCTCACCTGGCCCAAAGCAGCTGGGTCAACGAAATTTGGCAAGAAGATGCTTTGCATTGTGAACTAGGATTTCCCTAAAGCTCGAGACAATTCTCAAAAAAACAACGCTCCAACGCAGGTGCGAACTTTCAAGCTGGTCAATCCACTGGAGGGCCCATGGACACTTCAGAGAAGGCTTGTTTCCAGGGCAACAAGGAGGCGTTTGAAAGTGATTGGTCCCACCACTCCAAGGGGTTGAAAAACCTTTGCAGGTCTTCAGAGATCGAGCGCAAAGCAGGGCTGTACCGGGACAACAGTGGGCTCAGGGTGCCAAACCTTCTCTGCGCAGCTCCGGACAGTCCTTGGATCTGCTTTGCTGTATAATTGACCCCGTGTTATAGGTCGATTCTGACCTATTGGTTATCTGTGAGTCTGCACTCAGGCCCCCTCCTCATATCCCAATGAGCTCTCGCACCCAGATGGCCAATGAGGAGATATGCCTCTCATGCACACCAGCAGTGGTCCAATCAGGCACCACTGCGGCTCTCATGCACACCAGACATCCTGATACCAGTAGTGTGGATTGGGATCAGACAGTCCCAGCCCACTTCCTAGGTACCTACACACTTGACATGCATTAGCCAGCTAAAAGTTCAGGCTTTCGTGGGTGAATGCATGCCTAAATAAGGACTCCCTGGGTCACAAAGACCAGGAGGAAGGCCAATGGACAAAATGACCAAAGGAGAAGACACATGAACTTGTGGCACGGCCATGACGGACACTAGCCACAATCACGAGCCAAACGTGGTAAGCACAGTATGGCTTGGTAAATAAACACATGAAAAAGCTTCTGCTGCCACCAATCTACTCCTAGGCACACTGTCCGGTTACCAAAAAGTCCTTAAGGGATGACCAGGGCCTGAAAAGGCAAGGAACACAATGCAAGGACCCCAGTCGCAGTACATTAATGTACTTTGAGCACTGAAATACAGTTGCCAAAAGTGGCAACAAAGTCACAAGACTAAGAGAAACTAAGTTAGTACTGATTGCCTGAAGAACATATCAGTTTCCCCATAACGATGAGCGAAAGCCCAGGAGTGCAGCTGAAGGCTGTGCTCCACTGGCAGAAAGTCAGGACAGGAGGCTGAAACAAAAGTGAAAGGTTTATGGGCCCACAAATATAGACGTAAAATAGCAGTAAGTGAAATGTTACCCAACAGCGATATGAAGTAGGGAATCATCAGCAAATGGGCTTAATTTGTGTTCCACCTCGCCCCCACTATCTTGACACCCGAGATTGCCACATCAGCTCTCACATCTATGGCCTAAGGTACGATGGTCAGCACGTATAGAAGGTGGTAAAAGCAGGCAACACTGCTGCGTGCCTTTTTCCAATGGGACGCCCCGAGACTTGCCCCTGTTGACCACTTGGCTTTGGCTTAGAGTACAGAGCCATGATCCACGCCAACCATTTCGGATCCATCCCTATAGCCAAGAGAAACCCCCGCCCCCACTCCCAAAAAGGCCCAGCTAACCCCTAAAGTCTTTTCGTCATCAAAGGCAAGGAGTTGGGATCGGTCTCTTTTCACCATCGGCTCATTGAGAGCATAGAAAGTCTTGCACATGTTGTCAGCGCCTTGCCACTGCAAGATAAGCCCACTCTTAGGGTGGACCAGCCTAAGCAAGTGAAGCTCAAGTCGGGATGCATGTATTCTAGCGAAGATTTTCGCATCCACGTTTAATAGGGAAATGAGCCTGTACGATGCATTGCATGTGCAGTCGCATCCCGGCTTTGGGATGACCGCTTTTAATGGCTGCAAGAACGAAGGTGGTATTGTGTCCTCCCCCATGATCGAGTTGAATAGCTTGGCTAAGTGTTCTACTAAAAATTGGCTTTTATGGTTTATAAAAGTCTGCAGTAAATCCATTCTGCCCTGGATCCTTGTTCGTCTTTAATGGCTTTATCTCCAGTGCTACCTCCTCCTTGTGACCTCTGTCTCCAACAAGTTTCCCTCCATTTCGGTGAGCTGCAGGTTCAGCAAGTCACTCAGGTATTTAAATATATCATCTCTCAAGGCTACGGTTGGCTGGGCATAGAACTGTCTGTAGTAAGCCGCAAATTGCACTAGGATATCTCCCCTTTCATCCTCTGGAGTCCCGTCAACCCCAAGTATCTAGTCAACCCTCCTCTCCACCCTGCACCCCCTCACCCTGTTTGCCAGCAGAGTACCCACGGCATCTCCTCTGAGTGTAGCTCTTGCCTCTTGTCGCTCATCTCTGCCAGGAGCTCCTCCCTGTTGGACCTGTTCTTCGTGAGCCTAGATAGCAGTCCCTTCAACTCTCCCCTTAGTCTGCCTTCTACCAAACCCCTTTCTCATTTTCCTTGCCTGCTGTAAGTAGTTTCCTGATCATGGCTTTGGCTGCTTCCCACACTGTTGCCATGGCTAACTCCCCGTTATCATCACTTACTTCAAAGTACGCTGCTATCTCCTTTCCCAGCAAGTCCGTAAAAACCCTGGGGGGCATGCCTGTATAACAGAGCAAGAGGTGGGGAGAAGGGAGCACGGAACTGAGGGTGAAATGTAAAAAAACACAAATTAAAACATTTCTTTAAAGTCGTTTTCTTTTACAGGGAGGAAAGAAAACGCAGGGCAGTGGGAGCCCTGGGCAGGTGCGGCTCGTCCATAATGGTCGAGGGGGCATCGACCCAGTGGCCCCCTCACCCATTACGGGGGAGCCAGCCCAGTGAAACACCAAGCGCTCCCTCTGCTGCTTTTTCCAGCTGAGGGAGTGCTTCTGGGCTGGCTGAACTGCCAAAGGGAAACACTGTTGGTTAGGCAGGTTGGAGCAGTGCGTTTCAGCACCCACACTCAGGCCCCTGCATGCATGTGCAGGAACCAGGAAGCTCTTGCTTTCCAATTCCTATTCATGATGCAGGAGTTCGAGCACTGGAGAGGAAACTTCAGGATCGGTCAGGGGGTAAATATATTGTCATTTATTTATGTGTATGGATGCGTGTATGCTTGTGTTATGAATTAGTGTACGATGGGTGCTTGTGTGAGTGTGTCTGTGTTTGTGTGTGTGTGTGTTGGTCTGTGGAGCTGATTATGGTGAGTGGGGGGGTAAAAGGGTTGTACAACTAAAGCATTTTAAAAATGCCTTTGTTGCTCAATCCACCTGCCAAAATCAACTCTTCTTCTGAGGCGCTGTGGAGCCCAGGGGACAGGGATGATTTCTTTTTTTTTACTGGACATCTATCATATATGTATAGTAAAAAAACCATGCCTGCTCCCTGGGCCCCCACCAGTGCCTCAAATCACACATAATTATGTTGATTGTGTGAGTGTGTTAGGTGCTGTGAGGCCCAGGGATCGCATCTTTTTACAAGACATCCATGTAACGCTCACCTGATTCCCGCAGAGGCGCCGGTCTTGCCTGGGTGAATGCCGTGTCTTCAAAGGTGACGTGTAACACACGGTTGTTTCCTCGGGCTGGACCTCTGTGCACTGTGTGTCTGACTCGGAGAGTAAGATGTCTGCAGATAGAAAATATGGGATTAATGAACTGGGGTTATTGGGTGCCTCTCTCCTCTTCCCTTTCTCTTCTCCTGTAGGACCCCAAAGGTTAACGATCTCACCTTAGGTAGGTGAATGCCGAGCTCTCCATCTGCCTCGGGGGCAGGGTGCCGTAACCAGTTTCTTCACTGGATAAGGGTGCAGGCCTCTTGACCTCAGAGGACTGCTGTCCGTCGTTTACTGCACGAACGGTAAGTTCTGGGCACTTCAAATGTCTTAAAAGTCTTTAAGTGCGTCAGGCGTAGCTGCTGTGGAGCGGTGCCGAGGAGCACGTGAGTATGGCTTTTGACTTATGTAAAGTTCTTTTGTAATGATACCTCTTGTTTTGCAGGGTTCCGGCGATGGCGGATGGCGGGCTGAAGAGAGTTGAGGATCGAACCCGCGTGAGGAATAGAAGCGCTTGGAAGCACGTAAGTGAGCGCTTGTTGCCTGCTTCACGATGCGCACTAACTGTCTCTTTTACCTTGCAGGTACAAGTTCGGAGCTTTAGAGAAGCTGAAGGGTGCTGGGATACCCGCTGATTTCGGCGTGGAAAGGAGTGATGGCACGTGAGTAGTAAAGTTGCCCAATGTCTCTAAACGCACCTTCTTTTGTCTTTCAGATGCGGGAATGCAGCGCGAAGACCTCCGGAGCGTGCGAAGAGTCGGTAAGCCTTTGTCTTTCAGATGCAGGTATGCAGCGCGAGGCGTTGGTGACAGCCGCTGGACCAGGTAAGAGATGCGCTGCCACTGAAGACCGTAGTGCTAACCTGTTCTTTCTTTGTCTTTAAAGGTGCTGCTGAAGACTGGATTCCAGGATGGTAAGCCTTTGTTCCCTTAGGCACAGGATCAGAAGACACGGTGAGCGTTCTGCTGCAGAGAATGCAGAATAACGCAAAGCAAGATTCATCCATCGGGTGTGGTTTAAATAGCCTCCTGTAGTGCTTAGGTATCTCCTTCCACGGCCTCGCCTAGGTAAGAAAAGAGTTCCTGCTTTCCAGAAGAGTTCCAGTGTTCTGAACCTAGGGAGTGGCTCCTGCCCCACCCAACAGGAAAAGTAGTCCCAAACAGAAGAGGATCAGGGGCTCAACTGGCAGGTAAGTAAGCAGCATGGTCTGCTGCAGGTAAGTCCACCCAAGCATTATGAGCCCGGCGCTTCCAGCGCTGGGACTGGGCATATTTATGAGCCTGGTGCCACTGGCGCCAGGACAGGGTCCAAAAGGTCCCAATTGGGACTGGCCGGCACCCGGAACCGGGGTTATGGGTCTGCTTCCAAGGGAGTTGGGTAAGTCCTGACCCTTTGGAAGCAGAGATCATGACAATCCATGATAGATGTCCAGTAAAAATACCATCCCTGTACCCTGGGCCCCCCAGCGCCAATTGCAAACTGTTTGGCTTTTCACACCATTTTTGCTTTTTAAATTATGCTCTAAAATGTAACATTTTAACCCATTATTTAAAAAGAAAGTCCAGGTGAGAACCCCCCCGCCCCCAAGAACTCCACTTGATTGGCTTAGGCTCCCTAGCTATACTCATTTGCTATGGCATATCTGGGAGAAATATTTATGCCCCTCCACTTAAATAATTCACCATTTGCCACTAGCCCTGGGAGTGGGGTGGGGCGTGCCCGGGGACTGTGGTGGGCGCAGGATGGGGGGGCATGGCATAGTGGTGGGAGCAGGGTGGGTTGAGCCCAGGGGAATTTGCGGGAGCTGGGTGGGGAAGAGCCCAGGGTCTGTGGTGGGGTGGGGAGAGGCCAGGGACTGCGCTAGGAGTAAAATGAGGGAGCCCAGGCACTATACTGGGAATAGGATGCAGTGACTGCACATGTTAGTTCATAGCCATTTGGACTTCCGGGCAATTTGGCATTTTTGGGGGGGCAAGGCCTGCCCAAATTTTGCTCAGAGGGGTGCCCAGGCTAAAAACATTTCAAGACCACTAATCTATGGGTTCAACTGTGAGGTCTCGCCACCTTGCATTCTGCTACGACATCTCCTGATCTGACCACGTGATCACCTCCACCTTGGGTGACCCAATTTGAGTGGTTTACTCCTGCGGGACCACTAGGAGGTCTATCCTTGTGTAAGTTTGGTGCAGCAACGAATAAAACTTATATCCCCCTCCGGCCCGTGAAGTGATACCGCCAGACATCGAACCAAAAAGTGGTTCGTCCTCAGCCCAGTCATCCAAGAATGCAAACATCTGTCCAAAGAATCTTATCTGGCCCGCATTGGGTGCATATAGCATGGCCAACGTGACCCTAGCCCCCTTGTGTAGCCCCTTAACCACCAGGGACCGCCCACCAAACCTCCTTCAGACATGGACCTCTCATCGGGAAGGATTTCCTCAGAAAGATAACCACCCCCTGCTTCTTGAGCTCCTGATGTGAAGCCTAAAAAGGCACTCGCAATGCCTTTCCCTTTTATCTCGGATTCCTTTCCCTGCCTACAATGGGTCTCCTGTAAAAAGAGGGCCGCCAAGTGTTGCTCGTGAAACGTGTTACCTATCAAAGAGCTCTTGTTCTGAGAATCGACCCCCTTTACTTTCAAGGTGGCCACCTCAGTCATACTCCCGCTTCACTAGTCACCTCATTCCCCCTCCTGGCCCTCAAATATTTCCCATTCACTGTCCACTGTGAACAGCTCTAGGAGTGCATACCCCCCTGTCCATTCTCCTCCCCCGTCCTCCTAACATTCACAAACTCCCCCTCGTAACCGAGCGAGCCCAGCCCGCCCCCCACATGAGGCATTCAAACGTACGGCCCAAAGAACATGGCCGCACCAGTCGAACCACCAGAAATGTGTCTCTGCCACAACCACAATAAATACTTCAACCTTTTTCAAACAACCTTAAGCATCAAACCTCCCTCTCCTGACCCTGCCAGCCAGCAGCATCCTTGCAGTTGTCCCACCCAATTTCCCTCCTCCCCGCCTCTGCTGAAAGAAAGTATCACTCTTCCCTCCTCCCGGCTATCTCCCATTCCCCACCTCCCAGTCATTAACCCCCCCTGAACAGACCAACACCTCTCGTGAATTAACATTTCTCCCCCTCATATTTCTTTACCCGCCCCGTCTTTGTCCTACTCCCTCTGGCTCAACAGTATGCAAGGAGGTCCCGGAAGTGGTCCCGCTACCAAGCCAAGACAATTAAGGGTCTAGAGTTAGGGACAATTTTCTGTTTCTATGCCAATTCCCTTTAACCCGAGAGACCCCCAGCACTTTTGCTGGACTGGACTTTATTTTAATATCGTGAGTGAGTGGAACTTTTTACCACTCACCCATTCTTTTTCTCTGACTGTGATTTTTATTTTTACTGTTTTATGGAGTCTGGTATGTTTAATACATGCACCTGCTTTTTGCTTTGTGACACCAAGCACCTTATGTGCAGTGTCACCTAGGAGTCCCTTGGACTTATCTTTATGTTTAAATGCATTTTCTTGTAAGAACTACAGTACCCACGAATAGTAAAATAACTTCTGTTCTACTTACCTTTTCTTTTGTGGGCCCAGCACATACCACCTTATGGAGGGTCCTTGGGGGTTACATTGTAACTCCTTATTGCACTTCTCATGTAACTTTTTGTTACACTGACCAACTAAAATGGCCGGTAGCAGTGGTTAATGTGTACTACCTTTTGTGCAGATTACTAGTAGGCTGATTTCTCATGGGTGACCATTTTCTTAAAATGGGGTGGTCATTTTTCGCCATTTTTCATTTGTCAGTTCCTTCTGGACTTTTACTCCATCCTTTAGAATAGATTTGAGTCCTTTGTGAGTTTTGCCTATGGCGGGCTTCAACCCTGAAGCCTGCCCATGCTCCTGTGTGTCTGCGAAGGCAGGAGGGGAAGGAGGAGCCTGAGACTTTGCTGTCCTTTGTCAGTAGGTATGCCTGGCTGAAACCAGTTCTAACTGGGTGACTGGCTGTCCTGTGAATTAATGGGATCCTGCATAAAAGGTGAGGATTAGCTTGTCCTGAGCCTATTCCCGGGCGAAGAAATAAACCAACATGGAATTCAAACCCAGCTACGCCATCGTGATGTGGAATGCCAATGGTATCCAGAAGAAGACAGATGAACTCCTTCACCTGATGGGAACGAGAAACATGAGTGCTGCCTTGCTGTCAGAGACCCACCTACAAAGAAATCAGAAGCTGAGCCTGGCGTACCACAGAATGTACTGGACCGGCGGACCAACAGGAGCTAAAGTAGGGGGTACAGCAGTGATCGTGAAGACAGCAATTTGACCACCATGAGATTGCACTCCCACCCCTCAGAAGCATCGAAGCCACTGGAGTGCAAGTCAAGACTGCGACAGGACCACTCCGGCTGATTACAACTTGATGCCCTCTGAAAGCCAAGCTGGACCTTGGAGACCAGGGTGCTTTGCTGGATTTCACTGTTCTGACAATCATTAGAGGAGACCTCAACACAAAACATCGATGCTGGAACTCCAGGGCTGCCAACCAGAGGGGACGGACACTGCTTGTGTACTCCAGGAAGAATGACTGTGTGGTAGCAGATCCAACTAAGCCCATGCACTACGCAGGTGCAGCAAGTGACAACCCAGATGCGCTGGACATCCTGCTACTGAAGAACCTGCAACACTCTGTGGAGCTGGAAACCCTGGCAGAGCTGACCTCGGCCACAGAGATTAGATGGAACCCTACACCAGCAGGCCGAGCGGTACAACTTCAGAAGAGCTGACTGGGGCTGCTGCAAGGAAGAGCTGAACAGCAAGGTCACACCTAACCCGCTGAACACCAAGGAAGACATTGACAAGGCTGTGGAAGACTTCATGATAGCAGTCCAGTAGGCAGTTGAGAGCAGCATTCTGAAGCAGAAGACAAACCGATGTTCCATCTAGGACTTACCAAGAGGTATCCAGCAGTCAATTTCTGACAAGAACCGGGTCAGACGCCAGTGGCAGAAATTCTGCATGCCCGATCTTCTGCAGATATACAACATACTCACAAGGCTCCTGCAGAAGGAAATCAGACAGCACAGTGGCGAAAAGTGGAAGGCTGCAACAGCCAAGTTGAAAGAGGTGGACAACTCTGACCTGTGTGATTTTTCTGCGGCTAAATTACCCGCGACAGAAATGTCTGCATAGGAAAAGTACGCAATATAAAAATGTTCATACACTTCCCATGCGGACATCCATTCAAAAACAACCCCAGATCCATACACTCACACCCCCCACCCACACCCTCCACCGTCAACACACCCCCACCACCCTACTTACCTTTCATTCTGATGCACTATGTCCCTGTGGCACCAGTTCCCTTTCACTTCCGTGATCGGGAACCGGTGCCACAGGGTCCTCTTTTTTATTTCATTTAGTCAGTCAGCTGCAACCCCCACTCACTATACTGTATAGTATAGTGAGCGGGGTGTTGCGGGGGACAACCCCGCAGTCCACAGCTTCTTTCTTTTCTTTTTTTCTTTTTTGGTCGGGTGAGCTGCGGGGGTGTCCTCCGCAACACATTGCTCACTATACTGTATATAATAGTGAGCTTGTTGTTGCAGGGGACACCTCCTGCTATAGGCCACGCAGGACCCGCTCTGCTTCCCGACCCGAGTTCAAGGAGTCAGGCTGTCACCACAGCAGTCCACTAATGCCTGGCATTCTCATCCGGTCCACGACCCGGTTGAGAGGGGTCTGAAGCCCATACTACGCTATGTCTCCACAATATGACAGAGCAGGGCAATCAGACTGCCATTACGCCCCTGCCCCCTCGTGGCCTCCCAGGGTTTTCTTGTTAACCCTCAAATTGCTTTGCCTACAGCACCCTGAATTTTGCCACGTACAGGCCAGTACCAGCGCTTGGACCTCAGAAATGGTCCTCACCTTTCTCAGGTCATTCAGCTCAAACTTGAGAGTCATTACTGGCTGGTACAGCATGTCACCTCAGGGCATAAAAGTAATATAAGCGGATGCTCATGCACAATATAGACTTGAATAAATACAGATGGGTTGAATTTTCCCAATTGCACAATTCATTATTCTTCACAATATTCTCTGTTACACTACTGATGTATGCTATTCAGTTATCAATTACACCATTCTTCTCAAAATTCTGTTAATTACACAATTCATTGAGTTGTTTTTTTAAAGAAACCCTCAATGACATAATTGATTTCTATTGTTCAATTGTTAATTAAAACATTTGTTTGTTATTGCCATACTTTTTTAAATTCCACTCTCGATTTATATTTCGCCCTCATTCCAATACTCAATTTAATTCCATCATCTGTTTGTACTCCTCAATCATTTCAGTTAGACAATTGATTAGTAAAGTTTAATCATCTTTTCAATCCTCAAATATTCTATCCTTTATACAATCCTTGAGTAATTTTTTACATTTAATTCTCTATTGATTATTCCGCTTTCCAACCCTTATTGTGTAATGCCAAAGTAGTTGGTCATCAGGAGGATATATATACACACATCCTTTATGACCTCGGTTTGCTTTATTGGATTGTGTACTGTAAGTATACATATAATGGAACGATTCAATTACTCATCATTCAAAGAAAATAATTTCAATTGAATTGTACTCTGTTAAAAAATAAATTTGTTAGATTGATAACTGAACTTTTTATCCTAATTTTATTACTTGAGCAATATTTTTATATAAAATCTTTCATTTGGAAACTTTAGCTCTTATTGCAAATTTAGGATCTAAATACCAAGAGATAATAAACTATAATAATATTAAAAGAATGGATCTGATGAACTTATAACATGCTCCTTATATAATAACTTTTGTTAAATAGATTTTAAAAAGAAATGATAGACCTTGTTACTTTAAAGTTCTTCTTAGAAATTCCAGAGGCTTATTTCGTGTTACACGAGGATGCCACAGTGTATATTCAAAATGGTGGGCATTATATAGAACGCATAATGGATGCCACTATGCAGTGTCATGACGTCATGGAGTAATAACCAAGTGTGGTGTCAGTTTGTCTCACAGTTTGTTTATTTATTTATTTGCATGGCGCTCCAAACCCAAAGGTATCCGGGCGCAAGTATACATGTTACATTAGGAATACAGTGTTAGTGGCATACATTACAGTTGACAAGGCCTGCAGCTAAGCAGGTTGAGAAAGGATCACGCTGAGTATTACAGTTTAGATTAAAGCATATCACAGTGTTACGAGTTCAAGCATTTTGTATTTATGTTGTCAAGGTTCACGAGTCATCTTATAAACAAAGATATCCCCTTTTTTGAAACTGGTTTGAAATTGGCCTGATTCCATGACTATTTTGTGAATGAAATTCAATTATCTCTTCTATTTTCAACTAAATTATTTGTTTTGCAATCCTTTTTTTCAATACTCGAAGTATTTTGCGTAATTGTGTGAATTTGAATTGCTTCATCTATAAGTTGTGTCTGTTTATACATTTAGAACCATTTTGTATCAACAAGGCATTTTAAAGTCTTCTTTGATAACCCTAATAAATCAATGTTTCAAATTTATACTATTTTGTGGATATATCTGATTAGATTGTTCAACAGGAGTTGTTCGAAATGTTATCTTTGTAAAAGATATGAATTAACGTTATTTTTACCAATATAGGAGTTCTATAGTCCAAATTATGTTTTATGTATCATAAAATAAATTGTGCAATAAGGATGCAAGATTAATGATAATACATAAATTCATAAAGAGACAATTAAAGAAATAAATACAGTTCTTGGCCCTTTACTAAGTCCAGTGTTACAAGTGTGCATCTCCTTTATCCACAGTGCTTCCTTTTGGGGCAATTTCAGCTCATTGTTGCCACCTCTGGTCGATAATTTAATTTCCATAATTCCCAAGCCTTTTGCCTCTTCAATAGCAGCTTTCTTGTGTTCCTCAATCCACTGCATTGCTAGAGGGTATGTTGTACCCTGATTTTTTAAAAATCACTCTTATATGTTCTTGGATTCTTATCTTTAATTTTTGTATTGTAGTTTCATTGTTGTTGTGCAAGCCTGGTGGGGCTCAGGCCTGCCTGAATCAAAGCTGTGGCTCTCGCCAGACATTCCTCTTGGGTCAGTGCCTGCCCAAAGAAGGCACCGGCCATGAGCCCCCCACCTACTGCCCGACAAACGGGGGAAAAAGTTTGTTTAAACACCACCCTCCTGCACTGCCAGCAGCAGTTACATGAGCGTGTCCGCCCAGCTTCCTGTCCCACGCCAGCCACTCTGATTGGTTGGGACAGGACAGAAGCACTTCCTCATGCAGTGGCTGGTAATGAATTTAAAGTTAATTGGACTTCTTGCTGCCCGTACCCCCTTCCACTCACCTTTAAAACCAATGCTTGTGCTCTCCTTGCCCTACCCCTCTCTACCCCTAAGCACCACAAACCTCTTTTCCCTGTCATGACTGCAAGCTCCCCTCACCATCCCCATCCAAAAAACTCAAGCGCAACCCCCTCGATCCCTCTCTACACCAAAAGCCACCATCCGATTTCCCCCACTCCAGCACCCCCCCCCTAAACCAACTCCAAAAGACATGCATCCCTACCCCTGGGCCTCCCCAGCCACCATCCCCTTTACCTTGTTCTCTGCCCTATGCCCCCATAACAAAAACAAACAAAAAAACACTGGTGCTGTGCTTATACAGCTCCCAGAGTGCTGTCAGATCCCTTTTCCCCCCTTGTTCCATCCACAACTCCTTGCCCTGCCAGTCCCCTTTCTCAGCCACCAACTACTAAATACCAGGGACACCCCTATGCCCTCCCGGAAAGTACCATTACTCCATTTTCTCACCCTTAAAACCCTTTTGTTGCCATACAGTCCCGTTTGTTTCCCACCAGCTCCCTTTAGCCCCTTTTTGCCCACAGTCCTCCTTTAGCCCCTTTTCTTTAATCCAAAGTATGCTTTAGCCGCTTTTCTTGCCACACACCCCTTTAGCCACCTGTCTTGCCCCCAGTCATCTTTAGCCTCTTTTCTTATCCCCAAAGTCTGCCTTGGCTCCCTTTCTTGCCAGTCCCTTGTCTTGCTCCAGTCCTCTTTAGCCCCTTTTTGTCACAAGTCTCTCCCCTTCTCACCTGTCCTTCTTTGCTTGCGACCTTCTTGGATGTGTTCTTTGGCACCGTCCGGGATTTGTACAAGCCCGTGTGCAGGTCTTCGGATTCCAGCGTGAGGATGCAAGTCCTACGCAAAGTAACGTTCAATATCCAGGACCGGGAACCAGGAAGGAAACAGTATCCTAACTCGGAGGCACGGAACGCCATGACCCGAGCACAGGAGGAGTCCAGGAATAACAGCACGGAAGTTCAAGGAAAGGGAATGGGAAAGGAGTGTAATCAAGGAAATGGAAAATGGAACTCAGAAGGAGGCCCCCGAGCAAACTCCGGAAACACACGTCTGACTACTCTAAGCGGACGTGCAGAGCCGCGGGGGCGTGACTTTTGTAGGAAGTTGAACGTAGCGCGTAAAGGCTGGCAAGATGCATTTCGTATTCAACGGCCATGTTGGAAGGATCACGGAATTCAGTCCTCTATGGGTCAGGGACCACGATGTCCAGAACGGACGTAATCGGCGGTTCGTGACACTTTTCTTGCTGCCAGTCCCTTTAAGCTAATTTCCATGCCCTCGGCCCCAGACACAGGCTCCTCCTTTGTTGTTGCGCACCATTCCCTGGCTCGGCTTCTGCTTGTCCCCAAGAGCCAGGCCACACCTCCAGCCTTGGCCCTGGTTTTGGCCTTACGCATGAATTCCCTGGCTCTCCCAGGTCTAACTGTTACACATACATAAGATGTCAAACTACAAATTGTGTATTGCATTAAGTTATGACATGAGTTTTGCCACCTGGCAAATTTTGTTTTCCGTTTTAATCCATCATGCATTTGCCTGTTACAAAAGAATCACATTAACGTTTCCATTGGCTGGTGTGAGCCATCTAGTTCTTGTAATATTCTTTTGTATTTCTAGATCTGCTTCAAGAAACATGGACTGATTTTGTTCTAAATAGTCAGCCTTGCGATATACAACAGTAGGTATGTCTTAAGTATTTTTTTAAACATTTTATTTCAGTTTAAATTATGTACAAAGTGCCAAACAATAAACAAACATACATTGAATACATCTTATAATTGTAATACAATTAAATTAAATCCTTCCCCCAACCCCCTTGGTGTTCAAAGTTCACATTTGTAATCTGTCAGTCAATATAATATAATAAATGTACCCCAAATCTTTTCAAACAATGTAATTTTAGAGGTCAGGTTATAAAATGTCTTGAGTATTTTTGAATGTCTGTATCAATCATGAGAACGTTCCAATGAATGTCTGGATCAACCAAGAGAATGTTCTAATGTTTCCAGAGTAGTTTTACCTAGAAGTGGTTCTGAGAAGTTTTCATGGTTACAAATCGCACTTTTTGTTTGAAATTTGTTGCTTTTTGTTTGGTTGGAAACTTCCTGTTTAGGCTTTTCTTTTGCTTACATATATGCGTTATTGATAGTATTGATATTATATCCCCTGACTTGAATGGTTTTTCTAGTTATAGATGCATATAAATCAAGTATAGTTAAGCACTGCCGATCCTTTTTATCATTAGAAACGCTATAGAAGGGTTATTATTGATCTGTTTTGGATGAGTGCTGGTAGCATGTCAAATCTGCCCCAATACATTGTACGTGGTAAATGCAGGCTGTAACCAAGCAGGTCCCCTTTCAAAATACCCCCATGAACAAATTTGCACATGAAGGCACATATTTTTATCCCACAGCTGTGGCCTGGGCATGTTTCAAAATTAAACTATTGAATACAAAGATGCTGATTTAAAGTAAAATTAAACATCTTGTCTTCATAGAAGGAAATGGATCTCGATTTTAGAGCATGCTTGACAAGAGAAATTCCTATCCAATGTTCAATACCAGTATAGAAAGCAGTTACTAGAGGTGGGGAAGACAGAGCGAGCCTGGTTACAGGAGGATAGCTCAGCGGCAAAGCAAGACGACACAGAGCAACACAGGTTCGATACCCGGGTCCGCTCTTAGAAATCTCTGGGTATTAAGCGTGTTATAAATAACCTATCATATCATATAAATGCCTGACTCTGGATCGGCTCACATGGCTTTCTGAAAGAGCCCAACTGGAGTCAAGACAAGCATCACTTGATCCCCCGCTACATTTACTGAGCAAATTAAAATGGCCCTTCAATCCAGTGACACGTAAAAGCACTGTATGAAATCAACTACGTGCACAGAGTCTTTTTTTTATTTCTTGCCCGGAATTGCATGTTGCTGCAAAAGTAAAGATTCAATGGGTGTATGTGGAGTCTGAAACCTGCGAAATTGCAAAATGAGCAACCAGGAAACCTGGCTTCCACTACTGTGCAATCTATGCAATCCTGGACAAATTCCTCTACTTTAATGGACCATATTTCATTTGGCTGCCACAATTGGATTCACTTAGAAGTGTTTAATGTGCACTACACAAAGCTCCCACTTATAGTGTATTAAACTACAGTTTTGCTTAAAATATAATGAAAATATTGATTATTTATTATGTGCACACCACAGGCCGACTCACCCCTTAACTTGGTCATTTCCCCTTCATTTTTGAGCTGTGTTTCTGTCACAACAGAAAAGTGAAATTCAGGATGTACTAAAGTCTTTGGTGGACAAGAGTGTTTGCCTGGTGCATTTTCCTTGACTGCATAAAGCCTGCCAGTATAATTTAGTTCACCCACCACTCCCCGGCTATGAGCAGTGGCCATTAGGTCTCCATGTATTGCTCAGTTTGTGAATTAGGTAGCAGCTTTATATTTAGTATATCGTCAATTCCACTGGGACGTGTTTCTCCTGCTCCATAACGATGCCCTGGCAGCCTCCCAGTACTCCTGTTCTCCCCGTTACCTCTACTGCAGGGGAACACCATCAGGCTCGGCACATACTCTGATTTTCTTTCTCTGCTCCAGACCTTGTGCTTCTCTTGGTTGACAGTGTCTCGCACTCTGTCCTCTCTTTCATTCCGCCAGGTCCGGATGTGGCTTGGAGGGCGTCTCATTGACTCCTCCACTGGTTTTGGTGCTGTTCGGTGGGCACACGTCCCACCATGATGTTATCGTGGTCATGCCACCGCCGCAATAATGATTCCCTTCTCCTCGAGTTCTCTGCTCGGAAACGTTGGGTGTCCAGTGTTTCCCTGTGATGCTCCTGTAAAAGTCGCAGGCTCCACAGCTTTCCCCGGCCAACCTCCTCCAGGTGTCACCTTGTCAGGGAGCTTCCTCTGCTTACACTCTGCTCTTCTCTGCCTGTGCTTTGCCTCTTCTCTGTGTGCTCTCCCTTTTCCTAGGGTGTTTGCTCCCTCTTTCCAGGCTACTCATCTCAGTTAAATGTATGTCTCTCCTTAAAGAGATATATCCTCTTCCTTGGACATCATGGGGTATTTTAGTTTTGTCTTCAGCCGAGTCTCTGGATTCTATAATCTTCTTCTTATCTGATAGTCCCACATACGCGACTATGGTGGATGGTCTACAGAGTTCTTCACATGAACGGGATGCTTTTTTCCCACTAAGGGGGAAGTCTCTCCCAGTGATGTCCCACTGGCCCAGTACCCTAAGGAGGGGCTTGTGGATTGGGCTCACCTTCCCAGCATCAAAGGGAGAGTTTCCCCCTTGAGGAGAATAGACGAATGCCCTCGAATCGCCACAGGGGGCAATGAAGATAGTGCTGAGAGCACTACCACAACCTCTTCAAGCAGGGTCTTTGCTAGTTGCTGCTGAAGTGGCTCCAATCAAGGGGAAGGGGGAGTGGGCAGGGAGAAGGGATGGGAGAAAAGATGGCTGGGGCAGGCTCTAGAGCTGCTGTGAGGCCACAATCACCCTGGAGATGCTGAGGGGGGCAATGAAGATGGCACTGGGAGCACTACCACAACCTCTTCACCAGGAGTCTTACCTTCCCTGGTCACTGCCATATTTCCTAATAAATCACTGGTACGTATTTGGAACATGCCAAAGAGAATAAGGGTACATATTCAAATTAATTGTCAGTGAGATCTATGCACTACCATCTGGTGAGTGCTGTCACCATCCACTCTAAAGCTTTTCAGTTTCTCCCCATCCATGTCCAACTAAAAAGGCAAGAACAGACCTCCAAGGTAATAGCAATGGCAGATCAGTTAGGATTAACTTCAGGAGGGAGGATGACTGACAATGACTGACAGTGAAGTACAATACGTCCTCACAGTTCAAAGACAATATAAACTGATACACCATTATAAAATCAGATTGTTTTCAGTATATCAGGTAAAAGTAGCAGGTGAAAGATTGTAACATAGTAACATGTTATGGAAGTACATTTCCAAACCAGAGAGGATTCTTTTGGCTGACATCACATTGATATCTGGTACATGTAGAGTTCCATATAGGATCGCAAGACAGCTATAAACACTTATTTTTCTTAACATAAGGTTTTACATAGCTGTCAGGTAGGTCTATATTGTGATTTGTGTACTTTTATTAAAAAGATCATTGCGTTATTTAGCTATTTAAAACGGTACATTAACACATGTATATCTGCTAGAGACTCATGCATATGTGGTCATGTGCAGAGAGTCCAGACTGGGATAAAATCCCATTTTACAGGAAGTATGTGATCCTGGACAAATTATTTAATTGCACTGTGCCGTATCTTCCTCAATTGAGATGCCAGGTATATGGTATGCGGGCAGGGAGACAGGACATCAGGTATGGGCTTGTGTTGTGGGGGGTTGGGAGAAGGATGCCAGGTATTGGGTTCTCTGTGTGAGGGTCTGGCTCGGCTCTCCCCACACATTCTTTGGCTCTCCCACCTCTAGCAGTTACATCAAGTTTTACTATGTATATTTCCCATGTCAAAATATTTCATCCAGTTGTTGTCTGAAATAATGCCAATAATTGAGCCAATGGATCCAAATAATCCTTGATTTATTCTGATGTGGATTCAGTTAGTGAACCTATATAATTTCTTATAGCTCTACATGCAGTAAAGTTGCGGTATTCTTTGTATATAGCTTGGAAATTAAGTAAATGGATGTCTCACACCAACATAGAATGGTATTCATCATCATCTAACAAGCTTTGGTCATTCCATCTTTCTAAACGTTCAAGACAAAGTTCAGCAATTTATGAATTGGATTGGTGGCCAAAAGATGATAACAACAGATCTTAAATTGTCTCATAGCTTCTTCAGTACAGTCATTTATATAGATTACTACAATGTTTCCTGTTGTCAGCAGGTTTAAGAATGAGGTTATCATTCGTCTGTTTAGTTTTCAGTGCTCCATTTTCTTCTTTGGTTCAGTTACATGCCAACCGGTGGTGGTTCCTTTTTTTGTGCTATTCTGTATTCTCCAAGATCTTTGTATACTTCAATGATGAAACTTTCTTGTGGTATGCAGGGAATATTGAATTTAGTTTGTGGCTTATGATGGCATCTTTTGATACATTTATATAGTGTATACTGTATTCTTCTTAATGTTCATCCAGATTTAGCAAAGTCAGTGTATTTTCTACAAATTAAATAGACACTTTTGAAAAGGCAAATTTTTCGGTTTTCTTTTCAAAGTCTGGTTGTGTTTTAAAGAATATTTCCAATTGCACATTTCTACAAAATTTGTAGAGGTCATTTTGAATCTGTAAATAATTGTTAAAATGACTTAGAATTAATTGTAATGATAGTGCCTCAGTAAGAGCTTTGCACAAAACGGGTGTTATGGTTGTATCTGATAAATTACAGATTACATCTTGTCTTGTACATTTCTTTTGGATTTTGTAACATTTTTTTTTTTACACTACTTCTCATAAACACCAATGCAAAAATATCAATACCTTATTCCTACGTAGTTCTGATGAAATTCTAAAATTCTAATGGGGATATTTAAATAGTATTTTCTATTTAGCATGTTCTGTGTATTCAAATGGAATCGGTTTGGTATTGAAGAAAACATGCAATTTCTAAAAGATGAGCAATCATAATCTTTATACTGAAATTGTGATCACTTAACATTTCGAAATTTTCCTTTCTCTTACCCAAACTGCCTCCCTGAACTCAATAGAATTAAACTGAATGTATCTGACACTGAATTGAATTGCCACTTGGATTGCTACCTGGCCATTGTTTTCCTCGATCACCCCAATCACCCTGTGCTTCCTACTCCATGTTAATCTGGCATGACAGCAACACCTGCCCTCGTGGCACAGACCGGTTTGCCCTGCGCTTCACAGCACGATTTACTATGGAGCTTCCTGACGTCTGGTCAGCCAAAGGGTAAAATACTGACAGTGCGATGAAAAATGCTCCCTGCGCCAGACACCTCGAAAAACTCTTGCAGTGCAAAAGTGCGGCTCGTAGCCCCCATCAAACTCACTGGTGAAGCCTACAAACTGATCAATGAGAAATCAGTTCCTTGAGGGTGACCTGAACCTTACGGTGGAAAACACCATAAACAAAGCAGGAGATGACTTCCATAATAAGGGCATCATAGATACCACAGACCACAGTGAAGTGCCTATTAATAGCCCAGCGAGCTATAGTCGTGCCAATAGAGGGCTAGGGAACCGTTTTGTCTGAAGTGCCAAGATCGAGGATATGCCCTCTTAAAACATGGAAAACCCAGGATGGAACAAGCCGATGCTTTGTGTTCCAGTCGTTGAAGCCCATGAGAACTCCATCAACAATGTTACCTCAGCAACATGTAGTGACGGCCCAGACAGTGATATAGCTGAAAATTATTTCACAATAAGTTTTGTTGCGGTCAATGTGTGTGGCTAACGCGACCTAAGATACTGAGCCCAGAAAACAGCAATTACGCCTCTGCCTACAGGGGAGCAAGGGGAGGGGTCGCGGATACCTAGAATTAGCATCCCTCCATCACCAATAGCCATCAGAGATGAAGGGGGGCATTCAGAAGTCAAGTCCCAAATGTATGCTTCCTCTCCCTGTACACTTGCCTCAACCAGATTGCCCAATAACACCACTATCAATGGTACAGATATGGACTCTCCGACTGGATGCAAATGTAACTTAGTCCTCGCAGAACTAACAGCCTTAAAGAATCTGCTTTTGCTCATTCTGCAAAGCCAAAGAAACAAAGAATCCCTGGGGGAGGGCAAATCCACTATGGGGAGCGCACAAGGGTCACCCAGACAGTGGAGGAAGCCCTTAGTGGCTTGCTGCACCATCCCAAACTGGCTTATAAACTAGGTGCAAACGCTGGTCCTAAAAACACCCAGCCCGAGATGGGGCCCTTGATGCCAGCTAATCTGGGCACTTGCACGCAAACCCTGAGCCCCAGGAATAAAAATGCCTGGCACTAGAGTTGACAATGTACGGGCAGGCAGACCGGGGGCCGTAGGTAAGACTATACAGCCGAATGGTAAGCAAAGTAAAGGGGTAGTGTGAAGGCATCATAAAGTAGACACAGACAACAGGTTCAAGTTTGATTCTCAAATGTTTCATTAAATTAAAATGCAAGATGGAAGGCCTTAGTTGCCCTATACTAAGGTGGGATTTCCCTACCTGAAGAAAACTATGGATAGTCTGTGTCAGGAAGTCCAAATCAAAGTTAGTCTGTGTCCAAAACCTATACTTGCCCTCACAACTAACTGTATACAATGTGTAGGAATGTCAGCATCAAAATGAATAGTGTTCGATATAAAATTCAGAGTTTCTTTCGGCTCTTGGATGGGAATCAACTTTCCCTTCCCCACGTTCGAACAGTTTTCAAGGTATCGGGGGTTACCTTTCCTAAGATTACAAATCTTTTAGCTTTTCAAAAGAAACACCTTCCCTGGGACACTTCCCAGCTCTTTGGATGTAGCCAATTCACATAGGCAATTTGCTTTCTTTACTTCAAAAATCAGACAACAGGTTATTGCCAAACAGAGGTTTCGTTATGGATACTTTCATTGATTTCTTGACAAAGGGCACTCAGTCTAGGCACAGTTGTCAGACCACATGGTCCACCCATTACAGGTCACGCAAAAGATTCCCCTTCTTAGTAGCTTTTCATAACCAATTGGCCGCGGCTTTCTTGTGTTAGTGATGTTGAATAGATTCCCCAGTATCGCACCCTTGACACTGTACTGTGGCTTGGTTAGCCACCATGCATTTTTCAGCTTTTCTATAGTCTTCTGACTCTTGCAAACACAGGTTTCCTTTTTAACCTGTATTCTCTTGGACTCTTCTAGCTTTGATCAATACTTGGCTTCTTATTTTATACCCTTCTTGGTATGCTTTGACTTTGCCAATACTTTTATTTCATCCAATACCTTCTGTGGTATCTGCCACATGCACCACCTTCCTTTCACTCCATTCATGAGTGCTCAACACTTGTCTTTACTCTGTTTGGCATTCAAAAGTGCTTAGTATAATTTTCAGTTCATTCAGCATTCAAAAGTACTTGTTTCTGCATTTAAAAGTACTTGTAATGGTGTTCAATTCATTTCCGCCTGCCAGCCCAGTGCTTCCCATTCACTCCCTGGTCAGAGTTTATGACGTTGCAAGGTTTCTGCCACTCCGGGTTCTCACCTGCTCAAGCGGGAACTTGCTCCTCTCACAGCGGCATTCCGTGGCGTTGACCCCAGAAATGATCTGCCTGCTGCTCAGGACCTCTGTGACCGCTTTGTTCAGTCACGCCGGTCTTCCACACGCAATCCGTTACCGGCCTTCCCATTACCTCAGCGCTGCTTCCTGCTGCATACACTCTACATTGGTCACTGGGTCTCAAGCACTCCACATGCCACGCCACTGCTCTGTAGCAGCTTTCCCAGCTGCTGCCTCAGCCTCCTGGGCTAACACAGCCTCCACATCGGACCCCACTGACAAGTGGCAGTCGGGTTTTAAAGTTCCCGCCACCATCATAACTCCAGAAAACACTAGACCTCTCACCATCAGAACGGCAGTTCTGTCTCACTCGGGTTGTCGTCCTCATCGCAGTACACAGCTGAGGCTGATAAATGTTTGTGGTAACAAAAGGAGGTTACCATGTGTCTATTAATAAAAGGGAGCCGATATATGTTGGTCTACTTCAAATGAGTATATGCCTTCCTAATTGGTCTCTTCCTCGTCCCAGCGTTGAGCTGGTGTTTCTGGGGGATCGTTTGAAAGGAAATAAAGGGGAAGGTCTGACAGCAGCCTACAAAGTCTGCGGGGAATAGAGGGTTCAGTGTGAAAAGGGAAATGTGGACACCATGTCTCACCCAAGCACGTCCTCTCGCCACTTCCCAAGTTCCCTCCATCCAGGTGATCCTCCCTTGCATATCCACCCCCATGGTTGGGATCCAGAACCGATGGACTTTCCCTGGCCCGGAGAGGAGGATCCTGGGGAAGAAGAAGCGAGGACACCCTCAGGTTCCTCACAGGATCCCATGATGAACTAAAACTAGTACCTTGTGAAACCAACTATGGGGGTTTAGACAGCAGTATAGGCATAGAGTAGAACCTGGTAACACAAAAGTGCCTAATAAAGGGAGATTGATTTTTCTGCACACAGCACCCAAAGTAGACATCAAAAGCCAGGAATCGATAATTAATAAGTACACCCATTGGTTCCGAATGGTGTATGGCTGTGCATCCCCAATACGAGATGACATTGTAGATTGCATAAATTACAACACCAGAGAGGAAGCACCGTCGATACCATACGAAATGAACTGAGGGAAAATAGTGGCCAACGGCATCATGGGAGTTGGAAAGAGCCACTCTACACCAACTGGTAGCATGATTGTTATTAGTGCCTCCCCCTATTATAACAATATCCATCCTCTGGGAACCAGGCCGCAATATCCACTGCTCTCTGGACCCAATACAATACCACAGGGGAAGAGTCTGGGATACTGCCTATGAATGAGGAGGGCATGACCACCGGCCCAACTGATCAGAACCAACAGAGGCAAAGGTTGTCGATAATAACAAAGGCCCTGGGGTTGTAGACATAGTTACCACACCTCCAGGAAACTTTGTTGGCAATTTAGAGAACTGTAATTGTTTATATGCTGTGAATTTCTGTTGTTCTGTGATGGCCTTATGGTCGAATAAAGTTATTGATAATCAAAATGAAAATAATGACTACTTCTAATATGAATAATTTAATTGTCGGACAGTAGCAATACCCAAGTGGCAGTGAACCGCAGTGATTGGTGCAATTAAGTTTTGCGCACCATAAGCTGGGCATCAGTAACCAAACACGCTCCCTGTGTATGTGCTTTGCTCTCTTTCCACCTCTCTCACCCGACATGTTCCAGCTGTTCCTCGAGCAGGAACAAAGTGGAATTCAAACTGATCCTTGTCCAGTCAGGTTAGTGAAAAAGCTCTCCACTGCACCTCCCTGCCATTACTTCAACTGGTATACATCTAGAAAAAAAGGCAAAAGACCAATGAGCAAGAACGAATTGACCAAGTGGTGGTTCTGCTCAGAAACTCTTTTCATCGACCCTCTCAAACTAGCTAATGTCTGTCCAATCTTGTTGCTGCCCTTGTGAGCAAAGGTTACAAAAAACACAGTTACCAAGCTACTCCATGTCAGTCTACTGGCTGGAAGACATGGGAGACTGTGTTCAGCTTAACAAGGCTGGCAAAAAACCTCTGGATCCTTATCACCGTCACTTGCATTGGAACCACAAGCCAAAGCAATTGTGGAAGGGGCAGTTTGTGCCTAAAAATCAATCGGACACATCATGCCATACTTGTCCACACACGCACAATGCTTGCCGTAATTGCACTAGTACTTCCAAGGTTAAACTACTCTAATGGCCTCTATTTTTTTAATTTACTTATTTATCCATAGGAGGAGCAATGCTCTTTTGATCACAAAAGAACGTACAATAGATAAAAAATCAGATTTGACAGGAAGCAGTGAGCTTCTTACAAAGGGGCAAGTTTGAGGGACATTCTGACCAGGTTGTGGAGGGGAGCAATCTGAACAGTCACTGGGGACAATGAAGTTAGGCAGCACGGCCAGCTGTCATCAGGATGGGACCATAATGGGTAAAGTGCTAGAGTGGAGGCAGAGGACGTGAGGGACAGATGCAGGTTAGAGGCGAGGGAACATTTTTAGCTAGCACGCAGATGAGAGGTAGGTTATGAGGGTAACTCGGAGTCACGGTGGTAAGCTTTGTGTTTGGTTTTGAACACATCCACATGGACTGTTTCTCGGATAACCAGGGGAAGAGAATTCCATGCAAGTGGAGCAAGAAGAGGGAAGGAGCGAAAGTGAGAGGAAGCACAGGCAGGGCGAGGAGCCACAAGGGTAGTTGAGGAGGCAGAGCAGAGATTACAAGTAGGCTTGTAGAATTGGATATAGGAGGACAGATTAAGTGGTGCCTTACTGTGGATAATTTTACAGAGGCTTTCCTTGTGAACTCAAGAGTTCTCAAAATGTAGCAGCCAGACTCCAGCGGACATTGAAAATATCCAACCGTACTCTGTCCCGTTCACTGGCTGACAGTCACATGCACGATCCTATTGAAAAGTATGCACTTTATTTACATAGCCTTCAGAAGCAGTAGCGCAGAAGTTACCTTCAAGAGGTTCCTCCCATGTGTCCTGGGCAAGACACTACATTCCAGCGATGCAGATTTAGTGATGGTTCTCCGTTTGTAAAAGAAACTTCAAGGAAGCGCCTCCTTTACATTAAAGGCCACTATTCTTAGGAACAGCATGGCCAGGTGACTTTGAATACTGGAGGACCACTTGACCATCCGGACACTACTTATGACATGGCTGTCTGGAAGACCACATGAAGGAAAACAATGCTGCTTTCTGCAAGTCTGGAACTAAGAGATTGGGCATGGCTCAAAACCCAATGAACTTTGGACCAATTGCAACAACAGAATTGCATGGTTCCAGGATATCCCTCCTCATGGATAGTTCAGCAACAGGCATGTGCCAGGTTTGTCGCATCAATTTAAGAGCAAACCAGCTTAAAAGAACATATGTTTAAAATCGACATGAAATAAATAAATTCCTTTTTGGTGATGCTTATCCAAAATGTGAGAGTTTCCAAATTATCGAAAATTAAGCAAAATAAAGCCTTTTTGTTAATGCCTATTGTCAGAGACTTGGGGGAAACCAGACCAGACAAACGTACCAGTTTGAGAAAAGGGTCTTAATTCGGAGTATCACAGATAGGTTGCTTGAATGGGATAAAAAAAGAACCTTTTTTTAGCGACTGATATATTAAGAAAACCAAAAACCATCTCATTGAGAAGTCTCCCTGTCCAGCCCTTCTGTAAAACTGGATTAAATCTGCTGTGGGTGCCTTAAATGTAAAAACATGTGTTCTCAAAGATCATTCTTGGTTTGGGAATGGGTCAGATCGTTAATATGTTGCCAGATTGCAGAGGACCATTCATGGACTTTGATTTTGGTAACAGGGTCCTCGTGCCACCACTAGTGTCTCCCCATTTGCCTGGATTTGGGTGAGAGTGCTTTCAATGGTGTATGCAAACATACAGATATGTTCCTTCTCAGATATCCTCAAGAAAGTCTTCATACAAAATAGTCTTTCTTTCTCTAGGTCTGTACCTCTGGGTGAGCTTGTGCTCCTCAAATCAAGCATAAACAACATTGTTCTGGTCTTTGGAGTCTTTGAAATACAAAGAAACAGCTACTTGAAATGTTTGGCCTTCCCCTGCCTCCTGATCAACAAACCGTATAAACCATTACTATGGTTGTGGCACCTGAAGTTCTGTCATACCAGTGGTGGTTGCATGATCATGTGTGAAACATGTATTTTGTACTAAATCAGTAATTAGCACTGTACAGGCATAATTTTAAAGAAAACATATGTAGATATTTCCCAAAGTTCTGAGTCGGCGTACATTAACATTTGAGTGCTTTGATTTGAAGATTGGAGCAGCACTTTAAGAATCAAGACAATTTTCTAAATGAAATTCTATAAGTCACTGCATATGTATTGTATAATATGTAGTGATTATTGTTGTTAAACCCCAATATGAACCTAGTACTCATCAGTCCAATTTAGGCAAATCTCTACCTTTGGAACTCTTTCCTGCTATGATATGCACACAGTCTTTCCCCTTATGTGATGGCATGGAAGGCTGAAAAAGATGCTCTGGAGCGTTGACTCATGCTTGACATGCCAGAGAACCAAGCTATACCTCTGTGACTTTGGCCTATGAGCCTGAAACATTCCCAGGGTGGATTGTGGTCATGTAAAAAAGAAAAGGACTGCAACCTAAACGTTTGGGCTGGTGTGCCACTTTTGAGGTGGGAGCAAGCTTAGTTTGCATATGGTCTGGTCAGAAGGGTTACACAGTGCGCCAGGTGTTCGGATTCATGTAAAATCCTCAGGCCATGCCTTTTCTGTTTTACTTGCGACACCTCAAGAGAAGCAGGTATGCCCACGTGTGGATCTGAGCCTTTCATACTAGCCACGAAAGCTACACCTCATTGACAAGAGTTGCGTAGATTAAAAACCTTTCTGCTGTCCCCTCCCCATTTTCCTAACATCCAAGACTCTGAGTAAACATCCTTAAATTCCAGATAAAAAATCTGATAACTTGCCTCTTCTTCTCTTCTTCTCCATCAACAACTGTGACACCAACAATACATGCCCGAGGGGTCACCGACTGAAAAGGAGTCCCCTAGGTTCTCTACTGATGCATACCTTTTCTCCCATCTGCTGGGTAGATGCCACAAAAACATCTACAACATGTGCCATACAACAGTAAATGTTGGCACATGCTAGCTGCCTGCAACCTCAGCATTTGCATGGAACCAGGCACCAAATACACATCTCAGAACGCATTTGCTCTCCTACTTTCCCACCTTGTTGTATCTCCCACCAAAAGTTTTTCAGTGTGCGACAGTGAGAGAGTGGGCAACCCTTTACAAGAAACCAACAAAAAAAAAAGAACACTTGCACTATTAGGTGTGATCAATGTTTACTTGCATGATTGTAAATGGTATAAAACATTTTAAAAATTCAAAACAGAACACAAACTGGTACCAACCTGCAGCACAGGATTTGCAGCCGGATTGGCAATCGAAGCATTCCCCGGTTTCTGGATCTTTCACCTGACCTGATATATTGGTGAAAAAGAGAAAAGCTGTAGCAGTGAAGGGTGCACAGATTTACAGTCTTGTGTAAATTAAGCATGTTTAAAATGAGACAATAATATCCAATCTTACAAAAAACGTAAAAACTAGTGTCCCATCTGTGACGGAGATAAAATGACCAGACAAACACAGAAAACATGTTTAAGGTCTTTTTTTAAAAGGAACCTTTACAACCTGTGGCGGAAAAAGTGCAATTGAAATGTCAGATTGGTTCAATACCTTTTTTTCCCCCATATCTTAGTTTCCCCAAATGTTTACTTTGACAAAGTTCAAAACTGGCTTCTCTCCAGCCGCTGGTGTTCCCCCGGTTCTCTTCCGAGGAGAAGGTTTTGTAACCATAGGAATTCTTACAACAAAGTTTCAGGGTTTAGGATTTGATTTCTCCTGGGTTATTTTGAGATTCCCATTGAATACTGGTTGCCAAGGAGCATCTCCCATTTCTTTCTCCATTCCCTCTGTGATGTGATCTTACTGTCCCAGTGTCTGATGCTTTTCTCCAGGATCCCCACTTTGTACTCCTTGAGTATTGTCTGAGTGGCAAGGTCAGTCTCCCATTGTAAAAGAAAAGAGGACTTGGGTAGCAAGCGTGGCACCCCATGGTTTTGGATGTAGACCTCGGGAGCTTGGCAGGATGAGAGGGTGGTCACCTATTCTGCCTCAAACTCCCCCCCCCCCCCAAGATCTCTGCCTCTATGCTCCGCTCAGAAGCTTACTCCTGGTGCGTCTGGTCTTCCAGGCTCGGTTTATTTCGCTCTCCCATTTCGTATTAAGCAACATAGCTTTGCTTGCTCATACTTCACTTTTCAGGGTTTCCTCATCAAACACTTGGCTATCCTCTTCCAGTCATCTCTCATTTCATAATCATCTCTGATCTGTATACTCTTCTTTCTACTCCCCACTTGTCACATTTTCAATCCTTTGTGCAACATTACTACATCAGACTTCAACTGAAAAGTCTAAACGTTCCCCCTTCCTTCTTCAACCCTTTATTTACTAATCAATACTTTAGATCTCGCCTATTCCTCTCACCTCCACACCTTTGAGCACTATGGTCTGTAAGGGAGGCATGGTATCACAAGTATGACACTAACACAAGAGATACAATTTCAAAACCTGTATTCAATTTTCGGGGGTTTGGAAAAACTCTGCACTATAGCTATGATGGGAGTAGTCTCTACCATCAAAATAACAAAGAAACAGTCCTATTCAGTCTCCATAAAATCAAAGATGGCCTATACTAACAAAACCTAATGCCTGCCCCAGGCCTCCAGATAAGGTGCGTACAAGGCCTTTTTATGTCTGAATATCTTGTAAATATGACAACTTTATTATTTTGCTGTGTACATTTACACACAGGTTTAGAGCAGACGGCAGTGCAAAGGTCAGGTTACTTGACAGAAACCAGAAGGCTTCTTTTTATTTGTATCTACATCAATATAATTGAAAGCCACATCTGAAACAGAATGTATTTCTCTGAAGCCCTTCAAATAAAGAAGCTGCACACTGTGATAAAAGGAATGGTTTCTTTCCATTCAGCTTCTGCTGTGTTGATGCTCATAAGGCAAACAGAAGCACTCTGCATATTTATTTTCCAAGAATTTTAGGATTGTATAATTAATAAGATGGAAAACTAAGTTGCAATTGAGAATTAATAGGTTACAAAAAATTATGCTTTTTTTCCCCAGTGAAAACAAACCAGCATTGCACAATTGTATTTTTCAGAGTTCCGTTGCTGTGTGCATAATCATGCGGAGGCACATCATTTTCGCACTTATAATTTACACTCCAATTATAAAAACAGTATGTAAAATGATAACTATGCACAGTCTAGTTTAGATCCATTCAACCTTGCAGTCAATGGGGAATATTACTATAAATGGTAGTTGGCAGCAGAGTCTTTGCTCCAGGGTGAGTGACTGTCATTACACCAATCACAGGTGTTCTAGCCTCTCAACGCTTCAAGACTACAATTAAAACATCCAAAACCTGACTCTGCAGGAAGTACAAGTGCTGTTCAAAAACAAACAAATTAAATTTACATTGGCAATTGAAATCGAAACTCAGCAAAACCTGTCCCTACGATAATCCAGATAGGTATTTAACTTTATGTAGCGCTTCATTAATGGTTCATCCAACATCAGGGTACTGTGATTATTATACGTCAGTCAATGCTCAGTTAACCGACCTCTGAAGGATGTTAGCCAATAAGATAGCTCAGCCGGTTGAGCACTTGTTGCTGCAATCCATGCGTGATCCGTCGGTTACAGGTTCGAATCCCGGCAAGGACAATTCAGCCCTTCATCCTTTCGAAGTCGATAAAGGAGTACCGACTTTGGTTTTGTGATAATTGTGATAAATATGTTCCATGTACATCACTTTGCCAGAAGTGCTACATAAATAAGATTAGATATAGAATTTAGCATGGAGTCCTTGCCTCTCTGCACTGTTGTATTGGCATACCATTAGGTAGTAATAACTCCAAGAAATGAGGAATTTCATTAAACAGCAAAAGTCAATTCTGGTATCTAACATCAAAACACACAATACAATCCAATTCATGTTTCCTTTACTATGGCCAGATCTTAGAGAAATAATAAAAGGTGTATTCTGTCACAATGCAGAAAGCTGCCGCATAGTAATGATTTCCATACAGTTTTTGCACACGTCGGCTGGATGTCAAATACATTGTACTCTCTTGCAAAGGAGAAAAGTAATTTTTACTCTGAAAATCACATTTACTCTCAAAGTTTAAAAGTAGGGAGTAAAATACTCCCACCTCAGAATCCTATCTTGAGCACTGGCCTGCCCTATCTCTTATACAAAAGTGTAATAGGGGAATATGTATGCAAAGAAAAACCAGTGTCATAATCAATGTAGCTGAGTCAGCTCTCCTTCCCACGTTGGACAGCACGGAGTAAGGCGGTCCCCATACACAGATGACACACACTGGCTGAGGTTCTCAAAACAAAGGCAGTTCAAAATATGGATCGAGGCAAGGACCAGTTTAGCAGCTTGTGAAATTGATGGGTCCCCATGTGCTCCATGTCTTGGTTCCACTAGAGGGAATCTAGGAATCACAGACTCAGGTAATTTTCGTCGTCCAGATTCTTGGTTCCATTGGAAGGGGTGTACGGGTCGCGGGTTCAGAGGTAATTTTCATAATCTGGATTTCAGTCCACCTACTCAGCATTGCCCTGCTATGGCGAGACGGTTCCTGGCACTGGACAGCTGGACGACCCTGGCACGATGAAGGACCATTACGCTGTCAACATTTTTCTGGGATCCCCTATAACACAGATGCAAGCAGAAATCCGCGATGGCTACTCCTAATAAATGGCAGAGGTCGACCCCGGTGGCAGACAAAAGAAGTTGGTCCTGCATGGTCCCTCTTCAGGCTGGAAAGTGCAACTGCAGGCGGAAGGCTTCTTGTTCAACAAGTAGAAGGTCTAACGATTTCCAAGTCCGAACTCGGGACAGCAACCAATGCAGCGAGGTATCTCTTGAGGAAGCTAGTCAGCTGGCAGGATTGTTCTGGGACACCTTTGAATGCTTCCAAGAGCAGGATCCTCAAGCAGAAGGTTGAGACTTGTTTTTCCCACCAGTCCAGGCGGTGAAGCAGCAATGAAGGACTTCTGCAGATCAGCAAAGGAGCAGGCCCCCGCCAGGACAGTTTGAGAAGAAAATGCTGGTTGACTAAAATTAATTCCAGGTCTTCAGCAAGATGCTCCTCTTCTTCAGGGTCTTGGTTCCAATGATCCCTTGAATGGCTGCACAGTCCACCTTTTATCCCGGATTTGAGCTGGTTTCTTCCCCACGCCCAACAATGGGAAG
This sequence comes from Ambystoma mexicanum, assembly GCF_040938575.1. Classification (NCBI taxonomy): domain Eukaryota; kingdom Metazoa; phylum Chordata; class Amphibia; order Caudata; family Ambystomatidae; genus Ambystoma; species Ambystoma mexicanum. The sequence continues at coordinate 1,084,609,327 of NC_090934.1, forward strand.
GATCTACACCATTCAAACTGGCAAGAGCTGTCCAACCGTGGACAGCCTCAGGCCAACACATCTATCCAGCAACTGACATACTTTGCCATGGATGTGGACTGCGATCACAAATGCACACCACCACTTTACCCGGAAAATCTGAAGCTTTTCACAGGAAATCACGTACCACAGATGCGAATCCAGCCCTTAGTAGACAGGAAGAAGGCCAAAACACAAGATGGCCAAAGGACAGGCACAAATCTCATGGCACTGCCATTTCAGAGCACATGGCACACTAAAAGGCAGTACGCGGTTCAATTCAGAAGTGCACATGTGAATTAAATAAAAGTGACCACAAAGCTATTTTAAATGTTTATAGGGACACCTCACTGGAAGGTGAAGAGTGCAGGGTAAAGCAAAAACAAACTTTCACAGTGGAAAAGAGCATTCTCCTGCACTGATAGTAATAGAGACTCATCAGTAGCCCCAAAACAGATGTGCTTGGCAATTGGGGACAGGTACAAAACAACAGTAAAAGGTGGGGTTTCATAAAGAGAAATCATGAGAGTCTATGGAGGGAAATCAGCAAAAAAATAATAATATTTCACAGATTACTGCACACTACAGAAGAGTAGTGTGCAGACTAGGCAAAGCAGCAGGGTGAAGGCCATAATAACAGCAGGACATTGATGCCATGAGTGTATGAATGAAACATTTATTTCAGAATGAAACCCCACACCATGGTAAATGCATCATTGCTATTTAGACACACCATCGGTAGATGTGTATATTTTAAAATGTATCATAAACATACAGATGAAACAAAGTGCTTCGATTATTAAGTGATGGGCATACATAATCACACCCACTTGGCAGGTGGTCACTTTGCATTGAAAAAAAAAAAATGAAGAAAAAAAAAATCTGGAGAGGGTAAAACCCAGCTTCAATGGATGAACCCTAGTAGTGCTTCCACTTTAATGAGCCCATTACTTTATAGCTTTTATTTTATATTATGCCATTGTATTAAAAACAATCAATACTGCATGTTTCTTTGATAATGGGGTTTACAATAGTAAAGAAAGTGCAATTTGTATATGTAAAAATATATCTGTTCTCCCATCTTCCCTATGAAATAATTTGTGTGAAGGAAACATACATTTAAAGAAGAAAAAATTTTTAAATACTGGTCAAGTTTTAACATAGCTCACAAGACAAGTTATTCCCCACAAAGAAAAATGTTGTCTACCAATACGCAGGTTAGGAAGATGCATTCTTTTTTTAAAGCTCAGGCAGATAAGTGGTGGCGATCAACAGAACAGCCCGACCAGAAATCTGTTACTTTGACCATCCTCTGTAATGTATCCATAATACAATCTTGAATGAAACAGGAATGGTCTGTGCCAACCAGAATTGTCAGGGTGGTTGCTTTTGAAACTCTGGGTAGTGCTTCGGGACCTCACTTGTGGTTGTGCCCAGACCCTGCTCTAGGGGTGGCCCGCCTTAGCCTACTTGATGAATTGTATGCAAGTTGAGGCCATGTGCAAGAAATGTATGCACTAGTACAGATCCCTCTCTTGTTCTGAAAATGTCATTGGGACTCTGCCACCCATTCTTCCGCTCCACATTTCCATTAGATGGAAGCGTCTAAGATGGACTGTGAGAAGCCCTTCCCCTTATGTATGTGGCAGGGCGGGGTGCCCAGGGCATGCTTCCTATGCTGCCCTTAATCCCAGCATCATCTACAGCTAAACTGCAAAGTGGACAGATCCTTTCTAGACAATTTGTTTTGATCCAAGCACCTTCTAAACTGTCCAACATGAAATACTGACCTCAATCCTAAAGTTCCAAAGGAGACTTTTGCATCTGCACATTTGGGGAGTATATAAAAAAAATACTTTCAAGCTTCTTGTTGGATTTGACATGCGAGAGATCCTAGATACTGCAAAATATAATTCAACAAATGCACCTAACCCTGATGCCTCTGCGAATGACAATCCTCCCCCCATTTCTCCCATCACCAAAGATACAATTTCCCAGCAACTGTTAACTACACACCTGCTATCCCCTAAAAGGTATGACGTTCATAAATGCTATGTTTTAAGACTGTTCCCTAACCCCTGCCTTTGAGTGACAAACTCAGGTGTCCACCTTTGTCCGAAGCGTAGCAACCCCAACATGCCACAGTGATCTAGCAGGAGTTGCGAGCCAGGTGGAGGCAGTACAGGGTAGGAGCTGCAGAGACCCCAACAGCAGCAAACAGGTGCTTTACAAGACCACTTGTATTACAAATGAACAGCAGCTGCCACCACAACATTAAGGACCATATGGCAAGCAGTGGAAACAGAATAGAGGGATCAGCGTCCCAGGACGTCCCAGGAACGACAGAGTCTGGGAGGCTTCAAGACACGCTTGCCTCAGAGATATGGCTGAATAGTCATCTCAGGTGCTGGGGCTGCTTTACCCATTAGTAGTAGATTCCGTGTGAGCTCCATCTCCCTTCTCATGAAAAAATCATGCTTCCTATAGTGCGAAGAGCACTATACAGCTGTATTGAGAGAAATAAGGGAGGGGGCACTATGTCCCTTATAAAGAGAGAAAGGGCTGAACATCTCTTAGCCAGAAGGATACTTTATCCCTTATAAGAAGTATACAACGGTAAAGGATCCTTTAGCTAGTGGGAATGACACCAGACCGCCTTATTGTGAACTGTGGTGTGATAATCCTGGAAGAGTAAGAAGTGAACATGTCAGTGAATTACAAACAGCAAGCAGAGTGCTCTACCCCTTTGAACAGCATATTTGGGGTGGCATAAAAGCACCTGGCTGAGACATCTATGTCTAAGGGGAAAAAAGAGGAAGCTGGACACTATAAAGCAAAGACTAAAACAGACAAGAAGTGCTTGGGTGCTATATCCATAGTAGTTTATAGAACACAAAGGAGACCAGTATCCAGAGGACAGGGAGAACCCCCAACACTGGGTTTAACCCTTCTTGACACCACTGAGCTAGAACAATCCCACGGATAGAATCCCTAAGTTTTAGATAACCCCCCCCAGTCCACAGATCTGCATCACCCTCCTCCCCATTATGTTTATGAAAGACGTTTATCTCTTAATTTTCAAAGTCACATGCTTTATCCAACTACCACACCCAGGTACCATATAATGTATGCCATAAACCGCTACCAATGTACAGTTGATTCCTGGACCTTGGTTCGCTATCAAGCACACAAAATAAAAAAGGAAATCGTGTTTATTTATTTTTTTAATGCATATTTGATTTCAAACACCTATAGATCACTATCAATTATAAAAAGTGCATATCAATAAAATACCTGAAAAGTAACAATGCATGATATAAAAATCACAGCCTATAGGAAATCATTGACATCGATGACTCCTAACATCTGTGATCGTCGAGTCTTGATTGGTGTTAAGCTCAATGCTTTGTGGTAGGACAACACGTTTTATGATAATCATATGTGGACTAACATGTAGAAAAAAATGTATAACCAAGCAGAGTAAGTTCTCGAGTAGTTCAGGAGTGTAAAAGAACATTCAAATGTAACCAATATATTGCTACTATGAATAGAATAGGCCCAGTCAATGTACTGGTAACCACATGACTCCATGTATTCTGTAAAGATGCTCGCTTCAGAAGTATTTCTGTTTGAAATTGGTAAACAAGGATTATTTTTTCATATTATTCACGGTTAGCTTTCCAAGTGAATTTGTTTGAACATTCAATGTCATAGCAATATCATAACAGAGTGTTTGCAACTAAAATCCTTCTTTAATGTAGTTGAAACGAGGAAAGGCTGACCTGGTCCAATTATATCATCATGCAGCTGTGTGTCTTGGTGAGTACTCCTCGCCCTGGAGTTGGAGAATTGACAGGTTTAGGACGACTTCTTTAAAGTATGTGCAGAGACACAGGAAACAGAGTTACTCCCTAAAATGATTTGTTAGGCAGACTCATCTTACGGAAGCTTATGGTGAAAAATGGTATAAGAACCAATTGTTGAGGTGAAGGTAGTGATGAGTTTGGGATTTCTCAATGTTCATCTGTTCTGTTGATGTTCACTCTACTGTGTTGCTGTTTGCCATTAAAGATGTAAGCCAACACTCCCGTTTGGATTATTCAAGGAAAAGAGATTTCCCAGACAGCTTTAAACCAAAATTATACGGCACCTGAAGTATTGGGATGAGATGCAGAAAATTGAGGTATTTAAATTTCCTGCAATATTAGAAGACCACCTTTTATGCTAGTAAATAAATCCTCATCTGTACCTATCTGTCAATTGCACAATTGTGCACTGGGTACTGGAGCGGATAATACTGGCATTTCACGTTATATATGAGTCAGGGGAGAAAATGATATCTGTTAAAAAGGAGTACGTACTTAGAAACTGTGCTGAATACGGAGGAGCATCCCCAGAACTTCCCACTTCTATGACTCACAACAGACTTGTGCAGGTAAACCCTGCTTCAAATACCAAAATAGGGCATGTCAATGCTTGAGAACTTAACATACACGGTCTCAAAGAAGACATGCATATATTATATTGCTGTTAAAATGATGAACCCCTAACATTCAATTAAATAAAAGCAACAAAAAAAACATTGAATTCAATGTATAGAAGCCTTTGCGACTCAAAAATGTAAGTTTAACACAGAGTTCCTAAACCTCGCCAAACGTGTTCTTCAGAAAAAGCAAACCTAAATGTGTATATTTGCCAGTGTATTTACAATCTTCTCTTCATTTTTTCACTATCCATTTAATCAATTATACAAGTGTAGGTTGTTTAAATATTAATAAGCTTCTTTGCAGACATCTTACTTTACAGTTTGTTTTTGGTTAAAAAATATTGCTTAGCCAAAACGATATCTTTGCAACCTTTCATTATCTTTAAACCTTGTTTTTCTTCTTTTAAGTACAACAAGGTGCGTGGTGCCAAGAACGTGTAAAAAAAAAAATATATATTATATATATGAAATTACTACAAAAGAATATAGAGGCAACCCATGTCCGCATTCCAATCCAGATAGGCTGAGACACCTCTTGGCTTCTAGAATGTATTGTGCCAGTTCGACACATTAACTGCATGATGAATTGAGGGAATCGTCCCTTTTCCACACCCAGGGGGCAGCCCCCCTCCCCTTTGAGGCTAGGGAGGTGAGCATGCTCTACAACACACTCCCTAGGGGTTAAGGCAAGTAGGACCTCAACGGAAGAGACTCCCCCTATGGGGCAAGTACTCTGGTTCCTATGAGGAACTCCCTAAAGGGGATCCCAAAGTGGCCTACCTGGGAATATCAAACCTACTAAAGAATATAAAATACAGACACTTGCATGAAGAAAAAAATCTACCATTTGTTATTGTCAACAAGAAACAGAGCATGTCACTTTAAATGGAAATTCCTATTTAACTGGACGAGGAGGCTGGAGCAGAGAGAGAGCTGCAGCAACAAGCGCAGCAAGAGAGCCACGAGCGTCAGTCCAATAGTGACATGCCACCTGAGAGAGCAGAAGACTTTGCAACCCGCGAGTTAACTCTTTGTCAATCGAAAGCAGAATGCTGGACATACAGCGTCCTTTGAGAAGGAGAAAGCGAGAAGCTGATGGTGGTGGTGTGACTACAGAGACTTCTTGGTGGACCAAAACAATGCTGAAACCACTAGGCGGTCAAAACCGCATAACCGCAGAGCTGCTAATCCATCCAGAACGAAAGCACGGACACCAGAGTAATGGGAGAAGCAGAGTAAGCAAAGAAGACAACAAACCCCAAGTGAACGGAGCCCCCGGAGACGTTGTCCCCGATAAGTCAAGGTAACGGAGAGATAATTATGTGGCTGCTCATACTCATCCCAGTCGAATCGGAGAGAGCATACCATGGAAAGTAAGAAAGTGGAATGATGAGAGAAACCCAAACACAATACATATTGCGAGAGAAACTAAAACTAAGACACCTGGAGAGAAAGGAGTGTGCTCTATATGTCAAAAGACAGAGGCTATGAACTAGCAGAGGACTTTTATGAAGAAAAATAACACTGAATTGCCTGGATATCACTACCCTGGGAAAAGTGGAAGTACCACTTTACTGGAAAAGGAAAGAGGAGAACCTAAATGAAAGAGCATTCAGTGAGCTGAAAAATAAAGAAAACTCTAGCGTTAGTACAAGGAAAGAAGGGCTATCCAGGAACTAAGTGAATTATAATCACCAGAGGGCCCATCCCAACCAGCGAACTAAAGTGACACAAAACCCATTCATACAGATCAAGGTTTTCGTCCAAGGTCAAAGAAACAAAATTTTGAGAAGGAACACATGTCATAAATCCTTGAAAGAGTTACATGAACTGATTAAAGAAGTCACAAAATACCAGTTAAACATCACCTATTAAGATGAATCAGGAAGAAGCAATTTTTAAGAAGCAAAGGCCAGGAGAACAGTCATTCTCCTGTCTTTAGTTGTAGGAATAGTGGTAGGGTTAGTTAGGGTTAATTTGGAATGTGGACCTATTATTTGGGACATTCACAGATGACCAACGAGCACCTCAGCTTGATGGGTAGGGAACACTCCCATAGCAACAGGGAAAGTTAGGCCATATTAAGATTATTTAATAAACCCATCTTTGAAATGTCTCAGTGTGTCTCAAACAAGCGAGTGCATTAACCACTAGCTACCCACCTCTAACACACCCAAGGGGAAGGCTAATTATCAGAAATTATCCTCACAGTGGAATTTTCATACAATTCTGTCTACCTCCACGGTCAAAAAGTTATCTTAAACATATTTTAATCAATATTTACTCCAAACATAACAGTAAAAACAACATAAAAAGCCATATACAGTGTTCATCATTTACGAAAGCCGTAATGGACACGATGGCGAGAAAACAACACTTCACACTTATGGCTGTAGTTCACATCACAATGTTTACAATCTATCAACATTGGTTATTTAGCGTGATGTTAGTAATAGTGTGACTGAATCACATAACTATTATACACAAATATGGTATAATGGCGTCTACAATCTGATGTGTTTCTGGGGCAAAGGGCAGCACTGTTGCAGTCAAAGGCTCGTCAGTAGTGTCCCAGGACCCGTCTTCAGGACGCAGTGAGTTAAGAGGGCGGTTACACTGTCACCATGACGCATATGTAGCAGTGTAGTCACCTATACAGTGAATAAAAAATTGAAGCAAATATAAGATTTACTCAATACCAGTAAAAACCTTTGTATCCGTGGTGTGAGTGTAATACAGAGAAGTAGCCAATTCGCTAACCTTACGGTGATTTCTTTTGGTGTGATGAGTGAGGCGATTGCACTCATCAATCTTAGAATGGCGGACGACAAGTCCGTCCAAATAGTAACAGCTGTAGATCAATACATGTTTTTAGTCAATCAATAATACGATTTTCAAGGGATACTAATCACGATACGGTATATCAAAGTTAAATATTTACCGTTTGGCGTAGACCTCAATTCAATTATAAGTTCCCGCACGGCGTGTTGATCGTGAGCATAGGTTATGTAATCATTTGGGCACTACATGTCCCATAATGCATCATGGAATCTATAAATGATAAGGAATATATCAGTTCTGTGCTGCTTTAATTTAAAAAGTGTGGAGGTTACATATACTCAGCACTTACTTGACAAGGAATGTCCCAAACGCTATCTTACTTTTTTTCTCCTATTTTCGTTATTTTTAAGTGTCAGCTCGCATTGTCAACCAGACCAGGGAATCAAGTCCTGCATGGGGGCAGAAAGAGCCAAAGGAGACGGTCAGCCCTCTAGTTATTTGTCGGGTAGCTGTGTGTGTCATAAAATCAAAAGAAGCTTACCTTATTTGTCAGTTCACGAGGTGAAAAAACTACCGCTGCAGGGTACAGCTTCAATAACATGTACCTCAAGGAGGGACTGCCTGCACACTTCTATCAGAGCCCAGTGGTGTCGAAATAGAAAGTGGACTATTGATGGTCTGAGGTTATAAACCTCAAAGAAGGACTGCCAGTATAGTTCTATAGGCCCCTGTGGTCAAGAGGGGGGGCCATCTTGGAGTGAATACATGTGTTGATTGCAAACACAAGGCGGCAATGTGATCCCTATGAGGGCAAGAAAGCCCTGAAATGATTACTTATACGGCTACCACTGTGTGTTGTGTCTGTATTGTAATTATCAAATGTCATTAATTGTTCTTAGTAACCTCGATTATAAAGAAACAACGCCTCGCTTAGTGGAGGCCATCTATTAAAAAAAAAAAAAAAAAAACAACACATCGATAGATGATATACAATATTCATCTATTGTTGGATAATGATATCTCACATAGTGTTACCCTACACTATGATATGATATGATATGATATGATAAGGCATTTGTAACGCGCCTATACACAAGTGTTTCAAGGCGCGACGAGGCAGGGGGGGAACAAGGGGAGACAGACAACGATCTTACTAGGCCAGGTGTCATTCAGATCGCGCAAGTGCAAGGGTAGAGGGGAAGGGAAAAGTGCATGGGGGAAAGGGAGAGGGAAAAGTGCAGTACAGGGTTATTAGCATACAGCATACAGGATAAATAACAAGGGCCAGCTGGTGGCAAGTGCGAGGTAAGTGCAGACAAGTGCTGGGTAGACACTATTAGTGTCTACCATCTCGGGTCATGCATAAAATATTCATCGAGATGTCATGTGTGGGACAGGTCTAAGTCAGCTATGACTTTGGTGTGTGTATCAGCCATTAGTGGATAAACAAATTCCATTCCACGGAAATGTTTAAGCCGGATTGGGCTGTTTTTAGATTGCAAATCCATTTTTGTTCCAGTTTTTTGAGGGACAAATCCCTATTGCCACCTCGTGGTTGGGCTTTAGTAGTTTGAATGACAAACCAGAACATATCTTCACACGTGTGTTTAGCCTCTGCATAGTGGGCCACAAGCGGTTTGTCAGGGGTACCGTTTCGCAAATTCGCACTTTTACGGGCCTAATGGTTTTACCCACATATATAATATATGTGGGTAAAACCATTAGGCCCGTAAAAGTGCGAATTTGCGAACATCGTTCAGCTATCCAAAACGGTATCGATGCATAAATCTATCAATGTGTTGTTTTTTTTTTTTTTTTGTAATAGATGGGCCTCCACTAAGCGAGGCGTCGTTTCTTTATAATCGAGGTTACTAAGAACAATTAATGACATTTGATCATTACAATACAGACACAACACACAGTGGTAGCCGTATAAGTAATCATTTGAGGGCTTTCTTGCCCTCACAGGGATCACATTGCCGCCTTGTGTTTGCAATCAACACATGTATTCACTCCAAGATGGCCCCCCCCTCTTGACCACAGGGGCCTATAGAACTATACTGGCAGTCCTTCTTTGAGGTTTATAACCTCAGACTATCAGGTTAGTCCACTTTCTATTTCGACACCACTGGGCTCTGATAGAAGTGTGCAGGCAGTCCCTCCTTGAGGTACATGTTATTGAAGCTGTGCCCTGCAGCGGTAGTTTTTCACCGTGTGAACTGACACATAAGGTAAGCTTCTTTTGATTTTATGACACACACTGCTACCCAACAAATAACTAGAGGGCTGACCATCTCCTTTGGCTCTTTCTGCCCCCAAGCAGGACTTGATTCCCTGGTCTGGTTGACAATGCGAGCTGACACTTAAAAATAACGAAAATAGGAGAAAAAAAGCAAGATAGCATATGGGACATTCTTTGTCAAGTAAGTGCTGAGTATATGTAACCTCCACACTTTTTAAATTAAACCAGCACAGAACTGATATATTCCTTATCCTTTATAGATTCCATGATGCATTATGGGACATGTAGTGCCCAAATGATTACATAACCTATGCTCACGATCAACACGCCGTGCGGGAACTTATAATTGAATTAAGGTCCACGCCAAACGGTAAATATTTAACTTTGATATACCGTATCATGATTAGTATCCCTTGAAAATCGTATTATTGATTGATGACTAAAAACATGTATTGATCTACAGCTGTTACTATTTGGACGGACTTGTCGGCCGCCATTCTAAGATTGACGAGTGCAATCGCCTCACTCATCACACCAAAAGAAATCACCATAAGGTTAGCAAATTGGCTACTTCTCTGTATTACACTCACACCACGGATACAAAGGTTTTTACTGGTATTGAGTAAATCTTATATTTGCTTCAATTTTTTATTCACTGTATAGGTGACTACACTGCTACATATGCGTCATGGTGACAGTGTAACCGCCCTCTTAACTCACTGCGTCCTGAAGACGGGTCCTGGGACACTACTGACGAGCCTTTGACTGCAACAGTGCTGCCCTTTGCCCCAGAAACACATCAGATTGTAGATGCCATTATACCATATTTGTGTATAATAGTTATGTGATTCAGTCACACTATTACTAACATCACGCTGATAGATTGTAAACATTGTGATGTGAACTACAGCCATAAGTGTGAAGTGTTGTTTTCTCTCCATCTTGTCCATTACGGCTTTCGTAAATGATGAACACTGTATATGGCTTTTTATGTTGTTTTTACTGTTATGTTTGGAGTAAATATTGATTAAAATATGTTTAATATAACTTTTTGACCGTGGTGGTAGACAGAATTGTATGAAAATGCCACTGTGAGGATAATTTCTGATAAGTAGCCTTCCCCTTGGGTGTGTTAGAGGTGGGTAGCTAGTGGTTAATGTACTCGCTTGTTTGATGTATCCTTCCTCATATACCACAGCCCCCTTAACAAAAAATTGAGGAACCTTGTGTGCTCACATTTGTTTATCAGTGTGTCTCAATCCTTGTTTTAACTGAGCCACAACTGGTAACATCGAAGCTCTGCATGCGGTAAGCAATAGCAATCCTTTGTTTCATGTAGTGTTTGCTACTTCAGTTTGAAAGATCCAGAGCCCTATAAATAAGAGGCCCTGATATAAACCAACCCGTGGTGGCAATGACTGGAAGACCACTGGTGTGCTTCAATGGATCCTCAACAGACTAAAAATTGAACATGTAGATAAGCCTTCTATTACTGGATATCTAGCTATTGGGCCTCATTATGACCCAGGCGGTAAGGGGTTAACGGCAGCGTTAACAGCGCCGACCCTTACCGCCTGATTACGAGGTCCCTTAGCGCCATGGAGGTTTTAACACCCGCTTTTAGCGGGTGTTAAAATCCATGGCGCTAAGGGACCATGGAGTTAATTACGCCACCGTAATTTACGGTGGCGTAATTAACGCCTTCCCCACTCCCATTATGCCCTATGGGGCAAAAATGGGAATGGGGAAGGGTAAATGGGGATTGGGGACTTACCGCCCCGCCAACCTCGGAATGGGGCGGTAAGTCCGCCAACCACCATGGCGTAAACGTAGTTTACGCCATGGTGGTAAAGGTACGACCCAGGCGGTAACTTACCGCCTGGGTCGTAATGAGGCCCATTAAGTCTGTACTAAAAACACCCTATATACCAGATAAGAGCACCTTCGAAGAATTAGACATAAAGAAACAGTGAATTTCCTATGTTTGCAATGTGTACAATATTAACAATCTGAATAATGTTGCACTAAAAATGCATGATAGCGTACAAACTTTGAAGACAGTAAGATTTTCATTTTGCCCAAACACTACATCTACTTTATGGTCTTATTATTGTAGTCTCATGTGCTTTGATGCCTGAGGGTCCTGTGACTAAGCGAGGGAACTCATCACTTCTCCCCAAGGGGAACCCTCCATGTGAGGGCAGGGAGGTGAGCCCGCTTCGCAACACCCTCTCCCTAGGGGGTCAAGGCAAGTGGGACCTCAACGCGAGAGACTCCCCCTTAGGGGACAAGGACTCCCGTTGCTGTGAGGAACTCACAAAGTCAAGCCGTATAATGCATATATGGGACCGTCTCCCATATCCAGTACTTCCAATTATCAAGACTTGAAGAAGGAACAACAGAAAATATGCTATCCACAACAGTAGTAGAGCAGCTGGCTGCTTAGTGAAAAGACTCGATCCACTGAGACGAGCGGTTTTAAAGGGGCGTGTTTGTTAACTCCGGCTAGGAAAGAGAGCAAAGAGGAATGCATGGTGTTGCAGAGGAAGTCCCTTGGTAAAGTGCAGCTAATTGGAGTTAGGGCTTTCGACGAGCGTGGTGCCTGTGAAGTCCAAAGTTGCTGGAACCTGGCAACCGAGAAGAGAGCTGCTTGGAGACTCAAGGAGACGAGCCTCTGACCCTAGTGGAGCTGGAGTAGTGGTTGTGGCGTGACCACAAGATTACAGTGGTGTGCAGGCTACCCGGAAAACAATGCCGAGCAGCCAAGGGGAGACTACTATAGCTGACGTGGTTCCACAGTGAGAAATACCAAAGTTGAGAGACAAGACTTGCTGAGTCGGGAAAAGACGGTGGCAAGGAGACGAATGAAGAAGAGAGAACACCTGGAGAGACCAGAATCATAAGCAACCGTATAACGGTCCCACCTGAACGAGAAGGTAATGGGGAATCGGGGAGGAATGGGAACAGAGGTGGGAATCCTAAGAATGTTGAAACACGTCCCAGCAGAAACGTGAAAAGTTAGAAAGTAAATCTGATGAACTTTAACTGCCTTGGTGAAAGAAAGTAGCATAACCCACCCTAAAAAGGAAACCAATAGAGTTGAAAGAGAAAAGCACTTGTCGATAAACGTGAGCGGTCTAAATGACCGAGAGAAAATAATAAATCATTCTAAAAGGGAGAGAAAGAGAACAGTATGCGTTTGAAACACACTTCAAAGAAATTGAGAAAGGCTTGGAAGCCTTTAGGATAAACAATTTTCAAGATGAGACAGCATTATCTTAGAAAGAAGGGAAGATTAACCCTATGTGTGAAATTAATGAACAGTATATAAGAATAATAGAAGGAGCATAAGTCCCAAGAAGCCTTCACAAATAATAAGTGGCAAGAGAATACAGAGGAGAGAAAGGGGAAATATACCGACAAGGAAATAAGAATCCCATAAGAGACTTCTATTTTGTCTGAATATGCAAACCCTTTCTAGATGAACCCAAGGAACCGACCAGACTCCAGGAAAAGTATTGCACCAAAGAAAGGGAGCAGCAAGAGCCTGTTGAGAGAGTTGTATGAGCTAATACGAGGAATCATGAAAGACTATTTGAAAATTACATATTAAACTGGAGTTTAAAAGACTAAAGAGAACAGTATAAAAAGCACCTTTCATGAGAAGGGAGACATTCTCCATACCTTATTCCAGAGGTCTTCAAACTGTGGGGCGCGAGAGCTGAGCATGAAATGTGTAAAAAAATAAAAAATGTAAACATTTTATTTTTGTTCATTTTTTTTTACATTGGAGGAAATGGGCCTGGGCAGCTCACATGGTCAGACTGGAGCATAAAACGGCCTTAGGCACCAATGAAAATGTGGGCAGCAGTTGCAAATGGATATTCAGTCCTTTAGTCACTGACTGTTTGAATAGTACCCAAGGGGGTGTTTTTTGTTCAAATGTAAACAAATTGTGATATTTAAAGAATATTTATTCAGCAATAATGGTCAAAACTACTAGCTGAATAGTGAAGTAACTCCTCAAACTGGCCCACATTGGCCAAAAAAGTGGCCCATTTTGACTGGCCTACACTAGCATTTTGCATTTTTTGTACGGTCATCGCCCTATTGCCCTATAGGCAAGTCCAGGTCTGGCGGCTCATGCCCTCCGATTGTATGTGCCGTCCTCCTGATCCGCCAAAAATACGTACAAAAAAATCAATGAACTCCCACAAAACAAAGCAAGGATTTGTTGGCAGCCAGTCGTGGGCATTTGTCTATTCACATACTGCAAATAGGATGAACTGGGCTTGTAAACTGGGCAGAGGAGGCCAGCACATCCTATTGGGGAGTCCTAGGATGCCAGAAAGTGTAGGAAATTAGATGAGCATCTAGACAACAGAGCAGTGGGCTACCTAATAAATGAAGTAAAAGCGTTATTACCATTCCTAGTGCCATTCTAGCATTGATGCAACCCGGGAGGGTTGCTCATGACAGTCTATGAAGGTGAAGGAAGGAGAAAGGGGGGGGGGGATCGTAAGAGTAGTGCCGGATACCCTTTCATAGTACAACAATATGAAATGGACACTACCATTCTTCCCGATGCCCAAGGATGGCTTTCCAACCTTTATTAATTTATTCCAACACTGGCTGTTCCAGAGGTCGCTCTCTTAGGGGTCTTTCCTTTGGAACACCTTCCTATGTCTGTTCAGTCTCTAGACCGACTTACTCTGAAGACCTCCTGCAGCCTCTCTGACTCCATGTGTTCTGAAACAGCTGAAAGCATGAATCCCATTACAAAACAATTCAATAATAAATCAATATCTTCACTTGTTGAAGTGTCCCTGTATATCAAGGATTTTGAATCCCATATCTACCTGCAATATCCTCACTCCCCAATTCAACAATTGGTCATCTTTCTGCATTTAAAATGACAATGAGCTCAAATAGCCACACTGGAGCGTCCGGGCTGCCGCTTCACGGGCCTAACACCACATCTTCTGCACATAAGGGTCGGAATGCAGATGAAATTGAGGCACCAGTTCATTAAGATTGAAAGAAGAAATGGATGATGAATGGAAATAAATAAGAAGCAATGATAGTATGGAGCAAAAAAATAAAATACACTTCTACCCAAGTGAGACCCATTTCATGCTACACATCCATGAAGAAACAAAGATGGCCGACAAGAAGGTCATGGGAACGTAAGTAGGAGAGAGAGAGAGAAAGGCATGGGGTTATTTCTGTTAGGGAGTAAAATGGATACCGTGTAATGCACCGTTCAAGGAATCAAGGACTGGTATTTTTAACTGTCAGCTACGAGCACAGTCTTTGCAATTTACGTCATTTCTTGAAAGAAGTTGTCATAAATAGGTAGACTCTACACCAGATTGTGTGAAGGGGCAAACAGAGCACTATTGTGAATGCAAAAGCAATTCCACTGAGAATTATAGTGATGGGATAGACCATTAACTTAAAGCCGGAGGAGGAATGGTAACACAACAATGTGATTGGATTTCCCATCTGTTATTGGGTTTTCTATACAGCATGGATTCAGATTTGTAAAGCATTTTTTTTCTTCAGCCACCAAATGTTCTCGCCCATTCATGCTCCACAGCTGTTCTTACAGTAAGTGATTAAGACGCCCTTGGCAGCTGCCTCAAAAACATTGTGATTTGTGAAGCAGAGGAGAGAAAAAAGAGCATTTGAGATTGACTGGTAGGTGGGCACAGTATGGAGGGCCATTTTACCATGGAGGGCTCAGTAAAGGAAGCACTGCAAGAGAGCTCGATTGGAATTGGGTTATGGAAATAATACACTTTTAAATACTGTGCATTAAATCGAAATTTGTTGAACCAATGCATTTACCGAGATACGTAAAAATTGCAATACATGGCGTAATGGCGTTTAGAACTTCTGTAACTTAAATATGGCAGCATATGCATGGATTTGCGTATGCAGACCGACACACACAATTATTGACCATATCATGATGAGCTTCGTGTGGGATATATGGTCCACATATACCGCTTTTCACAGGGAAAAAAACGGTGCTGTAGTTTTCTGGAGGAGTGCCAGTTTCCATTTTAAGCCATAGGTAGCAACATAGAAAGTAAATTAAGATGGATAGATAGCCACTGTGTTGACCCGATTGTGATCTGCCTTGTGGTAGTGCACGCAGTCCCTGGACCGGTTAAATAAATCTCAAGTACCGAAGAGGAAGCTGAATGAGTTGGGGGCGAGGGGGAGGAAGATGGAGGAGAGGAAGGGGATTGTGTTAGATCTGCCTAGAGGGACTTTCCCGTCCATTCTCCCTCGTGGTTTTGTCCCCATTCCTTGCAGCAGCCATGACGACCTAGAAGTATTATTGCCACGTGCCATTTTTGGGCCTCGATATAGAGGGTGGACAAACGCTTGTACGAATAGATCCATTGTTTATGTGAAATGTGAGAATAGCCTGAACCCTCCCGACAGTTTTATGGCCATGTGCCCAGGGCCATTTAAAGGGCACAGGTCTAGAGGATATGAATGGTTGGGTAGGAAGCAACGGGTTAACAGATAGGATGCAGTCTGTCTCGCAAGAAAACAAACACATCCATTTCTGATTTTCCTTCATCAAAAAGGAGACAGAGTCTGATAACTGCTATAGCCTCACAAATCTTCCATGCACAACATAAAACGTGTCCTTCATGCTGTACTCATGGAATTACCCAAATGATTTCTTGCAGTCCATCGCCTTCTGGCCGACCTGGTTTCCTCTACAGATGTAGCGTGTTTGGCGTGCTTCTTTAGCTCTTGTGGCTGGCAGCTTTTCTCACCTCTGTTCCTGCCTGGGCTTCAGCTTTAGTCTATGCAGTGCTAGCCCAACAGGTATAGTACTGCGAATTGACGGGAAGCCTTGCTGTAGATGCTTAGGCAAAGGTCACAAAGCTCGGTGTCTGGAGGAAGACATAATTAACCATGTTCTGGCTTCCTCCAGCCTTGAGGGACGACCTCTGGAGTCCAGGCTGCAGGCCCCTCATATTTCATGACTTAGGTCCACCTTCCATTTTCCGAGTAAAAAAACGCCACACCACAGAAACCACCAATCAGGAGGACGCCAGGCATGAAGGGCAAAAAGAGCTAGACCATTCCGGCTATCAGGAGAAGCACAGTAAGTGAGGAAGGGAAGAGCAAAATGTGAGGGGGCAGTGGGCGGGCCAGTTGAGAGAAGAGTGGGAGGCAACAAGGTCATGTTCTATGCTGAGGGATAGATGTGTTGATCGCATGGCGGTTGCCTTGTTGTGGGTCACGGGGTAAGAGGTGCAGCAAGAGGATTTCGGGGGGGAATGCTAAATGTAAGTGAGAGGAGGTCCCTGAAAATGAAAGGTAGCAGGCTGGTGTAATCAGTGGAGGGCACTTCCCGAAAGTGAAAGGTATCAGCGGCATAAAAAAAATAAAAAGGAGTATCACAGAAGCAGGTGGCCTTCATTAGAAGAGCGACCAGGAAACAGAAGCGTGGCATTCACAAGGCAACTCTTGAAGCATGCAAAAGGTATATGGTGTGAAGCGAGTGACAAGATGACAGAACTATGCTCAATCTCCAACTGCGTAGACTGCTGCCAAACCACCATGGGCAACCATTCCTGCCACTCGGGTCTCATAAGTGGGTCACTGAGACTCAAACATTATCTCTAGTGGGCTAGGCACCTCAAAACCCAGCACGGAGGCCCCCAACCTATAACAGAGCAACCAGGGTGCCAAGTCTGCAATGTGTTACTCACTTTTGATGCTGGATATTTTTTGGGCCTAAACTTCATGATGGCCCAGTTCTTGTTCCGTACCCCTTAAGGGGCCTCATATTTACCAAAGCTGCAGCTGACAACGGTGCCATATTGATTTGGGAAACACATCTGTAACAGCCTGAGTGCTCCCTTACCATACATTCATTCAACAATGATGGACATGAGGATTTAACACCTCTGAGATCAGTTTCTATGGAGTTCTGTGATTGTGGGACGTGGGCAAGTGTTGGTGCCCGTGCCCCATACTGAGCATTTTTCGGGACTGCATAAACTGTAGTAGCTTAGACGGAATTACCTTATGCTGATTTTGTGGCTTAATTATTATTATTTCTTAACAACTGGTTCAGTAAGCCTTCCCACACACTGCCATCTAAACTCCACTGTACCCCTTACTTTTGATCTCTTGTGTAGTGTAAAGAACTTTGGCCCTGTAAGATAAGTGCCTAAAGAAAAGTGAGATCATGCAGTCTTTCTGAAAGAGCGAGAGAGGCGCCATTGATAAAATTATTCCACCTGTTGAATTGTGAATCTTGCTCGCTGCAGTGATGAATTGGGTGACAATTAAAAGCGAGGTGCAAATAAATGGGTGGCCACCAGAGAAACATTTTTCAACAGAGCAAAAGTGATTTCAGTAAACTGCTACTATTTCTAAGGACTTTTAATTGAATCTAGAAACTGGCTGGTTTGTTTCGTTTGTTTGTTTTATTACTTGTAATGCGCGCCAGACCCAGAGGCATCAGTGCGCATAAGGCAACAAGAGAATTTTCAGCTTGGGTTGCATTGCTGTGACCGTCATATATAGGTAAAAATTATACAGTGAAACGAACAAGGAGTCATATACAAGTATAAGATATGCAGCTAAAATATGCAGAAAAACGTAACGATATTTGCAGACCGGAGGGCAGGCAGGGTAGGCAAGGAGGGTGTCGTGGGTAGAGTCAGGGTATTAACAGTCGTTTTCCTTGAGCTGTCGTAGGTAGTGAGTTAGGGTATTAACAGTCGTTTTCCTTGAGCTGGTGGATGAGGTTGTGCCTAAATTGTAGGTATGACTGATTAGCCCCAATGGCATGGGGGAGGGAGCTCGCGTGTTGTGCAGCTTTTACTGGGAAGCTACTTCCTCCAGTTTTGACACGTATGAATCTAGGCACCGTCAAGAGGTTAGAATTGACGGTTGGAGGACTGTCTTTGGAATCTATCGATGAGATATTGTGGGGTGGTGTTGTTGAGGCATTTGTGGGTCAGGGATGCTATTTTGAGTGAGATTTTGTCTTTTGTGGTGAGCCAGTTGTGGGCTCTCCTTATGTCAGATAGATGGGCTTTTTTTTTTTTTATTTATTTTTTAGGTATGCTCAGTGCTGCTCTGAGAGCATTGTTTTGTAAAATCTGGATTTTGTCGGTAATGTATTTGTTGCTCCCTAGATATAGGGCGTTACAATAATCCAGCTTTGACAAAATTAGAACTCTTGCCAGGGTGGTGCAGCTGTTAGAGGAGAGGAATGGTTTAGCTGCTCTGATTAATTTACATGTGTAGGCTGTAGAGGAAAACAAGGAGTTGACCGGTTTGGTGAGTGTGAGAGTGGCGACTAGATAGAAGCCTAGGGTTTTCACTTCTTTAACTACCCTAATGATGTTGCCATCTATAGTGAAGCTAGAGTAGTTACGGCCGAGTTTGTTGGTGGTGGGGGTGGTGCCAATGATTAGGAGTTCCGTCTTGTCATCATTCAGGCATAGACCATGAGAGGCCATCCATGCCTGGATGATTAGGTACACTCTGTTCACCAAGGCCAAATCCTTGTGATCTCCCGGCAACGGTAGGAGGATCTGGGTGTCAATAGCATAGTTGGTGTAGGTGATACCGAGACCATCGAGATTGTCGAAAAGGGGCTTTGTGAATATGTTGTACAGGGTGGGGAAGACGCATGAGCCCTGGGGCACTCCACAGGTGATGGGTATGGGGGTCAGCTGATGCAGCGGATGAGAAGACACGCATAGTCGTGTATAGGAAAGATTGCATCCAACCTACTGCTTCTTGTGAGAAGTTAGCGGCCAAATCTAGGTGGGTGCAGAGTACTTTATGGTCTACTAAATCGAACGCTGCTGATAGGTCGAATAGTAGTAGTAGCGCATCTTTGCAGTTGTCTCCGAGTGAGTCGATTTGCGCCTTAAGGTCAATTAGTGCTGCCTCAGACCCATGTTGGGGTTGAAGCCAAGGACATGCCGAGCACCGAATTGGAAAGGTGTACATGAAAAACTGCAAAAGGAATGATTTCATGCTTTAGCTACACACATTTATATTTGTGTCTTTATGCAACTACTGCCTGGTCAGTAAATAAAGACATGGAGAGAAATACATTTGGATGTTGGAACTTTTGCCAAATGTAGACAAATGCTTAGTGTCTGGGGGATGTTGATCAGCAAACTAACCCAGCCTGGTTCCCAGAACAGTTTCTCAGCCTCAGGGATTAAAAATAACTTTATTTCTCAGCACATTCCTATAATAAGTATGCAATGTGTAGAAAAAACATTGTTTTTTACAATGTGTTAATAATAATAATAATAATCATTGTTAGTGTGCAACACGTCCAGAGGCTTCAGTGCACAAAGGACTTAACAGGAATAGGAAAAGGGCAAACCATGGGCAACCCACGTCAGACGAGGCAGATGAAAAAGTCCTTAGTCATCAGAGTTAAACAGGTAGATTTTGATAGCTTTTTTAATTTCAGAGGCAATGAGTTTTAATGGCTGGGAGCACATACATCGAAGCTAGTACCTCCAAAAGACTGAAGCTTATGACGAGGCTGAAGTAGTTAATTGCGACAGTTGGAGTGTAGAGATCGTACAACGAGATTCCTGTGGATTTTATTAATAAGATAGCCAGGCGCTTGGTGATTAAGACATTTATGGGTCAAAGAGAGCAATTTGTGAGATATCCAATGTCTCCCCGGAAGCCAGTGCAAAGAGCGTTGGTCTTGGAAGCAAGACCACATCCAGCGCTCACAGCATTATTTTGAGGGTTTGTACCTTTTTACTGAATATAATGGTTCGCATGAAGCAAAAGTTCTAAAAATGCTGTGGTGCCGGTTCCCGATCACAGAAGTGAAAGGGATTTGGTGCCGCAGGGACCCAGTGTGAATAAGAAGGTAAGTAGGGTTTGTTTATGTTGGGGGTGTGTTGAGGGTGTGGGTGGGGGTGTTTTGTGTGTGGGGGTGAGGGTATGCACGTGTGTTCGCATGAGAAAAATGCAAACCTTTGGTAGTTTGCACCATTCTCATGTAAATTTTCCGACCACGGGACATTCAGCCGTGGTCGGATCACGTAGATCCTTATTTTGAGCAATCTGAAGTGCCTTCAAGTTATTCTTTGTGGTTCCAGCAAAGAGAATATTACAATAGTCGATTTTGGAGTTTATAAGTGCAGTCGCTAAGGATGCAACATTACGGTCAGAAATATCTCGTTTGAACTGCCAGATGGGTTTGGTGGTGTAAGCGCACGTAGATTTGATATGACCAACATGTTTTTTCATGTTGAGTTTGGAATCCAGATATGCACCAAGAGTTTTTACCCAGGGGTATGTTTTAATTGTGGATCCTGAGAAGGTAAAACGGGCTATATCTAGGACAGTTTGGACAGTTGCAGGCTGGAGTCCAGTAACATGAGCTCTGTCTTACTGCCGCTCAAAGCAAGTGAATTAGTATTCATCCATTTTTGAATGACGTCAAACAATAGCAATGGTGCGAGTCCCTGTGTAGTGCCCAGTCAGCTTGATAACCACCGGGATGTCATCGGCATAATTGGAATATCTAATACAGCACTCATCCAGGGGGTCAAAGAGTGGGCGGATGTAAAGATTAAACAGGGTAGGTGACAATGCATATGAAAACGCAATCATAAATGAACAAGCGCATTTGTGAATTCGAAACACAAAATAATGCAAAGTTTAGTGTAGACATGAGGCATTATTCAAAGTTACACTGTATTTTGCCATGAACGCCATCCATTCTGAATAATACTCCTATTTTACTTGAAATGAAACACGCGTGAACAAGTTACTGGATTTGGCTTGGAAGAGTGGAGCCCCAACATAGGGAATGTAAGTCATTAAATAGCATGATAATGAGATAAGACTTTGTTGTTGGGTTCATGTTAGCCTCCCCTATCCGAATCCTGTCTGAAGCAGTCTCAAAACATAATGGAAAAGTGTAACGCCCACCTGGTTCCCACGGGGGCGCTGATCTAGTCTGGATTACTGCGGCCTCTTCTAGCGTGATGCGCAGGACCCGGAACACCGATTGGACAGGACCTCCAAATCGTGCTTCCTTGGCCCGTAGGAATATCCTTCTGCAGATGAGAAAGGGGATTAACAGTCTGCAGAATGGTGTGCTAGCTCCCCCCTTCCCCCCTCCGTTCCTCTCTATTCCTCCAAACCTGGCTTAAGCTCACCTTATGGTTTGGAAGGTTGAACTCTCCATCCTGCTTCTGGTGCAGGGGCGCGCGTTCAACCAGTTACTTCACTGGTTTTCAGAATGGCGCTGGCAAATGCACTTGACTTTCCTGAGCGATGCGCCGTAAGTATGAAAGTTCAAAGTTCAAGTGAGGCCCCCTTTATGCTGTCTTTCTCACCTGTGATCTGTCCTTTATTTCAGGTGCAGAATGAAGGCGATGCGTCGAGGTGTTAACCTGCCGAGGTGAGTAGTAATGAGGGCGATCCCTCTAGATGTCCTTATCATTCCTCTGAAATGTCTCTAGTCCTTTCCCCATAGGGGCCGGGGTACGGTACCTGCCAACGGGGCGGCGCCGACCCGAAATGTGGAAGAAAAGCCTGTAAGTATTATGGCTGTTAATCAGGCTTTCCTTCTGTGTGTCCTTCTGCTCACCTTTTGTTTCTTCCTCTCTCCCCTAGGTGCAGAGATGTGGCGTCCGATGCTGACAGCCGCGATGGAGCCGGGAGATGTCTCGAGGACAGGACAGGTGAGTGAAGCGTGGCGCTGCAGCGAGCAACGCGATGCTTTTAAATTGAAGTCTTCCTTCAGGGATGCTGGCGAGAAGATTCCGGATGCAGGTAAGAAGCTTGAAATAATCCTTGGTTTTCACCTTTCTCTTCTCTTCCTTCCTTCCTTGCAGGTCTTCCAGGTTCAAGACGGGCGTGGCTGTAGACCAGGAGCAGGAGCAGACACGGTGAGCGTTAAGCTGCAGGAAGCAGAACAACGCGAAGCATGAGCTGCTGTCTGGGGGTGGCTTAAATAGCCTCCAAAGAAGTCCCAGGTATGTATCCTTCCCCAACTAGGTATGTATCCTTCCCTGGCCACGCCTGAGTGAAAAAATAGTCCCTATGAAAAAATAGTCCCTTTCAGGTCTCAGGGAGGCCTGAAGCGTGCAGCATGGTCTGCATCAGGTAAGTGCACAAAACACCTCCCTTTATGAGCCTGGCGCCTATGGCGCCAGGACTGATGTCCAACATGAGCCTGGCGCCAAAGGCGCCAGGACTGAGTCCAAAGAGTCCCTATAAGGGGCTGCTGGGCTTTTACCCGAGGGCCTGATGCCTGCTTCCGGGGGTGCTGGGCTTGGCCGGATGCTCCGGGGGTAGGCATCATGACAAAAAGCTCCAATTTCCCATGCACCAACAGTGACAACTGCAGGCCACAATCCGTATTTGACTTATAATTCTTGTCCAACTGAAGAAAGTTCTTTATGTGCATCTGAAATCAATCAAAAAATTTTATAATGTGAAAAACCTAAAATGTCAAGCCCGTGGGTGAAAGGGCACGGGTGTTTGCCAGGGAGCATGGAGTCTGTTGTCCCTGACTGTTGATCCTAAGCCCCCCCCCCAACAGGACTTCTACTGAGGGCTGAAACCCACGAGGGTGGAATCTCCTGCCAGGGTGTTCGCGCCTCTCCAGGGTGGAGTTCCAACAGGTGCAAGAGGTCAGTGTAGCAGTCCACCGAGCAATCTCCATGAGGTGAGGTGAGAGTTTATTTTCCTGGAATTGAACTCCACGGCTTCTCCCGACCCATTGTGTATGAGGGTATGAGGGTTGGCCTCCCTCGGGCTGCTGCCATGGAAATGGCCGGAGGCACAGAAATTTCTTCCCCTTTTACCTCCCTCTTCCTTCCAAGTCTACCCTCCTATCAAACCTACACAGACCCCCGGTCCCATTGGTGCACCAGAAACAAATTATGGGCTGAAGAACGAAGGGGGGCCGGTCACACAAAGCGCCGGGGGATCACGTAGGGAAGTGGAGGTTGCCTTGGGTGCTCTAATGTGGATGGAGCACCCGTCCAACTGCCTACGGACATTGTTTGTGACCTAGAGGGGGAGCCTATACCAGGGTTACTCTGCACCCAGAGCCTTCAGGTGCGGCCCCCACCACGATGAAACAAGAATTTGGGACACCAGGTTCAATTAAACCCTGGCCATGCCTGGATAGCACTAATGTATATAGGACAAATAAGGACCGGGATTAGTAAGCTTCGATTAGGTGAAAGACAAGGTAGCAACAAATCAACTAATGCGGTCATGACCACACACCCTGGGGCATATGCACAGATATCCCGGATGGTGCCATGGGACCATACCGAGGAGTGACTTATCTGTGTCCCTTCGGGGGCCCAGCTGGACTTTGTCTTCTCGCCTCTGGCATCAAGCTCATGTGGGGAACTAATGTTGGGTTGCAGTAACACCATTTGGCCCTTATTTTATGCGCCTCTATTTGCAAGGTACTGGGTGTGGCCTTCTTGGGCCAGATTCACGTGCCATGGACTAAGGTGAGGCGTGGCGTGGCAGGAGGAGCAGGCTAATGGGCGTGGCTAAGGAGCTCAGCTATATAAGCCGCTTCATCCTTGGAGCTAGCGCTTCACGTTAACTTGCTTTCAAGCAACGTGACTCTTACGACGTTCGAAGCTGCAGAGAAATACTCACCCTGCATCCAACGCACCACTCCATCTCTTCTCTGCCTTCTTCTTCAGCGAGTCCGGTCGCTGCAATGAAAGAAGACGGCAAGGTTAGCGCATCGCAGCAACTGGGAGTGCGCGGCAGTTAAAAGCATGCACGCAGCGCTATAATACAACTCACCCGTTATCTGCAATTGCGGATCCAATTCTTCATCGCTCACATTACCAGCAACCGCGGATCCGCTCCTCCATCGCTCCGGACACCGCATCCATCCTTGCATCTCCAGGAGAAAGCAAGAACAGAATTACTAAAGGTACAGACATTAGAACAGACACTTGTTAGGAAACTAAGCAAGTGAAATATAGCGAAAGGCGGATAATACAGCGCCAAGAAAGGAAAAGCTGGAAATTGGCACGCAAACAAGACAGACAAGAATAAGGACACTACTTACCATAGCCCTACTAAAGCCAAGCAAGAAAGGCTGAAAACCAATATGCAACAGAAGAGAGACAAGATTCAGAGCACTACTTACCAAAAGAATGCGGTAGTCACATCGGGGCTGGACTTCTACCCGCAAAGGACCAGTGAAGGAACTCGGTCCTTGGGAATCAAGCTCCCCTGCCATAAGTAGCCGGACGGAGTGCCCACAAACTCTACTAAAAGGTGAGCCAACCAGGACAGCGCACTTATTGGAGTAAAGTCCTGGGGGAGGAATGGAAACGGGCGCATGCCGCAGCCAGCAGCACTCAACGTTCCTCTTGTATTCACGCAGGTGCGTGCCCTGAGACAATCCGGCTGCGGTCACTGGTGTTCACGGCTAGCACGGTCAAGGATGCATTTCACCCCTGGGAGGGATCCAACCGTGCTCCAACGCCCCCGCAGAGGCAAGGTAAGCGTAACAAATACATGCTCACACCAACATTAGCAAGCCAGATAATGATACACTAGTAAGTGAAAACATTAAATTCACATCCAAAAACATATTACTAAAATGAATTTATTTAGTCTTAAAAAATCCATTATGGATTATAAAATCTCACAACTCGTCAAATTGGAGGAATACAAAAGTGAAAAAACACAAAATAGAATTAAATCTATTAATTCACATTTACTATCAACAGTGTACAAAAAAAACAAGCATGAAAACCATCACCTCAATATCAGCTCCATCCATACCACACTCGTACAACTTCACCATGCTCAACTCACTATGGATCCAGTGATTGACACAAAAGTACCCACAATAAAAACACCTCACAGTGAAAAAATTCAACCTAATCAATCAACATCAAAGAAAATAACTAGAAAATGATTAACATAAAATAAACAATTTGTCCAGAAAAACTAAAAATACACTGTTAAATCCAATGTTATGGGTGACTGGAAAACCTAGTCACTGTCTAATATAAATGTATTCTTCATTATTCATGATAAAATCAGAAGACCCGACATGTTTCTTTCCATATCCATTGTTAATCAATTAAGTAAAATTCATCAGGGGTTAGAAGGCCTGGAGTCTCCGAGAGAAAGTGATACTTGATCATTGTAGTACACTGATTTCTTCTACCTTAACTTTACACCTGTATGTATAATAGAAGCAAATATTACTGACCTCATACAAGGTAACGTTAATGAGTTCAGTCTGCATAAACTTGACTATAAATGGGTCAAGAGCAGGAGGTCACTTGACCTTAAAAACAAATTCACCTCAAATCGGTTACTAGATTCATTTATCTGAACGGGTGAGGAGGAAATAATTAAATGTCATGTCTAATCACAACACTGTGTAGATGAGTTAAAAAGGTAACCCTACAATGGTATCATACATACTGTTGGGTGGGGCTAACTCCACCATGGTCCCAACACCCTCAAACATACAAAAATGTGGTGAAATACAATAGAAAGTAACAGATAGAACCTCTTTCTTTTATCATATGATAAGAACAGACAGATAAATTAAAATTATTTGACGGACTGAATATTCCGTGTTCAGCCCCAAGGGCTTTGAGTAACCACTAGAAGCAATCATTACAAATGTAATGTCTAATAAACTCAGTTGCAAAGGGCACTAGGACAGCATCTAGACACCGGGATATAAAAGTGCCTCCAGTGAATACTTTCACTGCCAAAATTCGTGTGCTCATTACCCAACTGTTGATGGTTACCTGTAGCTGTAAACAAATGAGTCAGGTGCCAGTATTGGTAATGAAGGTACACCCTGTATATAAAGAAAGGGTGCAACACACATCAGTGCCCAAAGCGCTAAATGGTGGCGCTGACTGAAAAGCCACATTAAAAAAAAGATCTAGAAAAAAGCAGCACACTTACTTATAAAGTCGTTAATGCGGGTTGCGAGCTGTAAAGGCATCACCGCTCTACATCGAGGAGACACAAGGCAGCATTAAATGTGTTAAACCTCCAAGCTGACGTCGGCTTGTCGCTGTTATGGATCAAAAAACAGTAAGGAGTTGAAAAAGACGCCTTAAAGGCGGAAAGCTCGTCGCTGGACCAAACTCAGATAAACTCCTGGTTCAGAAAAACAGAAACCTGAGGCACAATGGTCTGTTAAATGAGCTAGTAACAGGGCCTGTATCGCTGTACGATGGCTGTTGAAAGATTGTATGCATAAGCCTTAGAAAAGGATAGTTTGCAATCATACACCGAGAAATTATATAACCCCGGGGCTTAAGTGATCTAATAGATCTACACATTATTTCACCATTGCCTAGCCAGCAAAGTAATGTGTACACATCTGCAATACGACGATTCACCGGAGAAGTTCTCATAACCGGTGTCTGTTTCTGTGATCACACGTCAATCGGAAAAATAGTAAAGAGACTAAGAATGGACTGAAAGCCCGTTCTATATATAGTCCAACTCGAGTCCTGGCTAGATGCTACACACCTGATCAACATCGTGCACAGGCAGCCATGTTGGGAAGTCTTGTTTCTCTATCATAAAAATAGGAAACAGTGAAAAAGAATCTCTGAAGAATTCGAAATGTTATGAAAAAAAACATGCAACAGGCTGTTCCCGTGTAACACGAATGACCCTCACTCATTCAAGTAATTAAAATATTATTAATTTTATGAAGAGAGGGAAACATTTAATATCCATTGAGAATGTACATATGTGTTCTTACTCATCAATTGAAGCTACATAACCAGATCTAGTTGTTCATTTAAACCAATCGGGTGGCTCTTGGTGAGAAATATTAACCTCATATCCTCTCTCAACAGGGATTTCTTTTCCACGTCACAGCTTTTTATGATCAGCACAGCCTTTTCACTAATTCTGCCACGTCTTTCTAAGGACCTCCAAGTCTTGAACTTTTTATACAAGTTCAAATTGTACTTGCCTGGTGTATCTCCCTACCAGGGCTTTATATTATACACACACACACACTTGCAACTGCTTGGTATACTCTCCTACCAGTGCTTTCACATATAAGTATCTTTCTTACACCTTTAATTTGCCTGGTACACTTCCCTACCAGGGCTTTTTTCATGTGGGCTCCGCACTCCCTTTCAAACTGGATAGTCAAGGCTTTGCAGACCAGAATTGTACAGCACTGCAATTTGAGCAGGAGCAGAGAACCTCTGCGGGCCAAGGACAGGCCCAGGAGGAGGAACCGCCTGCCGTTCCTCAGACAGAGACCAGGAAAGAAGGGAGACCCCCACCGGAAGAGGAGTACGGTTGAGCAGTCATGCAAGTGGCCCAGCAGAGAGTGGAACAATTGACCAACTGCACTTCTTCCGAGGAGCACCATCACATCACAAACTGGTGGCTCCAGTAGCGTGGAAGGTAGGTGGCACAGTAAGACAGAGAAACACCAGGGTGGGGAGAAGGCTATAAAATGAGGAGAGATCAGAGCAGAGAAATCTCAGAACAGGGAATTAGAGGAACAACCCCCGGAGCAGGGAATGAATTGCGAAACTCAAAGATGGGGGAGAAATACAGAGAGGTCCATGCCCTTTGGGGCTAGGGAGGTGAGCCCGCTGTGTAAGGCCATCCCTAAGGGTCTGGCAAGTGGGACCTCACTGGGAGGGACTCCGCTCATGGGGACAAGGACACCCATTCAAGAGTGGAGTTCCCAGTTCAAACCACCTTGTCTTGCATATATGGATATGGTAAATATTTCAATATCTCCTGCAACGACTATATTCTATAGCGGTCCTTCTTTGCATGAATTGGGTACAGGCAATGTTGAACACAGACAAATGCCTGAGGGTTGAACCTTCTAGCCGACAAAGGAGCCAAGCCCAGAGAGAGTGCAGAGACAGGAATTCCGACGTCTCAACTGGTGGCCTGACCACAATTTAGTAGTGGTGGGCATTAAAGGGATGGTCTAGTAAAATGTTTTATTTAAAAAATAGATAGGCAAGATTAAAAAAGAAATACTAGCATTCTCCGTTTTAAAACTTCCTATGTAAAATTTTGAGCTATTCAAGCTCACAATTCGCAAAAGCAAGCACATGGGCGCATCCATTTTGTGAAATGGAGGCCCTCCTGTGCTGGCTTTTACTTTTGCGGCACTAATGAAGGAAAAGCCAGCCAGCTGTAGTAAACAAAGGCTACCGCTGGGTGGCTTTCCCTTCATTAGTGCTGTAGGTGGAGGACGGGGACCAGAGACCAGAGCAGGAAAGCTGCGTTGTCTGCCTAAATCTGCTTTCCCATTTGGGGCTCTCGGGCTCCCCCCTTAGTAAGGGCATGGCTGCCTCCAAACTCATAATGAGGCCCAATGTGTCTTTCTGGAATTCTATACAATAATTGCTAGATTCATTAAAGGTTTATTTCAGGCACACTTCAGGGGGTGAGTCACTGATTTAGTCTGTTCTTAAACGCCTCAACTCAGCCTTTCCTCCTTCTGAGGTCGATAAATGATTACCAACACAGGTTGGGTGATATTGGGTGTATATTTTTTCTATATAAAGCACTTAAGCGCAAGTACTATATAATAACACTTCATTATCATTTGGTCATGGACGTCTGCTTTGATTCACAGTGAGTTGGTAATATGGGCCTATACACACTGATCTAAACGATACATATGATGATCCATTCTTGTATGAAATGTACATCACATTATAGTGATATCGTAACCATATTTTTCGTAGTGTACAATGCTATGTGATGCCACTTCCTGTTTTGTCAAAGGGTGAAAGGTCATTATCCATCGCTTCCCACGATATCACTTTGGGGTGGGGTCAAATGACATCACTTCCGGTGGTGTCATCAGGGGTCAAGGGTCGTGTGATGTCACTTCCGCTACCCCTGGCATTTTGGTGAAATGACGTCCCTGGGTAGCCCGTCGGTGCTACTGGCTGGTTGCCGCTGACCTCGGAACACTGTTTCCACCACCTGATATCCCGGTGCCACTGGGGTGTCAGGAGGCGGGAATTGTAAGTCCCCATTCCTGTGGAGTCCCATAAGACTCCACAGGAATAGTGACATGGAAGCACAGGCACTGTTGCTAATGGTGCCAGTGCTTCTGTGGAATACATGCTTGCACGGGAGCACCACCCCCCTGCAGGCATTCTCATAGACTGGCGGTTCAGCAAGTGTGCCAAACGTTGCTACCAGCACCTTTATTTCCAGACCGCCAGACTTGTAATAAAGCCTGATGCCTAAAAATCTATACTGAACTTATAGCTTTTTGGCAAGGGTTCATTGACAATAATAGTCTTAATTTCGCTTTAAGATAGGAGTGTAAAAGGCATATTACAGTTTGGTCTTGGAATACAAAACAGACTGCATCCTATCAATAGCACATTCCCTAACAACTAACCCGCTGCTCCTTCCAGAAGAGCTGTTTTTTTGCGCTCCAGCAATTGATTCCACTACGTTGAAAGGCACTTACCAGGCCTTCCGGTCGGCTATTGCTGCCTTGCATAAAAAGATTGTATTGCCTCCTAGGAATAGTCCCTCATTAAGATACGTTCCCATAATGGACCACCCGACTAATCAGTTCCGGGTAAACAAAGCGTTTGTGATTCCTTTCCGGTGAAGCCCTCCTCAGGCGACAGGTGTTGGCCTCTGCCTCTCTGACTGTCCCATGTCGGGGACTAGGCCTATTGTAGAAACCAGTTCAGACTTGCCAAATCCATTAGTCCCGAATCAGAGGCCTTGTACCAATGACCTGGAGCCAGACACATTTCCAGGGTCAGCATTTCTAATGTGGCTGCAAGCATTGCCTTGGGCCAGTACAATCAGGTTGACCTAATCATGGGATTTAAAGAAAAATAAATCAACACTAGGGTTAGGGACGGCGCTATGGCAAGGCGTAGGCAAACAACAACAACAAACTGTTTGTCCCGATACAGTTTTCTTTTGCCAAGGAGTTTCCCCTAGACATGCCACCCCTTGTCTCTTGCCCCCCCCCCCACCTTGCTTTCCTTCTTTTCATCATGCCTTTATTATTTCGCTAATTCACCTCTAGCACAGTGTTTAACTAAGCTGGGGTTCTGGGTCAGTCCACACCAAACAATGTGGAAAAGTTCCAAACTGTAATCGATTGAGTACATAGAGTTATTAAACAACAACAGTAGGAGATATTTATATATATCCCCCCACATCTGAGATAGATTTTCTATTTATAAAGCCTCAGATGATTGGTGGCGCTTAACAAGCCCTTAGATCACAAGTAACAATTAAATACCACCTCCACCACTGAAACATATGATCATCAATGGAGAATTTCTCAGAGGTTAAACTAATACAATCTGCAGAAAGATTTACCAAGAAGCAGCAAAAGACCATGCTTACAACGGGGCCTCACATAAAACTAGGTAAGACTTATCAGTGTCCGTGAAGACTATTCGGATGTTCAGTGTGCACATAATGTCATTTAAGAATGATACAGGTGTACAATGGACACGTGGCCAGCTTAGAAATTGGTAATCAAAATACTGGTCAACTCTTAAATTCACCATAGAAATAACAAAATGGTTAGGCAACATAACGTGTTCTAAATCACTGTCCCAAAGAGACATGTTGGTCCGCCATGTATTGCAGCTGAAGTCAACAATAATTGCCTCAGACATGAGCAAAAAAGATGTAACTTTTAGAAACGTTTGTATTGCAGGAAGTATTGATCAGCATCAGTGAGGAAAGGATGGAAGTATGGTGTATGTGACGGGGCATCACTTTGAAGAACCACTCTGATGGTACAAGGGTGTTTATTGGCTGCCAATACAGGCAGATCACCTGCTGGATTTGTTAAACAATTAGGTCCCACCAGGATCTTGGGGAATTGTAGTAGTAGGGATGTTGCACTCTCTCTCCATTTCCTAGGTTTTGCCCTCCCTAGCCAGGCGTCTGCAGCGGGTGTTAGTGCTATTATCAGATGACACCTACTGTCCGTTTTTCTGTCTTCAGGTATCAATGGTTTCCTTAAGACGGCAGCTGTCCGACTCCCCAGGTGCCCGCTAGCTGGCCCTTGCCTAATCCCCCTATTGTTCTAGAGATGTGTATGCTTTTGTTTGCTCAGTTCGAAAACAATCAGCAAGCATGCCCCGTCCCACCTTGCCCTCTTCTATACACTGGTGTCCCACATCTTCTCCTCCCCACCATGCAGCGATCGGTCTTATGTTTCACTCCACCTTCCTACCTCCACTCTTTGATGTATCTTCTTTCTTCCTCTTACTGTCCTCATCTTCTACTATTCCACTCACCACTACTCCTACTAGCACTCACTACCACCATCTCCCTCCTCTATTACTACTATACCTCCTTACTACTGCTACTACTCCACTGCTACTGCTCCCACTACTACCACATCTCCCCACTACAACCTACACTTGCTACTACATCTCACTCCCACTACTCATCTGCTACCACTACCTCCACTTGCACTCCTCTACTACTCTCTCGCTCTCCTATACTCCTGCTCTACCACTACTTCACTCAGCAGAACCCCTCTCTCTCACAATGTTGACACTCCTTTCACTCTGTCCTCATTTGGTCTGTTGAACATCTCCATTTCACCTTCCTTCCTCACCCAACTAACCCACCCTAAACTACCCCAAGTTACTGTTTAAATATCCAGCTGTCCTGGTCCAATCACTTACCTTGTCTCCAGGGGTGTGACAGGGGAAGCCTTCCCTTAAGCTTCACACAACCCTCCTTCGATTCTGATGTGGGCCATGAAGCAGCCCACTGGGAACTCCTCTTCCCTGTTATGTGGGCCTTTTAATATGTTTTTTAATCCCTGGTGGTTTAGTGGATCAGTATTCTTGTGAGCGGACTCTAGCTTGTGCTGCCAGCTGGAGTTGCGCTTTTTGAAGTGCTGCCGTGGCCGTCAACTTCCTGCTCTACAACACCAAGGCTGCGTTCATCAGCGGGACAGTGTTCTCCCAGCTGCCTCCCGCGTCCCCGCTGGAGGTTCTCTATCCAGTCGGCCCTGCTGGATTGCCATGCCGGGGTCCCTCTTCTTGGTGGGTGCTGCCCAGATGAGGTCTTGCTGTGGTGTTGGTATTGCAGTCTTTGTGGGTAAAACAGAGTTGGAATGGGGTCCGCCCATACACATTCTGGTATTTTAAGGGGTGTTCGGTTTAGGTACCCGCCCACCTTTTACAGGGCCCGATAGGCGTCCCTGTCTCAGATAATTTTGACAAAGCTGGGTAAATCAATCACAATATTTAATTGTGTTACAACACATGTTGTATATGCCACAGTATTTCCTTGTTCCCTGTTGTAAAGAGTTAGAGTTTGTTCTTTGAAGGCCGTATTTTTGTGCAATTAGGAGAAGGAAGACAGTTACCCTACAGCTGTGCACTTCTAAATACCACAACAATGACCCATGACAATGACCAATGACCTGTGGGAACTCTGAAACCTGTGGGGACATTCTCTAGAATGAATACGTATTTGTTTCTTAATATATATTCTGGATAACAGGATATGAGAGATACTGTTATGATTCAGTCGTTTTTTCATTTGAATAAATTGCAACATTAGATCAGATACATAAAAAAGGGTCTCTAGGTGCGTGAATAGAAGGCTTTTTTCATCAATTACACAAGCACCTGCACATTTGAGAGCGAGAAATCCCATGTCATGGGGAGTAATGCCCCTGTAAGGGCTCGAACGGAATATTCCTTATAATTGTTATCTTGGAATTGCTATACTATATTTAACAACTCTATAGAAGAAAAACACTCTAAAACCTTGTATGATGCCATTGTATCGAGTTTTTTTCTGAAGGAAGGGAGAATAAATAAACCAAAACAACTAAGGTGAGGGAAACACAATTAAATTCACCTGCACAAACAATGGTTCATGTGTTCCTTCTGTCGAGTAATAGAACACATACAGATAAAAGATATTGAGCGATGGGTGTCTCTCCCTGAAGAGATTCACTGGAGATAACATTGGTAGTTCTGAATCCATCTCATCTTTCGCCAGGCTTACTCGAAGGTTGTCACGGGAGGATAGCTCAGGGGCAACGTTCTCATCTTGGAAGCAAGATGATGCAGAGCAACACAGGTTCGATTCCCGGTCACTGCTTAGAAGCCTCTGGGTATTAAGTGCATTATAAATAACCAAATATATCTATAACAGTTGATGCAAGACATACAACCGGGACAGACAGAAGTCCACAGATTGCAGCAGACAGCCTCAGAGAGCATCTCAAGGGACAGGGATCGGAACACATTTAACTGAGGCCCGTCTGAAACCCGAGGTGGCTTCTGGGCTAGCCCCCTGAATTCCTACCGGACCAGTATCACTTGGTCCAAGCAGGGAACAGCCCCAGCATCGTCATACGGGTGAAAGCTTTTCCCTTGAAACCCTATTCAGAGGAGAACCAATCACCATTTAGAAATTAGTCAAAGCAGCTTCAGCCATTTCCTAGAAGAACAGCCAGCAAGACAGGTGGAGTGCCAGGGAGACCAGGCGATCCTCCTCAACAGTTGTGATAACTGTTGTCAACTTTGTGCAAATATACATAATGAAAGGGAACATAAGCATGGTGTTCTGATATCCAAAATGTTCACAAACCGCAGACTAATATTCATGCTTTGATGAAACAACTCCATGTCCTATTTCAGCACCCTGCTTATCAGTATTGGGCAATCCTCTATTTACATTTGTATTTGTGTCAGAGAGGGAAGTCGCTAAAATCATTGCAGCTCTGAAGCCTACATCAGCAAGGGTGACATATGTCCTGTTGTTGTGGTCAAGGAATGTGCTACTGCTCCTTTTCCACTGATAAATAACTCCTAATTTGCTACTGCAATTGTTCCATCTGTTATAAAAAGAGGCTTGGATTACGTCTCTTTTGAAAATCCAAATCTCCATGCAGTTTTAGTTACTAACTATAGGCCAATGATGAATGTACCATTTCTGTTGAAAGTCCTGGATCGGGAAGCGTATATCTTGAGCAGGTGTGCTTCGTTGGTCAAGGGCAATCAGGCTTTAGGAAGGCACATGGCACGGAGACAGCGCTTCTGGGTCTTAAGTCCAGTATGCTATAGATGATGGACTCTGGAAAAGCTGCCCTACTGATGTTCGTTGACCTGTCTGGGGCTTTCAATCAGGTGAATCATAAGCTGTTGTCAAATAGACTTATAAGCTCCAGTAATGTTTCACTTGAATCAGCTGCCTAGTCAGTTCTTTTTTGACCGGTCGTATTGCCTGGGTTTATTCCGATTATAGTTCTCTTAAAATGGTATCGCTTGAGTGTGGGATACCTCAGAGATCTTGCCTATCTCCAACACTATACAACATCTTAACAAGCCCCCGGTTATACGTGCTGGATGAGCAAGGATATCTACTATACGAACTATGCTGATGACAGCCAGATTTTGTTCCAACTTGTGTGATCATGGGAAAAACACAATGCTAATAACATCTATGCTGATAGGCAAAGCTGGATGGCGCTCAACTATCTTTCGCTGAATGATAAAACCAAGCTGCTGATTATAGCAATTGTTTAAAGAAATTGGGAGAGAAGTATCAAAGCTTTGGAATAGCAGGCATTCATTTTAAGGTTGCGACCTGTCAAAATGCTTAGAGTCTATTTAGACTCTAAACTCTCTCTAGGCCACATGTTAATAGTATAGTGTCCACTTGTGCCTACTATCTAAAGCTGCGGTGACAAATTCAGCCCTTCCTGTCTAAAGCTTGCTGTTCCATCATTGCCAGAGCTGTTATCTACTCTAGGATTAACTATTGTGGCAGCCTCTTGGTGGGCACTAGCCTGGATAATCTTGCAAGGATTATGTTCCGGCGGCTCACTGTTACTCATAAATGTATGTATGGAGTAGGCCCAGTTTATCTCAAGGAGAGACTCAATTTCCTGCCTATTCATAGAGCATTGAGCCTAAACAATACATGCAAATTCAGCAAACGCAGATATTGGCTAGAGGGAGCTGGTAAACGTGTATTTCACCACATGGCACACATGCTGTGGAATTCCCTTCCACCCGATTTAAGACAAATTAAAGGCATTTCTTCTTTCAAATGTGCCCTTAAAACTCTTTTTGACCTGAACACTCACTCAGATACCTTCCTTGGTGTCCTACGTTTGTCATTTCCAATTAGTTGTGTTGGTTCAGTGTTGTTTAAGGTTGTGCTCCCTGATGCCTATGGTCTGCTGGTGCTTTATAAATAAATAAAACAATGCTTGGCATTATTCTTCTACTCACTATTTATTGTGAAAGTAAATACTTTTCATAAGGAGGTGGAAGAGGATTTGGAAGTCGTAAGCACTGATCAAGACATGCTCTCAATCTGCAAGGATGAACTTCTGATGTACATTAATTGCCTGAAGCGCAGATGAAGCAATGACAGACGAAACATGCAGAGCTGCACTCCCTTACTACTTACATCTATAAAGAAAACTCAAAGACAGCCGTCCCCCCTCCGACTATATAGAAGTTGTATCCTTGTTGTGGCATGCACTGCCATATGAGTGCAGGCAAGCCTATTGAGTCCTAGGCTTACAAAACAGGTTTGGGAGCTAGAACTGCACGCACACAATGGACGCATTACTGCGTTACACATGCCAGCTGTGAAATGTTAATGGCTTTACTGCAACCTTGGTTAAGACGATCATATTCATATAATCATGAACAAAATCCATGCCTTTTACACCAATGAAGAAAAAGAAATTCATAGCATACAATGCCTCGAGGGGTAGGCCCATAAAAGTATGCCTGAAACAATATTAGTCCTTACCTGCTCAATTACCCGTCACCTTTCTCCGACTCCTTACACACAATCACTTTTTTATATACTTTGATGTATTTTATAGTTTTTTTTATCTTGAGTGATTCCATTTCAGGTGAGGGGTGGTGGAGTAGCACATTTACAATAATGTTTAACCGAATCTGGCCCACTGTCACATCACACAACCAAATCCAGCTATTTCAGATTATGGCCAGTGAAGAAAGCAATACATTCTTACATTCCTCTTTAAAAACAGTAAAATAGTCACAACCCAGCTGTTGCCCTCTACAAACAGGCTAACGTTTAATCCTGGTCATGGTCTACAGAAGAATGTACTAGTGCCTTTTCAGAATTAAAGGGTCCTCATCAAGCCCATACCAGGATTCTTAAAAGAATACCTTTCAAAAATCAGATTTACGAGGTGCTGTTGCATTCAGCAGGAGCCTCTGGGCAATACTTTTACAGAATACAGTAGTTAGGAATAATTTATCTTCAGGTGAAAATCAGAAGGAGCTCAAACCCCTGCATCTGCTCTAAGCCTCGTTCATCGCATGACCCCTTCTATACCAGGATGTAAGGTATCATTCTTACGAATTGATGACAAAGATTTAGGTGAATGTAAATTATTTCATGGATTTCGGTACGTGAGGATTTGCCTAAAGATACAATACTTATTTTAGTATTTTAAAAAAAATCGTTTAGCATGTGCCTGCAAGGTGTTTATTCAATTTAAACATACTGGCCTTCCAGATTCTTTAAACATTTCCCCCACGTGCCAAATGTGCACGCATGTGAAGAAAAGCAAAATTCGCTTTTGACACATGGTCTCAACAATCTTTAGACAAAGATGGTAGATTTAAGATTTTCTTTTCAATTTTAACCAACTCGCCTGGGAGGACAGTTGAAATTCAGAGGTTCCCTATGGCTCTCTCGACCTCCCTGTGGGCTTAGACATCCTAGCCCAGGAGTCCTGAATCCCCAGAATCTCCCAGACATACTCTAAAGCAAGGTAATTCTTACTTCTCCAAGTCTTCCTAATCTTGACATGGAAACTGAAAGGCCATGGCCTTTTCCATCCAACTCCCTATGGTCCTTTCTAATGAACGCTTCCTGTCTCTTGGACTGTGCAATGTCGCAAGTGTTTCTCTTTCAGTCTCTCCCTTAGTCCATCACTACTCCCCTACTCTCCCCCGTTATCTTCCTAGTTTCCCCCTCTCCAGCTATATGTACCCCTTTCCTTTTCCTCTCAACTCGTTCCCTTCCCTGCTCCTATTTACTCCTCTCTCCTTCTGTGTGCTCCTGCCACTGTTGCACTACCTACACTTCTCTCCTCTCTTTTTCTGTACTTGCCTTTGCTCCTCTCCCAATCTTTTCTCATCTCTATTCATGCCCCACTCTCCTTCACTTTTCCCCTCTCCCTCACTCATATCTATAGTCCTCTATCCTAATCTGAAACTCTTTGCCTTTCTCTTCCAACCACCTCCCACCTCCCCTCACCACTACTCCCACTAACTGCCTTGCACTTTCCACCCTCTCCTATCATAGGCTATTACCCTCACACGCTCTTAAACCCCCTCTAAATTTCTCTCACTCCCACTCTAGTTTTCTTTCTCACATTGTACACCCCCCCCCTCACCACACTACACTCAACTGGCACCACTCTCTCCTATGCAAAAAACAAAGGGAGGTTCTAGGAGTCCCTCTGCCAGACATTAGTCCCGGTTACAAGAGACTTACCCAAAGTCTTTAGCTCACTATCTTTCACAGAGGAGAAATATATAAAACATATCAGTCTTAGTCATGCCCCAGGGCAGTCCGGCACTGAAATGCTAAGCAATTCTCCTCTGAACAAGAGTACCAACAGCAACCCCAGACACGTGTTTCAGTCTGGTTGGACCTCATCTATGAATAGTGAGCCAGAGGTCCACGTCTGGATTCCCCTAGTAACTTAGGGTAGCCTAGCATTTTGGTGCTGGACTGCCCCAGGGCAGGACAAAGACTGATATGTTTTGGATATTTCTCGTCTGTGAAAGATAGTGAGCTAAAGACTCTGGGTAAGGATCTCGTAACCAGGACTAATGTCTGACAGAGGGACTCCCAGGACCCTACTTGTTATTTACCACTCTCTCCTACACGCAATACCTCTTTCAGAAGACTGCCACAGTCTCCTCAGCACTCCACTCCAAAGTCTGCCCTGTCTCTTGATAAGCTAACAGTTTAATGAGAAACCACCCTCAAACACTGTTGGCTATCCAATCATGGATGTCTGATCACTTTTTAGTTCTTAATGCTACAAAGACTGATGCTATCTTTTTTCCTGCCTCCATCATTTCATCTTCTATCTCACCCTCTTTTATATCCTTTCCTCCGGCTCAGTTACCCATCTCATCAGTAGCTGGTAACTTAGGTCTTTTCTTTGAGTCAGATCTTTCTTTTGTACATCATATCTCATTATCTGCCCATTGTTCTCTATTTCATATTTAAGTTCAGCACTTTGTATTTGTATTTTGTATTTTATTTAGTTTTATCCAAACATGGGGAGTTCTTTCCTTTCCCATTCAAGTGGTTGCACAGCAAACTGTTTAACAGATTCCTTTCTTTAGCCCCATCTCAGACACATCATTTCCCTCGTATCCCTCTCCCCTGAGGTAACAATGAGCCAAGAGACAAGCGGTGTATGGGTAATATATTGGCATTTATTTACATAAAATTAATAGAAATTAGCATGAAAATGTCAAACACCACTTTATCCGTGGCACAACACAAACAACTTCACTCTGCATAAATAAATCACAAAAGTGAAATTAAAAAGAACACAATCACATTTCTTCACTTTCTGCAAATTTCAATTCACAAAACAATTACACTGATCAATCACAAAGGCAATTCTCATGTAAATGTGCGATATTGATTTTCCTGCAGGCTTAAAAGGCTAGCAGTAGGAATTCAAGATTGGTACAAATACATATGGCAATTATGATTTCTCCCACACTTTTGGTTTAAAATACACAGAGGGTGATTTATCAATTTGTTTTCAGACCACCCCCCCCTTGCATTGGTCTATGTTGCGACAGAATAATTGGAATGGTTTGGGGAATTTTTGATTTCAGACCCCCTTACTGAAAGGCCTGTGTTGAGGAAGCTGGATAAAAAGGTAGGACTGATATAAGAACTAAGATACCCCTCTTCCTTAAAGAAGTCTGGGTCAGCCGGACAACAAGGAGGACCCAATTCATGTACAGGCTATAGTTTTCAGTACATACTGGGAAGTGAGCTTTGTTAAATTTTGAATTGTAACTAAATTGTCCCGTAGTGTTCTGCCAAACGGGGAATTAATTCAATTAATATTTTTGGTTAAATAGGCTAAGGATCTACACAGTTTCGGCCCACCCACCCACTATAAAGGGAAGGGATTCAAGGCAAGCAGACTTCCCCACCTTTTGGTTTCCCAGGGCTCAGTTCTACTTACGTAGCAAGCCTCCGTTTAAGGTTCAGGAAAGCCAGCTGCATCCCAGGACACTCTGGAAAGATAGGGCAGGGGTCTAGTCACTTCGGACACAGTCAGCTTGAGGCCTTCTTAGAGATAGACCGCTCCACCCAGATGCACTCTCAGCAAACTCCTCTGCTCCTCTGGTGATGATTGTTTCCACAATAGCTCGGGGCAGCGGTGATATCTTCACTCAGTCCCCCACCACCAATAGGAATGTCCTGTTTACCCGCTGCAGCGGTCTAGTCTTTCCTGCTTCAGAGACTTCACAGGAGGACACGCCCCCTTCTTCTCCAGCATATCCGGGTGTACGAACAACGGCTCATCACTTTGCTACTCT
The DNA here is from genome assembly GCF_040938575.1 of Ambystoma mexicanum. Lineage (NCBI taxonomy): Eukaryota > Metazoa > Chordata > Amphibia > Caudata > Ambystomatidae > Ambystoma > Ambystoma mexicanum. The sequence goes on from NC_090934.1 coordinate 1,084,649,507, forward strand.
CTTTCGAGTTAGCCCATGCATCGTAAGTTCGCATAGGACCTAGCTCTGTCTATTGATAGTTCACCTTTCATTTATACTCTGTATCCCCTCGTTACAGACCGCTCACCTCCCAGACTCTGTAAACAACACCTGACTCGGAAACTGAAATAAGTGCCTCATCCAGGTCAAGTCCCGTTTTCCTACAGCACAGTAGGTGTGTGTAGGGACTAGAGATTATAGAGCTCCGGCTTCATCTCTTCGTTCCCGAGTGCTTTGCATTGCCTTGCATTGCTTCATTTGCCCTCCTCTTTCCCAGCACACGAACGCTTGCAAGCGGCTAGTCAGCCTTCGCGGCAAACCCTTCCTCGCAAGCCGGAAACTTCCTGAGGTGCAGTCACCAACAGATTATGGCAGGATCACGCTCCATTCCCTGGCATGCAAACCTCCCATCGGACAGACAAGCAAACATCTGATACATCATTTACTCTCCCTCTTTCCTTTCCCTCCAGCTCTCCGAGACCTTTCGCCTCTCTATTTTGATACCGGGTCTTCATTTCTAAAGGGAGGATTAATGGCTGCCTGCCAGGGGTAAGAGATTAGGCTCATTTTTGGGACAATTCCTCGAGAAACAAATCCCTCACTCCAACATCCACTTCTCCTGTCCCACGCAGCTGACGTCCAGTAGGACCCAGTTCCAGCCTGCACCTTATTAACTCATCCAGGATCTTCTCGCCACCAGTCCGGATACTTTGGAGACTGCGCATAGGAGACCACGCACCCCAGTCGCTCTCCACAGGGTTTTTCCCCCTTCGGGCTTTCCTTGGGAGGTTGTCCCTGTCCTAGTGTCAGAGCTGAGACACATAAGGGTTTTCAGGTAGACTCCTATACTCGGCACCACCAGCACCTCTGGGGTATTCTTACAGCTGTCAGATGTTAGGTTTCCACAGCCTTCCTGATGGTATGTCTCTTCTCTCTGTCCTGTTTTTCCCTCAAATCCTAGTGCTGTCCCCCGTATATAGTAGCGATGAAACCACCAATTTTACAATCTTGGGGAAGTACCCTGCAATAATTCCTGCCACTAGGATCAGACAGTTACCCTTCTCTCTCCTCCCAAACCCAGCATCCAAGTCAGGATTGGTTTAGGAGGCTGGAGCAACATTTGGCAATTTCCATTTGTAATCGCCCTTTGTTCTCCTTTCAACGTTTTACCAAAAACTAGTTATGTATCACAACTTCTTGTGGGGTGATATAGCCCCTGGACGCGAGACATAAAGAGGCCAGAGTCAGTTCTGAGGACTCACCAAATTCCTAGGCCTGTGGAGAGATGTTCAACATAAGGCCTGTGGAATCAAAGCAAAAAGGAGTGAAATTGGGCCTCAAAAAACTTCAAGATGTTTAAAGATGCACTGCCTTGCATAAAGGAAAGACACCTGGCAACGTTAGACAAATTCTTGCAGAGCTGCAATGACATTCCCAGAAACAGAAGTGCCAAGAATCTTAAATAAAAATGCCAAGATGGTGTTTCATGCCGTCGCAGGGAAACAAAGCCTTTTTTACTGTGAATTAAACTAATGCCTGTAGTTTCATTTTTCCTTTTAAACTAATAGTAATATGTTGAGCAAAATGTTTGCAAGACTTTCAAAATGTGAACTTAGTTTCTGTCTATCACAATCCCATCACATATTAAAAAACGGTGCACAGAATATATAATGGTTTGCTAAACTGAGGTTAAGCAGCTGCAGTAAAATGGAGTTTTCCATGTGTGAACTAAATAGAATTACATTTCATTTTTCTTCCAAAGTGACAATCTGCAAAGCAAAAAGTTCACCAAAGCCACTAAAAGTGTGATTATGATGTTCTTCTTTAACAACTGTATGCAAGGGACAACTTTGCAGGACACATATATACTAAAACTGAGCGTTCACTGCAATCTTGCACTTTTCCTGCCTCCACCCACTAACCCACCCCTCCCCCCCTCTTTCAGAGCCGCCAGAGCGCCAGGGGACCACTCCGGTGGTGATAGTGCGCGGTACAAATGACCTTTAACATTAACATTAACATTAACAGTATTGTAAAGAGCTTATTTTAAAGTAAAATGTGAGTTAAAGGCCATTTGCGGCCGAGTTTGAAAGGCCTTGCACTGCTTGCCATTTTTTTTAAGGGTGTGAAACTGCATTCTTTCCCTTAGGTGTCCTGGAGACCTAGCCCTGGTCCTGGCCTGCAATTTCAAATATCAGTGCCTTCCCTTATAAATACAATAAATAAGATGCTTTGAGATCAGATTCATGGCATGGACCAGATAAAGACAGGTGTGTTCCCCAGCCTTTATGACCTCTGGTCACACAAACCCATAAAAAAGTGCATTAGTGGTAATTTTCTCTTGAAATCAGTAGGCTAATATAAACACAGATCCCTCTCTTGACGTCACATACTTGAAGAGAAACAAAACTGGGGGAGCAAGGCTGGTGGCAGAGCAATGAGTGGTTTGGTTGCTCATTATGTAAAATGATAGAAATGTATTTTAATCGTGTAAAATGGACAATATTCATCGCACCACAATCGTCGTAGGATTTTTTGGAAAGGTGATAGTTAACCCCTTCTAACCATCTAAAAAGGATTTGGTGGGATAAACATAACTGAAGTTAGAAATGAAAATAGGATTTGTGCACTCCGGGGATTGCCGGGCATGCAAACATTTGATAGATCATGCCAATCATAATTCAAATGACGCACATAAATGGCATGTTTTCCAATGATATGGGTAAATGAAGAAAAACTGTAGCTCTGTACAGGAATGATATTGGACTCACAGCAAAATGTAGTTCTCAAAAATGCATATCTGTCAAAACATGAAAGTTAAGGGTACTTGCAAGATAGTGAGATTTTAAGTGCAAAATCATGACCAAGCACACCTGCACAAAGAGAGATTATGAAGAGCTCTCCTCCCTTACTTAAAGTCCCAAAGCACTCCCAGATCCCTGTGTCCTATCAGCACTCACGGGGGGGTCGAGGGAGTCGGGTAGTGAGCATTAACCAATCCCTTCCGCAGGAATCATGACACGAGTGATGCCATTTGCCCTATAACTAAGCTAACTTTCCTCAGAACAGGACTCTTCCCACTAATCCCATGAGGTGAACAGCTGCAGAAATCTGGCATGAACATCCCAGCAGTGAGAGGCCTAGTTTGCAGTGGAGCCAGGAGATTTAGAAGCTGACTTGGGACCCCTCTGAGCCAGGAGAGGAGGTCTTTGACTGATCCCCTTTTGCTGCCACAGCAGTGTGCCCCAACACTCTCTAATGTTTAATCCAGACCTCTCTTGTAAGGAGAAATACCCCAAGCCATAGATTCTATAAGTCCTGTATTCTTTCAGCATTCCCTTTGATATTTCCCCATTGCAAAATCCCCTATTTTCCAGTGCTTTAGTTCTTTCCCCTTGAGAATTGCTGATTTACCTGTGTAGATCCTTACTTTATTTATCAAAGTAAATCAATTAATTTCCCCATTTATTTCACAGGATCAGTATTGTTGGCATTTAAAACCATCCATCTTTTCCGAGTGTATTGTGAGCCGGTATTGTCATAAAGAGTTGCCCAAAAGAATTAATCCCATTTGGATCTGCAGAATGAAATTGTCCCTGTGTTCATTGTGTTCTGAAAAAACAAATTTCCATTTACATTTTCTTTCTCTCATTGCCCTGTGTGTTGTCAGGATGGTAAAACAAATGTTTCCCATTGCATCTCTTCGTCCTCTTTCTGATTTTGTTATCAAGTCACCCAAAATCCGATTTTCACATTGTGTGCTAAGAGTCCCCACAGCCCGGCCCATCCTTTTAGTGTAAGAAAAACAAATTCCCTTTCTTTCTATTCTTTCCCATAGCAGTTGGGATAAATCATTTAAAAAACCCATTTAACCATTGTGTTTTGCAAACAAATGTTCCCTTTCCTTTTCTGTCTCCCACCTTATTTCTGTGACCACCACACCAAAACCGATTTTTGGAGGGTGAGGGCTGCTGGTGGGAAAGTGCAACTTTGTGTGCATTCATTTTCATTGTGCATTTTGAACTGTTCTTTGCCTGTATTGGTGGGTGATTTAAAAAGGACATGCTTGTCACAGTCTATTCTTAAGATAGATCAGTGTGCTTATTAAAAAAAAAAGGTTCTTTCGTGTTGTGTTGTGTTGTCACAATATTGTTGGCTGATGTAATCTGTTTATTCTAATTTGACATAAAAAATGAAGTAATAAATATCTTCTTAATACACACCAGCTTGGTCCCTAGTCCATTCGGGCACTGGGTATTTGTTGGGGTTGTGTGCGAGACGGGAGGGGGCTTTTTAAAAAAAGGACCTGTATTCTAGAAATAAAAGCGTTTTTATTGCGCGCCCCATTCATTGTAGGGGAAGAAGATCCACAACTTGTTTGTGATCGTATAATAAACTGCTACAAAACTGGGAGCTCGTCCGGGATTGATTGCATTTTCACTAGTGACAGTGCAGAAAAGCAGATTATTCATTGAAGGTATTGTTACATTCAGTGGATAGAAAGGCTATGTTACATTGTGAAGGCGCCATCCAAGCCTGTACCCTGGGTTTCAGGGCTGTGTCTGTAAATAAAAGTAGTGATTATTGCAAATACAAACTAAGCAGGAGCAGCGTGGAGATTTTGCCCTTGCATAGAGAGCATTGTAGGTACAGAACATATTTCATAATGAGCACCATGGAGATTAATCTGGCCATGAAGCACCTTCTATCCAAATTCTTTATTAAGGGTGAATGGATAGAACAGGAGCATGAAGCGTGGCAATCTAGAATGATGCAGGAGGTTACCTCTATAAATGTGGCAAGATAATGGCCGGTTACATTGGGCCCTGGCAGATTTTTATATGACACAGACCGCCAGAGATGAGCAAATTAAAATGGCTCAGCCCACAGCATATATGTGCTTCCACATGATGATCATGGAAGAAAGATACCAGGAGAGTATAGCCTCTGTGCAAAATCAATCTGAGCTTTTGGATCTAGCACACAGAGAGTTGAAGCAAGTAGAGGAGAAAGTGCAACAGAGTTAAAATTAGAAAATAATTCAGCAGCTGAAAGGAGTTAGCTGCCCAGCAGCAAACGAATCTAGAGCAAGAGTCCCAGTTTTCTGCAATGAGAGAGGAATGTCAAGAAGGTGTTGTGAACCTGACACAGTCAACCAACATTGAGTCAACAGGTGGTGCACAATAGAGCCTGCTTAGAGGACATGTGTGCATTTCAAATACAGATTAAGCAATTGAAAGAGGAGACCAGCCAGTTGATCATAAAGGAGGTCAACTCCAAGGTGAAATTCGATCAGGAGCGCCAGAATCTGAGCGCTATGAAATGACAGAGGAATCACCTCAGCAAAATTGTGTCAGGAGAAAAGTGCCCTGTGTCAGGAAGTGTGCCAGTTAAAGACAGACACGGAGAAAAGCAAGTGATGTTTTCAGGAACTGACTAACCCAAGGATAGAAAATGCAAAATTAATGGGACATGGGACGCAAGTAGAATTTGACCTAAAGCAAGCAACCCAGGCCAAAAAAGCACAAAGTGAGGAGATTAGTCTCCTGCAAAAGAAGGGGTCTGTGTATTCCCATACAATACAGGCCTCTCAGAAGGAAAAGGAGTCTCTTTATGAGGCGAACAAGGAACACAGTGCTAAGTAGTGGCACAAAGCAAGGTAATAGAAGCTACTCAAGCCCTGATAACAGAGCTTAAAGCTCAGGCCTCTATATATCACCTGGATAGGGGCTGACAAAGATAAATTGAGAGATTAGAGAGGGAATTGGCCAGATACAAACAGGCTTTGAGGCACCCCGAACAGTTAGGGTATGGAAGGGCAACCCCGACCACTGTGTGATGTGCTCTTTACCAGTGGCCTCAAGCCAACTCACCACATTGTGTGCGCAGGGCGCGGCCAACGTCATGCCTACCAGTTTGCAAGAACAGGGAAACATGAGGCAGCTAGACTCAGGCCTAGTATAACTGAGCTGGAAGGCCAGTCCCTATTCGACAACGCCCGACATTTATCGTTATCCAGATTTAAAAACACCCTAGCAGATATTTCTGACTAAGAGGGCTCCTATGATGAGAGGATCAGAGAGTTAGACTTGCAGAAACATAAATTATTGGGGAACCACTTGGTCTGCTTTACAGACAGAGGAATCAGAGTCCAGGCCTCAAAAGAGTATTTTGAAAACCTTCACCCATTCAGGGAGGTTGGGGGTGGGGTAACAGTTCACCACCACACCCGGAAGAAGGGAAGAGGGAGCCGAGTACTCCCCTGTGCGAAAAGGGTAGCCCAAAGGAAGTGATGCAGAGAGCCCACAGCGCCACAGGAGAGAAGAGACCAGACCCCGTCATCTGGAAGGGATTCCCAGTCTCGGGAGGCAGGTAGCACCTAGAGGACAGGGAGTGGACCACCAATAGCAGCATCTCTGAATCAGAGGGTGGGTGGACTCGAGTGCAGCGGAAAAAGAAGGCTGCCAAACAAAAGAGCTCTTGTAAAAGATCCAATTCGGCAAATAAAAGCCATGAAAAGCTTTAGGACACCCTATCACAAAAATGCAAAATACTCAGTATGGGAGCATCTAGAGCTGTGTAGACCAAATGATGACATCATTTGGCACCAAAAATGATCACAATTCAATGGAGTGTGTCAAATGGACATTCTCCCCGGAAAACTCCAGCTTCTTTGCTGGGTTGGAGGATCAAGGTCATCAAAGGTGGTCCACCTATAAGGCTGCCATCTTGAAACACTTTTCTGTGCACAGGAACCCTGAGGAGGCACGCAAGACAGCCAACAACCTGCAGTGTGGAAAAGACCAGGCACCTAGAAGAGTTTGCGCAAGAACTAAAGCGGGCATTTGCCCAGACCTGCAGACAGGAGCGCATAGATAGCCGGGTATTCATCAATACTTATTTCCATGCACTCCCTAAGTATATCATGACCCTATTGGTAAGGGACTTCCATAAGCGTAGGACCCTGGATTGGGTAATAGAAAAGGCTACCTGGATTTATGAAGTCCAAAAGCCATCCGAGAACAAAAATAACCCCAAAAACCCCAAACCTACAAACACACCCGCTGCTGAAAAAGGTAGCAGAGGTAAATAATACACCCATTTTGGACTTAGAGTTGGGGGGAGGCTAAAAATACTCCTTCCTATAATAAGCAGAATGAGAAGCAGAGGAGACCCTCTAATCCATCCTAATCAGGTGGTAGCCAGGCGGGGAACCCAACCAACTCTTCACCTGACTCCGCCACCTATATTAGCCCGAGGTACAAGGGTAACAGACCCATCTTGGGTACGTATGGACTCCCCCAGCACAAGAGGGAGGGTCCAATCAGGTAAGTACGGCCCCAGGACACCTCCCTCAAAACTTCTGTCAGGAGGGAAGAAATGCTCTGCCCTCAACTCTTCTCCCCCCCCATCGATACCCTCCAAACCCCAACTTCCAGAACAATCATCCTCTCTCTCCCTGCTTTCAGGACAACAAAGCCCCAAATCAGGGAAAATGGAGACCAAGGATGCAGGGTTATCAGAGAAACCCTCAGTAACTGAGCTACTGTGGGAGAAGGGACAGCTTCCCTTCCCGAGAGCAGCAAAGGTATGATTGGAGACCCCCATACCAACCAGAAAGGATGGTACAACTGGAGCGTCAGATCCAAAGCTTGACCCAAGATCTGGGTCACATATTGAGGGCTCAGCAGATGAACATGGCTGCCCAGAACAGCTGAACACCCGCCTCTTGTACCCCGGATCAATAACGGGGAGAAAACCCTGACAACCAACAGGAGCCAGAGGAGCCCAAGGGGAGGGGGAGGGAGATGCAAAGCCCTAGAGAAACTTCCTTTCTCACCTGTGAAAACCCCCCAAAAAGCTGCAACCTAGGGAACAGAGGAGAAACCAAGGGATAAAGAAAACCTATTTCGTGGAGGAAATCTGCGTCATCCCGTTTGAAGGGGAAGAATCCCCAGAGGATTCAGGGAAGAAAATCTCAGGGAAGGAGGGATCCCTCCCAAGGAAAAATGGGTCCCAAAAGACTAACTTAGACTGGGTAAGTACGGAAACCGACCCGGAACCACCAATCCCGGAACCCCAACCAGGTCACCTAGATGACTATGAAATCAATGAGGATCCTCTCCCCAAACCGGTACAAGTAACTGTCTACAGGAAAAGGGAAGCAGCAAAGAATCAGGGAAAAAAGGGATTTACAGATCCCACAGATCTCTGGGTACCACATTTTCTTTACAGATTCCCAGACTCTAACCCAGAAAACTGCCCAAGATCACACAGTGTCAGAGTTCAAAATAAAGAAATTAACTGCCAAGCTGTCTCAAAATGCACATTTTCTTTGCCACCTTGAAGAGAGAGATGACAGATTCTATGCCTCCGTCAAGTCACCCTTCTGTCCAAAAAGGCCTTTGACCAAATTAATTCAGGAAGGGTGGGGAAGAGTCACCAAATTCCCTCACACCTCTTCCTGGACAACTGCAATACTTTGATGGAAATGACATTTCCGTTGAGGGTACTGCGGATCTGGAGATTAAAATTGGGCAACCTAGTGTGAAACACCCAGTAATCCTCGTCACTCCAGAGGACACACCTGGTCTACTGGGGAAATGACCTCCTCAGAGGTTATCACCCTTGATTGACTGTGTGAACAGGGTCCTCTGGACACAGACTAAACAGCCAATCAAACTGAAACAAAGCACAAATTACCTGAGTTTAAATGACACATGCCACATAATTGAACAATGGTCCGACCAAATCAAATTTCACTGTAGGAACAATCAAGTCCCTAAGTCCCTGACATCACTGTCATCTCTGTGGGAGAGCAATCTGGTGATGGGAACCCTTCTCCATTTTTGAAAAATCAACCTTCTTCCCAGTTTTAAGGGGCATTCCACACTGGAAGGAAATACCATGACATCTTCTATCAATCCACAATCTAAAGAAAAACCAAATCCCGTGATAAAAGATGAAAAATCAGCTCAGAGTTGACTGACATGCAGAAAAAGGGTGAACAGTTGTTCCTCACCATTCCGGTAAATGAGGGGGGTATCATGTTCTCACCAGAGCATGCCTGAATAATGGAAAAAGCTTCATCAGTGAAGAGTTATTCAGGAAACTCCCAAAAGCTCAGACCATTCCCACATTTAAATTGATTTATAAGTGGGAAATGGGCAAGGAACTCCCAATTCCAATCATCACCTGCCTAGCAGGTGTATGCTAAAAGGTTTCCATTGGCAACAAAAGCATATAACATAATTGTTCAGTTGCGAGAGATGTCCCCTCTGCATTTTACTTAGGCAGTGACATTCTCAATCGATTCGCAATTAATTTGGACCCAATTAATTACAAAGCCTAGTCCCGACTGGGGGGTAACCCTATGGGCTTTGACAACTCTAAAGCATTTCCGTCAACCTAATTGCTGCCTTATGCAGTTGAGATTCAAACAGGAGAAAAGTTCACCATCCCAAGGACTGGTACGACAATTCACAATTCCCCAAAAATTTAAGCCAGGACAGAACCTCAAAAACCAGGATGCTTATATAAATTTGAATTAGCACCTCCAACAGCAGGGGTTGTATCGGAACCAGACACCACTAGTTGACCTAGAACACAACACCATTCGAATATTGCTGGATAACAGCGACCCTAGTAGTATCACTTTGGGTGTAGACACCTTTATTGGAATGGCGGTTGATGCCCAACATTTTTCCATTGACTTAGGGAACGAGATCATGGGGCCAATACCAAATTACTTACCTCTATGACGACGATATACCTCCAGAAAAGATTGTCACCCAGCAAGGGGGGGATTTTCTTGGTGTACTCTTCTTGCCCTTACGGTAGGGAAGAAGTAACCTGTGACATCAGTAAGGATGAGGTGGTATTTCGAGTCAACAGTGACTACCTTCCTCCTTGAAAACCTCCTGTCCAGGCCAACACCATAACAAGAGATCTCTCCACTCAACTGGAGGATAATGCATAAATTGCAAAACCCTAATTATTTCCAGGCTTCAGGAAGATGGTCAAGGAACAAATCAAATGCATTGATGCTTGTGAGACCAAGGAACAAAAGCAGAAGCTGAAACAGCTGTTTTGGGATTTTCAGGAGATCTTTGCCGTGGACTCGTACAACGGTGGTCGCACTGAGATACATTCAACCTCCATATCAACAGACCCGGAATGGCCCCCGTATTTGTAAAGCAGTACCGGCTGCCTCTTGCGTCTTTGGAGTCACTCACAGAGATTATAAAAAACGTACAATCCTGTGGGATAATTCGTCCAGTCCACAGTACCTTTAATAACCCGGTATTGAATTCTACTCAAACCCAATGGCCAATGGAGAATTTGCGCAGACCTTAGGGAGTTAAATAAACGGGTCCACATGTCCCGATGGCCCCTTCCCTACATCGATCAAGGACTGGCCCAGATCCAAGGGTCAAAAGTATATACCGCTATTGACCTGACCAACGGTTACTCGACAGTACTCATGAGTAGGGAAGACCAGAACAAGCTTACCTTTACCTTCGCGGGGCAGCAATACACATGGACCCCCAACCCCCTTTGGATACATAAACACTGGCAACTAATTAAACATCTTCCTGCATAAGGACATGCCCGACTTGGGCAAAATGGGAAACCTGGCCTATGTAGATCATGTTCTAATCAAAGGCTCAACTATGGAGGAACATATAGCTGAAATGCGCTATGTTCTGACCCAGTTGCAGAAAGCCAGAGTAAAACTGTCCTTTCAGAAGGCACAGTGGTGTAAGACCCGCGTGAACTTCCTAGGGCATGAAATCACTCCCGAGGGTCTCAGTACCCAGGTGGAAAAGGTGGAAGCCTTACTGAAATTAAAAGACCCTACCACTCTGCGTGAACTAAGAAGCCTTCTTGGACTTTCTAATTCTAGTATAAAGTTCATCGAGGACCATGCATAGGTCACAAGACCCTTGGTCTATTCACTAAGGCCGGGGTCAAGTGGGAGTCCGGTCCAGAGCAAGCCGCGGCAGTAAACTGAAGAGAAGCTTTTCCCAAGCGCCATGTTTGGCTTACCCCATCAAAAACAAGGAGTTCTTGGAGACGGGGTTCTCAAATACTTGCTTAACAGCAGTATTATTCCAAAAGCAAAACAAGCTCAACATAATCATCTCATATGCAAGTAAGACTTTGTCCTCTGTGGAGGAAAAATTCAACGTTTGTGAAAAGGCCCTCCTGGAAACGATGTGGGCATTGCAGAATTACAGCTCGTTCATCCAAGGGGAGCACATCATGGTCGAGACTCCACACCAGCCCTTGCAATATCTTCAAGGTTCCGAATCCGAACAGGGAACGTAAGTAATTCTAGAATTACCTCCTGGATTTTGTCCATGCAAGGCTTTCCTGTGGAGGTCAGATATGGCCAAAACAAGAACAGTCTCCTCGCGCAAGGTTTGGCTGACTTGCATGACTGTGCTCAAGAAAACAGTTTCGAGGATGAAAGTCTAAAAACCCAGAGACACCTTACTTCCCTGCACAAAGTCTATGAGGAAGACACGTGCAAGGGGATATCCACAGTTTACGTGGATGGGTGCTCCTACCATGTTGACAGGGAAAAGGAACTAGCGGCTGACGGTGAGAATGCCTGAGTGAATGATGCCCAGGAGCCCTCTTCTGGGTACAATATATGTCCCCAAAGTAGCCAGGTGGCAGGGTTGATGGACGTACATCAAGCCATTCTCAATGCGATGCAACACAAACTCCAAGAACTGGTCATAATCACTGATTCAGATTATGTCAGGAATGGGTTTGTGGAGCACCCGATTCATGCTTTGAGCAAATAAACCACTCAAGCATGGGAAATTAATACAATCCATTGATGATCTGGTCACCTCTAATAAGATGACTATTTACTGGAAAAGGATAAAGGGTCACTCCAAAATAGAGGGAACAGACAAAACTGGAAATTACTTTGCTGACCTTTGGGCAAAACTGGAGCCATCCACGGGGATCTCACAGAGAGTCCCTGTAGGGGGAAATCCAGATCGCTGCTTTCACCAGGTCCCAAATACATGCCCAAAATGAACTCTCAACTGCCCAGTGAAATAAGGAAACCCCAGATGTGGATTTGATTATGGCACAAAAGAGGGATCTGATTATTGGGAAATGTTATCAACACATTGATGACCCTGTGAGTGTTCCTCTGACCGAATCAGATTATGTCTGGAAAGAGGATCTGCAGGTCTTGATCAAGTTCTCCAGAATGTTGTGAATCCATGACTGTTTGTTGATACAGAGATCCATCTCTGGATGTGACCAGTGGGTGGCACCTACCTCATTTCCAAAGCCCGATGTTAAGTCACGCCCATTACCAGGCCATAGCAGGTCATACGGGGTTTCATACAACTTTTGAAATCTTGCGAGAAGTCGCATACTGGCCACACATGGGTCAGGAGCTCGACCAATACTTGAAGGGGTGTGTTGTGTGTGCTCAGTTTCAGCCAAGTTCCCTCACAAACAGAGCTCCCCTACAGAAAAGGGGAATGAGACTGCTTTGATCAGATTTGCAAGTAGGTTTCATCAGGCAAATGATTCGCTCCTCTAGAGGAAACAAGTACATGTTGACCGTGGCATGCTGGTTTCCCAAGTGGGTGGAATGTCTCCCGGCACCAAATTGCAAGGCAGAAACAGCAGCTGCCCTGAAGATCAATCACTTCTTCTGGCGTTCAAGCCTTCCCCAAAGGATTGAGTCGGACCGAGGGAGTCATTTTACCAGTGAGATGATGACAAAGATGTGGGAGATAGTCAGGGTAAAGAGAAAACTCTACATTGCCTACCGCCCAGCCTCGAGTGGGGGAGTTCAGCGGTATAATAATATGATTGTGGGCATCCTAAAGAAGTTTGTGGCCGACTCAGAGCATTGTTGGGACATCCGGCTACCGCATGTCCTGACGGCCATTAGGTCTACAGCATCTTCTACGACAAACATGTCACCATTTGAGTTCATGACTGGAGGAAAAAGGGTGCTACCTCAGCATCTGCTCTACAGAACTCAAGAGCAGACCCTGATAAACGTGTCCACGACCCATGAGTACATTGAGAATTTACGAAACTCCTTCAGCATGCTTTTGCATACGCTCAGCGAAATCTAGAAGTTGGCAAAGGGGATGAAAACCCACTACGACTTAAAGACCACGAAGAAAGAGTACCAAGTAGGAGACTGGGTCTATTTCTACAATTTTCAAAGTAACCAGACCAAAGAGCGGACGTTCCTCCCCTCCCCTCCTGGCGCGGCGCCTTTGAAATTGTAGATAAAATCTCACCTGTCGTCTATAAGATCTGCATCCCTAAAGGAGAACAAAACGGAAGAGAAATTAGTTCACATCAATCAGTTGAAGAACTGTCATCCCAGGCAGAACTTGCAACTGATTGAAGAACCCAGTGAGGGTAGAGCCCAGGAACCACCTGAATAGTAAAAGTAAAAGAATTGGAACCCGGACGAAGAAAATCATTCACTTACAGGGAGTAGAACAATTTATACTTATTTTTAAGTTGTTATGGATATATAATTGCAATATTCTAAAATTATACCATAAACCGAGGTGTTTCCTGTTCTTTTTTGGTACATTTTTCACATCCCTACCGAGGAAAATAATATTGTATGAAATACTTAGTCTCTCCTTTGTTCTTGGCAGATTAAATAACTCCTTACCTCTACAGACCAGAGGTGGAGCCGTTGGAAAAGGGAGGGGTCCAGGACCAAAACCCTAATGGAAAAAGATCTGAAAAGAGTGGAGTGCAGACCAGTGCACCATTCCATCAGGACCAGGAAAAGAGAAGGCGCTCCAAAGGAGATTCCTGGGATGAACCCAGGCAACATGAAATGGACAACCCACTCTCTCCTTGCTCTTCTCTCTGCATAAATACATCATAGAGCCAGGAAAGGGGGGGCGGGGTTATGTTGGTTGAAATAGCCCCTCCATGCGAGACATAAAGAGGATAAAGAGGCCACAGTCAGTTATGAGGACTCACCAAATTCCTGGGGTTGTACAGACATGATATCAACATAAGGCCTATGAAATCAAAGCAAAAAGGAGTGAAATTGGGCCTCAAAACTTCAAGAAGCTTAAAGATGCAAACTGCCTTGCAGAAAGGAAAGACACGTGGCAATGTTTGACAAATTCTTGGAGAGTTGCAATGACATTCCCAGAAACAGCAGTGCCAAGAATCTTGAATGAAAATGCCAAGATGGCATTTCAAGCAGTCAAAGGGAAACTGCCTTTTTACTATGAAATAAACAAAATGCATGTAGTTTCATTTTTCCCTTTAAACTAATAATATATTCAGCAAAATGTTCACAACACTTCAAAATGTGAACTTGGTTTCTATCACGAGCCCATCACATATTAAACAAAAGTGCACAGAATCTATAATGGTTTGCTGAACTGGGGTCTAGCAGCTGCAGTAAAATGGAGTTTCTTTCATGTGTTAATTAGAATGACATTTCATTTTTCTTCCAAAGTGACAACAATCTGCAAAGCAAAAGGTTAACCAAAGCCACTAAAAGTGTGATTATGATGTTCTTCTTTAACAACTGTATGCAAGGGACAACTTTGCAGGACACATATATACTGAAACTGAGTGCATTCTAAAGAGAAAAAGTAAAATGTGAGCTAAAAGGCCATTTGCGGCTGAGTTTGAAAGGCCTTGTGCAGCATGCATTTTTTTTCAAGATGTGACACTGCATTCTTTCTCTTTGTTGTCCTGGAGAACTAGTCCTGGCCTGTAACTTCAAATATCAGTGCCTTCCCTTAGAACTACAAGAAATAAAATGCTTTGAGATCAAAGTCACGGGGTGGACCAGATAAAGACAGGTCTGTTCCCCAGCCTATATGACCTCCGGGTCACACAAACCCATAAAAAAGTGCATTAGTGGTCATTAGCTCTTGGAATGGGTAGGTTAGTCTAAACACAGGATCCCTCTATTGATTTACATTACATACTTGAAGAAAAACTAAATTAGGAGAGCAAGGGTGGGGTCCAGAGCCAAGGAGTGGTTTGGCTGCCCATTGTGTAAAAGGGGAGACATGTATTTTATTGTATCAAATTGACAATATTCATCGCACCACAGTCATTGTAGGAGTTTTGGAAAGGTGAAAATTAACGCCTTCTAACCATCTAAAAATGATTTTGGTGGGATAAACGTAATTGAACTTATAAATGTTAAATGGGATTTGGGCCTTCCTGCAATTACCATGCATGTGAAAATTTTGATAGATCACGGCAATCATAATTCATATGACGCCAGTAAAGTTGCATGTTTTTCAATGATATGGCTCCGGAGTAAAGTAAGAAAAACTGTAGCTCTGCACAGGAAGGACATACAGACTTTGGATTAGTGTCATTGGACTTGCAGCAAAATGTAGCTTTCAGAAATGCGTTAACATCTCACGTCAAAATGTGGAAGTTACGAGTACTTGCAAGATAGTGAGATTTTAAGTGCAAATTCATGACTAGGCCCACCTGTCGCAGGGAGATTAAGGTCTCTCCTCCCTTAGAGTCCCAAAGCACTGCCACATCGCTGTGTCCTATCAGCACTCAGGGGGAGAGGCCTAGCTTGCAGTGGAGGCAGGAGATTTAGAAGCTGACTTGGGACCCTCGGAGCGAGGAGAGGAGGCCTCTGACTGAGCCCTTTTGGTGTCCCAGCAGTGTGCCCCGATACTCTCTGATGTCTAGTCAAGACCGCTCCTGCAAGTAGAAATAACCCAAGCCATAGATTGTATAAGCCCTGTATTCTTTCAGCATTGCCTTAGTATTTCCCCATTGCAAAATCCCCTATTTGCCATTGCCTTAGTTCTTTCCCCTTGACTATGCCTCATTCGCCTTTGTGGATCCTTAGTTTATTTATCAAAGTAAATCAATTAATTTCCCCATTTATTTCATGGGATCAGTAGTGTTGGCATTCAAACCCAACCATCTTTTACAAGTGTATTGTGAGCCAGTATAGTCAAAGAGTTGCCCAAAAGAATTAATCCCATTGTGATCTGCAAAACAAAATTGTCCCTGTGTCCATTGTGTTCTGAAAAACAAATTCCTATTTGCATTTTCTTTCTCCCATTGCCCTTGTGTTAAACATCCCAAAATCGATTTTCCCATCCTGTTCTGATAATAAATGTAAAGCCCTCTGTGTTATTGTCAGGTGTGGCAAAACAAATGTTTCCCATTGCATCTCTATCTCCTCATTCTGCTTTTGTCATCAAGTCACCAAAATCTGATTTTCACATTGTGTGCCGACTAAGATTCACCACAGCCCTGTCTGTCATTTTAGTGTAAGAAAAACAAATTCCCTTTCTTTCTATTCTTTGCCATAGCAGTTGGGATCAATAATTTAAAAACCTGTTTCACCATTGTGTTTTGCAAACAAATTTTCCCCTTTCGTTTCCATCTCCCATCTTATTTCTGTGAGCACCACACCAAAACCGATTTTTTCCCTCGTGTTCCCCACTCCTTGCCACGGCCTTCCATTCAAAGGAATCAAGTCGATGTTTCGAGGGTGATGGTTGATGGGGGAAAAGTGTAACTTTGTGTGCATTCATTTTCATTGTGCGTTTTGAACTGTTCTTTGCCTTTATTGATGGGTGGTGTAAAGAAAATTATTGTCACTGTCTATTCTTGAGTTATATCAGTGTGCTACTTACAAAAGGTTACTTCCTTTTGTTTTGCCACAATATCGGTAGCTGATGTAAGCTTTTTATTCTAATTTGACATAAACAATAAATTAATAAATCTCTTCTTAATACACGCCAGCCTGGTTCCTAGTCCATTGAGACACTGGGTATACGTTGTGAGATGGGTGGAGGCCTTCTCAAAAAGGACCCGAAATGTAGAAATAAAAGCGTTTTTATTGTGCCCCATTCATTGTAGGGGAAGGAGATCCCCCGACGTGTGTGACCGTACAATAAACCGCTACATTCATAATGTTACTAGCAACTGCCATAATAAACATTTTCTGATTCTGCCAATCAGGGAGAATTAGATAAGCCATACTATGTACCACGGCCATGTGGCACCTTTCTGCTGTTTCCATAAAAATCACTACAGTTATGGATATGTGCATTATTAAGCATATCCCTAAATTCATTTTCCATCAGCTTCCCAACTCACATTTGGAACATGTTTAGATCAGCCAGAAACCTACTTTAACTGGCCATTACAGTTCCCCGAGTCACAGATAGATGAATTTTATATCCCCAAAATAGCCTGGAAATTACATTTAAAAAATGATAAATAGATCAAATCCATCCGCTGAGAAAAAGGCCTAAATGAAAATAGTCCTTTTAAATGGATTGTGAATCTTCATGTGAGACAAATGGCATTCCCGCCTTCCAGCCATTTGTTTTCACTGGGTCAGCCTGTACCCAGAATTTTTTTTTTTTATCAATCTCCTGTTGGAAGCTTACTCTTTGAAGCGGGTGCCCACATTTTCACACATATTAGTGTTGCTCCAGCCAAGGGTAACTTTTCCTCCAGTCAATGCGTTCAGAGCTAGCAGTTCTGTAGAACACCGAATTTCGACACTTTAGCAGGACATTTTATTGTAGTTGGGCATTAGATGGGCGATGCAACATCCAGGCAGGGAGTGGGAGTTTTGCCCACAGCCAGCATAAGGGTCTGCCTCGGGCTGACATTTTCCATGAAGACAAAGTGATTTTCCAAAGTCACTGGAGTTTTGTGGGTGAAACGTAATATAAATTGCCTTTTGTCAATCCGCACAGCATGTTTCGTTTTCCTGAAATTTTTCTGAGAGCAGTGAAAAAAATGTTTCTCACTTTTTCAAACTGCTTTTATTTGAATGCACCTGTGCAGGCAGTTTTTGTTTTCAACGTTTAAAAATCATGTTTTCGACATGACAAGGATCTTTGATTAATTTTTTTAGAATGATAATGGTGCTTATTCATTGGTAATGACATGTATGCCCCTTTCCACATGGTGCTTTGCTTTTGCTTGAAAAACAAAAACAAAGGCAAGGCCATTTTTGTTTCAGTGTTTAAAATCCTGCAATTCATGTGAAAGAGACTTCTGTTTGGGGCCTTTAAAGGCACCCCGCAAAACCACTGCCGCACCCGATCTCTCCCTAATACCTTTCAATCTACTATGTGCTGGCTGGGTTTTTACAGTCCAGTACTGACCCCCCTTTCCAACACTCCTGCCGGCTCCCATTGGTTGCCCTGGTCACATGAGCCCCTGGGCCAATCTCTGGCTCACCTATCCTGGAGAGGTTTAAAAAAAGGCAGTTAGCCCTGCCCCCTTTGCAATCTCCATTTGGAGGGTGGCAGCCATGAGCTCAAGCTGCTAGAGTTCCTTGTGGTTTTCTTCAATTGTTGGTGAGTTTTGGTTCCAATTTGGTTAGAGGAGGATTTCTGTGTCTCTCCTGCTCCTCCTGCCACTGGATTTTCTATTGCCACAGCATTGTCCTGGCATCCATCTATGGTTGGTAGGTAAGGTGCTGGGTGTCTCATCTGTTCATAAAGAAAAAACAAAATGGTCTATTCCATTTCTTTTCATGATTCCATATGCCTGGTTCCAGTCTAGGATTTCTTGGAGGCACCCAGTTACATTCTGAAGTTGCGTCCTGAAAAATACAATAGATAGCACTAGAAGAGCAGCTGACGGTCATTGTAGAAGAGTAAGTGGTATCAGCGGTCACTTGCAAAGCACACTGGAGTTATGGACTGGGGTTACCTCCCCACCCAATTCCCTCACCCCACTTTGTGGAGGGGATCCAGTCTCGCCCAACCCTCTCCACCCACAGGGCCATGACCCAGACCCTGTCACACTCTCCACATATGACTTTAAACAGGCAACTTCTGCCCACCAATGTAAAGTATTGCATGGGGTATGTTGCGAAAATGGCCCAGATGTCCCGGCGCAAGTTCCCAACTATCATTTTCTTTGCATTTCCAGTGGTGCAGCAGGTGCCAATATAAATAAATGCATTACAGAACCTGTAAGGTATGTTTGGCAGTGTGCACCCAGAACTGGCTGTTAGAGACAAAGTCACATGAGAGGGATGATCACATAACCACTACATCAGCCATGCACAGTCTACTGTGTGGCCCAAATAGATGGCACCCTGACCACCGCCTGCACAAAGAAAATACATATTTTGCTATTTTGCTGATGAAACCAACCACTGGACAGTCTTGGTTACAATTTCTAATTCAAGCATATCTAGGGCTGCGGTGCCCCGCCCCCTTCCCATGTTTACAAAAAATTAAAGGAACAAACATCTTGCAGTGCCTCAGTACCTTCTTTTCCCCTTGGTTGCCATGTACGCTAGGTCCTTAATTGTGTGCCTGTGCTCATCACCTGCACTTTCTGGGAAGTGGATCTTAGCACCAGCACCAACTTCCGCCTGCACTCTCAATGCACTACACTGCAGCTCTGATCTCAGAGGCTCTTCACCCACAAATTGGCCCTCACACAGGGAGTGCTCCCCTGGGTCTACTCTTCAATCAGCCCTCCTACCCCTTGGAGTTTGTAACTGCATGTGTGTGCATGACTGGCTACTTACTGCATAGGTATGCGGTTGGCTTCTGCCTGTTATTTGCGGTCAGCAAAAGCAGCACCAGGTGGCTGTGGTGGACTTGGCACAATGGGCTGGTCTGTGCAGGTTGACATGCAGCTGGTTTTTGGAGTTGCCGACTGTTCCTGCACACTGATACTTGTCTGAAAGAGAAAAGCTCTGCAGTACTATAAGGGGGGAAGCGCGATTAAAACACAATCAGTAGGCTGAAAAAGAAGAGCCGGCGACTCTTTACTCTTACGTCTTTTCATCATACAGTTCCTCGACCTCCATCCACTGGCATTCTGGAATTTTTCACTCCTGCCAGACCTTTAAACTAATAAGATGTTTGTTAGAGGAACTTCGCAAGTCTCCCTCTGCTCTAGACTTGGCTTGGCTCCTGGGCTCCTTTTTTCCAAGAGTCTCACATTCTTTAGCAGTGTAACACTCAAATCAAGAACACCAAATGGAGTAAATCATTCAATGAAAGCACACATTTACTAACATGGAAACAGATGCTTGAAGTAGAGTGCATACATAGCAGAAACAGGAATACACCTGCTACTACTAGAAATTAAACAAAAGAATACTTGAACCACCATAGGGAATTGGATTCTAGGGCAGATCACGGAACAGTTATAAGCCAAACAAGAGTGGACAACAAATGAACATCTACACATCAGAACTTCAGAAGCCATGTAATGTAAGTTTCATTTATTGACTGTGGATTAGCGGTCTTTGCCCTAGGAGAGACACGTGTCGACACAGCATGTGTCTTTTGCAAATCAGGGCCAATTTGGTACTCTGAATGATAATATACATGGTCGGTTCAAAATGTATCTTCAACTAGTGGGATGAATCCCTTCATCAAATGTTGGTCTCCGTCTCTCTGCGTCGGCTTTTAGGAATCACGTGAATAGGGCAAAGACAGCTAATCCAGAGTCAATAAATGAAACTTACATTCAAGCTACATTTGTGTTGCGCAAAAATCTTTGTGCAAGGACAACCCTTTGTTCAAAACACCCCGAAGATTAAACTCACTTCCTAATCTACTTCACAAAGTATGAAGACGGTACAACAAAAGTCAGAGACTTTCCGAATCTAGACGATGAACAAAAGATGCAAATCCTATTGGGTGAGAACTATGCAGTAGCAGAAAATGTAGTGTGTCATGCTGCTAGGTGGCCTGCTGCAAGGCCCGCAAAAGGACCAGAGGAATACAACTAAACCCTGCTTAACCACAAATGAATATGTGATAACAAAGATGTCCACTAGGGCAATACTTGAGTCTTTAGTCATGGCAAAAAAGCATAGAGGAGGAGTTGCCCTGACGGTCATAAACACAAACATTTACGATTATGACTAATCATGTTTCAGTCTATGGTCCCCGTTTCGAGTCTCCCTTTATGGAGAGATCAAGCAAAAAAAAGCCAGCTTAGAATGTAGAGTCCTGGTGCAAGTACACACCCCCACCTGCCGCTTGCTGAACGCAGGCTTGTAGTCAAATGATCAATCTTCCTCCACATTATGAGGTTGCCATATCTTTTTCTACATGCGGGTCCGGGTGATGGGGAAGTCCACTAAGTGTCTGCTCTATGTCACATATGGCCTCAATAATACACCAACTCCCAAAGCTAGTTGAGGGTGTTTTATTGAGTTTTGTGAAAGGTGCTGTAAGGGCATTCCCTTTCGCTCTCGCTTAGAGAATACGAGACCCTTCAGAACTCAGATGCTCATATTTCTCGAGTTAGTATCTAGTGCTTGTAACCTCTCATTATCTGAGCTCTGTTTCCCTGTCAGTGAGCATATAAAAAGGTGTCCACTGTATCTTTCTAACCTCCCTCTAGGACTTCTTCGCTAGGATCTACATTATGGATGAGAACGTACTAGGGAGTTGTGGGCTTGTGCCTTCCAAACAAAACCCAATCCATCCTTTCACGCCCCGATGTTCCTCTCCCTGTCTCTCAACACTATTAAACCTTCCTCCTGCAACTCTCCCAGTTCTTCCATCATTGCCTCTTCTATGCAATCCAAACAAAATAACAAAAAAATTCAAAGAAATGGACTGGATCAAAACCCTAGAAGATGCCACCAAAAACAAACTAACTCTCCACTTACCAACCAACCACCAAAAACAAAACGAGCCCATGAGCTACCTCCTAAGTGGCCCTAGCTAACAAATCAGAAACACATACTTAAGGGCAAGGCTGAATCTCCTAAACACTAAATACTGTCAATCAGAGGCATCGTCACGAATAACATCTGCCGATTACGCAACAAATCGGAAACTGTTGAAACCCTGAGGCATCTTCTATTGTCCTGCCCTGGACTGTCCACTAAGAGAATGATCCACATGGGCCAACTCCTCAAAAAGAGAAGATGCATGGAAGAGGAACACTGGTGGAACATCCTGATGTCAGGTGGAGACACCAAAGCAGTCATCGCGGTCGGCCAGTTCCTTCAGAACATAAACTTAACTACCGGAGAAATGACCTGAAAGCAAAAAGCAAATTGAAGTAACATGAAGCAAATCATGACTATGTTAACAATCTCTCAAGGAACAGTGAACCCACTCTTTGTAAAAACTGTTAAAAACAGTTAAATCAAAAATAAAAATAAAAGAATAATAATAATTGCCTCTTCTAACATCTACTGCCAATCTCTGATGTTTTCCTACCCTCTCCTCCCCACTCCCTTCCATTGCTACTCCCCCTACTGCTACTCTCCCCAACCCTCCACTGCTACTCGCCTCACCTTTTATTCAGTGGTTCTACTCACTCTGTCACTTTCCACTCACCCTCTACTCTTTCGCTAACACACACACACTGTAATACCACTTCCTCTCACCAACCAATACCTCGCCTTTTCTGTAAATTGCCTTCCCGCTCTTGTCCACCATCCCTCCTCCTTGTGCCTTGGTCCACCTCCACATCAACCAAAAAACCAACACCTTGTTTGCTGCCTACCTGCTTATCCTTTCAAGCCTTCTCCCATTCTTCCCCTGGCCTTTCTTGCACTTTCTTCCCTTCCAGAGAGGTGTAAAAAATGCCAAAGTACAAAGAAAATGGGCTAATCCCTGACCATTTTTTGTCTTGTGTATAGGTCATGCCGGGAAACGGTGGCCCGTATTGGGTAGTGTTCCAGTTCACGTCAGGGGCCATGCCGCTGCAAAGTCCAGGGCGAGTATTGGAATGTCTGTTTTCTTTTTTAGGGTCCACCCCCTGGCAGGCTTGCCATTGTCCATGTTGGGTAGCTCATGCAGTACCCGTTGCATGTGTGGGAAGCCTGCATTGCCGAGGCTCATGCTGAAATATTCTAAGCAATAGAAACTTGCACTGTTGCAGCACATGCCGAGTGGGTCTATGTTTAAGTGAAGATTGAAGAAGAAATGGTGCAGGCCATTGTGTCATACTCAATGTGAGGGTAGTATTCACTGCTGGCATATTCTGTGTAAGTGGAGCCTACGCTGATCCAGCCCATGGTGAACGTGAAGGGAAATTGCACGTATGCACCTTATGTAGATCTATTTTATGTGACAGGATCTTGCGTTGCTGTAGCACAAAGGTAATCCATTCTAATGTATGTGAAGGAGACTTCAAAGCTTTGGTCCATGCTGACCACCTCAATGAGAGAGAACCGGCATTACCGCGTCTCATGATTTTCTGTTTTCTGTGCCAGTGACGCTGTGCTTTTTTGTTGTCCCATTCAAAAGAAGCTGGACTTTCTGTGTATCAGGATGTACTTGTTCGGTCGGTGTGCGTTAGCCATATGTTGCTGGCCAATGAAAGCTTGCATGTGCTGCCACACTGGCACAGACCTGTGTGTCCGTGCGAGAGGTGCTTGCCCCGACAAGCTGACGTGTGCTGTGTGTGACACATTTAAAGGTTTGCGCTGCAACTGTGTGTGCTGTCCTGGTGCTTGGACTGTCTCCAATGCATGTGCCTATGCTTTAGCTGCTCGATTTGTGAGAGCAAGATTTGTGAGAGCAATCTGGCACTACCGCACCTAGCCATTTACCCATTCCTAGGGATGGATGCCGTCTTGATGCGCATGTGCGAGAAAAGCTTGCTCTGCAGCTGCACCCACAGCACCTGCTCTCTGCAAAAGGTGGTGGCAGCCCTGGTGCTTCCTCTATATAGGTTTATGTTTTTTTAAGGCTCATCTGTAGTCCAATAGCCCATGGGCGTAATTTTAGGGGGGGGACAGGGATGTTTGTCCCCCCACCCCCAAACTTTCACGGAACACCATTTTGTCCCCATTCATTTGGCTAGGGCACCTTTTCTTCAGATGTCATGCCCCCCCCCCCCCCAACATGTTCAGCAAAGTTACTCCACTGCAATAGCCCCTAAGATAAACTTCTCTTAAAACTGTTCAATGAGATGCATTAACTATTTTTTATATGCACAAAAGGTTCTCTTCGCTTAGAATGCTGGCCATACCCTCAGAATGGGAGAACACTGAATCCTCATTCTCTCAAGCAATTCAGGGCAGGTATTTGCACCAACCCTATACACTTTCACTAGTTGCTCAAAGCATTCTTTCTGCATAAGGTTTTATATGAAAATTAAGGCTGGATTTATTCTATTTGCGAAGTTTAATTCATTAAATTGGCTGGTCCTCTAGGAAACGGCCAATATGTAATGGAACACAATTGGTCTGCATCAAACAGTTTTGGCAAATGAAAGATACAAGGGCATTTACCTCTGGTTTTCAGAAAGAGTCAAGCTCCACTTCATATTAATGAAGCTAAATACGGAGCAAGACCTTTTTCCCCCGGAAATGCAGTCAAACAATAGTCTTCAGTGCAACACTCAAAAGTATATAGCATGAGGTCTAGATATCCTCTAATCTTAAAGCAATCGCTGGGTGATAATCTTCTGATTGTGAAAACGTGTTCTAGAAAATATGTACTGTACATATACATTACCTTCTAAGCATTCAGTGAAGTAACAGGCGCCATTTTGCACTTTATAATTCTCTTTGCAGGTCTGGCAGCTCTCAACACTGGTGCACAGTTCACAATTGGGCATGCATTGTTCACAAACATAGCTGTCTTGATCCTGGTAAAAGCCTCTCGGGCAGTGCAGCCGGCATCGATTGCGGTACAGGAAGCGTTCTATGCCATCTTGACCTGAGAGAAAAAAATATATGCGTAAGATACAAATGTAGAAAGGACACTTTAACAATTCGCAGCTTTCAAACAACTTTTCATATGCACTGAGATGAATTTTGCCAAATCGTCCCTTCTCCTTGGGGGTGGTGGAGACCACACCCTTTGAGGCTAGGGAGGTGAGCTTGCTAAGCAAAACACTCCCCGGGGTTAGTGAAAGCGGGACCTCACTGTGAGCGACTCCCCTCTAGGGGACAAGGACTCCCATTCCTACAAGGAACTCCCTATGGAGAACACTCGGCCCGCATATATGGGAACAGAACATATTGATGTTACTTCTGTTTTTGCAGCCAACAAATACTGACATTGCTTTTATATCATTGGCTCAAGGTAATACTGGCATTTACTTGGACTCAGCAACTGACGAAAAGTAATGCACCCCAATGAAGCAGGGTGGTGGGAATAAAAAGGGATGATGAACCTTGAATGGAGGAGGAAGAATCCTACGCAGAGGCAAGCCTCTGCCACGTTATACCACAGAGCCAGCGTATAGCGAACTAAGATGCAGAGAGAAGGTAGAGCCACTGAAAGGCCGGCACTGATACAGCAAAGTACGAGACCGGGACGGAAAGACCGCCGTACCTGGTGGCATGACCACGCTGCAGCCGTGGTTGATCTGGGACCCGGGAAACTATGCTGAGACAAGGACAGGCTGGAGGGACGAATCCTCCACTTGGAACAAGAGGACCACGCAGACTGCCGAATCGAGCAGAAGAAGAGAAGCTAAAGCGTACATGTCGGAGAAGGCGAACTGCAACACCTCTGCTAGGACGTCATCGTGCTGGGGCACACCCAAAGGCATACAAGGTACCAGGGTTGCGGGAGGCAAGTGGAAACAAATACAGAGAAAGAAACGGACACAGAGCGTTACGGGAGGCCTAGAAGCCAGAGTATTGAATCTTGGCAAGAATCACATACAGCCAGTAAGTTTTAGAAAACCTAAAAACCAGAGGGTCCTGGAGAGTCCTCAAGAAATAAGTTACATTGGAACAATCATAAGGAGAAAGGAACCTGCGGGGTTCAATCAACCTGTTGAAGATACAGAACCAGAGAGAATGTGGACAAGGTAGCGGAAAAGGAACCATTAATCCATGTAACAAATTTGGGACATTTGATTAATGAGACTAGTCTATCTGAAGAGCTAACGGGAGAGCTGAGAACACTTCAGGACTATTTTTGTATGAACTGAAAATCATTTCCAGAAAGGGATCCAAAGGACAATTGGACAGATATAGGGACAATCTCTATGACAGTAGGGATAGACAGGCATTTTGTTTTTAGTTTAATTAACACTCTTGAAATGTCATCCTTGAATCAGATTCCTTCTTCTGGTTCGACACAATGCATGGCAGCCATTTTGATAATCTAGTGGCATGTACTAATGTCCATGGAGAAAAAGCAAAACTACTCCCGACTCATTTTTACCTGTCAATCCTCCTCTCACCAATTATTGGCGAGATCCTGCTAAAGAGCAGGTGCTGTTACAACAACCTTGAACCTATTTTGTTATACTGCATAAGGCAACTGTTCCATTCTGAGACCCCGCACACCAATCTGTCTGGGTTCTGGACCACGTATACCATAACATCATATACACACACACACACACACACACACACACACGCACACGCACACGCACACACACACGCACACGCACACGCACACACACACACACGAATATTAACTACAAAATACTGGGAATGCAACTGTAAATATTTAACCTATTATTAAACACTAAACATAAAAATAAAATCAACATTGTTGGAAACGTAACTCACAAACAACTTTAATATTGCTGTCAATGTGTTAGCAGAGTGTTGGGTTCCGTTTGTATATTTCTGTTGTGTGAGCTTGTTAGTACGTGGCATTTGAATGTTAGCTATTCTTTGGTCTGTATATTTATGCTTTCATGGTATATAATGTGTGTATTAAGACTTGTTTAAATTGCAATGTGTTTTTCTAATATATTGTATGTTTGCTGTACATGTTGGTATGTGTTGTAAAGAAAGACATGCTGATATTGCTTCGACTTATTTGTGAGCGTGACTTAAGGTTCCAACAATGTTGGTTTTATTGTAGGTTCAATCTGAACGTCAGCACTGCCAACCTTTGCAGCATGTTTTCTTTTTTTTTAAAAATGTTTTGTGCATTTCGTTTTTTTAATTGACATGTTATCATTTGCGATACAATCCAATTATGATTAATAAACAGAAATTGAAAAGTCATTGGTGACCCCAACCCTCCCTCCAGCATAGAAACCACCCTGGAAAGCATTAGTGATGGAAGTCAATCCCACACAGTCAGTCCAAGTAGCTGCCACGTTTTTTCCCATGCAGTCAACTTCTTCTTTGTGGTTTCAACCGCACTTTTTCTTTCTTTTCTTTTTTTTTTAAATCAGAGACGTTCTACATAGTTAATCTACCAACTGCTCCGGAGAGGGCGGGCTGTCATTGTTTCAGCTGCTTAGCATCATCTTCTTTGCTGTCATTGTAGCTCTGAACAGCCTGTTCTTTTGTGGAACAGAAAGGGGAAGACATTCTGGAAGACCCAAGATCAAAGTCTCAAAATTATACCCCAGCTCAGTCACCAGCACCCTCTTTTGCATACCCACCACATTCCAGAAGGTTCTCATAACATATGTTCTAGTGTGCCTTCTCCGTGTTAACAATTCCAACATGCACTCGATTCACACATCCCCCAGTCATGTGCATTTCCTTTGGGTCCCAAAATAATTCTATTCAATATTTTGATCTGCCTAGCTCTTCCCCCCCACAATTCAGTGACATTCCTGCATAACATTTTTCATCTCCCCTCAGTCATTTCCTTGGTATGATTCTGAGACTATTGGCCTCATTGTGAGGTTGGCGGAAGGTGTTTACCGGCACCGGTAATGGTGCCGGTGCCAGTAAACCATTCCGCCCTATTACGAGGTTACCTTGCGGGACCCACTCAGAACATCTGGTCAGACCAGACGTCCTTTGCGGGTCCCTTTGGGGGCTCAAATGGGAATGGGTATTGGTTTTTTGAATGAGGAATTACCAGGTCCTCCAAGGTTGAAATGACCCGGTAATTCCTCATTCAAGGAATCCGGACCCGGACACGATTTTTGAGGCAGCCATGGCGCTAATAGCACCATGGCTATCTTCAAACTGGTAATGAGGCCCTCTGTCTCAATCAGCTTTGAATACCCTTTCCTTGCTCTCTGTAAGAGGGCATGGGTCTGTTGAGAGGCAGATGGATATGTCATCCATAGCTCCTGCCCCTCCCTCAGCTCAATTCCGCACAGGTGGGAAACATTACTAAGACAACTGTACCACCCTTATCCCAGGCAGGCACAGCAGAAGATGGACATGATCTAAGCTGAAGATGACATGAGTAACCAAACTAACGTTGTGACAATACATGCGTGTGAATTAGACATGAAGCAAATGTGCACTCAACATGAAGAGCATGAACATTAGGTAATATATGCATTTATACATGAGGAATACTAACATAAGCATTCTATAAGCTGAATGCAACATGAATGACACGCGAATATAGCTCACCAACATAGAAATGCAATAGTAATGGCCAGCTATCTTTTCCAAAATGGAAGCAGCAACATGCTTCCAACTAAACAAAAGGCCTCAAGGCTTCACAAGAACAGAAAATGCTAAAACCAAAGAAATACAGATCCATGCCAAGCACAGGCAGGTGCTGCCAACCAAAGCCAAGGTTATTGCAAATTAAGGGTGGGTCCGAACCTTGCAGTGAAAGCATGAGATAGCAATTCCCAGTACGTAAGGAGGCTACTCCCAGCTCAATTAAGAGAAGAAAACAGCCTTTGTAAACCATGTGCAGGACAACTTTAAGTCAAAATAACTGAAGAGTGTCCCCCGGGGCAAGAGGAAAAAATACTTGGATCAATATTAGCTACATTTCAAATAAATAAAGGGTGAAATAATTCCAAACACTGTCCCATCACACTTGACTCATAATTGAAAAACACTGTCTATTCATTAGCAACAAACACAGATAAGACACCTGCCTTACTCCTTACAGGTATCCTCAGACATAAGACGCCACACAAGGCCAAATACAAAGATATCACCCTGGCTTATGGCCTATAAATGAGGGATGGCATCTTCTTTAATTTAAAAGAAAGCAGTCTGGACCTCTCTCCCCTACTCCTGTCTGGCTCATGTCTTCATGACCTGTCAGTTGTACAAGGTTAGTTAGTAAGTAGTAAACCAATACAAATCTCTAATGTTATGCCGCCCATAAGGTACATTGCCAGCCAATTCTATGTCGAGACCAGAGGCTCACATTATGCTTCTCTTTTTATTCACTTCCATAGAAAGAGCTCAGCAGCAAGTTTTGATGCACCCAAAAAAAACAGATGACGACATCTACACATAGTCAGGGTACAGAAAAACATACAATAACAACATTAAACTGAAGAAAATTACATTATATAATTTCCAGTCCACAGTGAACAGTCACTGAAAATAAGAAACTCCATTTCCCAGCAAGCTAGGTCCAAGTTCATGAAAGGTCACTAAACATGTGACAGAAGTCCTCCAATAACAGTAGGTAAATCCCTCCAAATAGGAACCAATAGTGCATCTCCCCCTCTTTCTTTACTGCTCACAGCAAGAGAGAAGTTCATTTCATTACCTCATATCTTTTTCTGTTATATTGATTTAAATGCACACATATATATTCTAAGATATAATGCTTTGTTTGTTATTATCCCTAACGCGGTTAGCATTGCGACTGTTTACCTGACATGTTTATATTGAGTTACGCAGTTCGCGTAGCCCGTGTTTATTTTCTTTTACTTGTGTGAGCACGTTATTTTATTTTATTGCCCGTTCCGACACCAGCTCCTGTTTACAGGCCGGCATCGGAGATCCTTTCTTGTTGCAGAGCTTTGCTCCGAAATTGGCCGCAGCTGTCAGTTTTCCTTTGGGATGCTCGCCGCGCCTCCCTTCCTCTATAACGTTCCGTGAGAGAGGCGGAGGCCACGCGAAGCGTATTACTTCAGGCACCGTTACATGCGAGCACACAAGAGGTGCTTCCTCTTGGTGCTTTCTTCTACTCCGGGGCTCGAGCTGCGTGTTTCCGTTGTTTTCCAGCGGATGTTACGATCATGAGCGCCGGAGAGAGAAGCATTACAAGTCTTACAGCATTCTCTGTGTTTTTCATCGGATTATCTTCCATTAAAAAAAAATTTTAAAAAGAAAACAAGGAAGTGAAAAGAAGGATTACTCCTTTAGCTCTTAATAACGGGATGGAGAGAATGCAGTCTAATCACCCACTAAAACAAAACAAACTTTACTATTATAATTGATGGTCAATACTCCCCTTAGGCTGCTCAAGCTTGGTGAGAGGAGGCGGCGGCGGCGGCTCATGAGTTCAACGATGTGGCTATGGCAGATAATTTCAAGAGGGTCTTAGTATCCTCTGTGGAAACCACTATGAAGAAAGCGGTCTATGAAATGCTGTTACCCTTACAGCACCGTTTGGACAGCATGGAGGAACATTTACAAACAGCGCCTCTGCTGGGAAAGAAGAGAACCCAGAAGAGAAAGCACCTGTCAGAAGGGGGATGTACACCGGCTCGCAAGAGTAAGGACTCTTGTACCCCCCCACCCCCCGAGCAAGCCTGAGCAAGCCACTACTGCCATTTCGGACACCTTCTCCAGGCTTAAAAAAATCCTCTCTTACTAGGAAGGAGATCCCTTCCAATACCATCCCCTCTCACCCCGAGGAAGACGATGCAGGTGGCAGACCCTTGAGCCCGGAGGAATAACAGCAGGGCGCTGATGACGACTATATCCAAGGGGAGTGCCAGTATGATGACCAGACCCCCCCTATCCTCAGAGGAGGACGAACACACTGTAGGCTCTAGACCTTCTACCTCTGGGAATATGGCAGTCCCAATTCCCAAGCAGACATCCGTGAAGCATCCCGCTCTTTAGGCCATGTTCACTCCGGAGGATTTAATACACCCCAGGTCTACAGACTGGGAACGGTCATCAAGAGCAACTGACTATATCAAGGCCAAACTGCGGAGGCCCCTGGAGAAAGAAGTCAGCGCCAAGCTCCGCTCTGAGTGTCCTCGGCCAGATATTCGGGGAAAGGTGGTTTTAACCTCTTAGACACTAAAATGATCACCTTCCGAGGGAAGAACGTTAAGGATCCAAGGAAAGGTATCGACCGTGCCTGGCGTTCTTGTCAGGACAAGGTCCTTGACATCACTGGGCCCCTGGCAAAAATTATGGATCTGGCCGAAGAGGCCATGGACACAGGCAATCCAATTGACCCTGCTAATCTGGCAGGTTGGTCCCAAAGGGCACTCTGCATGTTAGGAAATGCCAACTGTGCCATTTCTACGGAACGCAGAAAGAGCATACTCCTGAAAATTGATCCTAAATCAGGAGAACTGGCAGACACCGAGTCTAGTCCAGCAGCTCCGGGGATCTTATTTGGTGATCCCTTCGTTAAAGAAATGGCGAGGTTTGCGGGTACTTTCACCGCTTTGGAAAGAGTATTTGCATCCAAAATGTTTTACCGGGCCGGACGAGGCAGGGGTCACTCCTCCGGCCAATACTATTGACAGGAGACCCTAACAAGAGACCACCACAATCCCTGGCAAGATCGTTCAGAAACCTTCTTCCCATCAGGGGTTGAGGAAGAGGACGCGGCTGGAGGGGAGCAGCCAGATACCCTGCCTAACAGGCAACAGGTCAGTGCAGCCATAACAGCGCCAGCACCACAGTCACCCATAGGCGGGAGAACAGCTCTCTTTCCGCAAGCTTCGGACTCCTTATCAGGGGATGCCTGGATTCAGAACGCAGTGAGAGGTTTGTGCCTAAAGCTCTTTGCTCAACCTTTCCAAGCTCATCGTCCAGCACAAATAAATATGTCTGAGGTAGATGCAGCAGCGCTAGACAGCGAGGTACTTCAGCTCCACCAGAAGCGGGCCATATGCCTGTGCTCGAGTCCGGGTGGTTTTTTCAGCCCCATATTTCTGGTTCGCAGAAAACAGAAAGTGCGTCCAGTGATAAATATCAAGGCTTTGAATGACTTCATAATATACCGTCATTTAATAATGGAGGGCATTCACATGCTCAGAGACATTCCTGAGGCCAGGCGACTGGCTGATCACCTAGACGTCAAGGGCGCCTATCTGGCAGTGCCCATTCATCAGGCGCACGCAAGTTACCTCAGGTTTACTTGGCAGGGTCAGGACTGGGAATGTACGAACTTGCCCTTCGGGCGCTCTTCGGCCCCCTGGGCATTTACCAAACTCCTACAGCCGGCCGTAGCTCATTTCAGAGAAAAAGGTGTCGAACTGATAATATACCTGGATGACATCATTTTCATGGCTCAATCCCAGGCTCTGGTGCAACAGGCCCGTCTCGCCATAGATCTTTTGCACAACCTTGGTTTCCTCATCAATTGTGAGGAATCGGTGCTCAGCCCCTCCGGGAAACTAGAATTCCCGGGATTCATTGTGGACACGCAAACCTTGCAACTCTGCCTGCTTACCGCCAAGATACACGTCACGCGTCGGGAAATTCGCAGGCTTCTACAGAGGAATGTCATCTCCCTCTGAGAGTTAGCGAGGATAATAGACCTGTTGTCCTCATCCATACAGGCAATATTTCCCGGCCCCCTTCCTTACCGGGAACTACAGAGGCTGAAAGGCCAAAATCTCAGACGCAGCCTTTCCTACTCTCAACGTCTATCGCCACAGGCAAGGATGGAGCTCATCTAGTGGCTCACGCATATGGAGGCCTGGAATGGCAGGGCAATCTTTCAGATACACCCGGACATAAAAATGGAGTCGGACGCCAGCCGCTGTGGCTGGGGAGCAAGATGCGGCGCAGTGACCACAGGGGGAACTTGGTGTAATGGCCATCGGGCCAAGGACACAAACATTACAGGGCCACTTACACAGGGGGCCTAGATGGACACAGTCCTGGCGCCTTTGGCGCCAGGCTCATGAAAAACAATAAGCAGGAACATGTATTTGGGTCAAGAATACTTTTATTATGAACATGGGACCTCATTTTGGGTGCCAAGTATAGGGACCTTTCATTACTACAGCTGCCCCACGTGTACTCTTTGGTGGGGCTGCTGCTATTGGGTTGCCTTGCACGTGCTGACTCTCTGGGAGTGGCAGGGTGTGGTAGGCAAGCCTGGTCTAGTGGGCGTGCCCACGATCACAGCTATATAAGCGGCTCCAATCCCCGAGGCAGACGCTTCACGTTATTCTGCACTCCGACGCAGCGTAACGCTCACCGCCACCTGGGGTTAAACTTACCCTTGGAAATCCTGTTACCTGTCTCCATACTTACCATCTGAGGAACCTGCGCTCACCTGTGCGCGTCTTCAAATCTTCCGGAACGCTGACATCTTCATCTTGGCACCGCAGCTCACCTTCAAACCTTCCGAACGCTGATATCTTCACCTTGGTACCACAGCTCATTGTCAGATCTCCCGGGACACTGAAACCTTCATCTTGACACTGCACCACGACGCGCTCCACCCACGACCACAGCACCTGCAAGTACAAACAAAAGGCACGGTTAGACACTTAACAGACATTAAAGGCATGGTCTAGTAAAAATTTCTATTGTCTCTATGTGTCGGCCATGTTTTTTTAAGCCTAAGTGGCTCGATTTTAGAAAACTTTCCTATGGACCTTACCCGAGTTTTCGTCCATTGAACGCACGCGAAAACAAGCACCAGGGAGCCGCCATTTTCTGATAATCCTATCTTTTCCCCGATCGCCCTGGCTGACCTGCTTTTCCCCCGCCCCTGTGCCTGACATTATCAAAACATTCATATTCCCCGCCTCTCCCCGTGACGTTACTGTGCTGCGTAGGCAAACGCGCCCAGTCGTCTTCTGCGCGATTCCACACAGAACCCGGAAACCAACACAGGTCAACTCACAACACAGCGCGCCACAATTCGGAATATGAAACTGTACTTTACCAAATGTACCGTGTTGCTGTTTCATTTTAAAGTACATTTATTTGACATTAAATGTTTAGAGAATATTCAGCAATTGACATATGAACTCCGGAAGCCATTTTTTTTCTTTTATCTGTATCCGCAATAACTGTTCCGTTTCATCTTGAGTCACACGCTGTTCCTTTATGGTACACAGGGTGTTCATTTTCGTAAAAAGAATCACTTTGGAAGCACGGTGAACCACAAGGCTGTTCCATCAACTAGGCACTAGTCCAGCCTAAAGGTTGATATGTTGCTTCTAGCCACTAGTACAGCGTAAGGGCATGTGGGCCCTTGGCGTCCCATAATATGGTGATCGTGCTCCAGTTGTTGACACGAAGCTGCAGGTGTCTGCTCAAGAATCCATCCGCCGGTGTCTCAAACAGATGGCAGTGGCAGAAAGGGATCAAATACCTGTTATGAAAACAAAAAAATGATAATTAGTCTCGCTAGCCGAACTTCATTAATATTACTCATTTTATTTATTACGGCCGATCAGAAACTATTTGCTTGCAAGGATAGTTCAATGGAGTATGTTCGTCTCTAAAATCAATGCGAAAAGTAACGAGATAAATCGAGGCCAACACACAATGATAAACGACAGTCTACATGCGTGAGGAATGATATGATATATGATATGGCATTTGTAACGCGCCTATACTCAAGTGTTTCTAGGCGTGACGAGGCAGGTGGGGAACAAGGGCAGACAGACAACGATCCTACTAGGCCAGGTGTCTTTCTGATCGCGCATGGGGAAGGGCTGTACATGGTTAGTTGAATACAAATTAAATAATAGGGCCAGCTGGTAGCAAGTGCAAGGTAAATGCCGGGAGAAGGGGCTGAAGGATACAGAGACAGTCCCGTAGTGCAGGGAAAAGTGGCTGCGCCAAGGACTGAGATCGGTGAGACCAGTGGACCTGCATGCCCATGTGCCCACTACGAACAGTTTTACTTGCTTTTCCTAGCTCTTCATTCATTCATTTATTCATGCATCCATTCATTAAATCTTCATTCCGGTATAAAAGCGTGTAAAGATTTACTTACATTATATTTGAAATTTCCATTGTGTCTCTTCGTAATGCAGTCTGTAAAACGGACCGTGCCCTTGACAATGATTTTTCGTATACTGACCTAAAACTGAAACTCGGTCTAGTTTCTGAATTTTCTGCCTTATCGTCTCTTACGTTATTGCGCACTTCAAATGTAGTTCTTTCGGCATGGTCCCTGTCTCAAGGTCAAAAAACAATAGACCCACATACTTCCAGTGCGACTTGTGGGCCTCATCTGGGCGCTGTCCTTCGCATTCTTTATTTGCAACATCACGTAGTATAGGCATCTGTGAGAACTTGAAGTTTAGAATCCGTCTATGTAGTGCGCCTCAATGTGCAAATGCGAACTGGCTTCTCTCCCAAATGCCACGGCCCGCTTGGCTGGCGCGTTCTAAGTGCCCCAATTTTGTCCCCGTTGTCTGCGAGCTTTGCAGCCCAAATTGAGACATTTAATTTTTGGCGGAAGGTCAGGGAAAGTATAAAGTACCAAAGGAGTTGAGTTAAAAGTGAGATTTATTGTTTGTTTGTTTTATTATTTGCAATACGCAAGCCTCCCCTCCGTTAACAGTGCGCAGCATTTACATTTACATGAGATGAGACATGAGAAAAATATATACATACACATATGTGAGGTGAATAGAGAGAATTCAAAGATGACACCCAGCTTGTTCGCCACCAATGATGGTGAAGGTAGGGGTTAGGTTTACAGGTACACTGTACAATAACATTTATTTACAAAAAGACAATCGTATTGCAATTATTTAAACCGGGATTTGTACTTCACAATCAGCTGTGCTTCAGGTGGGCATGGCACAGTCGCAATGTTCGGTGGCAATGGATCACTGCTCTGCACAGAAACGTCAAAAATTCCATATCTGTGCTTCTCTAACACAGCAACAATAAGGCCTTTCACAAAGTCGAACTGCATTTCATCATAGACTGGTTTGATCACCCATTGCTTACTTCGTTTTGAAAACACCTTAGTGTTGCGAGGCATCCTTACTTTACCCCTAGTCCTAGATTGTTCACGTCCGACATTGCTGTTATGGGCCAAAATCGGCTAGTAGAGTGCGATGTTTCATGCCCTGAAAGATAAAATGCAAGCGCTTTGGCCTGTACTTTAGGCACATATTGTGGAACACCTCCAAATCTCCTGTGTGACAGAATTCTGTCAGTCCTCTCAAATCCCTTGATAAGAGTTTTGTCGAAAACAATCTTCTCAATGGCTTTGTGTGTCGGTGAAGATGGAATCAACCACTTCTTCTTCCGTGCCTCCTCTGGGGACAAAGGGCCATGTTCACATTGGTGGAAATGTTCATTTGCTGTCCAGCGGTGAACGTTGGTACAGTGGTGCATCAGTGACTGCCATTTTTCAAGTAGTATTTCCACTGACCCCTCACAAGTTTTTGAGCTCCACCAAAGATGGTTGGTGATAGAATGTGACCACTGCAAAATACTTTCAAAACCTTTTTTTTCCCTGCAACCGAGATTTTCTTATTGATTGATTTAGCAAGATGCCATACGTCAAATTGATGTTTAATATGTGGGAACTGCTCTCTCATTGTCTTGGCAATTCAAACGTGTCTATCCGTGGCTATGAGGTCGATGTGCATTCCCCTCGATTGTAGATATTCCACTGATTTTATAAAACCTAGTTTCTCCATGGCCACTGAGGATGTACATTGTTTTACCTGCACGACCACCGAACTCACAATTTTCTTACTATCCATGTCCTGAAAGTGGTAGGTGCAGTACTTGGCAGAAAATCCAGGGCTGTCGCACTGTCCATCGCCGGCTAGCCTGAATCGTTTGCCTTCGAATGTACTTGCTAGAGACAATTGTTCAATTTTCCAAGCATCACTAATGGCCAGAAACAGATAATCACGTTGGTATGTGTAGTACAGTGCTTTAGAAATGAAATGGAGTCCCACAAACTGAAAGAAAGCCTCTAACTTTCTAAAACTGGAGCCACTAAAAAGTGATGCAGCTGCACACAGTAGATTGCCTGCTGGCAGTTTCCCCAGCATCGGTTGTGCAGACCATGAGAACCTATGATTTAATCTACAGGGGCATTTATTTTGCCGTTACTGCCTTTTATTTGACGGGTCACATTAATCAATGGCTTCCCACATACTTTCCCTCTAATGGAATGCACACATTTCAGCATACTTATAATTTCCATCAAACAACTGTCGAATACAATGTATTTGCTCTCTTTCATTAGACTGTCATCCTGCGTCAACGTTGTTTCGGCCTTTGACGTTGTGGAGATTTCAACACATTGGAAAGTAATATCGCTGATATCAAGTTCTGATGCGTCTATGGATGCTGCGGCTGGTTCATTCTCTGTCATTTCAACATCTATTACTTCAACATTGATGGGAGAACACAACAATGTCGACAGGTTTTTTGGTGGCAAATTTTTTGCGGGTGTAGATTGTGTAAATTGATCTGCAACTACTTCAGAGCTATCTTCAATACATTCAATAACATCTTCTTGTGGTGCAGCGGTCGCACTGTAGCTATGGTCCAATGCAACTTTGCTGTAGTCTCCAAACACAATTAATTCATGTTCTGGCCCTTGGACATGAGCATCTCGAGCCTGAACACGCCTCGCCTCAATTAATAGTTCCTCCATAGTGTACACGGTCTAGCAAGCCACATCTCTCATTCTCTTCACTGTCTGTATGTGTATAGTTCTGACACCCACGGGTAACTGGAGGAGAGATTGGAAAAGGGATGTTCAGTTCAAAGACAAGATGGAGTGTAGTAGAATTGACTGGAAAAAAACATAAAATAGTCCCCAGCACAAACATTTTTTTAAAGTTATGAACTGTTTGTAACTAACCTTTTTTTGTTTTTTTTCTTTGCAACTTTTTTGACTCGACCTTCAACATCTGCACGCTGTAGCTCCGATTCGTTTCCGCATGTCCTCCCTTCCTCTTGCGCTGCAACGACTATATTTTCGGTATCCGCATAGGCAGCACGGAATGAGGCTCCATCGTCTCCCTGAAACATAGTACTTTCATTACTATGTATCAAAATATTGTTAGCATAAAACACACGTGAGGACGAACACACAGGTACATCTCAATAGCCAAATACGATTTAAACATTGTGTGCAACAATCAAACGACAAGTATTCAACCAGTGATGATCAATTTCGATGGAACTGTCAGTATCCATACCTCTGCTCTGCATGGACTGCCATGAATGGTCGTATTGGTGAGGAGGCATCCGCATCTCCCTGAAACACAGTACTTGCATTCGTATGCTTTTCAATATTGGAAACACAACACACACTTGGGGTCGACGGCACAGGTACATATAAAGAGATAACCGCAAATGATGCATTGTCCAAAAGAATCAAGGAAAATCCAAATATAATCACATTTCATCGACTTATTTCAACGATTCCTTTACATCTGCATCATCTAAATGAGATTTTGTGATTGTGGTGGAAGCTCTGTCGTCTCCCTGAAACACAGTACTTGCATTAGTATGCTTTTCAATATTGGAAACATAACACACACTTGGGGTCGAACGCACAGGTACATATAAAGAGATAACCGCATATGGTGCATTGTCCAAAAGAATCAAGGAAAATCCAAATATGATCACATTACATCGACTTATTTCAACGATTCCTTTACATCTGTATCACCTAAATGAGATGTTGTGATTGTAGTGGAAGCTTCGTCGTCTCCCTGAAACACAGCACTTGCGTTAATAGGGAAGAAAGTATAGCAAATGGAATCACGTTATATGATCACGCATGATGGAGCTGTCATTATCCACACCTCGTGCTGCTGAAGAATATCTATGGATGTTGCAAATGTAGTGCGCACTTCCGAAAGCTGTTGCGCCGATTCGTATACTTGAATGTCAGGCTCTGCATCAAGTGCAAGGGTTGACGCTCCATCAACTGCCTGAAACATAGTACTTGCATTAGTGAGGATTACAATTGTGAAAACATAACACACACCTGGGGTCGACAGCACAGGTACATATCAACGGCTAACCACGAATGAAACATTGCGTAGAACAATCAAACGACATGAATTCCAGCTCTGATGATGTTGCTCGATGGAGATGTCAGTATCCATACCTCCTGATGTTGAAAAACATCTAGAAATGTTGTAGATGTGGCGGACGCTTCAGCATCTCCCTGAAACACAGTACTTGCATTAGTATGGATAACACTAATTATAACTGAAAACAAACACCAGTGGACGATAACTAAGGTGTATATCAATTGGAAAGCAGTAACCAAACATTCGGTAAAATAATTACACGATAGAATAAAACTATTACTTGACATGCATAAAACAAGTATGTAGCGGATTAGCCTAGTAAGATTACCTGATACGCGCTAGAAGTGGTTGATAACTGCGACCACGTCAAGGATGTAGAATGTTCTTGCTTCAGATTCAAGGGATAGTCAAGAAGTTGTAAAGGTCAATTAATGATTGATAATGAAATGCCAATATTAAAAATAGCCATGTAAACCGACAGAATACTTGAAAAATGCTCAATACAGCACAGTTCCCTGTCCCCATATACATACATTGCGTTTTTGGGTTATGAAATCGAAAAAGAATATATTGGTAAATGTCATTATTCAAAAAACTATACACTCATATCAATATCGAAATTATTACAAGGGATAGAACACCTACAATATCAATTAATCCTTTCGGCTACACACTACCGCAAGGCCGAAAGCTAAATCCAGACACTTGACTCACCGGTGGTGGAATGTGGACGAATAGAGTGGGAATAGCGTTTTCGCGCAATTTCCGTGTCATTCGCCGTTTATTCTTCTTTGTTACCCAAGAAGTTGTGTACATGTTCAAGGAAAAGTGCCGGCTGCAGATGCGGTATCGATCACCCCTCTTGTCCTCTAAGACTTGTTGGACTCTACTTTCCAGCTCATCCAGTGGATATCCGCAATGTCTGACCCATTCTCTTATTCGATCAACAGTTTTCGGGAATACATGCATTGTAGTTCCTTCAGATTTCGCATGGGTCTTCAAAGGGCAACCGCTAATCGAACAGGCAGGCATTGTTGATAAATCTGAAAAGTAAATATCGACATTATTATACAATCTTCAAGAGTAAAGATTTGATACAAAAGTAAATGAATCATACAATGATCAATGCAAGGTTTGTTTTGGTCGCAGGAACTATACCAGTTCATTATGTGCTGCTTAGTATTTGCATAAGTTGCAGAAATTTATAATTGATGTGACTGAAATCTGAACATGTGACTCGTCCCTTGGATGTTCTGTCTTGCACGAGAAGGAAACATGCTTACATTATAGACTGGACCCCCGAAGGATGCAATTCAATGACAATAGACACAGATGAAAATAAATAGATCTATTGATAGCATAGCAATGGAAACTCAAGTCAATAGCAATGAGACCAATGAACATAGCACTATTGTGTATTCTACTCGAAAATAGATAGAAATTTAAAAATCTGCAAAATATGACCAGGATACATGGCCTTACCTTGACCAACAAACAGTTGGATTCAGCAAGCAGAGCAGTATGTTGCGGGAGAATAGGTGGATGGCCACAGGTAGCGCACTGATGGGTATGCTCGAAGCGGTCACAGAAGTTCACGGATAGCACGACGACGAGCAGATTAGCATAGATCTCAGTGGTTCCCAGGTAGCACGTTCAGGAGTTGACTTGCAAAGCACAAAGATGTTCTCATGAGACATATCGAGTGGTTTGTAAAGTATTAGAAACTGGGGTGTGTTTGTGAATGAATGACGTATGTATGTTGTGGTATTAGGGGGGCTGCCTGCTTGAAGGGGAGGCCTGCCTGGAGACACGGGGTCTGAGGAGGCCATGTGACCGATGGCCCCTTGGCGTGGGACACCTTTTGAAGTGTACATGCAGTTTGGCACCTTGGCCTTTCGCGCCCCTGACAGCCCCCCATGCCAGCGCTCATCCCCGGGAATGAACAGCCTTTGATAGAGGGGGGTGGGATGGATGGGCCTGGGGCGTGCAGATAAGGCACAGGAAGACTGCTGAATGGAGACACACTTATGTGTATTGCAGGGGGGCGGCCTACCTCAGCAGAGGCCTGCCTGGAGACACAGGGTCTGAGGAGACCATGTGAACAATGGCCCCTTGGCGTGGTCTACTTTTTGAAGTGTACATGCAGTTTGGCACCTTGGCCTTTCGCGCCCCTGACAGCCCCCCATGCCAGCGCTCATCCCCGGGTGTGAACCGCCTTTGATAGAGGGGGGGTGGGATGGATGGGCCTGGGGTGTGCAGATAAGGCACAGGAAGACTGCTGAATGGAGACACACTTATGTGTATTGCAGGGGGGCGGCCTGCCTCAGCGGAGGCCTGCCTGGAGGCACGGGGTCTGAGGAGACCATGTGAACAATGGCCCCTGGGCGTGGGACACCTTTTGAAGTGTATATGTAGTTTGGCACCTTGGCCGTTTGCGCCCGTCACAGCCCCCCATGCCAGCGCGCATCCACCGGCACAAACCGCCTTTGATACAGGGGGGTGGGATGGATGGCCCTGGGGCGTGCAGATAAGGCACAGGAAGACTGCTGAATGGAGACACACTCTATGTGGATAGCAGGGGGGCGGCCTGCTTCAAGGGGAGGCCTGGCTAAAGACACAGGGTCTGAGGAGGCCATGTGACCGATGGCCCCTTGGCGTGGGACACCTTTTGAAGTGTACATGTAGTTTGGCACCTTGGCCTTTCGCGCCCCTGACAGACCCCCATGCCAGCGCGCATCCACCGGCGCGAACCGCCTTTTTTATCAATATACAGTATATCGCCTTTATATCAATGATAGTATATCAGTGCTTATCAATAACAAATGCCACATACCGGAGATTCTTGTGAGCACAGACCCACACTTCAACCAGTGTATTATAGTGGTCAAGACTGTATAATCCAATGGTAAATGTTAGTATAGATATATGTGTGACTTTTATAGAGACATAACCTACTGAAAGACTTTGAACAAGTGTGTTTTAGTGCATGCATTATCGAGAATATGTTATGTTAGCTTAGATAGATAGTGACCACCGTGCTTCACAGCAACCAGACCTTCACCCATTCGGAGCACAGATGTCTGACGTCCATCCTTGAATGGAGACATACTTGATTCATTTAAAAAAAATCGAGACAACCGTTGTTAAAATATATGTAGTGTTTTATTTTGTATCTTATTTTCATGACACAAAAATAAAAGACTTTAAAGATTATACAGGTCAGGTTGCAGCACAGCGAGAGAAAATCCCCTGTACTGACCGCTGTCACTCGGGAACGTTTCTCTAATGGCACGAATGGCACAGGCGGGTATCAATCTTCGAACGCGGTGTCCAAGCCTCCCGTGAAGCCACCATGTAAAGGAACGATAGGCCACCAGCCTGTACCACCTGTGAAAAGGAATGAAACAAACTGTTTTTAAATTACCAAGATAAGTTTAATAAACGTTTGTTGTCAATGACAATTCTTGTAACTAATGGCATTTTACACGGACAAATGCTATCTAGACAATGCACACTATTCAACGACTTACATGCGTTACAATGATATGTAGATGTAATTTTGGATATAGTAGAAGACCATGAAATAGGAATGGCATGACAAGCAGAGTATACTTACTCGTTACTCGGATTACGAGGACGAACAGTTGCTCGAAGTTCGTGCATAAGCACCATCATTATTCTCAACACCACCCGTGTGAGGCAGGCTGCCCTGAAGTCTGGCATCTCGGTGATGCATTGCGGTCGTGGCTCGCCTTCCGAAATGTAGGCCAGGCATCCCGAGTTTTCTCGGCAGCAGCAGTTCTCGTCCTCAGTTGGCATTAGCTCGCACCGATTGCATGTGCACCAGGTGGAGACGCCGTCCATTCGACTAGGCCCAGGCTCTTTATCTGTTGATTCGTCCTGCCAACTGCCGTCCGAATCCCCATCGTTTTCGCGTGCTTCCCTTTCCAGTAGTTCCTCCTCGGTATACTTGGGCTTGTACATGTAGGGCATTATTGTAGCCATTGTGTGTTAAACAAACTAAAATAATTTATAGCGGTGGTACTGGTATCTGTTCGCACGGGCTACAAGCGGCGAAGGTAGCTGACCAGAGCACTGAAACGAGTCACAGAATACTCAAAGTAACACAGAGAGAGGAATGGAATCGAAAATCGGCTGCTGTGTGTTGTGAAACGGTCTGTTTATACTTATTGAGGAGAGAGGCGTCCTGCCATTTCCATGGCGACACGTCATTAGCTGAAGCGCAGCGAATGTTGACACGAGACGTGCTTTGGCGTTGGGAAATGGGCGGTACGAGTCTGCTGATGACAGGCTCAGGGGCGGGGGAATTGA
Source organism: Ambystoma mexicanum (assembly GCF_040938575.1). Lineage (NCBI taxonomy): Eukaryota > Metazoa > Chordata > Amphibia > Caudata > Ambystomatidae > Ambystoma > Ambystoma mexicanum. The sequence goes on from NC_090934.1 coordinate 1,084,692,656, forward strand.
TTTAGTGCCGCAAAAGCAGGTCAGCCAGGGCGATCGGGGAAAAGATAGGATTATCAGAAAATGGCAGCTCCCTGGTGCTTGTTTTCGCGTGCGTTCAATGGACGAAAACTCGGGTAAGGTCCATAGGAAAGTTTTCTAAAATCGAGCCACTTAGGCTTAAAAAAACATGGCCGACCCGTAGGGACAATAAACATTTTTACTAGACCATGCCTTTAAGTTTAAGGTTGCGATACCACCGAACCTCGCGCTTTTCCTTAAACCATCACTCATCTGTTGTCGGACATTGTGGTTTCATCCATTTTCCTCCCGGCCGTGCTCCGTGCCTCCACAGCTGCTTTTGGGCCGCATTTCCGCCTATTGGGAAGAAAACAGAAGAGAAAACATTATTCAGGAATTAACAATACTAATGAGAGCAATGATACCAAGACAGAAAACAGAAAAGGGAAAAGACAAGAGACATTGAGAGACACTTACCATCAACCAGGGGAAAGCATAGTTGCAGCTGGACTGGACTATTACTTACCAGGGATCAGTGAAGGAACTAGATCCCATCAACAAGCGCCCCTGCCCGAAGTAGCAGGACGGAGAGCTCATCATCAATAATTAACAGGTGAGCCTTATGGGCCGATACATGCCCACAGAAATCACACCTTGGGTTGAAGGGTTACAGAGGAACAACAGTCACTGACCAGTGCACTGACGTTTTTAGCAGTGCCACCAATTGTCGCCGCCCACAGCTTATCAGCAGGGGGAAGAGACCTGACGGAGGTGATCTAACTCCTGGGAGGGCTGCACCCGTGCCCCAACGCCACCGCCGAGACCAGGTGAGCGTAACACTTGGTCCTCACAGGAACAGGGTATGCACATAAATTGCCTGGAAATCCTTGCAGGCTCCTTCGCCGTGCGATCTTTCGCCAGACACAGAGTGAATTGCTGTATTTTACTCAAGATGGACAACATTTCTGCAGTAAGATACATCAATCATCTGGGTGGCACCAAGTCAAGGCCGCTAGCGGAACTAGCCAAGGATTTTTGGCACTTCTGCCTGGAACACCACATTTCCGTCACAGCGGAATGTCTTCCAGGTCTCAGAAACGTAGTCGCAGATTGGCACTCCCGCCACCCCACCGACTACAGTGATTGGAGACTCAGCAGAGAGATCTTTTGCCGGCTTCAACGAGCATGGGGCACCATGCCCAAGTATCTCTGTGCCTCCCACCTCAACACCCATCTTTCGGAATGTTACAGCTGGAGACCGTACCCAGCAGCAACAACGACAGATGCATTCCGGCAGCAGTGGACCGGGGGAGTTCTTTACACCTTTCCCCCCCTTCACCATGATAGCCAAGACCCTGGCGAAGGCCCGTCAGGAACAGGCAGAGCTTGTCCTCATAGCCCCGGTCTAGACATCTCAGACCTGGTATCCAGTTCTTCTGTAACTTTCCTCTGATTTTCCAATCCTTTTACCCCAGTCTCCAGATCTCCTAGGGGGTCCGGCGGGCCAACGCCACCCCCTTCTCCTCAGCGAGTCATTAATTCTGGAGGCCTGGCGGATTTCAGGTCAAGATGGAGGGTCCCAGGCATCTCTCTCAAGGCAATCCGTCTCATCAAGAAGAGCTGGGCCCCCCCGCTACCTACAAGAGGTACTTTAACTCCTGGGGTGCCTGGGCACGCTGGTGTTTGGACCGAGGGCTCCATCCGGTTTCAGCACCTATAGAGAAAATGTTTAACTTTCTGGCCGCACTAATAGAGCGGGGCCTCGCCGATAGGATGGTTAACGCTTACCGCTCGGCAATTTCAGCTGGCCACGATCTCGTGGACGGCCTACCAGCAAACCAACACCACCTACTGTGCAGACTACTTAAGGACATCTGCCTACCGGTACCGCATCCGTCCCGTTACAACAGTCTGTGGGACGTTAACAGAGTGCCGAATCTTTTTCTTTCCTGGCCTCATAACAAGGAGTTCTCTCGCACTGTTCCTCCCGGTAACATCACTACGCTACTATATTTGGTCTTCTGCAGAAGAGTCTCTGATGTCAGGGTGCTCGACCTAGCAGGCAGGTCCTTTTCGCCTGACGGCATAGTGTTTCATATATCCAGGCAAACCAAATGCAATTCTAGAGTCATTTCATACCCTGCCTTTACAGAACAGCCTAAGCTCTGCCTTGTCAAGTGCTTGAAGGTCTACGAGGAGGTGACAGCGCCACTCATGGCCACTCCTAACGGCCAACTGTTCAAAGCACTTCGCAAGCTGCATAAAGTGGTTTCCGTGCCAACACTGGCGTGCTGGGTACGCTGGACGCTCTCACAGGCAGGAATAGATACTGATCTCTTTGGTGCTCACTCAGTGAGAGGCGCTATGCCATCCAAGGCCTTTCAGGTCGGAGTCCGTTTAGTGGACATCATGAGTATGGCCGACTGGGCAGGTGAGTCTATTTTTAAACTATTCTACCTGAAGCCGGTAGAGCAACCTGCATCCGTAGTGGTAAGTAAGCTTTAAACTAGCATAATGTGAGCCTCTGGTCTTCACATAGAATAAAGATTTTCCAGAACAACTTCCTTAGAAAGTCTTAATTCTATTAAAGACACGTAGGCGAGCATTATCCCGCCCGACTAGAGAAATACAGGGCGCGTACCACGCTTGTGTGCAGTTGTGCTAGGTCTTATGCAAGCGATTAATTTATTGTATTACATGCCATGTATGGTTTGCCTAATGGAATACTGTTTTCTCTCCCGCCCTTGTATACTGAATAGGGTTAATATTTACATCAGGTAACCCTTGACTCTTTCTGGTCTTTCCTAGTGACTTCAGATAAGCCAACCTGATAAGCCTTGGATCTCCACAGATGTCCACTGCCGGCAAATACAGCTGTTATATTCTTCTTCTTGGTTTGGTTCAAAGTTAGCAGCCTCGAAAGATGAGGGGGATACACTATTGGTCCCTATTTGGAGGAATTTACCTACTGTTATTGGAGTACTGGTGTCACATGTTTAGTGACCTTTCATGAACTTGGACCTAGCTTGCTGGAAAATGGGGTTTCTTATTTTCAGTGACTGTTCACTGTGGACTGGAAATTATATAATGTGAATGTTTTCAGTTTAATGTTGTTATTGTAGGTTTTTCTGCACCCTGACTATGCAAAGATGTCATCATCTGGTTTTTTTGGGGTGCATCAAAACTTGCTGCTGAGCTATTTCTATGGAAGTGAATAAAGAAAGAGAAGCATAATGCTTGCCTCTGTGTCTTTAATAGAATTAAGACTTTCTAAGGGAGTTGTTCTGGAAAATCTTTATTACGTATTGCAGAGATGATGTATTTTTACTGGTTCCATGTGTTAATAACGAATAAATAAAAACTTAAAATTAATTTAAAATAACTGGAAAAAAATGTATCTCTTTTTTAATTTGGAGTTCTCCCCTAACCTCCATTTCCCTAGCTCCATTAGCCCCTCTAACACTTTTTAATCCCCTACCCCAACCCCGACATATATTTGTAACCAAAAATACGAATTCTTCTAGCTATTTATTTTTCGTTATAATCTCTGTATACCCTTTTTACCATTATCAATTTCGAGGTGGTCGCAGGATGAGCCATCAGACAAGCGTTACCCAATTAGAAATCTAACCCCTATAGAATATATTTGTAATCACCCCAATAAGCCAATCCCATAGGTTTTGGCAACTAAGACTACAGTATGTCAGTTATGACAAATGTTGAATATATAAATCATTGTTTTTTATGTAACCAGCGAGAACGCCAAGAATTCCAGGCTTTGTATGCTGTCCCTGCTATATTTTGATAACAAAAAAAGCTGGGTTTTGCATTGCACTCTATTTCCGTTATGGAGTATGGTTTGAACTGGCTCCAGAACCTCTGTCTAATTTAGGACTTTCCACGCCATCAACACGTCGCTGATGCCGCATGTCCTGGTTTATCCAGGTGTACTGTAATACTTTCCAGATTCTCTTGTGGGTTGAAGTTTGCTTTGCCAACGGCAGTTTTCAGCATCCGATATTCTCTGCATGCACCTTCCTCCATGTTGTAGACTCATTTCAGCTTCTGAACCGGGATTCAGGATCCATTTTACTCCGTCTAAATACCATGCTGTCATAAACAGGATTGTCCTTCACGTTCTCACCACAATATTAAGCCAAATGGATGCATGCCTCGATTTGAATGGGTCTTGACCCACTGTCTTGGACATCCCCATTCAAAAATTCAGTACATGTATAGGATTCCTTTTCGTCTCTGAATAAAGACGTTAATAAAGTCTTGGGTTCCAGAGGGCAGACCATATTTGATGCCACAATTTTTCATTAGGTTTATCTTCCAGGAAGGGTAGAATAAACAGGGTAGCCAGATTCTAAATGATAGGCTGCAAAATGAGGTACATTCATCCCTCCCTTATCACTTGGCAGATGCAATTTCCATAACTTAATCCATGGCGGTTTATTATCCCATTGGAAGTTTTGGTTAATGGGAGTTTTCATCGAAAACATTTAGTCGTGTAGCAGATTATGGTGCAAATTAGCTATACAAAGTGATCGTATCGAGATTCCTGTGCGCATATGGCTTATATATTATATAGTACAAGAGGATTGGGGCATGTGGGGGGGTCCCCCGCTCCTCTTGAGCAGTATAATGGGAGTGGGGGTGTCCCCGGCTTCGAATGGAAGGATTGCGGGGGATAGATGACAGCTAAACATGAAGCGGTTTGGAAAATTTCATCTAATGAAATTGAACACAATGTGCAATGGTGCCATTGTGTGGAATTTAACAGTATTGTAAGAGGACATTTCCAGAGTTATAGTACTTCTATGCGCAACGCGATACAAGCATTTGGTATGCGGAAGTAAAGTGACAAATTTGGACGCAATGAATTCACCCTAAACCATTTTTTGTTTCAGCTTGTCCTGCGCCACCCATGTTTCTCCGCTCCAAGATAGAGGGATCATCACTAGAAGGTAGTTCACTTCGGGGCAGCAGCAGTCACCTTCAGTGCATTCTCATTACCCTATAACGTTAGGTTCAATTTCGTCCACCATTCTAAATCTAGTGTCAACTTCGTCATTGTCATGTTTATATTTTCTTTCCTCAATATACCCGAGTCACTGGTGAACCAGACCGCTAGGCATTTCATTCTCTTGGGGCATCAGTGAAATCACAGGAAAGGGGCACCAGCATAACTTCCGATTTCTGCCAATTAATCTTGTAACCAGAGATTTTCCCAAAGCACTCCATCCTTTTCAGCAATGGCAGAAGGTAATCTGTCGAATTGCCAACAGCAAATCATCCTTATAGAACCACAACATCTGCTCCATTCCACCAAATTTCACTCCTCTAATCCTGCAAACTTCTCTTATAGAGATTGCTAAAGGCTCCATCTGTCAACCTATATTCGCATAATATCATCTGATCATGAACATTGGCCTAAGCGCATTCGCATTTGTACTGAAAACCGCACTTAAAACAGACTTGAATAGAGTTGACCCCGTCGCCATCTTAGAACCATCCGCCATTTTGATTCTAACTCCTGCTTTGTGTCCTAAAATGGTAAATTGTGCTTTCAGCTGCAGCAGAGCTGAATGAACTTTGAACTATGTCAACATTGAGGCTGCTGAGAGCAGAATGTTTGTCCTGAGCTAAGAGGCCTTGGAGTCCAATTGAACCTCAATTCAAGTGTTGTCTACAACAATAGCTTCATCTTTATACAAACACTGGAACTGAATGTTGAACAACTAAAACTATGTGCCTTTGCAAGAACCCATTGAATTTGTTTCTTGAACTGGACTTACTTTAAGCTCAAGAACAAGGAAAGATCTACATGGCCGAACAGAAGTTTGCCACCATTGTACTCAATCTATAGAAACACATGTTTTAAACCTAAAGACAATATTGACATATTTGTGAACTGAGCATGAACCCTTTTTGTAACTTATAAGTTTGGAGAAGGGCTGGACAATGACCGGGGCTGTGTATAAACAATGCATGCTTTGTGATGCCCAGCACTCTCTCCCCTCACGGTGTCTACTGGTACACACTGAGGTGCTTGAGAGACAGATAGCTATCTGAACTTTGATTAAAAAGTATACTTATAACTCTGAACTCGTGATGGGTGTATTTCATTTTGGTGGTACTAAGCCTCGATATATCATTTGGTCTTTCAGATGGCGCTCAAATAGGGACCCTCAAGATTGATGTCACCTCGCTGAACAAGGAGACCTGGCTATCGGACCAGGATCGGAGAGTGAAGGGGCCTCTTGTATGAGATGCGACACCTCAACAGTACTGCACGATCCGATCCCTGGACGTTGAGCAAGCGGTTCGAGAGGACATCTTGACAAGGGTCCCCGTATCAAGACGGGCTCTTTGCCGAAATCACCAACCACGACGATTCTTTGTAATCTGATCGGACCTCATTTGTTTTGAAAGCAGGTGAGTCATGCCCCCGATTCCTAAGAATCCTGATATTGGTCGCAGATTTGCACTCGTGAGTACAAACGACATCAGGTAACACCAGTAATCTGACATGCCTGGGAAATTGTCATCCTGTTTCAGGGTATTATTCTGCAGAGATAGACAATCTTTGGGACGAGGCCAACCGGCGCCACCCTTTGTGTCGCCGGCTTGTTTAATGTACTGTAAGTACGGCCTAAATAGTATTGTATCTAATGATATTTGGCACAGACAAACTAGACATGTTTCCGAACTTCAGTGGCCAGTTCATGGTAGTTTTGAAATTGCCCGTTTAGAGTATTTAGAATCTATATTGTTGAAGAAAAAGGCTATGCCTGCAGCATTTCATGCAATTAAAGATTGGAGAAAGGAAGCTATGCAGCAACTCAGAAGTAAAGAAAAGCATGCACGTAGGCACATGACTAATGCTGAAAAAGCACTATTGTATGAGCAACAGAAGCAGTCTGAATCTTTTAGAAGTAGGGAGCTGGCTTTTTTCACTTGATGTGCAGAAGATATATCCGTCTCAGGATTTTCATTCCTCAGATGAACTGATTAATAAACTGTTAAATGAACGTAGAAATGTTATCACTGCACCTCCTCCTTATCTGCCTCCCCCTGCTGTTGTGCCTCCTCCTGTAGTAGTTCCTCCTCCTCCTGCTGTTGTTCCTCTTCCTGCTGTTGTTCCTCTTCCTGCTGTTTTTCCTCTTCCTGCATCTCCACCCTTACCGACAGTTGCTGTTCCCTTAATTCCGTCTCCACCGCCAGCAGTAGTGTCTCCGCTACCTATTGTACAAGATTTGTCTGAACTTTCTTTTCCAAGTGGGTCTGCCCCACTTGTAGTGGTTGAAGGGGCGGGAGCTGATTCAGGAATAGTGACTCGTGGTACAGTATCTAAAGCTAGAAACAGAATTGTATACACAGGCTAAAAAAATATATGTAAGAGGGTTAAGAATCAGCCGTTTTAGTTGCGGTTTCTGTTCAAGAAAGTATTCCCGAAAAGACTATTTTGATAGAGGGGAGGGGAATGCATTTGGCTGATATTTGGAGTGATTTGACGGACATGAATGTCCCACAGTGGTTGAGGGATTTGAATGTCCTTGCCCACTAAAGGGACACTGCGGAGAAAGTACATGAGCATGTTGAGAAGGTATTTGAGTTTAAAAGGGGAGCTAGATTGGTTACAGGAAGATGAATTTGATGGTAATAGACTGGAAGCCTCATGTAAAGAAGCGATTTCTTCCGCCATTGAAACCAATGAGTGAAGAAATGCACGTTTGCACAAGAGACGCTCTTAGATGGGATTTCTGATGTTTCAATTTCTCCCATTGAAGTGCATGACAAGTTTAGTCAGTATGCTCCGGCTATGCAAAGGAAAGTGTTACAGGTGATGGTAGAGTATCTACAAGATGGGTTTTTGAAGAGACATGTTTGTTGTCCCGCAGATTTGATGGTCATTCTCGCCTGATACTGCTTTGACTACTTTGTCACTTGATTTAGCTTTGTTGCGTAATAAGCGTTCAGAATTACCTACCTTACAATTGCCAATGAGAGAGGTTCCTCCGACATTTGTTCCGAAATTAGAAATTCCAGCAAATGCCGCAGCAGGCACACCAGCAACTACTATTGAAGCACATTATGTCTCACAGTTTTTTCCATGTCCCATTTTCTAGACAGGAAGTGAATACCATTAGACAAACGATTCCAGATATTAGGAAGAATCCAACAGGTTTTTATAAAGAAATTGAATCTGTCTTGCATTCATCAGTTTTCACGCTGAGTGATATAGATTTGATGTTTCCGTGATCCTTCCTGACGATTTATGGAAGCAGATTAGAACTGTAGATGGTCAGGCAGGGATGAGTGATACATGGGTTAACTTGTTGCGAATAGATGGGGAAAGGAATGCTGGTGAGAGACTGCCACTGGTGATACTAATATTGCCAGACAGAATAGTAGCTAAACTAAAAACTCTGGTTCCGGAGAAAAGAATTATATGGTACAAGCTTACGGTTTGTGTACAATGGAAGTCAGAGGGTACAACTGAGTATTTTAAGAGATTTGAGCAAGCATTTTCAGACTTTAGTGGTCAAGATTTGAGTACGGAGTCAGGGAAAAGGCTATTTGTAGACAAGTATGTACGCGGATTATTGCCTGAAATTCAATCACAGATAATGACTTCTGAAAGTGCTTGGAAAGCAAAACTACAATCTGAAGTATTACATATGGCTCAGTACTATGAAAATAGAGTTAATTCAGAGAAGGAAAGAGTGGAAAAGAAGAAGTGAGACTTGAAAACTAGAGTACTGTTGCAGCAGATCGCTAGAGGAGCCAGAGGTGGGAATACAGTTTAGAGGCCAATTTAAACCACACAGTAATATGCAACTGGGTCCTGTACACATGAACCAATGTGCCTATTGCAGAAAAGGTGGTCATTGGCGAGCACAATGCCCAAATCGAATAGAAATATGGTGTCATGGGTAGACGATCCAGAGGCCGTCCTGGGATAAGGGGACCTGGTAGAAGTCAGTTCGCTCAGAATCAACAGTCACCTTCACAGGATATTCAGCAACATAGTGTTAATAGTGGGAACATATTTGATAATCCTTCCACTGTCTATTTTTCCGAGGATCTTGGATTTGTTGATATACTGTTCCGTTAGGACAGCTGAAGGAGGGTCTGGAACCGGTACCTATTCCAGTCGATCAGAAAGGGCGCTACGTTGAAATAAAGGTGGGGAATAAGGAGCATCTATTTTTGATAGATACAGGAAGTGTTCTATTAATCATTCGCAGGTTCCAAATATTCAGGGCAGAGTAACATTTCTGTAGGGTTCTCTGGTACACCAGTGGTTCATCCCGATTTCACTGGGACCATTTACTGATTCATGTCCATTTCTTTTGAGAACAAATTGTGGTGAAAATTTGTTGGGATTGAATTTGTTGAAAGAATGCTGTAATTTACTGTTCTCCAGATGGAGTGTATTTAACGATTTTGCCTCAACAAACTTCCGTTCCACAATTTTTGTCTGGACCTTTACCACCTGAATTGAATAAGGTTCCAACATGTCTATGGGCAGTTAATGACAATGGGCCTCATTACGAGTTTGGAGGTAGCCATGCCGTTTTTAGCGGCATGGCTACCTCCAAACTCGGGACCGGGTCCCGCAAAAGGGGATTTACCGAGCCATTCCGACCTTCGAGGGCCCGGTAATTCCCATTCGCGGGACCCAGACCAAGTACGTCCCCATTCGCATTTGAGCCCCCATAGTGCTCAATAGGAATGGGGAGGATGCTAACAACGGCCCCGTTGATGACGGGGCCGTTATTAGTATCGTGTATTGCTAGCAGGTCCTGCTGTGCACGTCTGGTCCGACCAGGCGTCCAGAGCTGGACCCGCTGCAGGACCCGTAATGTGGCAGCCCACTATGAACGGTGCCGGTCCCTTACCAGCACCGTTCATACCGTGGTCGCAATCGTAATGAGGCCCAATGACATTTTACAAATTGAATCAGTTAAAATTGTATTGAAGCCAGGTGTTAATTTACTGCGTATTCCGCAATATAAGATTCCGGTTGAAGGTGAGCAGGTTTTGAAGAGTATTATTTCTGATTTTGTACACATAGGTGTGATTGAGGAAATTGCAGGGAGCGTGTCTAATAGTCCGATTCTACCTTTGTATAAGAAAGGGGATAATGTGATTCCTTTTTGCTTCATTAATGACTTACGCGCTATTAATACGGTTGTTGCTCCACAGTTTCCGATCGTACCTGATGTTACTGCAATATTGATCATGATTCCAGCCTCAGCTACTCATTTTAGTGTTGTGGATTTAAAGAATGCCTTTTTCAGTATTCCTGTACATGTTGACAGAAGATATTTGTTCTCGTTCACCCTAAGAGGACACTTGTTTACATTTACTCGTGTGCCACAAGGGTACACTGAGATTTCAAGCATTTATAGTGGCGCATTGAAGGAACAGCTTGATACACTTGAGTTGCCTTCTACGCGCACGTTGTTACAGTATGTAGACGATTTGCTTCTAGATGCGGACTCCCAAGTTGCTTGCGAGGAGGGCACCGTGTTGCTACTTATTCATTTATCAGAACATAGTCATAAGGCTTCATTAAAAAAGTTTCAGTATTGTCAACAGGAGGTCGCCTATTTAGGCTACCTCCTGTCAAAGGAGGGAAGAAGACCGACACCTGAACGGATACAAAGCATCTCTAACATGTCTGTCCCAAAAACACAGAAGGAGGTCAGAGCCTTAATAGGTATGGCTTCATACTGTAGACAGTGGATCCCACATTTTTCATTAATGATAAAACCTATGTTGGCATTGACAAAGAAGGGCATTTCTTTGCCTTTACCGTGGAACATGGATTGCCAGAAAGCTTTTGATCTGCTCAAGGCTACGTTGTGTTCAGCGCCAGTTTTGGGCACACCAAATTATGAAAAGATCTTCGTATTATATGTGCATGAATGTTAAGGATGTGATTTGGCTGTGTTAAAACAGGAACATGGGGGTAAAGAAATCGACCATGCGGTTGAATTTCCTCCACGTTAGACCCTGTTGCATGCGCTTTGCCGAGATGTTTGAGAGCTTTTGCTGCTGCTGCTGCATCTGTAAAACAAAGTGCCTGTATGGCTCTGGGTCACTCTTTTATCCGTGATGGTACCTCACTCTGTAGACGTTGTACTAAACAGAACGCAGACACAACATCTCACATCAGCACGACTAACTAGGTACGAGCTGATTTCATTTGCACCGCATATCCAAATTAAGAGGTGTTGCTCATTAAATCCAGCTGAACTATTGCCTCTTCTGCAAGAAATTGATTGCACTGACAAAATGTCACATGACTGCTTCTATACCACAGAACAAGAGACTAAGCACAGAATTGACCTAAGCGATACACCTTTAAAAAATCCACAAGGGGAGCTGTTTTGCGATGGCTCCTGCTTCAAACGTCCGGATGGTACATCCACTGCTGCCGACGCAATCACTACATTAAGCACTATAGTGGAGACCAAACGAATTCTGCATAATTCTGCGCAGGCCGCAGAGATTATTGCATTGATTAGAGCTTTTGAACTTTCTGAAGGGCTTAGTATGAATATATTCACATACAGCCAATATGCCTTCTGAGTAGTGCACAACTTTGGTCGACTATGGGCTGAGAGGGGTTTCTTGACCTCGCATGGAACTAAGATACAGCATGGGCCTCTAATAGTTAGACTACTTTCAGCACTTGCGCTTCCTACAGTTAGCAGTAATGAAGCACGCAGCACACCAGAAAGTAACAGACGATGTGGGAAAAGGAAAAGCTTTTGCTGACAGAATAGCCAAACAGACTACCACAGATTTGCATTCCAAAATGTATGTGTTGAATGCAACAAAAAGGGTCACTAACACTTGTGTGATAGATGAAGGAATTGGTTGCTGTTAGGGAGAATTCTCATACTATGGTTAATTTCCCTTACCCATAGAGTCCCCCGCAGCTTTGCTGGATTTGAAGGGTTTGTTTTTATTACCTGCTAAGAGTGAGACTCTTTTTCCCACTCTTAGGCATTTCTGCTGTGTGTGTTCTAGGCTATTTTTGTGTTTAATGCCTATGGGATTTTCTCTCCCCCATAGGAACCATCTTTATTCACATGTGTTACACAGCACCATCAGTGCAGTGACACCGGGGTGTCTTAGCGACCCCCAAACATATACTCCATACCCTGGGACTGACTACTGCCTTTACTAGTCGATTTTTATTAACTTAACCAGTACAACCCATCTTACTATGGAGGTACTGGAAGGGGTTAATGGTTTTTCCCCTATGTTCATTTTCGAGGGGGTACCTTAAAGTCCCTCTCTCTAAGGTTTCTAGCTGGTGGCAGTGGTTACTACCGTAAATATTCGACCGCAAATATTTCCCTGTGGGATTTTCCCATAGTTCGAGGCTACCACTTTTTCTGCCAGCCTCTAACATACCGCCGGTGCATTTTAAAATTAACTTTGCTCTGGTAGGTTTCATTTGCCAGAACTTTAACATACCTTCTTTCTCGTGTTTTTGCTACGATCCTAACCCAGGTCGGGGATCCTTTGTTCGTCTGTTTGGCGGGCTTCTTCCCAGAAGCCCTCCTTCCAGTGCCACTGAGTCTGGGGTGGGTCCATTGTGTGGGAGGGGGAGTAGGACCCCTGGACAGAGTTGCTGCAGCAACTCAGGTCGCACTCTAACCTGATAAGCTGGAGGGTCTCCCGCCAAGAAGACCACTCCACTGTGTGAGTGACAGCTAAGCTGTATGAATGGGTCTCTTTCTGCATAAGAGCAGGGTCCTGAGGACTGGAAGAGCAAGACGGCGCCACTGGAACTACGGAACGGAAGGGGAAAGAAGCCACAGACACCTTCAGCATCTACACCACCGGTGAAGCCCTGCTGGATTGTCTCACCACTTTTCCTCCACACGACGAGAGGAGATCTTCATCGAAAGAGCCTTCTTCCCTTGAGCTGGTGGGAACAACCAGTTCTCCCATCGCTTCTCCGGACTTGCCTTGGTCGAATCGACAGTGCCCAGTGCTTGGAGACCGGATAGCCAGGCAGCTATCGACCCGGACCGCGATTAAAAGGAGCGTACCATTTAATCTTTGTTTGGCAGCACCGCGGTTGGTTTCATCCCTGGGTAGTGCAGTGTCTCAAACCTTCCTCCATGACGAGAGCCCCTCTTCCTCTGCTGGACCCCTCGACCCGTAGGAACTACTAGGAACAACCGCCACTGCAGGAGCCACTTCTTCACTTTTAAGGTACATTGTTCCGCCAGGCCGCCCTTTCTTCGCAGTAGTGCTAAAGGTGTTTTAAATCCTTTTCCTACCGTTGGGTTGGACGCCCCTCTCTCAACATTGTCTTTCGCTTTCTGCATCCACCTTTTCAACATTGTTAACCAAAGACTTGACTGCAGCTAAAAGAACATTTTGCTCCTGGGCACTTGCCCTGTACCACTAACTCTGGCACAGACCTACTGACTCTGGTCACATTTGTTAGACCTGCTTTCTCGAGATTGATTCTCCCTTTGAACTGTGTGGTGCAACCCTGTCTTATAATTACCCTTTCCTTCCCACTACATAATCATTGTGAAATTCCATTTTGCACAGTTTTCATTTGAAGTATTGCCTATATTGATGTACTGTCTTGCTGAACTGGTTCACAACTGATAGGAAGTGTTGCTAGGGGGAATAAGAACCTATTTCTAGATAACTTGTGTTTTCCCTCCCTTGTGAGAAATTGCTAGAGGATCCCTTGTGTGTAGTTGTCACTGTGCCGTTTTGCTCAGTTTTCACTCTGGTTCACTTGGTCTTCAATTTATATAAGGCGTGTGTATATTTTTCTATTGACTTAATTTAACTTGCTTGATACTTGTGATGCATGTGTTTGCTTAGAAGTGTATAAAATATGTATATATATACTTTTTAAATACAAAGCTTTGGTCAGTGTTTCCTTGTGCCATAGTACAGTAGGCCTATTGTGTAAACCCTGAATACTGCTCATCTCCCTGTTGAGATAAGTCTGAGTGCTCAGCCACAGCTACCAACTAAATCTTTGTGGTACAGACTGATACCAAAGGGGATTTATTGCTCTCACCTGTAGTCCTAATCTGGTGTAGTGCTCTCTAAGGGAACTGCACTGGATTCTGCCTAACAGTTGCATAAAAGAAATTCAGGCTGGCGCTACTCCAGATGAAATGAAACAATGGGCTGACGGTCCAGCAAGTTTGGATGATGATGGTGTTAGGGAGAATTCTCATTCAATGGCTAATTTCCCTTACCTAGTGAGTCCCTCAGCAGCTTTGCTGGATTACTGGAGTTATTTTCTTCACTTGGTAATAGTGTGAGCTTTTCCCCCACTCTTACCAATGTTTTGCCATGTGTATTCCATCTGTTTTTGTGATTGCGGGCTCTAGAGTACACCACTTCAGTAGCCCCCTTCTTTTGTGTGTTACACAGCACCTTCAGTGCAGTGACAGAGGGTTGTCTTTTAGACTTCCCACCGACTGCATTTCTGGGGCTGACTAGCATCCCCCAGAAAAGGGTAAAGTTGCCATTAACTTTACATAACCACAGATCCAGTACACCCCATCTTACATGGAGTTTTGGAAAGGGTTACTCCTTAGCCCTTTTTATCTGCTTCTCTTAGAGCCTTGTTTTGCTCTAAACATTTAGACTTGGCTGGTGACAGTGGTATCTAACCTAACTTTTCTATTGCGTTTATACTATATAAACGTGGTATTGGTTTAGGCTATTTTATTAGTCTCGAACATAAACCCACTTGACCAAATACTTTTTCTTTTGGCTCCGGTCGGGTTTTTTCACCATTTCTTTTTGTTAAAGTCCTTCTTGTGTTTTACTTTGCGCGGCAGTCCAGGTATGCCTTCTTTGTTCACTGTCTTTTGGCGGGCTTCTGCCAAGAAGCCCTCCTCTAGGCGCCTGGGTTGTTTAGGTGGCTGAATGTGAGGGAGGGGTGTAGTCACCCCCTGCACAGAGTATCCTAGGAAACCCAAGTCGCACTTTGCCATGATTGACTGAGGTGGTTGGACAACCCCCCTGCTGCGTGATTGACAGCCAGGCTGTCCGAATGGGGGATTTTCGCATAAAAGGCAGGACTCTTGGGCTGGAAGTCAGAGTCGCCACTGGAACTACAAGGAACCGAAGAGAAGCGGAGAAGAAGACGGCTGCTGCAACTATCTCGTCCCGGTGAAGCCCTGCTGCAGTCCTGAGCTATCTACCCTTCGACGACCAGAGAAGATCCAGTGCGGAGTCTTCTTCCCTTGAGCCTGGTGGGGTCAACCAGCTCATCTTCCACAGCCAGAGGATCCTCTTCTTGATTGAAATTGCTGCACACTGCTGTAGTGGTCTGGATAGCTATCTGAAGAGCCTCTCCTGTGTTTAAGGAGCGCACCTTTTATTGACCGTCGCTGCTGCTAGCTTCATCCCTGGGTAGTGCAGACCGGTCCAGATGTCCATCTTGCAAAAACTCCAGGAACCGTTGGTCTGCAGGAAACTACTAGGAACAACTGCCGTGGCACCAGCTTCTTCCTTGAATAAGGTACTGTGTTCTACTTCGAGGAGCTAGGGTGAATCCCTTTTCTCCTCCTCCAAGGCTTGCCCTTTCCCTCCTTCTTATAACTTTTGCTTCCTCTGTTGACAATATCGAAGTACTCCTGGCAATGTTGAATCGTGAACTGTCCGACTGTGTGATCCTCGACAACAGGAACCCTGTTCCACTTGACAATGGCCCCGGCCTTTTGACTCTTGAATTCCTGTCAACTTGTATTCTCTGATTCTGTCTGCTATGAAAAAAAGTATTGCCTATGATTTTTGCCCCCAACTCTCTCTGGTTAACTCTGGTGCTAAGTGTGGTTTTTCCCCAGTAACATTTCTTGCCGCGGATACGCGTATCTTTAGTAAGACCAAATTGTCATTACTGTCAAAAAGTGATTGCATATGTATTCCCGGTAACGTCTTTTGTTTCACAACACTGGTCCATTAAAACATAGGGTACTTGCCTTCAGTTATACTGTACCAAGTGAATTGGTTGGTTGTATTGTATATACGTGTCGTTTTTAATTAATAGAAGTGTTGTGTTTATAACAAATGGTTTAAAAATAAATGTACTTCTATTTTTTACCTGAAACCTTGAGTCAGTGTTTGCTTGAGTCACAGTCATTTTGGTCCCTTTGTGTAATCTCTGCTACTGCTCATATACTCTTGAGATAAGCCTGGCTGCTCCGCTACTGCTACCACTTTAACATAGTAGTTTTGTACCAAAGGTGAACTTGTATTACCACTTGTAGTCTTAATTGTGTGTAGTGGTCCCGAAGGGCACTGCACGGGATTCTGCCTAACAGAGGGTTGTTACGTAGATAATGAAAAGCAAAAATGGATGCTACCCCAATGGCTATGTTACCCCTATGGTGACAATGGCTCATTGTCCAACACACATGTGCCAAAAAGATTGGCAGTGTGGTTGCCAACCTGGCAAAAGAATGGGTGGAAGATTCATTCAAAAGAGTTGTGGGGAAAAGAACTGTGGAAAGATATTGCAGAAATGTTATCATAAAGTGAAGTCACTGTGTAGCATGTGGACGCGCATTGTGCCACAGACTCATTAGAACGTTGGTTTAATTCTGTTGCAGACTGACACACCAAGATTTCATCTGTGGATGCGGAGGCTCAGGAAGACGATATGGAGGCTTTGGCCAAATGGGCTCACCAGAAATGTGGGCACCTTGGAGAAAAGGCTACTATCAGGTGGGCACAAGCTCGAGGAATCAGTCTTCCTTTAGAGGTAGTGAAAACGATCATTTTGCAATGTCCAGTGTGCCAACACCAACAGCATAGACCTATCCCTCAGATTGTTCGGGGTACATTGCGAAGAGGAAAACTACCAGGTCAAATTTGGCAGATTGATTATATCGGTCCCATGCCAATCAGTAAAGGTCGTCAGTATGCATGCACTATTGTGCATACCTACTCAGGATATCTGATGGTTTTGCCGTGCAAGCTTGCAACACAAATGAACACCATCAGGTTGTTAGATGAGATCATACTACATTATGGAGTGCCTTTGCAGATTCAAAGTGACAATGGGTCACATTTCAAAGGCAAACTAATACAGGAGTACTTCCAGGAAAAGAGCATTGAGTGGTCATACCACGTGCCTTATTACCCTGCTGCTCCAGGGCTGATTGAATGAATGAATGGGTTGTTGAAAGAACAGCTACGCAAATCTGGAGATGGCAATTTGGCAGGCTGGCGTGATCGTGTGTTTGATGCGGTTCAAGTATTAAACAATAGGCCTGTGAATGAGCATGAAACTCCTTTGATGCGGCTAATGACTCCTACTTTACAGATTCAACCCAATTCAGTCAGAGAAACCTTATTGTACTGGGAAATTACCCTGGGTTCTTTAGCTCCCTATCGGGCAACTCCAGAGTCAGCAGGAGTAGACTTGCATTCCCATGAAGAAATCAGATTAGACCCAAGAGGGATTGTTGTAAATGAAACAGGGATTGGAGTACAAATTCCCCCAGAGCATATGGGATGGATTGCCCCTAGATCTGGCTTAGCATTGAAGGGAGTTCAAGTGTTGGGAGGGGTAATTGATGCTGATTACCAAGGCAAGATCAAAGTCATCCTGATGAATAGTAGGGACCAATTGTTATCGATCCACAAGGGTGATCGGGTGGCCCAATTGATTATTATTCCTGTTAAATTGTCCATGATTAAGAAGGGGGAGCCTCCTACAGTGTTAACTACCTGTGGGTATCGTGGTTTTGGCTCTTCAGACAGTATGGTACCGGGTGGGAAGGTGTGGGAGGAAAGGCCAAGTGGCCCACCAGTGCCCGCAGATGTCATTGCATCAGGCAAAGACCAAGTAGTTTTAGTGATGGAGCCCAGTAGAATGAAATGGCAATATGTGCCCCCAGACAAATGTTACCTGAGAGAGTGCTGTACAACACTGATATCTCTTTTCTGGGTTTGCCTTGCAGATTCTGTGTCTGGCTGGTGTAATTGTGGTACTAAATGGACTCCATTTGGGAGAGTTAAACAGCATGCTGCTACCAACGAAAAATGTCACATCTGTGCCAGTGATCAAGGGGATACTGATAGTGATGAGTAATGTCCAAAAGCAGCCTCATGCCGATGCCGAAAAGCCAGCCAGACCGAAGACATGGATTTGTGAAATGCGGCAAACACGTCAGGAGCAAGTGAAAACAACCTTGATGCCAATCATGCGAGAGGCATCTGCAGGACGGCGAAGAGATTCTCCCATGATTACGCAAACAAAGAATATGTTGATATATCTAGCACAACAGGTGCTCAACATAACACACTTTTGTCTTACTGATGTGCCCAATGCTGAAGCCTTACTAACTACGTTCTTAGTAGCAGTGCCGACGCCTGTTCCAGTTCTAAAGCATATTTTCGGCGTCACCCACAATGATTCTTTGGTTCAAGATTCTGATATTAGGCAATCTTGCTCCGTCTATGAGTACTGCAGGTTTTGCCAGGAAACCGATCGCAAATGGAGAAATTTGACACATGTTATTACCTATAATATAACCCAAGGTGATGTATGCTACATTATGACATGCAATGCACAAGAAATTGGCAAATGCCAACAGCTCGATTTAACCAAACAGCAAAATTATACAATGTTTGAGCAACGATTATGTTTGCGAGTGGCACACACATGTACCAGTGTAAATAATACTATGTCTTGTAATCATACAGTGATAGCTGCCAGTCATTTGAATCGTGTGAAACTTCCAACAGGATGGCTCTTTTCATGTTGCAACATCAAATACACATATATTCCAGCTAACATTTCTGGAGGTCCATGTGCCTTAACTCAATTAGGACTAATGATGTTCCCGTTACACCCAGCGATAACTCGAGGCAAAAGGTCAACTTTCGAGTCTGTGGGTCTTTCTCCCGATTGTGATTCACATGTACACTTGTTATCAGAAGCTGAGGTTCTAGCATTAACCCTTTCATTATTGGGAGTTTGGGGTTTAGCTGCTGGGGGTTACACATTTTTGATGAAATTAGCATGTTTAGTAGTCAAAGGCCTTAATCATACTTCTCAGGCATTAGAAGAATTACTCCTTGATGGTCATGTTATTAGAAAAGCAACTTTGCAAAACAGAGCTGCTGTTGATTATCTATTGCTAAAGAATAATTTAAGGTGTAACGCAGTTGAAGGTATGTGTTGTTTCAATCTAAGTGACCATTCACGATCCATTGAAAGTCATATTCGAGGTTTGAGGGATCTCATTTCTCAAGTGTCCCAAGATCGTACTGGGAATTGGTGGGATTGGTTATTTTCATGGATTCCTGATATTGGGGGTACACTACGTTACGCTTTTGCTTGCATTTGCATTATATTAGCTATTATAATAGCTTGTTGTTGTTGTATTCAATGCATTCCTAATTTAGTTTTAATATTTTGTCGGTTTCAGAGACCGGCTCCTCTGCCACTGGGCTATGGAAGGTAAATATCCAAGGGTGGAATTGTTATGCTTGAACTAAAATGGCGCTGGTGCGCAGTGCATTCTGGGAGCGCTCGGAGCCATGATGGACATTTACATCATGCCGCAGTGAAAAGCTGCACGCATTTTGCTGAGAGTTAGATTCACGGTGCTGAAGAAAATATGCTTTCCAAACCTGGTATGCAGTCAAGGACATTTCTGCTGGGAAAGCTAACTTTGTTATGTCTTGTTATGAGCTACGGGACTGTTTTTCATGGTGCTTGTTTTTAGAGGAGGGAGGCACTCTGCTCCTCGAGGGTACGGTCGGTTGACCCAGCTGGCAACCAACGGCTGCTCATCAATGCGCAAGTGCGTTGCCAGAAGGTTCGAGAAATCGCCACCCCTTTTCGAAGTGTGCATACATGCGGACCCGGGTGGTCGGGTGGGACTTCAGCCGGAGGAGGACGCTTTCATCCGGCATACCTGTGGGCTGTTGTGCTCTCGGCCTGGCTATTATCGGTGTCTTCCAGCCGCTTCGGGCGAGATGAGGAATCAAGATACGCTACCGGTGATGTATTTCCTTTTGAATTCTTTGTTTCTTCTGTGATTTATCCCTATGTTATCACTGGTTGCTTCTAAGCTTTGAATAAATAGCCGTATAAGTGCTCATTATTCTATAAGAGTGTGTGGTTGCAAGTTATAGCGTCTTTCTGTGTTCAAAGTATTGGCTCTGTAATTACATTGGTGATTTATGATTTTCCGTGCACTCTGGGAGAGCAATACACACTCTTACCAGGTGACAAAAATAAACTCCAGAAATCCAGCAAAGCTGCTTGGGGACTCACTAGGTGAGGGAAATTAGCCGTAGAAGGATAATTCTCCCTATCAGGCTGGTATATTCATCCTCACCCTTTAACTACTGCTTGCTATGCCTCGCTCAGGGCAATATTCGTTGGCCATTGGAATGACAGTATTTCTGGGACTTTGATGGGACTAATCTAAATGAATTTGAGAAATGAGTTAACAGCTTTAGGATGTTCCCTCTTTGCAAATAGGAGCAAACTCAATGTTGCTTCTATTAGGCATTCTGGCAGATTTTCGAGACCTTTTCAATCATTAATCACCTTCAAGATGGCTCCCGTAGGCAATAGGGTTGCCATGCCTCCTTCTTATACTATCAACCATAGTCCATAAACTGTTTCATTCTGCATACAGAGAGGGGGTTCCCGACCAATGGGTACATTTGAGGGATGCACAAATATTGCAGTGTTAACTAGTGAGGATAGACCTCTGTATGTAAGAAATACTGTTTACTTTGTTTGTGGCAATGAGGCCTATCCATGGTTACCCAGAGATTGGCAGGGTACTTGTTACTTGGGGACATTGTTGCCAGGAGTATATATTGCCACCACCACCACCTAAGTTTCTAGAGCTCGTCAAAGGCGGGATGAGAATGTTAAAGGATATTTGTACCGCGCACTATCACCACCGTAGTGGTCCCCTGGCGTGGTGATACTCCTTCACAAGTCTTGGGTGATGTTGCAAAATCCTTCGTGCCATTCTGGGGACAGATAATGAATTGCGAGGATATCAGAAGATTAGCAAGGGTATTAGAAAATACTATCAATAGGATCACTGATATTTTGTACAACATGGTGCTAGAGCAAAAGGCAATTAGATTAGTAACCCTCCAAAATAGAATGATGTTAGACATCATTTCAGCTGAGTGTGGTGGAGTATGCAAAATGGTGGGATATGCATGTTGTGTTTTTGTACCCGACTCCTCCCCCACCATATTTAAGGCAATTCAGAATTTACATACTCCAAGCCCTGAAGTACAAGTTCCCGAGGGAAACGGGAGTATGAGTACATGGTTCTGGGATTTGTCGCGATCTTGGGGTTGGAAAATCTTTGCTGTCTTAATGGTGATCCTTTTCTGTTCTGCTGTTGTTGTATACAATGTCTGACTGTCATATGTTCCATGATAGGAGGATGTTGTGCAAAAGTAATAGGTACACTAGGACCTAAGATACAAATGCCTGAGAAAGCAACCAATGCATAAGTAATGCAGGAAATTGCTATCAAAGAGTTAGTGGTGATTGATGTCTTAGAAACCAGTGACTCGGGGTGCTCTAATAGCGATACCTGGTCTATATACAGTCAAAATGTTTGAGTAATGCACTTGGCTTAGGCCAAAAGGAGTGTTTGTCAAACTATATTTGCATATTATCGTCCGATTATGAACATTGGCCTAATCGTATTTGTACTAAAAACTGCGCTGGAACAGACTTGAATAGAGTTGACTTTGCCGCCATCTTAGAACCATCTGTCATTTTGATTCTAACTCCTGCTTTCTGTCCTAAAATGGTAAACTGTGTTTTCAACTGCAGCAGAGCTGAATGAACTTTGAACTATGTCAACATTGAGGCTGCTGAGAGCAGAATGTTTGTCCTGTGCTACGAGACCTTGGAGTCCAATTGAACCTCAATTCAAGTGTTGTATACACTAATAGCTTCCTCCTTATACAAACACTGGAACTGAATGTTGGACAACTAAAACTATGTGCCTTTGCGAAACCCATTGAATTCATTTCTTGAAACTGGACTTACTTTAAGCTCAAGAACAAGGAAAGATCTACATGGCCGAACAGAACAAAGTTTGCCGCCATTGGCAATTCTATGTATAGAAACACGCCTTAAACCTAAAGACAATATTGTCATATTTGTCATGTGAACTGGGCATGAACCCTTTTTGTAACTTATTAGTTTGGAGAAGGGCTGGACAATGACCGGGACTGTGTATAAATAATGCATGCTTTGTTATGTCCAGCACTCTCTCCCCTCACAGTGTCTGCTGGTACACACTGCGAGGCGCTTGAGAGACAGATAGCTATCTGTACTTGATTAAAAAGTATACTTATAATTCTGAACTCGTGATTGCTGTATTTCATTTTGGTGGTACTAAGCCTCGATATTTCCTTTGGTCTTTCACATTGTTAGAACACAGAGCAGGTGGAAAGAGGGCATCCCTGGCTGGTTCCCAGTTCCTGTTTCAAGGACCATGAAGATTGTTTGTCCGTCTGAACCATCCTACAATTTCCACTCCAAAGCCCATCTCCTCAAGTGTCCTAGAAAGGAATTTCCATTCAATATGATCAAGACCTTCTCAGAATCCAGTGATGGAGCTGCCACTCCTGTTTGAAGCTTGTGACCTTCATGCAACATTAACATTTGTTTCCTCAGCTTGACAGCAGCATGCCTGCCCTTCACAAAATCAGCTTGGTTTGCAGTTATTAGCGTGGGCATAATTTGTTCCAAATGTTGCGCCATTGCTGCTGTCCCTTTCGGCAACACTATAGAACCAATAAAGTCTGACCATTCTCCATTATTTTGGCTGCAGCTGCATTGAATCTTTTATAGTAGTTTTAGTCGTTGAATAGTATATGTTTTCCTAGGTTGCAAGCTTACTTTTTTAAAAATAGTTTTTTCTCATGATTCCTTTATACTTTTAAAAGGGAGTACGGCAGGGTTTTTGTGTGCGCTATGTAGACAGATTCGTTTGCTATGGCAAGATTAGAACACATGTGAATCTGAAGGCATGAGAGACAGACCCACAGTGGAGCAACAAACCAGGTCTATGAGAGACCCAGGAGAAACCAGAGCAACAGACTTTCTGATGAAGGGACGTACACCAAGTCTGGTCTATGAGAGACTCAGAGAACCTGAAGTTCTAAGGGACAGATCTACCTGGGAAGAAGTGACAAAGTCTGT
Source organism: Ambystoma mexicanum (assembly GCF_040938575.1). NCBI lineage: Eukaryota > Metazoa > Chordata > Amphibia > Caudata > Ambystomatidae > Ambystoma > Ambystoma mexicanum. The sequence goes on from NC_090934.1 coordinate 1,084,715,901, forward strand.
GAGAGACCTGAGAAACCTGCCAACATGCACACATGAGGAAGAGACCTCCAGAGTAATCTTGAGAAAGTGTTTGGGGAGACATGAAAACCAAAGGGAATTCCGCCTGTTTTGTCTATTTAGAACATGCACTTTAATCTCTGTACTTGGATATGGCTTCAGCTGATATTTTTTTTATCCAATTGCAAATACAGGATACTGCTGGACTCCCTCCACCTTTAATTCCACCTGCCGATGCACAAGACCACACTTTTGACCCCCTCAGGCCTCTGGCCAACCCTCTGGTTGTGCCCACATTGAACTCGCCCCTTGACTCGGTTTGCCTTGGACTTGCAAAATCGCTAGACTCTGTGTTGGGGAATTTGCCTCTAGAGATCCTAGTGGGGTGCACCCAACCTCCTGATCACACTTGAGCCCCATACCTCGGCCCCTGGTCTCCCACTGACCATTGGCATACTGGCTGACCATCCTTTGTGTACTGAAGCCTCAACCCGTATGGATCTATAGGTTTGTGGCACTGGTGCTGTAAATTCTGCCCCCAGCACATTGGGGGTGGTGGGCTCATCAAGCTGTGTTTGGTGGGAGCACTTCCCCTCTATTAGCTGTGGGGGAAACTCTTTTCTTTGTCCATTTTCACTCTGAGCACATAACCTTATATGTCAGGCGGCAGATCATAGTCCCGACCGGTCAACTGACGACGCCTGCTTCATCGGGAGGTACAAGTACAATCTGGTGCTCACTGAGGTGTTGGCCGAGTTGGCCGCCATTAATAATTTACTCCTGGTTTTAGCAAACAACCAAGGGAATGGAGGCAAAAGGGCACAGGAGGACTGTTACTACTCCCCAAATGGCTAAGGGTCCGACAAACCCACCCCCGGAGTTTGTCAAAGCCCAGGTCCCCTTGTACCCAGCATTTACAAATGCCCACACTCCCCATCATCGTCGGGCACACAACAGATTGGATTGTACCCCAGAGACTGTGGATACCAGAAACAAGCCCCAGAACTGTATTAGCGTATCTCCCGCCAAGCTATTGCCTTCTTCAGTTGTGAAGCAAGTCCCTCGACGACCCCCATCTGGCCAAAGTCCAAATGCTCCCAGATCACACATTTGGCACCACTAAGGGAACACATTAGGGCTGCATGCCAAGGGCGGGCCCGGACCGGTTACAATTTACCTCCATAGGGTACCAAAAACTGTTAGAATCCAAGCCTGAACCAAGAGAAGCTTTATTGAATAAGTGCCTGCATTGGTTGTGGTCTGTGAGAGGCCGCACAATCGTTTCCAAAGAATCTATGGTGGGATGCTCTAGAATCCGAGGCAGGGGCTTGAACTCCCGAGATACGGTGAAGTTGGTCCTCTGGGATGGCAGAGTGGCCAAAGTGATCTTGGAAATACCTGGGTGGGATGGTGGGGTGACAGGGTGGGATTTCATCTAGCCACTGTCCCCTACAAATGCTGATGGCCGTTTGCGGTATCTTTCAGCTAATACCCCTCTAACTGGTGCAAATTTAATCCCTTTGTGTTAAAAAGAGAACTGGGGTTAATTGGCATTGAACCCCTTGTTCGCGTGCAATTTTTCTTTAGGCTGGCTTTTTTCTCATCTGGTTGTCTCTTTCTTTCCTTCCATCTTCTTGCTCCCTCCATTTTTGTCACATTTTGATGAAATTTGAGTTTTTATGCTTAGTGTATGTATTTGTTAGGATGCACTTTGATAGCCTCATTGCCGAATAAAGTTATTTATGAGGATGATGATATCATTAGGACTGTACAATTACATTTTGGATTAGAAGCACATTTTACAAATATTATGTATAACCAGTAATATGTGTATGGAATATTACTGTTTATTTTCTGTGTTTCTGAACTTGTATGACAAATGGCAAAATAATGTTTTTGAAATTAAAAAAACAAAAGGCCTGACTAGAAGGCCCTGTGTTTGGGAGATACCGTGAAGGGATATTCCAGACAAAGAAGCTCACAGAACCTAAGAAACCTAAGGACTGTGGAATGGACCCAATCAAAAAGACAGACCTTTAGCCAACTCAAAATTCTTACAAAGACGTTTGTGCCATGATCTGGTCCATGTCTGATCATCCAATCCTCCCCAACGCTGCAAGTACTAGAGGTGGCGGACGCCTGCATATCCTTAACTTTTGTTTGCCGGAACCATTTGTTTTTTTAATCTCAATTTAGGCACCGCGGGGAGTGGGAGCAGGGAGGGAGGGTGGCTAACAGTACTGATGTATCCAGTGGAGTCATCACTGATTCCCCTGCAGTGACCTCCTCCCATGTGGCGAAGGGACAGCAGCCACTGTCTGATCCTAGGGGTGGCTGAATGAGGGAGGATCACATGGGAGGAGACACCTACCAGGGGGAGGTGGTGACTCCATCAGATGAGAAGCTGTACTCCCCACTCTCCCTGAAGTAAGAACCTATAATAACTAAATTCTTAATTACTTGTTTTCACTGAACACTTCCACCCTATAGTAAACGACGGAAAACCTTTCCTCTGAATACCTCTAATGAAACCTCGATCCATGGCTCGACCTTTCACAGCATCTTCTGGTTCTGATGTGTCTTTATGTGGCAATTTTGAACAACATCCAAGAAATCCAATAACATCTATTGACCTCAACTCACATAAATCCTCAAGTACTGAGATGACGAAGAGGATCAAGAGAAGCCGGAAGCCTAACATCCAGGCTAATTGTTTTACTGGGCTTAAAGAGCAAAGGATTTATAAAATAGCAGAGGCAGTGCAAGAGAGAACCATGCAGGAGAAAGCAGTGCGCAAGAAGACATCCAAACGCAAGATACATACCAGCATGGCGAGACCGAGGGACAGTGGAAGCACTGGGAGCCTCAGCAGAGCTCCTGGAGGTACGGTCGTGCCATGAAGCAGCCACGGAGGAGAGGCAGTGAGTGACCGCGGAGGTGCAGGAAACGGAGGGGGGGGGACGTCCTCACAATGTAAGAAGCGGACCCAGTGAGGAAGCTTCGTTGCAGACAGGTGGCTCTTTTGCCGAAATGTGTTGTAGATGTCTTGCCAGTTTTTTTTTTGTTTTTTGTTTTTCAATTGAGTTATGATATGACACTCTCACATAGGCAGTCCTGTCAATTAAACAAGGAAAACTTGGTTAACTGAACATTTGAAAAATTCATCAATCCAATGATTGAAGTATTGACTGAATTTAAGTCAATATCTGGAGTTGACATTTATTTATTTATTGTTCATTTTTCTGTTTGTTACTTCATTGTGTTGAGCAAAGTGATTTTTCAAACTTATTGTTTTCTGATTTATTGTTTTACTTCTGACTTGTTTAATTATCAACAAGACTGTTTTATCCATTCATAATTATGTTCTTTGAAACACAAGCAATATATTTCTTCTTCTTTCGTACCATGAGATTATCTTTATTGCTTCCAGAGTTTGCTACAGCCACTAATTTGTTGTTTTAGTGATATCAGGTTGATACACTTATTAACTAAATTACTACCAAAACTTCTCTCAAATTAATTTTATAGCAGTGTTGACTCTATTGTCTTTGTGAGCAACCAGTGAGTCTGCCCAAAGTCATTGGGGACCCCGGGGCCTTCAGATATGCATGCAATGACTGAATGGTATGAGATTGCTGATATGGACAACATTCAAAAGTGGTTTGAATGCAGACAAATCCCAATATTGATTCAATATCCAAAAAGCAGACTATTTGAATGCCGACGAGGCAAAGTGCAACAGAAAACCCCAAGCAAATACAGAAGCATGAGATGCCAATGTGGGGGAAAGCTATAGCAAGTGTTACCATAGGAAAATAGATAAAGCACCTCAAGATATATGCTACTGTGGTATAGTGAACAAATCAGTGAAACAAAACTAAGTCCTGGCCGACAAAAATACCAGGCATCTGAAGTTGTAAAAGGTTTCTGACAAATTTTGTATAAAGTGACTGACATTGTGGGAAGATACCTGGCATGTAAGTATACCAGGGGATCTGAGAAGCCCATGAAAGAAGTCCTGGCAGGTAGGAATACCAGAAATTCTAAACCGAGTAAACAGACATTGTGGGAGGATAACTGGCAGGGGAGTATACCAGGAGATATGAAAAGCTCATAAAAGGATTCCTGGCAGAGGAGTGCACCAGGTAATACACAAGAGTTACAAGAAAATCCAAAGGAAGGCTTATGGAATGCATTGTTTGACCAAGTTAAAGAAAGACTGTCATGGAGTTTCTGATTTGAACAAGAACGTTTTACACATAAGGAACTGTTGGACAAAGAAAATGTTTTGCCACCCTACCTAAAAATCCAGGGGAAGGTAACCACCTTCTGGTTCCAAGGGTCTTTCCTTGGAAACTATTTTTGTTGGGAGTCATCCTTATATTTTTGATTGTGAACACGTTTTGCTAATACCAAGCCAAAAAAGACATTTCCTTGCAGCCCTTGTTGCTTTGTTTCTAGTGGGAGGGTAATCTTAGAATGTTTTGGACAGAAGGACAGTGTTTATGTTATTGACTATTTGGCACAGACATTCTTTAGTTTTAGTTTCTAGGAAGGGAAATTCCTCTGCAGAATAGAGTTAAAGAGGCGCTTTTGTTTAATAAAAGGTGAGATTTTGAGAGTAACAGAACCTTGTGTCTGGCTCTCATTCCTGGCTCGTCACAGTACTCATTACGTTGGATGCTATTTTGTTGGCAACTTCCATTTCAACTTTTGTGTTTTAGCAAAGGGTGTCTGAAAAAAGAGAGCGTTCTTAGAGATAGTGCACCAGAGTACTTGGACTAGAGCAATGGGAACACTTAAGTTGGCCTTAGCCAGGCACTGTTTAGCTGATCCCTATTATGTTCTCGAACCTCCCAATAGTTATTATGGGGTGTTCGGTACTCCACTGCGCCCTTTTGTGAATGCTTGAAATAAAAATGGTAGACTACACAATGATACATTTCGTCTAGGTCTTCATTTCTCAACACCCTCACACTATGCCACTCATCAAATTGTTCATCGGAGTCCTGGGCTCCTCCCTGTTCCAAGATGCTCAAATTCTGCTTCCAACACAATATGCATACCAAAAAAAGCCATCCACATATTGAAATGAACACAACAGACATCTATTATCAGAACAGATAAGATGAAGTCTCCTGCCTGGTACTGGGGACCACCCAGCTGGTGACTCAGGGGGCTGCCCGCTATCCCAAGCCAGTGGAGGTTGGGCCCAGGATGGCATGGGGTATATTCCCTTGTCACATTACCTTGCCCCCAATCACATGGCAGGGGATAATCACAATGCCTTACACCACAGGCCAATCCTGGGGTCTAGACTCTCTCCACACGATTTGCCCATTTAGACAGACTAGCCCTACAGGCTTAGATCCTGTCCAAACCCCTTGTAAAAACGTTGCCCTGCCTTCAACCAATAAGGATAGTTTGTATGTTAATTTTTTTACAAATTCACCCTATGCATCAAATGACATCGTTTTGAGGCTAGGTAGAACTCGTGATTAACTCTGTGGATCTGTGGACACAATGTTACAAGCCTGTTCCTAAATGCTGTAAAACCAACACAGGAAGCAGTTACAAATCCATTTTTTCCTAGCAACAGAATCTCATGCCGGGGATAGAAAATGTCAATATCCCCACATGCACAATTTTACACTGCATTCAGAAGGTTTACAAAACAAATATTTATGAAAAACACCAGAGTCCCACACTCAGCACAGGCGGCCATACGGAGGGTCAGAGGAGAAAAATAGAGTCCAAGATGGTGGACAGGCCAGAAAGAGGATTGTCAGTGGTGGCACACAGCATTGACGCTGCATACTGCAGATGACTAGTTGCTAAGCAACTGAGCTAGAGCCCACCCCGGCACCCAACTGGGCCCAGAGCCCTGTTATTGACCCATCCAGACTGAGAGAAGACTGAAGCGGCAGCGTGTAAAGGTCAGTTGAAAAAGTGTTTCTACTCATTTGATGTTGAACGTACTGCAAGAAGTGTACACAAGATTTTTATTGAGTATGCGCGCGTTGAGCCTGTGCATTGTAACAAATGCAGGGAATTTGTCCCTTCTCCCTGATAGGGAGCCAACCTCTTTGGGACTAGAGAGGCAAACCTGCTTTGCAAAACCCTACCTAGGGGGTCCGAGCAAGTAGGATCTCACGTAGGGCCCACACCCCACCCCTTTGCTGACAAGGAAAACCAAAGTCACAGTTCCACCCCACCTCCCTCTCCTTAACAGACTCAAATGTTTGTTGGGTATATGGGCAGTGATCGTATCCTTAATAGGTAGGGCCCCTTTAAGTTGGATGGCTTGGTGACTGACCTCTCACAGAAGTTATTGTCAAGGATGGCACTCTGTCAAGAGTGGCACCGGGCACCCAGGTAGGTTTTGGGTGGCTGAACTGATGTAAGGTGACAGATAAGTGCACACAGCAGGAAGCTCAACAAGAAAGAAGAATAGGTAACAGTAGCTGTGAACAAAAAGGGGCAGGGAATACAAAAGGTACAAACAAACTGGATTCCCTCTTGGGGTGTATGTAGAAATGGGAAAGAGTGTTCCACAGACCTTTGGAAACTCCAGCCTTCTGCACAGATTGCTATTACAGGAGCCCACTCTGTATGCTCATGGCTGGGAACAACAGCTGTGGGTGTCTGTACAGAAACAGTATAACTGAAATGGATAACCTAAGGGAGGACAAAAGACTCAAGGAAGAGAAGGACAAGGATCAAGAACAGGGGGTTGCAAACAAGGAAGAGAGTAAGGGAGCAGTAGTCAGGAAACAGGGGGGCTGCAAACACGGAAGCAGGGCTGGAGTAACGGATGGCTCAAGGTGCAGGCAAACTGTTGAGGACTGCAGAGGACTGTAGTAGGCTGCAAGGCAGGGTGTCCAAAGGAGCAGGACAGAGAGCTGTAGTAGGCTGCTGACAGTGAGCCCAGATGAGCAGGACAGCAAGGAGCAAGCCCAGAGGAGCAGGGCACAGAGGCAGGGAGCCCAGAGGACTAGGGCTGGAGGCAGCGGAGTGTAGCGGGCTGCAAGGCAGGGAGCCCAGAGGAGTAGGGCAGCGAGGTAGGGAGCCCAGAGGACTAGGCTGAAGGCAGCAGAGTGTAGCAGGCTGCAAGGCAGGGAGCCCAGAGGAGCAGGGCAGCAAGGAGCGAGCCCAAAGGAGCAGGGCAGCGAGGCAGGGAGCCCAGAGGACCAGGGCTGAAGGCAGAGGAGTGTAGCAGGCTGTACGGCAGGGAGCCCAGAGGAGCCGGCAAAGGGCACTGGATCAGAAGCAGGATAATACGGCAACAGGAAAAGCATTCAAATCGTGGCTCAAGGCAAAAAGGGGCTGGGAGAACTCTTGATGCAAGAGACTACTCCTGCAGGAAGCTGCTTAAATACAGCCCTGCTCTGTACTGAGGCAGGCTAATTGGCAGCACCTGGAGCAACACACCTGAAGGTAATCTGCCTCCTCCCTCTCTGGTCCTGAGAAGTTGGAAGCAGCACTGATCACTAGGGTTTCTGGGGATTGTGGTTCCAATACTGATGAATGGGAATAGCCAGGAAATGATAACTGCAGCAATGTGCATTATGGTACATGTAGTTAGCTGAATTAAATAAGAAAGTACCAAAGTCGTGCAAATGTAAATTAAGGACCAAAGTGTGAATAGGGGTTGCTCAAAGAGTATTATGAAGATAAAGGAGTTCAAAAAGGTCCATGATAGTTGCCAATATGTGCGCCAGTGGCATAGGCATGACAGTTATCAAGTCTGTAGCCCAACTAGGGGTGAGAGACGAGAAACTCTAGGAAAGGATAAAAAAGGGAAAATATACCACATGGCTGAACTGGCCCAAAGCCTATCTGAGGCTAAAGACTGCAATGATACTCGAGCTATACAAAAGTAACTTTGTTATTGTTGTCCTTGGACATATCGACCTATCCAGGTATCAACATTATAAACCAGGAGGAGGGATGAACTACTTTGAAAAGCATTGTGGTATACCAACACCTGCAACTGTTTTGCTCCTTAGTTTTCTTTTCTGAACTTTCATTTGTCAAGTCACACAGCAATGAGCTCTGAGAACATTGTTGCACTTGGGGATGGTCAGAAAACTAGCCACCACCAAAGTTTAATTTAATTTGCTTTAAACAACGCTAGGCCTCAGTCTCCCTTTTCTTTCATAAGGTTACAGGAATAAGGAAATAGGTTAGAATAGTGGTTGGATTGAGGACCGATATTTTTGTAAGACATACCGACGAGCATCCATTTATTGTTTTGTAGCATAGGTCATTCCACATAGTAATTAGGGACTAGATTAGGTTTTCTTTAAGGTGAGCAATTAAGAAATATGTACAAAAACGTCCTCTTGTCCCTCTCTGACCTACCACAGCATGCATGAATACGTTTCTGTGAGTGTGTGTGCAGGTTTCTGTCAGTGCAAGAGTCATGTGTGCAGGCGTTTGGTGGCAGAGGGGCCGCATCATGAAAGTTGTTTATAATAACAATGCAAGCTTTTTTGTATTTGCAACATCATCAAAGTGCTTTATTGGGAAATCTGGAATAGATTGTGGTTGCAGCTTCGTGAGAGATTTAGACTGCTATAGTTTTAAGTTGCAGCTTACTGAAAGTGATTTACAATGGCAATGCAAACATGTGTGTGGACACGTGCATCCGGAAAAGATTGTAAAATGCTCCAGTGTACTGCCGCAGATGTGGCATCTACTGGGTGTTTTACTGTATTACCATAGAAGACCAAATGGTATGGATTTTAACCCATTTTTCTCAATATATTATATATATATATAATGTTTTATTGGTTAAAAGTCAAACATGTTTAAAACAATCATTAACTTAAAATAAACCTTTAACATTTTAGTTCCCAAAAAAAACATCCACAATTACAAAAGAAAAACCATTCCAGTAAAAATAAACCTTTAACATCTCCGTTCTAGATACCATTCACAACTGCAGCAAAATCCCATCCACTAGTTCACAAAATAATACCATGTCAAAGCCGACAATTGGACAGTTAGAATCAGCATCATCCAACCAAAAATCGCTTACGCCCCACCCTCCCACCCTATTTCCCCCTGATTGGTTAGCACAACCTCAAGCATTTTCATCACATCTATAACCAACCTAGGCTGATCACCAACATCCACTTCCACCATTCCGCTCTTGAGAGAGTTGATTCCACCCATAAGGTCTCCTCTAGATATAGCACTCGAATCTTAGTCAAAGCTTCACAATTCATTACTAAATGCTCCAGGGTTTCCACATAGCAAGTACTCTTACAATACCAACAGTTTGCATTTTCAATCCCCGCCATTTTCCTCTTAAACAAATTCTCTCGTGTGTAAGATATTTAAACACCACCCAAGAAGAAGGTCACGATATTTTGGGGCGGGGAATTGAACCATGAATTTCGGTAGTTCATTAATTCTCCCCCACTCCACAGACAGTAATTCTTTAGACCTTAGACCACTGCACTGATCCATAGTGGTAATCCAATCTCGGAGCAGTAGTTTCTTTCTCTCATTGGATTACACAGTAACAAATTTACTGACACATCCTTATCCCGCATAAGGGCTTCCCACCTTATTTCTCCATTCTTCAAATGGTCCGTTTACCACCCTATTATTCAAGGTCAAGATCTTAAAGGTTTCTCAACATTCTCTAAGGCACATTTCCTATACAATGAAACCGTCTTCCAAACTACCAATGACTCCAAAGACTGGAGCCTCAGTTCAAACTTGATTCTACACATTGGGAGATTGTTTGGCAGGCGCAATATCTTACGCCAAAAATGACTCTCCAATTTCTCCCAACAGTCACATGAGAGGCGGAGAACCGCCTCAGCTCCATAAATTAGGGTCTGTGCCACCTTTTGTTTGTAGAAGGTAATGATGGGAATTAATGTGAATTTACCAAACTTCCGGTGCAGCACCCTACCCTGGTTCGCCATAGGAATCATTCTCTGCCATAGATATGCATAGTGAGCAGCCTCATCAGCATTTCTATTTACAGTGACCCCCAAATAAACTATTGAATCCACTGTCTCTAAGGGAATTCCTGCCACCCTCCAGGTAAAGTTCTCTTTCTTTACGCTTCTTGTCTTCTTCATCGGGAGCACCTTAGATTTACTTGCATTGATTTTCATAGCATTGCTCTTAAGATTTAATTCAAACGCTCCGAGACGACGCTGAAGGCCTATGGGAGTGCAATCAAGAAAGACCAGGACATCCGCAAAGAGAATCCACGGTACCTGGGCTCCGTTTACTGACGGCGGAAAGGCACGAACATTCTCCTGGGACAATCCCAAGTCAGATATATATGGGCAAAACAGTAGCAGAGCAAGGGCACACCCCTGTTTCAGTCCCCGGTAGGTTGCGATTTTACTGGATAGCGTTCCTCTTGCACAGAGCCTAATTCACACGGAGGGGTCAGTATAAAGTGCTTCAATTGCTTCTACGAGATCCCCCGGGCAACCCCACAGACTCAATTTTGCCCACAGATGGCTCCTGAGAACACTATCGAATACCTGTTCGAGGTTCATTAAGGCCAAGAACAGTGTCGATCCCTTCTCAAAACTCTTTTCCTTAAGTAAATTCAATAGGAAGAGGTTTAAGGAGGTGCCCACTCCCCTCACAAAACCCGTTTGCCTAGGGTCCAAAATACCAAAATTCAGATCTCGCAGGAGAAGGGTTGCAAAAATCTTTCCCAACGCATCCAAAAGGGCGATAGGACGATAGTTTTTAGGATCAGTCCTATCGCCCTTTTTAAAAATGGGCACGATTAAGGCCTCCTTCCAAGACTCAGGGATCGATCTGTTAATCATGATTTGTCTAATCATCGTTAAGACAACACTTGCCCAGTGGTCTTTGTTCTTTTTTAATTCGTAGTTCGAAATCCCATCGGGACCAGCCGCACGGGAGGCACTGAGCTTCCAATCCTTAGGCTTACATCATGGCCATCCAGAGCAAAATTCCATCCCCCCCTAACCCTGACTTTACAGACAGCCGGACCCTCACCCGGGTCAGAGAACAAGGACTGATAGTGGTTAATCCAGTCTCTCTCTGCCACTATCACCAAAGACTTCTCGTGGCGGAACACCCCACCATTGTTGATTAGCTCCCATGTAGATCTAGAGTCCTTCTTACAGACCGCTTGTAGCATGCACTCAGCATCATGCTGAAGACGCAAATGTTGAGTGCTTCTACATCAGTTTTTATAGATCCGACTGAATTTTCTTACCCTTTCTTTTTTCCCAGAACCGGAGTCTCCTCTTATCTGTTTCAATGCTTTACGCATACCTTTTCTTTTTATAACTAAATCAAAGTCATAGACATGTTTCTTTGACCACGGCAAATCTCCTTTCCGTACTCCTGGCTTAGAAAACTCTTTAAGGAGCCCCCTATAATCAATATTCCCAGGGTCAATCAACAATTGACCATTATAATCTCTATCAATCCTCCTGACCTCATACTCTTTCAATCTTAGGCGAATCCCACAATTCCTTAATTCAACCTCTTCCATTACGTCCTTCCGATCTGCGACTCCCCCACCCCCAAAACATACGGTCAGTAGATGGTGATCACTGATGGACTGGGGACTCACCACAAAGGTATCAATACTCTCCTTAAGATTATTAGAGATAAAACAATAGTCAATGCAAGATGTCAATGATCCATTCCTCCATGTCGGGTGACCAGGATATCTCCCTCCGTTTGACCATTTACCAAGTGCATTTCTCTCAGCTTCATACTCCTCATCCAATTCTTCTCTCTTTCATTCCACTCCTTCTTATCACACACTTTCCCTGTCTTGTCCAACAGTTTCATATTAAGGTCAACACACAGCACTATCTTAACTCCTTCCACCTCACAAACAGCCTCATCAATCAGGTTAGTTACAGCCTTCGTAAAATCAAATTCCTTTCCCACATTGACTCGCCAATAGGCGTTAATCAAAACCCAAGAAAGTTCCACACCATCCTGTTTGTTTTTAAGTAGATTGCTTGGACATAAGGATTAGGGCATTTGGTTGCCGTCACTGACCAACCCAAATCTTCATCATCATCAATAATCCAGAAAATGGGCGGCCCAACAACCCTTTTGGTGCCGGGTTTAGGGACACCACATACCCATCACACTGAGGAGGCTCCCTTAACCAGGTTTCTTGGAACACAAGGATATCAAGATCAGCCAAAGCCAGCAACCCACCCCCAAACAAGCTTCGGAACCCTCTAGTGTTCCAACAGCCTATCCTCAATAGGTTCCACTTATTTTCCCCCAAAGTCTAACATCCTCTGGGACGGCTCAATGCCCCTGCTAACCTTGACCAGGATGGTGGAGTAGTAGAGGGAGAAGTTGGGGCCTTCAACTTTCTATGATTCGCGACTGTAAACTTCTGAGAATGTACATCTTTCTTGTTGATCACCTGATCCCCCTCTTTAGATTGCCTTCTGGATCCTTCGTTGCCACTTTCTTTCCTCTTTTCCGCGCCCCGAGTTGGATTTCTGAAATTCGGGGCCCTTTTAGAGGTCGCCAATTTCCAGTTCATTTTTAAGTGAGCATGAGAGTCTGTTAGATCAATTCCGAGGGGTAAGAATTTTTCTCCGAGTGCCAGCAGGGAGTCCATTTTGCCTTGGGAAGAGAGATGCAGTATAATCCAGTCTGTCTTTTTTTCTTCAACAAACTCCACAATCATAATATCCTCCATCACAAATTTGAGGTTCGGAGATATGGTATTAACCAACCGCACAACATTTCCTCTGTTCAACAAGAACATCTTTGAATCATTCTTAGTACTTTCCAAACAAACCTTAGGGCTCAGTTCTTCCATTTTTTGTGGTGGGCAGAGATTTTCCATCCCCCCTCCCCCCTCCCGACAACCTCCCATCTCAGTTCCTTGTCAAATATTGCACTGCAAATGGCAACATTTCAATAACAATGTAAAACATGTCCTCTTGGGGGAGAACGATGAATCCCACATCGTACTCTTCCTGCATTACTTTGGGCTTCTTCATGCTAATTTTAATTCTAGGGTAGACGTTACTGATCCCCAAGGTAGCCTCAGGTGCACTTAGGCAAGACAGCCAATTCCAACCCTCAGTCCATTACCAGTCACAGGTGCAGGCCCTGACAAGAAGTCCCACCCAGGGAAGAAGGGAACAAATTATAAATGTAACCAGGCTGAGTTATTCTCTGTTGGTGACAGCAGCAGGAGGCTCATATTTAGAGATGGCTGGCAGGTTCAGTAAAGAAGAGAGGCTGGACAGGTGGAAAGGGTGGGCGAGGTAGCAGCAGTATAGAGCTAGATAAGGTGGTGAGAGCTAAGAACGTGAAAGAGGAGGTTGATGATGAGGCTAGGAGTTGACAGTCATGTTGACAGAAGATGGTGGAAATGAGGATGTGGTACCATCACGAGGAGGGGATAACACCAGGACCTTGGTATGGAGGGGAGGTGACAGGATACAGAGGTGGCAAAACCTTAGGGGTGAGGAGAGAACGATAAGACCAGAGAGAGAGAGAGAAAGAGAGAGGGGGGAAATGATACTTAAGAGAATATCAGTGGATGTCAGTAGTACAGAGGAGGTGGGAAGAAGTACTACAAGTTGGAGGTAGCAAGGAAGGGGTGTACCAAGACCAAGGGGCAGAGCATACAGTGAGAGAAGGTGGTATCCCAATAGATGTTACATCCCAGGAGGGGGCAAATGAATTGATAGCAGGAGCTGAATAAACAAAAAGGAAAGAAGGAGGTGACAGAGACTGAAGAAGAACATGGAGATTAGAGCCAGATCCGACAAGCGAGAGAAATGAATCACAGAAACCCTTAGGCAGACCCCAGGGATCTTGCTCTCCCTGCAGGCTATGCCCACTGACCTACTTGCTTACATTACATATCTTTGTACTAGTCTCACTTTTGTGGTACAGGAACCCGGAAACCCAACAGCCAGTTCAGGGCAAGAAGGGTTTGGTCACCCATAAACCCACAATACCAAGAAGGAGGGGGTTAAGGAACCCGCCTTTGAACTCAAAGGACTGGGACACTTATTTCCATAGGCCATAAAGCAGTATAAAGCGTGAGAAACTAGTATGGGGTGCACACTGAAGTATTTTTCCCTCTGCTCTATATTGTCAATAAACTGCCCTGCTACTACATGTTATGTTCAAACCAGAAGTACATTTAAATTTATGGCGACTACAATGAAGCGAGAAAAACATCAACCGAGTTGTGCTGGAAAAAAAAAATCGGCTTCCATTCACTGCATCCAGACGAATGGCTTCAAAGACTAGACACCTCCTATCCCTCCCCACATAATATGAAACTTTGAGCAATATGCAGGAGCTGTTTGAGTTAGCAAAAACATAGAATTTGCATTGTGCAAATAGAAAATTGCAATCCGTGCCTAGCATGGCAGATTGCAATGTTCACATTCTGAACTCCTGTAAGGAGGGAGGAGATAAGAACTACGCATCCCCTCACAAAGCTGAAAGACATGCAACAATGGTTTGAGACCACAGAAAGCATGGCTGAAGCCTGCACTGGGCAGGCGGTAAACATTCGCACAGTGAAACTGGCCAATACAGGATTGCCCCCAGTGTGCCCAAAGCAGCAGCAGGCAGCTGCCCCCGAATCACTCTTTGCAAGCCCAATTCCGATTCATAATGAATTACTACTACTCTCTGTTGAACAGGGAGGCAAGGAATGAGATGCTAAAGAAACCTGCTTTCATCTCAATATTTTTGAGACAGCCCGCATGAGCCTCATCGTGCACATTCTCTTTAGACTGAGCCTGATCTACGTATAGAGGGCATATGGAATTTTTTTTGGCTGAGTTAGGTTATGTTAAGAGTGCTTGTAAAGTGCAAACAAAATGCCAAAAAAGGGCTTTTAGTCATTGTTGGCGGGAGGCATGTGTAGCAGAAGGATTAAATCATTCAAACGGCCAAGTTTTCAGGAGTCTTGAAATGTAAGTGATGCTGTGCAAGTCGGGGAGGAAATTCCATAGAGACTGAGCCAATTAAGAGAAAGGTGTCCACCCTTGCGGCACTTGAGCAATCACTGCACAATGAAGGCATTTCCTACTGAGGATCAGAGAGGGCTTGTACCTCGGAGGCGGTCTGAAGGAATGGAGGGTCCCCATCATAAATCGCCCGCTGGACCATACATAAAACTTTCCAGTGAACAAAATGTATGATTTTGCTGGGTTGAGACTCCGCCAATTGTGGCCCATGAACTCTTTAAGACGTTACTTGCATTATTAATGTCCAGTGCTGTCGATATTTGGTATTACCCGAATTGTTCGAATGACACAATTGTTCGAATAATAGGGGTCCGAATTGACCTTCTGCACAATTGACCATATGGTAATTTTTATATATATTATGGGTTGGGGTAATAATAATATAAGGGGATTGGGTGGGGGGCTGCGGAGGGTTTCCCCCCCGCATATATATCCTAATTGACCGTTTAAATTCGGTCAATTGTGCAGAAAGTTAATTGTTATTTGAAAAATTGTCATTCGTACAATTCGTATACAACCCGACATTTCGAGGTGGACGTGCGCATCAACACAGTAATTTACAAATTTTAAAGCATGGGCAAGGTTGGTAAAAGCCGCAGGTAAATATTAAAAAGAAGGGGACAAGAGATGAGCCCTCTAGGACATCACAGGCCAATTTTTTAAAAGCTAAAAGAGAAACGGGATAAAGAAGCATGTGGCTGGCGATCTTTAGGGAGGGACAATACTAAGCCTTTAATACTATGACATCCAGCCTAGAAGAAATAATAAGGTCACTCATCCAGCCAAAGGCTGTGGACAAGTCCAGCAGCACTAAAATGCCAATTGCGCCAGTCTCTGGTTTGTCCAAGCCTACCAAGACAAACGTCGGTACTGCTTCAGTACCGTTTCCAGGGCCGAAGCTCATCTGCGTAGGGTCCAGCAGATGCTTGTCCTCTCTAAGTGTCTGGATATGTGCCCTGATTGCCTGCCCCAGTATGTTTGCAGAATTTTATACATAGGATGGTCATTGGTAAGGTCCACTGGATCCATTAAGGGATTCTTCGGCAGAAGCAGCAGTAGTGCCTTGGATTAGTATAGCAGGAACAGCATCTTCGACTGAAGAGGCATGATGAGATCACTAAGAAGTGGAGCAATCCAAGGATGTTGGGTAAATAGTACGAGATGTTGGGTCGCTAGAGGGTCTACAGGAGATATCGGAATGTCGCTAGATATCTTTTAGTTGAGGGGGAACTAAACTAATCCATAGGGTAGCTTGACAACCCCTCTCAAACAGAACATCAATATTATAGGAGGTATTTTCGATGGCAGTTTCTTCATAAATGTTTACTATTTTTCAATGACGTGTACAGCTAACTGAATACAGAAAGCCGGACTAGGGGCTGCTGTAGTGGCAAAGGCGTATGGATTTTCAGATATGTTGATCAGTTTAAAAGAGAATTTTCTCTTTGCATTTGGTGCCATCAAGAGGGAGGTGAAATTAACCTATTTAGACTCATTTATCTGGGACTTACACATGATAACATAATGACAGCAATTTGATGTATGTGCCTCGTAGTGTGCAGGAGCCATTTCCGTTCGAGCATTCTTTTGTTTAGTAACATGTTCTGGGGTGAACAAAAGGTCAATGGGACTTTTCGTTTTTTCAGTATGACTATGCACTAGGAGTGCAAAACATCAAATGCTTTTTTTAAATTATATGGTTATGTAGCTTGTCCTGATGGATTCAACGCGCAGTCAGGATCGCAGAGTAGCTTAAGCCAAGGTATTGAGTCATAAGCTCCATGGGATCAAAGTGCAAAAGGTTCCCCATCAAATGTTTTCCATGGGACTGTGATGACTCCTTTGGAGTCATCACAGAATCCCAGCCTAAAGTCTCCTCCCATGTGGCCAGGGAAAGGCAGCCGCTACCTGATCCTAACCCTGATGGTGGTGTTAGGAGAGAGGCTCACATGGAAGGGGACCCGGGACAGGCAGAATGGGAGAACCCTCTGAACAATTTCCCTAATAACCATACATTTTGAATGGCCTATGGTAAAACTGATGATTCTGATGCAAAAACTAGAAACATTATGGACTAAGTCCCATAACACTCATATTACTGAGACGAGGAAGAGGGGTCCATAGTTGGCAAAGAGTGATGTGCGGTCTAGTTGTTGTATTAGCCCACACCTGAGCAAGACCTTTAAACATTTAAAGGCCTTCAGGTGTGGGAATAGACGAAGCAGCAGGAAGAAGCAGAGAATGGAGTCACAGCTGTACTGACAAACGGGGCGCCATGCAGAAAGGCAGATGGAGGTTGGGATCCCTGCTGAATGCAGAGGACGCACATCAGAAAGCGGGTCAGAGGTTTGAGACCCCATGGAAGACAGACGCTCCGTGCATTCTGGAGCCCACTCAGGTGAAAGATTCTCCCCGTTGAGCACACAGGTTTGCGCAGGCTTCATTGACAGCACAAGTGATGGCAGGCTGGCGGGAACTGTCAAAAGTTACGAGAGACCCAACGAACGAAGCATAATTGGAAGCAGCGTGTCAGAAGGAGACGTCAGCACAGAGCGGTGAGTTGGCCTGATGCAGGTGACCCCGGGGCATGACCACTGCTTGATTTAGAATACTGAACTAATTAATTTAAACAAACTGAGCGCAACTCTCCTATTAGATGTTGGATGGGAGAAAATTGTAACCTGCATTGCCCAAGCCAAAAAGGGGCAATATTAAATCTAAGAGGACACAACTTTCTTGAAGAGGGATATCAAAAAAGGGGACAGTATAACTTACATTGCCAAAGAAAGCTGGAAGTAATACCAAGCCAATTAGAACCGGTCACTCCCCTAACAAGAAATCACGAAAGGTAGTGGAGGCAGAGCTGAAGAAATTGGAAGACCAGAGATAAATCAAAAAGACATCCTGACCCAACCCTTGGGTGTCCCAGATGGTGGTTACCAACAAGCCAAAGTAACCAAACGCTGTTCGGATCTGCATTGATATGAGGATCCCGAATCAAGAAATTGGGCGAGAACGACACATAATGCCCACAATCAACAAGCTAATCGTCGACCTTAAGGGGGTGACCGTTTTCAGCAAGTTGGACCTCCGATCCGGCCAGGCAAAGAGTCAAGGTATATGACATTTTCTTTGCACCTAGGTCTCCGTTGGTACCGCAGGCTCAAAGTTGGGATCTCGGCGGCAGCCAAGGTTTTTCAAAACGAAATTCATTGAGTGCTGCAAGACTTGCCAGGAGCCACAAACATTAGCGACAATATTCTTGTGCATGGCACCTCTGAAGAGGATCCCAACACACTCCTGGCCGCAATGTTAGCCCGACTAGAGAAATCAGGCCGACTCAACATGCCAAAAAAAATGCGAATTCAGCAATGCAGAACTCTCTTCAGCTAAGTGTGCAAACACAGTCTCAACCGACCCGGCCAAAGGGACGGATATCAAAAGCACCCAGCCGCCAACCACAGGGAGAGAAATCCAGAGCTTCATGGAGATGGTGTCATACTGCAGCAGATTTATGCCAGACCTGGCAACCATTGCAGCCCTACTCCGAGAACTGACCAGGAAGAACACTCCATGGACAGGGAAACAAGAACACGAATGCTTTTCAGTGGATAAAAGACTCCCTTACATCGAACACAACCATGGCGTTCTTCAACACAAGCCGAAAAAACTGAACTGTTGGTGGACGCCTGTCCCATAGGACTATGCGCTGTCCTCACGCAAACAGATCAGAGTGGAACTACCCCATTGCATTTGTCAGCCGGGCACTGAGCAGAAATATGCCCATATGGAGCGAGAAGCACTTGCGATCCTATGGGGGTGCCGACACTTCCAAATATACCTGCTAGGCCACCACGTAGTCCCAATCTTTAGAGGTTCTGCCCCACACCCGCCCGTGAGGCTTGAGCGCTGGATGCTCCACTGCAACCATTCAACATCAAAGTGCTTTATAAGGCAGGTGAGGCCAATCCAGCCGACTACCGCTCCCGACATCCAGGACCAGCCACCCAAGCAGAGCAAGAAGACTGACGAGCATGCATGCCACATAATTGCGTGCGTCAGCCCGAAACGGGAAGATATTTGCATCGAGACAGAACAAGACATGTTTACAATGGGTGAGAGACTCATTATGTCTGGTGACTGGAAAAACATCCTGGCTGCGACGACCCATCGGACATCAGCAGCCCAATAAGTATTACAAGGCCTTTTTGGGGTACGAAATGAACTCTCCATCTCACCAGAGTGAATCATATTAAAAGGGCACTGAATCGTTCTACCAACGATGCTGGAGGAAAGAGCATTAAGACTGGCCCATGACGGCCATCAAGGTGTTGTCAAAACACAGGCATTCCTCAAATCATGTATGCAGCAGAAAGTGATGGCCCTAGTGGGAGCCTGTGCCATGTGTCAAGTATCCCAACGACACAGACTGCCAGAAACCATTGCAAACCCCCAATGGAGTCAGCAGAGGTGGGACCCAATCAGCGTGGACTTCTGCTTGGTGGCGAACGAAGCACACCTGCTTGTGACAGTCAATGAGTTCAGTAGATATCGGAGGTCGAACCAGTCCGGTCCATGGACGCTCTGTCTGTCAACACTGCGCTTGAAAAAAACGTTTGCTGTACATGGCATACCTAACAAACTGAAAAGTGACAATGGGCCCACTTTCCAAGGGAGTGCGCTACAGGGTTTCCTGGAAATTCTTCTTCAACACCACTGGATTACCTCCTGCTGGACCCAGGCCAAAGGGACACGTAACGCATCATGGCGTCACTGAACAAAGTAATCTGCATTACTAAAGACCAACAAGTTCTGTGGCTGCCAGAAGTATATTGATTCTTAGGAACCTATCGCAAACACATCATTCTTCGACCCATACCTGCCCAAGCAGCACTCATATTTGGGACCCCCATCCAAGTGGGACATCCCATACATCACAGTTGGACCACGCCAAGCATAGACCATGAGCAGATCGAAGAGGACAGACAGACCTGGAATGAACAGGAGAGTCGAGCCCATCAGGCCACCCCCAGCGACATAAGCTTTGGAGACGTGGTTCTAATCAAGAACCGGGCACCCCGAAGTAACTATCCTCCTACGAACCGACCCCGTGGACAGAGGTGGAAGAAAACCACAGAATGGTGCCCACAAGGAAAGGCCAAGATACCTCCCACTTCCGACGAGCACCTTCCAACCTATGGAGAGAAGAAAAGCCCCCAGCTAGAGAAGAGACCTCCAGTCAAGGTGACCCTCCCGACACGCTGAGGCGGGCAAGGCACCATGAGGTAGAAGACACAACCACCAGCCCCCAAGTCCAACACAACTTCGCTCTGGCGTAGAGCTGCAAGAGGCCCAGGCGACCACTCCCAAAGCCTCCATGGAGAGCAAATCCAGGTACTCACCGAGAGGGAGGCTGCAGCCGCACACAAAGCTAAGAGGATTTGTCCTGCACGGTGCATACTGACGAACTGTGAGATGAACTCTAGTTTTCTTTATATACCTATTCTTTGCATACCCAGTCAGACGCTGATGGGGGTTTTGTTGTTATGTAACTTGGGGAGGGATGTGGTGTAGAGGAAAGGCTGCACCAGCGTCATGGCGAGTCACGTCATGACGCAAGTAGAGAAATAAAGGGTGGCAGTCCCTGCAAAAAAGGGGTACTGCAAGTAACTCCGTAATCAAGTGTGGGTGTCAGTTATTTCACTCCAGCGACTGCGCAGTGCACCAAAACTAATGCAGTCACCACAATATTGAATGAAGATATAAGCAGCGGAATGGCGTGACCGTTGTTTCTTTGGCCGCTTGATAAGGACAGTGGCAAATACAGCTTGACCAAATGTATCTGGGACCTTGTTACGTGACACTTTAAAAATAAAGCAAAGAAAACTGGGCATGCCAAGTGATTGCTTGTGCATTTCTGCCTACGTTATATGGTTTTCCAATTGGAAAGATGGTACTTTGTTTGCAGTATGACATAAAAAGAAACAGATTTTGCACACATTACACCACTTCCCTTTTGCGCTAGCGCAAAAAGGTTCATATAAAATAGATTAGGGCAAGCACAGTTTACTCCATTCTGTATTACACAAGGAGCAAAACCGGTGCTAAATGCACCTGCTTGTATTGTTTTTAGCACTGGTGCAATTATACTGTAACCTGAACACTGGTGTTTGTTTCTCGCATGTGCTTTAAAATTGACCCCATGGACATGGGGGCTACTGGGGGGGGGACGGTGTGCGAATAATCACAGGGAACGCAGTGTCTGTACGAGTAAGAAGCAGGTGCGCACGCGGAATGCCAACAAAAGGGTCATTGTGGCAGCAGGGCTGTGGAGGTATGCGGTGTGTGATTATACGGCATACCTGGTGCTCGAGTAACCGCATCCCAGGAGCGAGGCCACCAGGAAAGAGCCTGGACTACAGCGATGGATCGGTCACCTTCGGTGCTTTTTGCTCAAATGCATTATTGATGCATCGGTCAATGCCGGTTTTAACTTTGACAATGAAAACACCCTCTCTCAGTATTAAAAAAAACTAAGACAGAACAGTAAGCTTTCAAATGAAGTAATTAGAGAAAGCAACACGTGCACGTAAACCCAGATACCCAGGGCCATTTTAAGCATTGTTGGGGCCCGGGGCAGGGACACCTGTGCCCCCCCCTCCAAATCCCCCCTCCCATCACGATCATCACTCATAGCTTGATATTCTTCCTCGCAAAATATAGGTTCTCCCTTTCAGTCCCATTACCCTCTTTATTCTTGCTGTAATCAGAATTATAAAGAAGTAGCATTTCAAGGACAACATTAGCAGTCCACGATAAGGGTACTTGTGTTGTAGCATAGGTACAGGACACTTTTCATCACTAGCAGCCACAAGGAAGGTATACTGGCCATAGTATGAGTGCAGGACACAGATCATATTTAAAAAAATGGACATAATCCAGAATAGACAACTCAGATTAGCTGCCTCACATAATGCTAAATGCTAAATGATGGATACAGGAGACCAATTGGAAGCAAGACGAAAGCTACACGTATCATAGCATAGATAGTGAATGAAGATTGGAAGCTTCTAGGAAGGTGTCTGAGACTGAGATTAAAAGGGTATATTTTTCAAGTAGTGTTGCCATTGGAGAGCAAAGAAACAAGTGGTTGTGGTGTGCAATACATAAATGCTCACTAATATTATAGGGGACGTAACACTATAGCCATTGCAAGCAAGTATGAGGCTTTTTTGAAGACCATACCCTGAGAACTAAATCACTCTGAAGGGTGACATTTTTAAAAGGTTATGGGACTGGCAATTTTAACAGATTAGGCAATATGAGATGAGGATCACACCTTGGTTGGTCCAGGATCGCGGTATCATCTGCTAACAAAGCCAGGACACGAGAATTAATGCCTTGGTTTCACAGTCTGGAATATGGTTACCTTTCCAGACTAACACTTATGCTCATCATTAAGGGTGGCTGCTTAGGTTTTACAACCACACGTCTGAAGAAACCGATTTCTGATTTCTAGACCGTCAGCATACTGATGCTTTTTCTTTTTATAGCAACTACTATCTGGTGCAGTTACATTGCTGATAATAGCACCTGCTCTGCTACAAAACAAAGTACCTATAGATGCAAGTTTATCACTTCAGACATAGGAAAGGCTGAGTCGGCCTGGCTGGAATCGGTTTTTGTAATCTTGAATATGAACACACACACCTCTGCAATGAGTGCTTGACACACTAAGCTATCATATGAACAATTGCAGCTCTCAAGTGTATCAATATGCATTTCAACTTTGGCTGTTGCACATGATCAAGAGGGTCCCCACAGAAAGGTGAGAACGCTACAGGGGGTGTGCTATAGTGAATGCACAAACTATGTAAACTACAGTGAACACAGAAAGCATTAGAGGATGAATTAATCAGAGCCGAAAGTTCTCAACAAAAGACAGGCAATAGGTTTAACCTCAGCAGCATGCCATAAAATATCCCAACGTGTGCCATTTATGTTTGGTCAACAATGGAAACTGACTCCAAAAGAGCATGCAGCCTTGTGGGGGCCCCTCCAAGGTGGGGGCCCAGGGCAAGTGCTAATTTTGCCCTCCCATAAAGACGTCTTTGCAGATACCAAGAAAATAAAACTAAAATTGTGTTGGTGCCACATTCAAAATCCAAAAAAAAGCGATGGGTGGAAGGTTTTTAACTAATATGAACCACTGGCACTGTCTGGGCAACCTTCCACACCACCGTTTTTTAGCCCCTCTGTACCATTGCAAAAGGGGTCCAGCCATATGCAAATCAGTGAGGTACTGCCACCAATGGGAGCAGTACTGCCTGAACTGCTAGGCCAGGTCCCCTCTGCAAGCATGTTTCAGCATAGGAGGGCCTCATCAGTGAGGTGCAGCTTGGTTCCTTGTGCCACATTAAGACATTTGTTTTTTTCCTCAAATATAATGATATAATAAACTAAACAGTTACTGAACCAGAATCAAGGAGCCGGGATGCAGCCCAACATGGCCAAGCCAAGAACAATGTAAGCCACTACATACATGCATTAACCTTTTCTTTTAGTTTGGTCTAGTAACTGGTGCTTTAGCGCCACCAATAAACTGGGACTACTGCATTCGACTACATGTAGAAGGACGCTGGGTGACGAGGGACTGAGCATGCAGGTTTTCGAGATTGTACCCACCCAATGACTACCGAGCGCCTTGCTGATCCAAAGGTCCTTTTCACACTGACTACCTGACCAGCCTCAACCAAACCCCAAACACCTGAGATCTCTTTTGGCCAACTATATCAAGCATTAACATCAGGCTGATTAGGGCCTGCCAGTATTACTTCTAAGCAGTCTTCGAAGAGATCATTGGCTTAACTTCAGCTGTAAATTAGCTCCTTTGGTAATTAAAAAAAAAGGTCTCATCCAAGTGTGCCTTCCGCCACTCCATTTGTCCTTGCACTGAAGCAAACATGTTTTCTTGGGAAGTATTAGATTGCCATTGGCCAGGCACTGACAACGTACGCCCAGGTACTCATTGCATTTTCCAGCTGGTGCCATCTGATTGCAGTGCCCAGCAGATCCCTATCCAATGCCTACCCAAAAGCCAAAACTGTTGACTGACAAAGCTTGTTCAAGGAGGGAACAGGACCATGTAGAGAACGGCTGGGCCCAAGTTTAGCAGTATACAACTATGATGGGAGGTAACAAAACAAAAAAACAAAACAAAAATACAAAAAAGAAAAACAAAAAAAAACACTGAAAAAATAAGGAGGGGAGGGGGTTGACACAAGGATCTAGAAAAGAAAAAGGTCACAATGAAATATCTAGCTCTCGAAAAGCACCCCAGATTGTGTCCTATTCAACACATCATTCCTTTTAGCATGCATAACCCGTTCCTTTGCCAAAAGTCTCTCAAATTTTGAACTCAGGAGGATCCGGTGGCGGAATTCCAATTCTTAAAACACCCTCTCTTAACCACAGCGCGATTGCACCAAAGTCTGCCTCTCTACAACTTTATTAGATCCTGCGAGAACACTAGACACAATTACCGAAACCTGCATGAGCGCAAGAAAGGGGCGAATTTGGGCATCGTTCAGATCACACTGTAACCCGTTCACGCACATGGACCTCGAGATTTCCACACAAGGCGAGGCACTCACAGCTCTTGGTGTCAGGCGCTGGTCTTATTTTTTCCACACTCTTCCAGGCCAAATAGGATTCTCATTCTGTCCTGTTCATTTGTAAATTTTTGTACTCAGACACTTGTAGTTCCGTACCAGAATGAGCAGAAGGACCAGGCGAGCTACTCAACTTGAGAATAGGGCCAGTACTCTCGTACAGGCTCTTCTTGCGGGTAGTATTAGACGGATACGCACATGGGTATTTCTGCTCTGGTCAGGCACAGTGGGCTAAAACGCGATTGCAAATCTCCCAGGTGATTTACCTGCGTTAGTTCTCTGAGGACCTCTCACCATTTTGGCTAACAAGATAACTCACGTCGCTCATCAAGCCCTGGGTTTAATGGATCAAAATGATGCATGCTGGGAGTTCTGATCTCTGTGAATTTCAAATGCACTTAAGCACCCGCCATGAATTATTTGACTTGAAGATATCTGGTCAACCTGCATGTGAAGTTATGTGTGTTTCTGGTTATGTATAAAAAGGGGTGTTTAAAAAAAAAACATTGACATGGGCTTTTGATCCAAGCAGTAGCTTTAACCTCAAAATGAGGACAAAGCAAGTATTCACTCAACAGTTAGTCGAGAAACAAAAGCCATTTTCAGTGGTTCGAGTCCCATCCCAGCCAGGTCTGGTCTTTGCACTCTTGTACTTTTTATGCTCCCCTTATCCTTATCAAACGTTGAAGCACAGATCCGCGAACGTGAAGAATAAAAATACAATACACTGCATACACATCGCACGCGTTACATGTGACAAACTCTCCGAAACAATCAGTACCTCAGAAATGAGCCATCTAACATTAACTCCCACAAGAAAAAGTTAGGTTTAACCATCCCATGACTTGCCTACGTCATGCGCGCCACATGACGCAGCCGCACTCACCTATCCCGCACTCTGTGCACTCGAAGGGCTCGTGGCCGCTGCACTCCCCACAACTCGAGTGGCAGTCCACGCATTGGCCGTTCAAGGCGAACTGCCCGGTGGGGCAAAAGAAGGCCGCGGCCTGGCAGCTGAAGTGGGCCAAAAAGAAGAGCAGACACCAGGTACTGGGCACCAGGGCCTCCATCGTTACCCTCCCGCCTCGGAAGCTGCGCCAGGCCGTGACTGGAGCGTCGGTGGCTCCGCTCTCCACAGGGGCAGCCGCTGTAATGGCTCCCAGGTGGAAGCACGCAGTGCGCAGGGGCGCGTAATCCGAGCAGTGAACAGGTCCGGCCAGTTCCCCCCCCACACCCCCTCAGCATTGTTCGCAACCCTATTCAGAGGAAAACTTTAGCCCGAAGGCAGGAAATGGCGCTCCATGATTATTCAGAAGGTAACACTTTCCGCTCAAGATACGACTTAATATGTGAACAAGGGGAACACTTTTTTGTGTGTGCATTATTTCATCCCCTATAACCCACTCACTAGCCACGACTTGCTTTGTTTTGTGATGCCAGGTTGTGGCTACATGGGCAGACTGCAAGCTCTCCCTTTGATCTTAAAATGAAGACCACGTCTAGCCGTATAATCCTGCTCATGTGGGTTGCGGCTTTTCATGTCGTGACCTGATTTCGGTTTTTCATTTTCGTTTGATTTCCCCCAGGGAGGCAGGTTTACTGCTTTTTCTGTGGATGTGATTCCCATCCATTAGATTTTCAATGGCACAGCATGCTCTCACATATCACACAGACACGTCTAGATGTGACAATGGAAGAATTTGTTGTAAGTCACTTCCCACACTGTTCTAGGTGTGTGTTTGTGCCCATGGCCAGTTTTTGTTTTTGTTTGGGATATTAGTTGGCGCTAATGACCCAGGCACCGGGCCGCAGGATATGCGGGACAATAGAGGGTCTGGGAGTTTAGGCGCAGGGTGGGGGGAAAACGGCGCGAAAGCGTAGGAAGGGGCGTCCGAATGGCGCCACAAGAAACAAAGGCCCAGGAAGGGCAGGAAACAGCACCTGGGAAGGTGCGAAATATAACAACAAGAGGTCAGTGGGTAACCCGGCCGTCCCCAGGAAGGAACAAAAGGCCGGGGGGGGGGTATAAGTAAGCCTGGGAAAAGGAGAGGCGGCACAAACCAGGTAAGAGCTCACCTCTCTCGGGTAGGCTCTTGGTACCGGGAGAAGGGAAAGGAAAAACGTTGCCACCCAACCCACCCTACAAGAGAAACGGAAGAGGTGGGGGTGTGCAGGCAGGAGCCAGGACGCCGAGTACTCCTTCGGTACACGGTACAAAAAGAGGGTGCAAAAGCGGAAGTAAGAACGCCGAGTACTCTTTCGGTACACGGTCCAAGTGAAGAAGGAATAGGCAGTGGAGAAGAACGCCGAGTACTCTTTCGGTACACGGTCCAAGACACGTCGTAGGCGGCATGTGCCCAGGAACGAAGGCTCAGGGATAACAAAAACTCAGAAGGAGCCTTGAGCGGCTTCGGAACTGGACACAATGTGCCCAAAAGCATATGTCTATGTAATGATTTGTTATGATGGATTTTCTGTAAGAAAATAAAATTCCTACGGCCACAAGTTGTCTGTAATTTATTATTTAGGTAGGGATCTGGTAAGAGCAGCAAGGTGAACCCATACTACTCAGCCTATCACCTATAAGCCCAAACTATTGCATTCAGCAAATCATACTAAGCAGGCCTAAAAACCCCAATTACCAACCCAGCCACCAACACTGGGGTGAGCCAATGACCAGACTAAACCGCCTTCCTGCAATAAATGTAACTGCATGCTGAGCAAAAGCATCAAAGCAGAAACCCAGCAAATCCCTGCCCACTGGACATCTACAAAACCATCCTCTCTCAGAAAACGCCGGCAGAACACTATCTCTCTCACTAGAAACAGGAACAGTGCCACAAGCCTTCAAGTTAGCTTATAGCCAGTGCTGCGGAGGGGAAACCCTGCAGCTGAAAAGCGGGGGCCAGTAACCTGTGCCCCAAGAAGGGCAGGATAAGGAGAGGGATAGGACAGTGGCTGGCTGAGTCTCAGCCAGTGTAGAAACCTAACGCCCTCTCCTCCCCTAACCCCTCACACTCCTTGAGGCAGACGGGATGAGGGGCTAGGTGTGAGCAACACCTCTGTACAGGACAGTAAGGAAGTGCTAAGCTCCCAAGGGCAGGGGAAACAGAAAACACCCAGGTAGGGACAAAGGTGCACCCCAAGGTGCAAAATGCCATCTTGCCAGCCGGCCGGAGGGGAGGGGGGGAGGCAAAGCCCAGGGCTAGTCCCTGGCCAATGTAAGGAGCTGCAGGAGCAGCCTGAAAGCACAATCAGTTTGGGACTCTGCACGGCACACCAAACAAGTATCCTGCATGCGCAGTTTACTTTTTCTTTTTGAAACATTGGCCTCATTATAAGTTTGTTGTTCCGGTAACAACAGTACCGGTCACCCGCACCATTCAAGAATGATGCCGGTGCATCCGACCTCCCCATTCCAATTGAGCCCTATGGGGCACAAATGGGAATGGGGAGCATTTTTTTCCAACGCCCACAAATGGGCAATTACCGGGTCCGGCAAGGCCGTAATGACCCAGTAATTGCCCATTCGCGGGCGCCAGGACAAAAATAATACTGGCGGCAGCCAGTATTGTAATGAGGCCCATTGTCCTGTTTGAACTTCCAACTGTCTTCCCTGTAATGCGTGAGCTTTGCCTTACTCTGTTTCTTTGGGGAAAGACAAACTGGACAAATACTTTAAAAAAGGGTTTGTGAGCTTTGCCTTGCTCCTTTCCCAAACTGCTGAAACTCTTACAAACTGAAGCCGTGAGTTTTTCGTTACCTGGTTTCAGCCGCGATAAAGAACCATGCCACTCGTTCCTCGGCTGGGACCGCTGCGAGGCACCAGAGGCCCGCTACGAGAGCGGAGTGAAGCCCACATCGGACAGGCGCCGGCCACCCAAGGGGATCAGAGCCGAAGGCGACACAGGAAAGAAGCAGAGAGGCAAGGGGAACACAGACGAAATCCGTTATGGCAATCACAGGCAAGTCATCGAATGAAGAGCGGGCGGCCAGGGTTCAGAGCTAAACCAGCAGAGAGAAGGTGCCGGCCAGGATTGTCGCAGCAACCCGTAATAAGGAAATTGGCGCAGAATTAGTTTTGCACAAGGAGCCGGCAAGCAGAAGAACAATCTTGCTTTGCAAAATTACATGGCGCTCATAAGTAGGATAAGGAGTTTTCATTTTGTGGCACGCTCAACCTCTCGAAGCCACGCAGAGTTGCTTTTGTGAATACGATTTTTACATGTGGTTTTAAAATCATGAAGACAGCAGTAGGGGGAGGCAATTAGTTGCTTGTCTTTCTCAGAAGATTTGGGAACATTACACAAAAACAATGAATAATAAATAGCTGTTGCAAGCACCTAGGGTTGGTGAATGTGGGAAAATTGACGAACACACGCAGGAAGGAAGGCTTCTGGTTGGAATTGATGAGCACACGAGAAACAACATTTTTTAAGGGCAAAATTCAGCAAAACCAACTTTTGAAGCAGACCAAAACGTTTTTCTTGAAGACATTAAGTGAACAGTGTCTGCTAAGCGCTAATCCGTGCACAAACACACGTTTAGGCAGTTTGAGTGGAGCATTTCTAAATACTATATATAACAAATGACAGAACACAGCCATGGAAACGGCAACCAAGAAGAAAACAAAGCTCATGCTGTGGGCAGAGGAAGCAGAGCACATACATGGTTGGCAATGGGTGAGTGAACGTCTAAGTGAAGACTCAGAGTATGAAGAGACAGACATTGCAGTGGTAGGGGAAGTGACACGCCACCAACAAAGTAGACTAAGGAAAACCCGAAACCAGCTGGAGCAGGAAAGCAGATCACGCCTACACAGGGAAAGAAGGACAACAAGAAAAGTAAAATGTCTGATTTGTTAGATGACATTGCAAGCAAGTTTTTTACTCAACAAGAATCTATAGTAAATACAAAACTTGACAGAATAGAGCAAATGATGTCTGAACTAAAAGAGAAACAGCAACAACCTATAGTAGCAGAGATTGCAGTGGAACAAGGGGACAGAGGAGAAGAGCCTCTAAGGACGTGTACCGGCCCCAACCGCACACAGGGTCTGGGCCCAGCAACATGGACCCCCTGCTATCATCCCCAGCAATAGAAGTGGGGCACACAATAGTAAGCGAGTGTGATGCAAATGTTGTAGCAACAGCATCCCAAAAAGAGGACATGATGGTCACAAATACACAGCTAATGGAAAGACTTAAAACATTTTGAACAGATACCAGAGTCTGGCCTGGAACATTGACCAAATGGTCAAAGATTCCATCTGGAAAAAAGGGTACTTGGAAATATTTTCACTCCTAGAAGCACAGCGAAGGGGAATGGATGCCTTTAAAGATCCCAAAAAGATTGAGGAGAAGATAATAGCAAGAAATGCGCAAGTCAAACACAATTGGGACAATTGGCTGAAGGCTTTGGTTATTCTAGCAACCGTAATATTGGAAAAAGCACCTGAGGATGGGACAACATTAATTGCATACATAGATAAAATTCGAGAGGTCAAAGAGGCATATGGGGGTGACACCTGGCTCAAATACGATAAAGATTCAGGAGAGCAATGTCTGAACGGCCAGAGATAGAGGTGGAAGAGGTCCAAAATGACTTATATTTAATGAATGGGAAACCACCAGGGAATGGAGAAAAGACTCAGTCACAAAATAAGACAACATATGCAAGCAGCAATAAAGTCACTGAGCCAGATAAGCATAAAAAGGGCCAACAGCCTTTCGGAAGAAACGGCCATGGGGTTAGGTCCAATACCCGCAGCCAATACAAAAGCCAAAACACCAACAGAAGTAACACCACTTGTTGGAATTTTGAGAAAGGGCATTGTGCTTGGGGCAAAGAATGCAGATACAAGCACAATTGCACAAAGTGCGGGGGTGAACACGCCAGCAGCGGGTGCACCCACCTGCCAAAGAGATGCCCAAAAAAAGAACAATAAGACAGAAGACAGAATTATAATGAAACCAGGGAAATTCCCAATCAACATAGGTGGGGTTTAGGGCAGCATTAGGTGCATACCCAGACAAAAACATCAGCCAAATAATTGAGAAGGGTTTCAAAGAGGGATTCTACATCAAATGGTCTCCCAAAATCCCAAAGAATCTAAAATCAGCAAGAGACAACCCGAGGATAATGAGGGAGAAAATTAAAAAGGAATTAGATTTGGGGAGAATCGGGGTGCCATGGGAACAAATGCCTTTCAAAGAATACATATGCTTCCCCCCCTAGGGCTAGTGCCCAAGAAAGAACTGGGAACAATGAGAATGATACATCATCTATCATACCCACAAGGGCAATCCCTGAATGATGGAATCCCAGAAGCAGAAACTGCAGTAACATTCACCGATTTCCAAGAGGCACTTAGGGTAGTCAGGAAATGCGGAAAAGGGGCTCAGATGGCCAAACTGGACATCGAGTCAGTGTTTAGACTCCTACCAGTCAACCCAAAATGGGAACCCGGGTTAGGTTTTACTTTTAATGGAAAATATTATGCAGACTGATGTCTACCAATGGGGTGCGCAGTATCTTGCACCCTGTTCGAGCAATTCAGCTCATTTTTCAGTGGGCTTTTCTAAAACAGTTACCGGAAGCACAGGTAGTACACTATCTGGATGGTTTCATTTTGATAGGACATCCAGAGACTGGAGAATGTCAGAGCGCGCTAATTACGATGATAGAAATGGCAGCAAAATGGGGCATACCATTGGCAGAAGAAAAGACAACCAAACCAGCGACAAGCATCATTTTCTTAGGTTTAGAAGTAGACTCCAAAGCTGGCATCTGCAGGATACCAAGCACAAAAGTAGAGGAATTACTAGAAAAAATCAGCAGGATAGGTAAAAAGGGAAAAGGTACCGTGAGGGAGATAAAATCTTTGTCAGGAAGCCTAACCTTTGTAGCCAGGGTCATACAACAGGGCAAAACATTTGCAAGGAGCTTGCAGCAAAAGACAAAAGGCTGCCAAAAGCCACATTTGCACATTAGGTTGGGAAAGGAAACTAAAAAAGACTTACTAATATGGGAAGATTTCCACAAAAATGTAAACGGCACAACACTATGGCGCACACCATAGAATACAAGCGACAGAAAAGTGCTTTTTGCTGATGCAGCTGAGAGCAAAGGTTTTGGAGCCATTCTGGGATCAACTTGGGTCGCCGGAGAATGGCCTGACACATGGCATGCAGCAGGCTGGACCAGAAACATCACGCTTCTTGAAATCATACCAATCTGGCTAGCACTACACATCTGGGGCGGGCATCTGGCAAACAGAGAACTGACCGCGTGATCAGATAACATGGCAGTGGTGGGAATTATTAATAGAAAAACCACCAAGTGCCAGCTAGTGTTAAGCATTTTAAGAGCTATAACCAAGATCACGCTTGTTGAAAACATTGTGGTAAGAGCGAAACACATTGCGGAGACAGATAATAACATTGCTGATGCATTATCTCATTTTCAGTGGTCAAAATTTTGACAATGGCACCGAATACCCAAAAGGAGATGACAAATATCCCAAAGCACTTCTGGGATATTCTGGAAAATTGATAAGAGCAGCATCAACGCCGAACGACCAGGGCCGGGATGCACAGAAATCAACATCAAACACCCGAAGCACGGGTGAATGCAGGCGAGCACTGCCAACGAAAAACATAGACCCTGAAACAGGGTTACTTTTAGACCTGGCCAAGATGGTAGTGGCGGACAACACCATAGCAAAATATAGTAAGTGTCAGAAAACAGTACTAAATGTTACAGGTCTAGCGCACGTGGAGTCGATAACGACAACAGATATTAATGCAATCTTAGTTTGAGCTTATTGATATTTTATTTCTATCGCGCTCGTACCCAAGTGTATCAGAGCGCGACAAGGCAAGGGAGGGGAACAGGAGAACAAAAGAGCGATCTTACTAGGCCCAGTGACATTGAGAATGCACAAGTGCATGGGAGAGGGGCAGGGGAAAAGTGCATGTAACGGGGGAGAAGTGGAAAGTGCGAAGCAGGGGAGAAACAGATAAATAACAATAAATAAATAATAAAGGCAACAAACAGTGGTAGTGCAGCCAGCAATTTGCAAGTGCTAGGTATAAGGCAGAAGACAGGGTAGATCTGATAAGTGCAGGAAGAAAAAGGGGAGCCGTATGGGTACAGATACAGACCCCAGTGCAAGGGGTGGCCCGGAGGCAGTGCGGGAGGGTGGCAGGGTGAGCAGGTACCTGGGCCCAGAGGACAGAGGGTGGCCAGGTGCACAGTGCCAAGAGGGAACAGATTAGCAGGGGAGAGGGGGAGCGAAGGCAGAATAAAAGAGGAAGGTCTTGAGGTGCTTCCGGAACCGGGGATGGTTTTCCCCAAGTTTTAGAGTGGCAGGGAGGCTGTTCCAGAGGGAGGCCCCAGCTGAAGACAGAGATCTACCCCCAGCTCGTTTCTTTGAAAAACGATTGACCCTGAGGGAGTTGGAGGTAGAGGAGCGAAGAGCTCGAGAGGGAAGCTATTTGCGCAGGGATAGCTGAAGGTATTTTGAACCCAGGCCCCAGAAAGCCTTGTGGACAATGCAGAGGGTTTTGAATTTAATCCTTGCATCCACTGGGAGCCAATGGAGAGATTTCAGAGCTGGAGAGATATGATCCCAGGGCTTGAGACCAAGGACCAGTCTCGCAGTCCTGTTCTGGATTAGTTGCAGAGGGCGGAGATTAGAGGCAGGTAGGTTTAGAAAGAGGCTGTTACAATAGTCCAAGCTAGAGAGAACCAGAGCTTGGGATACCATGAGCTTCGGGGGAAGGAGAGGAAAGGCAGAGTACCTCTGAGGAGGTGCAGTAGGAACTTTAACTTTTTAGAGACCTCAGAGATGTGGGCGGAGCAGGAAAGGGAGGAGTCAAAGATGACCCCGAGGTGCTTAGCCTCGCAGGTGGGGGTAGGAGGAGGGCCAAGGGAGGCCGGCCAGAGAGTGAGGGGAAAGGATGGTGAAGGTGTGCTGATGAGGAGGATCTCCGTCTTGCTGGCATTCAGACAAAGATCATTGGCGGTACACCAATCTTGAATGGCAGCTAGGCAATCGGAGATGAGAGAGGGAGAGGAGGTGGCAGAGGGCAGCCTGAACAATGGTTGAGTGTCGTCAGCGTAGCACTGGAAATTTGAGCAGAAAGTGGCAATGCATTGGGTGAGAGTTGCCAGGTATTGGTTGAAAAGCCAGGGCGAGAGGGTAGACCCCTGGGGAACACCACAGGTAGAGAGGAAGATAGATGAAAGGAAGGACCCATGTTGGACCTGGGAGGGTCGATCTGAGAGGAAAGAGGTCAACCAGGCCAGAGCCTGATTAGTGATACCCAGGTTTTCACTGAGACGGTTGAGCAGGATGGTATGGTTGACCGTGTCGAAGGCAGAAGAGAGATCAAGGAGGATGAGGACAGGGAATGTTAGAGTCAAGGTTGGAGCGCAGATCTTCACGGATGTTCAGGAGAGCAGCTTCCATGCTCTGGCAGCTCTGAAGCCAGACTGGTGGTCATGGAGACAGCCAACAGAATTGGAATGAAGGTTGAGCTGAGAGATGGCCAACTTTTCCAGGAGTTTGCCCAGAAAGGGAGTAATGGAAATTGGGCGATAGTTAGCTGGACAAGAAGGAAAATCTGTGGGTTTCTTGAGAAGAGGATGCAAAAAGGAGTGCTTCAGAGGGGAAGGGAAGGATCCCGAGGCAAAGGAGTGATTGCAAAAATCAGCAAGGGCCGGAGCGAGGGTGTCAATGTTAGAGACAGGGAGTAAAAAAGGAATGGGCAAAAAGGCATCTAACGGCTGTGGCTTATTTTGCGAAGATACAAGGAGACTCAGACCCAACCCCGAGTTCTTTAATTTCATATGCCCTCAAAGGCTGGAGAAAAGTGGAAGGGCTGCATGAAGATTAGACGCCCTTTAGATTTTCAGAAACTAGCTATGTTGACAGGTCTGTTGGAAGAGATATGCTCACACCCTTTCGAGGCTCTATTATTTAAAACAGCTTTTTCCTTAGCATACTTTGGGGCTTTCAGAGTGATCGAGCACAAAAGCCAGCGATGGTTTGGGGATGATGGACATAAGGGTATGGGCAGACAGCATCACCATTGAAGTTCAGAAATCCAAGACTGGTTGCAAGAGTGAAATAAATATCTACTGTATAGAGGATTCCAACACCTGCCTTGTATGCACCACAAGCAAATACAACTACAGCGTCCCAAGCGTCCTACAACTACTACTAAGTCGGTAAGATGCTTCTGCGATCTAAGCGTGATCTGCAGGTCGCAGGTTCGTATCCGGGCAAGGCCAATTCAGCCTTTCATCCTTCTGAGGTCGATAAATGAGTACCAATTTCAGTCGGGTGATATTGTATGTAAATATGTGCTTTGGATAAAGGCGCTATATAAATAACACATCATTATCACTGGTGTGGGGCCGGTTTTTGATCCATAGGGACGCATCTGCCCTAAGCCATTTTCAATTCAAAGCGATACTGGTGAAAGCCATATGAAAAGCCGGGTGGGACCCTAAAGAATTTGGGACCCATTCCTTTAGAATAGGCATGGCAACAACTGCATGGCAAGGAGGGCTGGGGACTCAACAAGTAAAAGCAATGGGGAGATGGAAATCTGATTGTTACAAACGGTACATAAAACTAAAACTAATCTAGAATTTTTCTCACAAACAGATCATAACGACCCCCTCAAATCAGCCTGGATAGTAGGACATTCCTTCGTGTTCAGAACAGGGGGATGGGCAGAGGAGACAAAGGAGGGAACAGCATTCAAAAACACCATCACTTTATGGTGAGCGTGCAGGGGGCTAAAAGTGCCAGACATTCATAACAAACTGGGGGACTTAGTAGCCTACAGGGACCCTCCTGAATTTCTGATTATACACCTGGGGGGCAATGACCTAGTCACAATGAGGAAAAGGCATTTATTGAAAGACACATGCTCTTCTTCCCCAAATACCCCTAAAGAGAAAACACAAGGTTAGAGTAACTGGAGCCCAAAAGGGAAGGCTGACAAAGGAATGCTGGTGTACGGTTCTTTTTAGTTGGTAAAAGCTTACTTAAATCGTTTCCAGGTAATCCAGCAGGGTTTTGTATGTTTTTGTATAAAGGGGCAAACACAGGACACTATATACAGATTACACTAAACCTAGCAACTGCGTAACTAAAGAATAAAATGCAACAAATATAAAGAGTCCTTTAAATATTAAAAATATAAAGGAGTCTTTAAAAAAATATATACAATGCACTGTATTATCTATAAAACACCTTACTTGCAAGACAACCCGGCCCGGGCTGTCTCAAGGACTCTGGCTGCTGCTCTCTTGATCTTCTTTCTTCCTGCGCTCTTTTGTGATGTGTTTAGTAGTAGCAGCAGCAAGAGGTGTGTGGGGACCCCTAAAGTCTTTAAAGGGCTGGCAGTAAGCAGTTGCAGGCAACAGCGGCAACAGTAACAGTGTGTGGGGCCCCAAAAGTCTTTACATGGGCTGGGCTGTGTATGACTGATGCAGTCCAGCACGCAGAGGCAACGTGGGAAGCCCCCACACAAATCCTTCACCCGGGCCACATCTGCCAGGTGTGGCTCAGGGAGTTCTGGTGGGCCACCTAACAGGTTGCACCCCCTTGATTTAAATCAGCCCAGGAAGGCTAAAACACAATTTGAACGCTCCCCTGCTATTTGGAGCATCAGTCATTAAATGTGCCCGGGACCCAGCGGTGATGGGATGCCACCTGGGGGGTGGTTGTGCTAACAAACGATCCCTTGCTAGTCAGAGGAGTGAAAGCAGGAAGGCCCGGGCTGCGGTGGTGAACAGCACTGAGCGGAGTGGATCTAACCCTTTTTCAGGGTTTGACCGCTGTGATAGGCTGTCCACTCTCACCAGCAATGTTTTTTTTTTCATTTCAAGATTAAAGGGACCCTCCAGTGCCCACAAACGAGAGTCCCTTACTCCTATTTTTTTTTATTTCCTGATCTCCGGCGCAGTTCTTGCGGCAGGGATCCTATTTCCTTTTTTTCCCCGGGATGCCTGGCATGTCTTAACACAATGGGGATCCTATCATTAACCCCCAACCAGGGATTACAAGTAGGCTTCAGACCCATGAGAGGAACAGAAACCGCCCTACTGTCCATCTTGGAGAACCTGAAGACCAGCACAGACCCCAACACAAACTCAGCTCTAATACTACTCAATCTCTCAGCAGCCTTTGACACAGTCACAGACGATACCCTCATCAAAAGACTAGAAGATATGGGGATCAGCAGCACAGCTCTCCTCTGGCTAAAACCATTCCTGACAGAAAGAACTGAAACAACTTGGCCAGCACCTTTCAAATCAACACCTCCTACCTCATTGATGTACCTTTTCATAATGTAAATTAACTACTGCCTTTGCCTTACTGCATTGCTATGATCGCACAATCATGTCATCTTGCTTATTTGCCTACATGAGCCGCCGTGCTACTACAATCTGTTAACACTATATACCAGTCTGTAACCCAACGCCTTATGACTCCTCTGCATTAATATGGTTTATAAGAACGGTTAATGGTAGGCCATCTACCTTCACATCCGCATCTGCACTATTATATGAATAGTCCTAGGCATTGCCACATATATGCTCTGATAGCCCAGACATCCCTGTCCGCCCATCTCAGCTACTGTTCAACTAGTGATCTGAGTTGCCCTTATCTGAATGTGCCTAATTCTTTTCTGGGTAGCTTGTACCTCATTGCACCAACAGTAATTTTAGTGGATATTACCTGGCTGTGCCTAACTGTTTTCTGGTCGCCTGTACTTGATTGCATCAACAGTAATTTTAGTTACTATTATCTTGCTATACCTAACAGTTTTTTGGCATTGGTACCTGTTTGCACCAACAGTAATTTTAGTTGCTATGATCTGAATGTGCCTAATTTGCTGAGCCGCTGTTACACTCACCTGG
This sequence comes from Ambystoma mexicanum, assembly GCF_040938575.1. Taxonomy (NCBI): domain Eukaryota; kingdom Metazoa; phylum Chordata; class Amphibia; order Caudata; family Ambystomatidae; genus Ambystoma; species Ambystoma mexicanum. The sequence continues at coordinate 1,084,753,522 of NC_090934.1, forward strand.
TATCCACGGGGACGCCACCTAGGCCTGGTTGGATGATTTGCACTCTCAAACCCTCTCCCGGTCCCTTGGTAATGCCTCTGGTTAAATATGGATCTGCAATATAGGAGAGCTGGATATAATAACAGATTGTCTTTATGTTTTCCCACCTCCCTTGGCCTCAACTCCTTCCTCCCCCTTGGGCCTTCTCCTCACCTTAATATTGTAAAAGGTGGATTCTCCGTCCTGCTCCTCGTGGCAGGGGTGCGTAGATGTGGGGGCAAGCAGCGATCAAGTTACTTCACTTGTGCAAGCCCCCCTGTGGGAATCCAGGTCTGCTGCGATTCCGTAGGTTTGCTACTTTACAGTCTTTATATGCAGTTCTTATGTTCCGTTTAGTCCGAATAATAATGTCTTGCTTCTTTCCTTTTAGGTATGGAAAGGTATTTTGGTGTTGTCATGCAGTTTGAAGATGAGCATGGGCCGGTAGGCGAAAGCGCGGTGTGCGCGATGCTGTCCGGTGAGTGCGCGATACGCGGCGCTGTTTCGGCTTTTATATTGCTAACCTATGTCTTTTCTCTCCTTGCAGGTTGCGATGTTCCTCGCCGAGCGCAGTAATGTTCCAGTAATGATACTGACCAGGAGATGACTACACAGGTAAGAATTGTGTGGCTTTCTTCATTAGGGAGGAAACGTGCGTAAACGCTTACTAATGCTGTCTTTCTTTCTCCTCTTTCCAGGTTATGGTATTCCAGGATGCATGCAGTGCTGGATGATGGCGTTCGTACCTTCAGGTGAGTGGAACTGAAGTCAGCGATGGATTGAAGACAGGATACTGTTCCAGGTAAGTTTCGTAGTGTTCTTTCTCTCTCTGCAGGTCCTTGGTTTCAGGTAAGCTATCAAAGAACTGGACACGGTGAGCGTTACGCTGCCCACAGCAGAATAACGCAAAGCATGTTCTGCTGTTTGGGTGTGGTTTAAATAGTCTCAGGTAAAGTAGTACAGGTAAAATAGTCCCAGGCCTGCCACACCCAAAAGACTAGACCGCATAGCTCAGTTCCTTGTAACTGAGCTATGTGTGTGCCTCCATGTTGGCTGAACCCCCCCCAAGTTAAATAGTCCCAAGTAAATAGGCCCATTCTAATGTTGGTCTTCATGATGGTTATGAGCCTGGCACCAAAGGCGCCAGGACTGACTCCAAGAGAGTCTTGGATGCGGTTTTAAGACCTTTGACCTGGCCCTAACTGGAAGGCTGACTTGCCAGTGAGGGCCAGGCGCAAGGGTCATGACAGCTGCATAGTAGCAATTTTAGATGCTTCTATCTGACTGTGATTAACAGTTTTTGTCTGTCATGATGATAGATCCAATTCATAGTGCCATCGTGAATCAACCACCTCAACAGATTTCGCAACCACATAGCCACACCACGGGACAGCCCCTGTTATGTGATAATCTGTCTAATGACATTACCGTGTCTACCAACCGGTACCTTAATGCCCCTGCCATATGGTTGGAACACTTCGCTAAAAAGCCCACACCTACCCAACCGTGTGCACTACACCTTAGAAACAAGAGACTAGGATCGAGATTCTCTCGCATTAGTGGCCACACTGAGCATCATCGCACCATGTCCAAACCTCCTTCTCCTAGCCTCAGCCACCTTGTGCCCTCTACATCGACTCCTAAAACTAATCTTAATATCTTAGCATCCTCATGTAAAGATACACAGATTAAGGGCGCCCTCGTTAACGCCAGATCCCTCTCAGCGCACGCATTAGACATTGCCGACCTTATCAAGACTCAAGAGCTCGACTTTATCGCAATATCACTTTATCGCTACATACAGCCTCTGGACACGCACTTTCCCTGGCCATACCTACAGATTACTCCATCACTAGATGTGACCGCAACACTTCACAATCCAGAGGGGGTGGAGTTGCATTCATTCACAAAAACTCTCTTGGTTTGAGAGCTATACCTAATCTAAACATCAAGTCAGCTGAGCTACTCTCGGTAAACTACCACTATCTCCCAACCAAACGGCCACCTTACACCTTATCTACAGACCACCTGGCCCTGCGACATCTTTTGTGGATGCGATTACATCCTTATTATTAGACAAATCTAAAACTAAATTGCAAATCATACTCCTAGGGGACCTCAACTTAGGCAACCAAGACCCTAACAACCCCACTGCGATAGACCTCGCCAATACCTTCTCCAATCACATCCAAGATCCTACCCATATCGGAGGGAGGACACTTGATTGGCTAGCTGATGCTAACTGCAACATTAGTCTACAATCCAACTCACCATGCGCATGGTCGGATCACCATATTATTACTTTAAGCATAGAAGCAGTCCACCGCCCCCCCACCAACAATCGCGCCTGCCCTGCCCACTAGAAACAAAAGGGACATAACAAGAGACAAATTGCTCCCTCTTATCCTTCCCAGCCTCAATAAAGTTACAGATTCTTACTCTGATCCATCGATTTTAGCGGATACTTACAATCACGCCATACACACAGCTTTAAATTCAATTGCCCCTATTAAACTTAGGAAACTGAAACCACACGTGCATCTCAACTCGTGGTTCACACCACAGCTAAGATTGCTCCGCAAAGCAAAACATACTGCTGAAACCCGGTGGAAAAGCCATCCTTCAGATGCACATAAGGACGGTCTCATCTTAACCTCCCTCAACCACAAAGAAGCCATCTTCCAGGCTATAAAAGAGATTTATAATAATCGCATTATGCAAGCAGACTCAAAACTAAAGAATTAATCAAGATTCTAAAGGAACTTGAATCACCTGCTACACCTCCTGATACGTGTTTCAGAGATAGCAAATGGTGTGCAAACATTCAGACCGCACTACTGGACAAAATTGCATCCCTCCAAACAAAAATCAAAGACAAGCAAAATTGTCTACAGACGGATAAGTCTCCTACCACTCCGCTGAGTGCCACCACCTCGGTTACCCCTAACATCAAACCTTTTACCTTCTCTCCACTCACTATTGCTGAAGTGGAAGGTATCATCAACAAAATTAAACCATCTAACTGTCAAGGTGATTCATGCCCTGCTCCTATTATCAAGGAAGCCTCTCATGAGCTAGCCCCATTTATCACGGCCTTCATAAATTCATGATTCAAAACGGGTATTGTCCCGGACAATCTAAAGGACGCTTGGGTCATCCCCTTGCTCAAAATACCGTCCCTAGAGCCTAGTATACCAACTAACTACAGACCCATTACCACTGTCCATTCATGCTCAAAATATTAGATCGAGCAGCCTACTGTCAGATCCATGACTATCTCAAAGTCAACAATCTCCTCGGTCTGAGACAATCTGGCTTCTGCCACAGGCATGGGACTGAAACAGCTTTGATTTGACCTCAAAACACACATTGAGCTCCTGAAAGACAATGGGTAACTAGCTTTGCTATTACTACTTGATGTTTCTGCTGCTTTTGGCTTGGTTAATCATCAAATCCTGTGCCAGCACCTCATATCTGCCGCCACTTTTCCGACTCGGCCACTGCTTAGATCAGTTCATTTTTAAGCAATAGATCCATGCGGGTATTTTCCCCTTCAGCTTCCGCTGACCCTGCTCCCATTTACTGTGGCGTCCCTCAAGGATCTTGTGTGTCTCCTACACTTTATAATGTGTTTACTAAACCACTCTTTGATGTTCTTGACTATCTGGGTGTCTCATACACTAATTATGCTGATGACACCCAGATGCTCATCCCCATCACGGGTGATTACACAGTGGACACCAAATCCTTGAATGACGTCTACATGGTCATTCAGGCCTGGGTGGCCCAACATGAACTTTCCCTCAATGATGACAAGACGGAACCTCTCATTCTGGATTCCAATCAACGTCTCAATAAACTAGACCACTCCTTCAAGTCTTTCATCATTGATGGCAACGTCATCAAGGTTTCCAAGGATACAAAAACACTATGAATCTATCTCGACTCCACACTATCTCTGACCAGACAAACCAATGCAGTTAGGTCAGCTTCGGCCTACACATGCAAACTTATTACAGCCTGTAGACCATTTCTGATCACCCCCAATTGTATCATATTGGACAGAACTCTCATAATGTCCAAGATAGACTATTGTAGTGCCCTCTATCTTGGGACTAGCCTGTCTAACCTCAACAAACTGCAAATTACCCAGAACAATGCCATTAGAGTGGCATTAAATATTCCAAGAAACCACCATATCTCCGACCACAGAACTAATCTTCACTGGCTTCCTGTCAAGCACAGAATTTCAATGAAAACTCTTGCTTTGACGCACAAGTGCCTGGCTAACAAGGCCTCTTCCTACCTACCCAACCGCCTCACACTCCACACATCTACTCGACCCTTGAGAGCGGCCCAAACCCACAGCCTATCCCTTCCCAGATTCAAATTACAAAAAGCAGGGGGTGTGAGCTTTCCTGTCCTGGCCACTAAGCTCTGGAACTCTCTCCCTAACGCCATCAGGACTGAGCCTTCTTTCCAATCTTTCAAGAACAAAACCAAATCATGGCTCTTCACACAAAACAATTGATATACCTGCTGTTCTATCTTTGACACGGCCTTGCTGTCCCTAGCACTGAGCTCGCGACCATATTGCCTTATTGTCTTATTGTATATATTGCCTTATACTTAATTTATGCTGTCATACTGTTAACGGGTTCATATCTGTATGTTTCTGTAAACAGGTTGAGCCTAGCTCCTTCGCTATTGTATGTAACTGTAACTATGCTCTATAAGATTATGTGCCCTGAGGCCCTTGAGCCCGGCGCGCTTTACAAATAAATAAAATACAAATACCTTGAAAAACATGTGGAGGCCCACAGGGCTTTCGCTGTTGCCGTTACTCTTTAATATCTACATGACACCCCTAATCATCCTCATCAAAAGACAGGGCCTCACCTTCTACAACTATGAAGACAACCCCCAAATCATTATAAAATTGACCCCAACATAGAGGAAAATACATTAACTGTTTTTCTTGAGGAACTAAACCAATGGATGAGGAACAACAGCCTCAAACTTGACACCCAACAAAACTGAAATTATGGTAATACCCAACTACATGGCAAACAACCAGAACTTTCCATGGCTGTTCGAGCTGGGAAAACCACCAGAACCATCCAATTTGGTCAAACACATTGGAATCCTAATGGACAAAGAACTAACGCTAGAACCACAAGCCAATGCAATAGTTAAGAAATGCTTCTTCCACCTACACACAATCATTCCTGTCCTTCACACAGAACGCTTGCCATCATCTCTCTCATGTCAAGAATAGACTTCACCAACAGCATGTACCTGGGAATGCCAGATTACCTGCTGAGAAAGCTTCAATGGATACAGAACGCAGCAGTGAGACTACTCCTTAAACTCACCAGAAGACACCACATTGCACCGGCACTAAGAACACTGCATTGGCTGCCATTCAAAAAGTGAATCCCTGCAAAACACTGTGCATAACACACAGAGCGATCTATGACCAATGAGTGGAATTCATTCAAGAAAGATGCACCATCTACAAACCAGCATGAACACTAAGAACCAGAAATTACCTTTGCCTTGAACCAAAACAATACTCAAACATTTGGAGGATCAGCATTCTCCTGCATAGCATCAAAGGTCTGGAACTCACTCCCAAAGGAAATACGAATGACAGAGGACCACCACTTCTACAGGAAACTGTTAAAAACATGGCTCTTTAACAACCCTAACTAAGGACATCCCTGGGTGACAAACTCCGCCCACTGCAAAATCAGAGAAATCAACGAAAATAAAACTGCCATAAAGATATCCCTTGCCGCAGAAAAACTCCTTGAGTGGGCAACGTACTGAGCCTAGCTTTGTCTGAGTGTGGCCAGTACCTTGGACCCAGATGTATTAGAGGGTGTACAATGTTGATCTTGGATGTGGCTGATGATCAACCAAAAACAGTAAACCGACACATAGGAGCCTCTCCCTCTGCTTTGACCCACACAGATCCACGGATGTGTTTGGGTCAGTAGTGCACATAATTGCCACAGGAAGAAGCGCTAATTTGACTGCCTGACCTGAAGAGGTAATCATGCATCGTGTAATGTGAATGAGATTGCACTTTATACCCTAATAAAATACTCCCATTGGCAATGGGGCATTTCTACTCCCTGATAATCATTTCACTCTCTGCTTTAAAAAATTGGTAGTAAAATACTTGCACTTCAAAATCACATCTGGAGCACTGATGTCACCAATCTTATGACATCCACACTTTAACCAACCTACAAAAACCCCATTGTGGGTGTCTGGGGCCAATTTGTTTTTGGAGAATATTGGTGTCAGAGGTGACATATCACAGTAGGGGTTAGAAGTTATCCAGACCTCCAGGTACTTTATGGACTTCTTGGCCCACTTAAATGGGAGTTATACTCTTCAGGGCACCCCTCTCTCCTTCAGAAATGGCTGTACAGTGCAGTTCGGACTTGTAAGTATTAATTTAAAATCTGCAACACGGTCAAAAGCCTCCATTTTCCGCCATGACCTGCCCCAGAGAGCTCTCTGGCCGAGTGAGGGTAAGGAGAACGTCTGCTAAAACGTTTAATTTATGTGCATGGTTGTCCTGATTGTAAGGATAATAATCTCCTCATTTCCCTTTATTCTTTCAGCCGATGGTTCCATGACTACCCTAAAAAGAAGGGGGTAAAAGGGACATCTGTTGCATGTACCTCTCCCAAGCTGGGAAGAACTGGAAAAGGAAATGTTAATAGCAAATTATGTTTTCAGAGAGTAGTAGTTACAAGATCAGGTTTAAATGTTGTTGGTCTTGGAGTGTCTCTGTGTGCTGCTGACCTGGGCCTTCTTTAGCTCTGGGCGCCCAGGCGTCACCCCCCACGCCCCTCTGCCCTGCACAGTAAGCTTTTGACTCCCCTACCCAATTATTTGTTTTTCACCTTTGCTGCCGCACAACCCTGTTCCTCCTCTAAACCTGCCCACAGCGTCCCCTGACCGGGTCCATGCTGCTGAACGGGGCCAGGAACTCTCCCTCTTCTATAGCCCTGCTTGGACAGCCTTACAGAGGCAGGCAGCCTGCTAAGAGCCAGAGGCAAAGGGCGGCTCCTTAAGGGGCAGCTCCACCTTTCTGTTTGCCCCTGTTCGCCCAAGGACCTCTGACAAAGCACTCTACAGCTACAACTAAGATAAGGTGGTGCGGGCGGTGAACACAGCCATTACTGTGATTAATTAAAACCCTGCCACTTCTACATTAGCACCATCTTATTATGGCATTGTGTAGGTTACCTGCTTCACCCCCTAAATAGAACAATAGATTTATCGGGAGTTATGTGTGTTGAACTTGGCTGTATTTTGGGGATAGGAAATGTGTTGAATATAGCCATACTCTGGGGGTAGGAAATGACTTGAACTTCAGCTGGATTTTAGGGGTAGGAAATGTATTGCACCTAGATGGATTTCTGGGGTAAGAAATGTGTCACACCCGGCTGCATTTCAGGGATAGGAAAGGTGTCACACTTAGTTGTATATTGAGGCAGGAAATGTGTCAAAGTTAGCTGTACTTTGGGGGTAGGAAATGTCTCGCACGTGGATGGATTTTCAGGGCTTGAAAATGTGTTGAACGTAGCTGTATTTTCGGGGGTAGGAAATGTATTGTACCTAGATCGATTACTGGGGGTAGGAAATGTGTTGCACTTAACTAACCATACTAAAAACTCAATATTCTGCACACTCACCCGCAAACTCTAAACTAAACACAACACTACCTCTACCACACCACAATCTGCACACACTTCACAATACTCAACATGAACCCAAACACATAGAACACACAAAGCACCCATGCGCAATCATACCTCAACAGCACATGATGAATACCAACCAAAAATGCACCCAACGCTCAGTGACCGGTTTCTCCAAACTGACTGAAGCTGCAAACTTCTCTCTTCTCCCTCTCACTCCCACTAACAATCCCCCTCCCCAACCCTCCTTCCATTGCAGATCCATCAGGGCACCTAGAGAGCACCACGAAAGTGGCAACAGTGCGTGGTACAAGACCACATAACATAACATTGTAGGACAATAGAATTGCAATGAACACGTGAGCTGGGACCCACAGCTTTTGGGTGTTGTTTGGTTATTTACCCACCCATTGACTGCAGATGGCCATTCTATTTCAGGCCATTCCCTCCCACCACATGCCCCTCTCTGCCCAACACACATGCTTCTGGGATCTCTTGCAGACTATCAAGCAGTCAATTGAAAATGTATGCTATATGTGACCTGACAGCATTATTTGTAAGCAGTCCTTTGAGACATTGGGCCTCATTACGAGTCAGGCGTTAAGGGGTTAACGCAACCCTTAACGCCTGATTACGAGGTCCCTTAGCGCCATGTTGAGTTTAACGCCTGCTTTTTGCAGGCGTTAAAATCCATGGCGCTAAGGGACCTTGGAGATAATTACGCCACCGTAATTTACGGTGGCGTAATTATCTCCTTCCCCACTCCCATTATGCTCTATGGGGCAAAAATGGGAATGGGGAAGGGTAAATGGGAAATGGGGATTTACCGCCCCACTCACCTTGGAATGGGGCGGTAAATCCACCAACCACCATGGCGTAAACGTAGTTTACGCCATTGCGGTAAAGGTACGATCCAGGCGGTAACTTACCGCCTGGGTCGTTATGAGGCCCATAGTGTTTTAATTACAGCTGTGAATGTGCTACTGGTATACAAAACATGTCTTAACCAAGTTTGCCTTAAGCTGCTTTTTTATAGCAGTATTTGTTTCCTTGCACTGAAGTCCTGTTAAAAACAAGTATTGGCAGAGGCAAGCGATTTTACAGGTGTATAGGTCTTATATAAGCATTTGCCAAGGACTGCTATTATATGCCGAAGGACTCTCACCATTTTCTAGCTATTACCATCTTGTGGCTATGTAGTAACATTATGGCAGTGCCTGGCAAATGCCTATCTCGTGTCCACATATAATCCCAAATCTTTGGCTTTGCTAATGCTTGTTTTGTTGTATTTTGGTAATTTTGTTTTTCCTAATGAACCAGCGCCCAATCACAAGGACCAGAAAAAAACACACCAGACTGGATGAGTTACTCTCACCTGCTATGGGACATTTTGGGATCGGTGCGTACAGGCTGGTGACTTTAGGCACTTCCTCAATTTATGTGTTCTTAAAGTATTTAGAATGTGGTCAAATCCTATTTAAGAACCAGTGGTCACATTGATGGGTGGTGTTAGGAGAATGTGTGGGTTACAAGGACAAGGAAGTTCCGACTCTGTGTAATGAGGTGTGACGAAGTGCCTCCATATGATGTCACAAACTCACTTAAACTTCTCTGTAGCTTAAAAAAAGTACACGAATGGGAACCATATTCGTTGTATACAAGCCCTTGTTCGGGCACAAATACAGCCAGGGGAACAGAACTTGCCTCTGGCCTGGCAGCTCAACAGAACAATGGAAAAGAGATCTAAGATGGCGTCCTGCTCTTTTGTAACATTCCTTTGGACCACGTGATCATAGACCGGGAACAGTATGAAAAGGTCATGAGACTCCACAACAGTGTGGTGAACACTGGGCAGGTACGAGACTAGGAAATGGCCCAGCAGAGGGGCAGGCTGTGGAGACTTGAAAGGGGTTGGCTGGAAGCAGGAGCTGAAGAAGCTGTTAGGAGAAGTAGCCCAGAGAGTTATGTGAGGTGCTACGACTTTGTTGTGGATGGATTTAGGTGGAGGACTACATAAAAGCACCCCAAATCTTAAGGGGGCTCTGAGACCTGGAGGTCAGGCTGACATGCTCCCGCTTCCGGCTCGTCAGTCGATACTAAACTGACTCCGGTGTCGTTCCTCGGAGTGCACCCTTGTGGTGCCGCACCGCGTGGAGTAGGCCCAGGGACGGGGCCCTCCACGAGGTCGGCGCCCCTGCTGGGCAGCGCCACCCTCTCTGCTGCTTGGCCGTGTGATCATGGCTGAATGCGGCAACCCCGGCCTGGGTGCCCCCAGAGCCAGGGCTGCCATGTGCTGGGTGCCCCCAGCCACGTGGGTTGCTCCGATGATCTGGAGCGAGTGGGGTGATCCCTGCTCCTTTGTCCGAGGTGTGAGGGCCGCACTGACGTTAATTCCCTTGCTACAGGATTACGCATGTGACAGGAGGGTCAGACCTTCAAATCCCAGTAAGAAAACATATGGGGTTAATGTTCCTTATTTGTAATATTCAAAAGTCTCAATGTCTATTGTAAACAACCACCTTTTTGTTAGGTCCCTCTCATCTGGGCTCAGACCTTCTTCAGCACTTACCACCTTTAAACAAAGCTTTCCGAAAGGCGATCACGTCTTGCTGGGTTACTATGTTAGCCTATGGCAGGGGCATGTTTATTAACAATAACCAGTTTGCACAGCGTTCCCCTCCGCCGGCTACAAACGCCTGTCTCACAATTCCCTTAGTGGGGTTCACACTGTCAGGAAATGGCAACGGAAATCATCTCCCAAACCTTCTCTTCAGGGCACACATAGTACTGCCCAACCGAGAGTATGCAATCCTATGGCTGTGCCAGGGAAGGGCAGGCGGCCGCAAAGGAGTTACAGGCATGGACGTTTACAGTATTACCGTGGCCCAGGTTTTCCACTACACGTCTTTTCGTGTGCGTTGGGGGTTACCATGGTGACGGTGGCACGTGACACATCGGTGTGCAAGCACGCATCACCGCTTGAGCTGACATACTTAGGGTGCTCCACCCCTATCAGCTGTTCCAATAAAGACACGCCTGCAATGCAGCGCCAGCGCTTCTGAACGAACTTCGTTTCTAGAGTAGTGCCTTGAATTACATGTTTTTGGATTTACTGGTTATCTTGATCTACGGCCTGTTTCTTGGATTTCGTCTCTGCCTTCCCTCTGGTCCTTGTTAATCTGATTCTGGTATTTCACCCGGTCTTCTCTTCACGATTCTTCTGCTTCACGACTCTGCCAAGTTTAAGTATTTCGGTACTGACAAGGATTGATTTCCACAAACTACTTTGTTTTGGTTTATGTATTGCAGCCAAGTTTTGTTGTAGGCGTCCTTGTGCCGGCGGGAACAGGGGAGACTAGTGCTGGACTAGAGACTTCCTGTTAAGCACTACATTGACATTAACCGTCCACGTGGGTTGTGACAGACTTCTGCAGCCTGATTAAGGAGAACTCTCATAGCGGAACTGCTACTACTCTACGACAAGCTAGATACCTGTTAAGAGCCCAGTAACCGGTCACTCTGGTAAGATCTCTTCATACTGTACTCCCTTGAACACCATTTCATTGCTCATGTTTCTTGGCCTGTAAAACTTACCATTGACATCCCTTTCTACCCACAGGATTACTTGTCTGGTTTCTCCCGTGGGTGGGGCCTGGTGCTTTCTCCATCTCCGATATTAAGGGAAGAAGTTACCTCCTCCTCAGGTAGTTTGCTTACCCCTATTGGTCTTCACTTACTGTTTCATTGGACCTGCATATTAGCCATTGTCTTTGCTTTGCAGCCAGCGGGTTCATGATGGTCCATTCATCTTTCAGTCAATAGACCTCTTAGTCTGTCCTTTGGTACTCCTGAGAGGTATATTGGTCGGAAGAACTCGTCCACTACAAGACAAGTTCAAGGCTCCCCCGATACTGATTCATAGGCAGTTCTGACACACACTTTCCACAGTTCACAATTTCAAGGGTTTTCGATTGTACAAGGGGTTTGGCTTGACCCCTGTATGACCACCTTGACACCTCACGCCGGCCTTTTCTATGGCCTCTTGGTACTTGTAGTTTCACTATTTTTCTGTTCAATACTTTCCAAGTTCAGGAGAGGGGTACCAGCCAGAGACCTTCGAATGAGCGCCCACATGGCGACGGACCACTCTATCTCGGATGCCGAGTTCTTTCACAAAGACATCTGTCTCTTAATCTTCTTAATGTTGCCACTGTAAGCATGAGTCTAACACAGTCCACCCCACTATATGGTTCTTCCAACTCTCCGGCTGTGCTGAAATCATTGGTGTTTCTTTTGCCTCTTGTGCTCTGCCTTTTATGGGAAAGGTAAAGAGCAGTCGGGTGTGTGTAGTTGTCGGCAATCGCCTGACTCTGCCTGACCCTTGTATTGGGACATGTCAGGTAAACGGCTCTGATATTAGTCCGTTGTTGCTCAGCGGGTGAAAAAGTGTTTGTGTTGGAAAAGGGGGCGGGGTAGAGTTTCTGAGTATCCTACTGGACAGGATGGGGTAAAGTTGTCAAAAGGAAGGGGGTACCACATCTCACCCTTCGGTGTCCCAATTCCACCCCCCAAAGAGCCCCTTCCAGGTGATCCGCCTGCACTGGTCCACCCCCAGGAACTAGTAAGTGAGACCCCTTCAGGTTTCTCAGACCCCCTACATTAGAGAGGTGAAAAGATTCACATTTTGTAGTAGTACAAATAAACAATTTCCAATTAATGAGTATATTGCTTTGGTCCTGCAGTTTGTTTTTGTTAAATGGGAGAATGAAGTATAATGCATACATGATTAGTCTGAAAAGCAAGAGTGCTGCAAACACAGAGAGCTAGCTAAGAAGTATGAATGAATGCATGAATATGATTTGGTAAGTCGGAATCAAGAGACGGACAACTCATTGTGCTTTGTAACATAACTGTTTTATTGAAGTGCCAAAACCCTATACTCTGTTTACGATTCTGGTCCCTACGGTAGAAAGAAAAGAATTCAGAAGGGTGCACGTAAGGATGTCATACAAAATAAAGTATATCTGTCCTCTAGAAAACCGACCCTAGCCTGATTCCTATCCCACCACTAAAAAGGAAAAAAATATCTAATCTGAACAAAAAGATATCCTGGGGACTTTGACTCAAATTATATATTGTTGACTGGTTTCTGGCCCTACTCTACTGTCTCTGGATTAGACAAGGGATTCTTGCCCGAAGCATAACTCCAATATGATCACCAAACACTGTCTCTGGGCCTTTCGTCTGGCCTACCGTTCATGCCAAAAACGTGCAATAAATCTCCTCATGGCTTCCCCGACTGGTGTACAAGGGACTGGAGAGTGCCTCTAGGCCTCCTGGCCCACTGCACAGTTCAAATCTGGCCTCTTCTCGCCCTGTTCAGAAGTCCTTTGGTTCTCACCACTCCCTGAGGTTTCATGTTGCACCACCCCCTCATGGGATTGGTTTGCTTGCGGCCCACTCTGGACCTGACTGATCCTCACCCCACCCTTGGGTCTCGAATTTCACACCCTTACTTGGGGTATTTGGTTTCTCAGCCCCTCTTGGGCTCTATGGTTTCTCACTGCTTCTTGGGGTACATGGATCCTCAGCCCGTCTTTGGTGTGCTATTTGGTTCTCCAGCCCCTCTTGGGATATTTGGTCTCTCACTCCTCCCAGGGGTATACAGATTCTCACCAACGCCTCTTGGGCTATTCAGTTTCTCACCCCTTCTTTGGATATTGGCAGGCCTGTCGCCCTCCTCTTGGTTTCCTGAATGCACTACGTACCAGATTGGCTGCAATGGCATTTGTTGATGGAGGTGGTCTCCTTGACTGATGCGGAATTGGAAAATCGGGGAAGCCAAGTTGGTTCAGAAGAAATTGTCAAAGTTTCCCATGGAAGGGGCAGTATTGACAAGCGCAGAGAACTGGCAATGTAGGAAGCAGTGGGTACATCGCAGGCAAATAATCAGCACCTGATGGACCAACGTGATTATGGGTTCTTGCCACGAGGCAGAGGTATGGGCTATCCCATAGAGGAAGGGGTGGATTTCAAAATCATCAAGGTGGGTTTCAAAATGCACAGAATGAGAATCAGAATACCCAGGGAGGATTCAACCAAGGGGGACTAGTTAGGCAGGCTCCCCCTATATGTTGGGCATGTAGAATGCCAGGACACATTGCACACGTATGTGGGAGGCAAGGGAATGTACAGAATGGTCAATTCACAAGAGGGGGGCAGCTTATCCTCCACCATATAGCTCACAAACGGGGTAAAGGGATGCCCAATATCAAAGTGTGTATCAGACACAAGCGCTGCGAGTGGAGCAGGTACAGCAACCAGAACAAGCGCAAATTAATTCACCACAAGGACAGTCACAGCAAGCCCCTATGACGACACAGCAGTTTGCAAACACAGGACACGTGCTGACACCCAGAATAGGAGGTGTCATTGTGGTTGGAGGAAATCCTTTAACAGAAACAGGGATGAGTCTGTACCCACAATAGGATAGCTCACAGGGTGACCTGATGTGTTTAGTACTATCAGTGACAACAGACCCCCAAGAGGAACCAAGGGTCGATGTGACGATAGGAGGCAAACATTTTTTCTTTTTTAGTAGACACTGGTGCTACTCGTTCATGTAAACAAGAGGGAAAATATCCAATGTCGGGAATTGCCATGAATGCTAAAGTGTTCTCTGGAGCTACGAGCCGAGTTCCTTTTACTGATGAATTAACAGTCTCTATAGGAGAGTGTGACATGTCTGTTCCTTTGTTATATTCACGGCAGGCAACAGTTAACATTTTGGGAGGATATTTGATGAAAACCTAAACATGACAATTTAATTTACTGATCAGGGGATAGTGTGTTCCACTCCAGGAATACACTATTTAAACATGGGAGAATTTATATTGGTGTTCATAGGGCAAGTGGCTCTGTGAGGGGTTGCAGTAGAGCCAGAGGATTTCCTAAATGTGGTGAGCATTCTATTGGCATGGCTACCTTGCTTAGTGGCAAAAATTGTGAGAATACCTGATGAGTTTCTGTTTAGACCACAGATACCTATGGACGAATAGGAGGGACAGACTATCCCTATAGAATTGGAAGCAGCCACAGTACGAAGGGAAATGGCGATGCTCAAAGGAATGGACGGTGAGGGTAGACCATGGAGGACAGTAATAGCTCTCAAAGAGGGGTATAGATTGACTGGTATAACTGATGATGACATGTTCAGAGAAGACAAAGAGATAATCAAGTGGTGTTCTTTATGAGCATCACATACTGGATAAGAATAGAGAAGAGGGAAGTCCCACACTGAATGGCGATAATGCAGCAGCGTCCAGAATTCTTTCAGGAAGGCTTGGAGAAATGTGCCCAGCATCCTATGGACTACATGCACTCATGACGTGGGGTTGTTGAAGGGGATAGGGGAAGTCAAAAGAAAACTGAAGCCAGGAGCAATTTTACCTCAAGCAAGACAGTGCCCCATGTCTCGAGAGGCTGATGAGGGTATATTTAAGACCATTTCAGCACTGATGAAACAAGGTATTCAGGTGCCATTGGAATCATCATGCATTACTGCAGTGTATCCTATAAAAAAATGGAAAGGAGGGTCGTGGAGATTTATACAAGATATGAGACCAATTAACCAGATTGTAGAGACATGATTTCCTTTAGTTCCTAATCCGGTGACAATACTGTGCAGTATTCCAGTTGAGGCTTGATATTTCACGGTGATCGATTTGAAGAATGCATTTTTATCGATCCTGTTGCACAAAGATTTACAATACTTGACTTCCTTTACGTTTTGCAAAACTCAACTGAAATATACTCGTTTTGAGGAATTGAAAAAAGCAATTTGTACAGCCCCTGTTTTGGGAATTCCCAATTATGCTGAGGAGTTTTATTTATTTTCGCACACAAATGGGACCATTATGACGGCAGTACTCACACAAAGAACTACATTGGGGTACACGTCTTTAGCATATTACAGTGGGATTTTAGACCCAGTTATGAAAGGACACTTTCCTTACGAACAATCATTGGCAGCTGCCACGTTCGCTATTGAGAAGTCTACAAGCATTGTTATGGGCTGCTCTATGACTCTCTTCATGGAGCATGCTCTGTTTGCCATTTTATAGAAGCCCAAAGGTACATTGACATCCCAGAGAGCTTCCGCCTATGAATTAATAATTTCGAACCCAGCGATTAAAATCGTCAGATGCAAAATAGTGAATCTTGCCACTTTTGTAGCTGAGCCAATAGCTGATGGCATCATGTGCATGACTGTGCAAATTATGATGAGTTTTATGATGATATACCCCCAGTAAAGGAAAGGGGAGTAATTTCTTACCTGTAACTCCATTTCTCCAGCGTTGGTATCTTTCATGGATTCACATGCTTAGAATATTCCCCGTCGTCAGGCTGGGAACCGTTGGTATATATATATTTTTTTAAACCTTTATTTATTTGATTTGTCAACGCACAAGTAATAGGAATGCACACAGCGCAATAGCAAGATACAATCACATACCATGAACAACAACACTGGCATTTTGTGGACAGTTCATACACGTAATTGGGTCAGGGTCAAGGCAATAACACACATGGGGGAGAAAACAGTCTCTGCTCACGGGGTGGCGACCGGAGAGGAAAGAGTAGGGACGGAGGATACAGCATCTGAGTCTGAGTTCATGGTGGACATATAACTGCAAAACTTCTGCCAAATATCCCTTGGTCTCGAGTGCGGATGTTGCAACGTTCCCCATACCTCCTCAGCATCTGACGCCCTGGTGACTGCTCTAAGCCACTGAGTCTACGAGGGTGCTCTAGGCCGGAGCCAGTTCATCAAGATGCAGCGCACTGCTAACAGCATACAAAGACCAGCCAGCCTCCTCGAGTCACGCCCTATTTGGGGAAAGTCGTGGAAAAGGCAATGTACTGGGGAAGGGACTATAGTGTGGTCTAGTATAGTAGACAATGTGGAACATATTTCTGACCAAAATTGTGGGCAGGACCGAATCATATGAATATATGAAGCCTGATCCGAGCCACATCTGGGGCAGCTGGGGGAAAGCTCGTTGAACATGTGATGGAGTCTGCTCGGGGTGTGATGATATCTGTGCAACACCTTGAATTGTATTAATTTAAATCGAGAATTGAAGGATTCCTTGTGGGTGCGTGCACACATACGGGACCAGCGCTCATAAGTTATCTCCACCCCAAGGTCTTCCTCCCACCTGTGTCTCAGTGCGGTGAAGGAGGGTGCAGCTCTGGTCTGTAGCATGGCGTAAAGCCTGGACACCTTCCCCTTCAAGGAGTCAAAGGAGCAGAGCTCAGCAATTAAGGGTTCATCAGGTGGTAATGTAGGGAAGTCGGGATATTTAGTCTTGAGACTCTTGTGGAGAGAGGAGTACTGTAGCCATGCTGATGGTCTCCTCCTGAGGGCGAATGGGAGGTCTGACCATTCGAGAAAGTTACCCTGTAAATAAACATCTCAGAGTGCCAAGAAGCCAGCGTCGGCCCATCGGGAAACGATGGATTGTGGGACGCGTGGGAAATCTGGGAGGAAATTCCATAGTGGAAGGTCTCCATGAAAGGGATGGGTTGTGCCCAAAAGTTTCCAGATTTTAGACAGGGCCAGGGATGTGTTAGTAACTGGATCCGCCGAACCAGGGTCAGCTGGAGCAGGTTTGAGAATGAGAGAACAAATATTCCGGTCGCTGACTGTCAGTTTCTCCAGCTGAACGTGAGGGGGAGGGTCCGTGGTTTTAAACCAGTGGGATGCAAATTGAGATTGTGCTACCAACCAGTACCTAGGGAAGTCCGGGGCGCCGAATCCGCCGTATTCCATGGGGGTAGTCAATGTTGTCAGTTTAAGGGGGACTGCGCCAGAGTGCCACAAAAAGGTGTTGGTTGTGTGGAGTAGCGACTGGAAGAAGTCATCCCCTGGCCACAGGGGAAGATTAGTGAATTGATAGAGGAGTTGGGGCATCACAATCATTTTAAGTATCCCTATTCGGCCTGCTAAGGAGATCAGGAGTCTAGCCCAGCTTGCGGTTTTAGTGGCCAAGTATGTAAGGTAATTCAGGTAGTTGTCCTCACGCAGCATTTCAGAGCAACGGGAAACCACCACCCCCAGGTAAGTGAACCTGGACTGGGACTATGTGAACCCCATTAGGTCAGGAGCGGGAGCGTACAGTCTGTGAGCGGGAACAGCACCGATTTAGAGCAGTTCACCTTCAGTCCGGATATGTGCCCAAACCGAAGCACATCCTCCAGAATTGGGGAAAGGTTAGTATCTGGAGAGCGGATATAAAGCAGGGCATCGTCAGCATATAGGGAGACAATGTCAGACTGGCCTGCAGTTGGAAGGCCTCTATGAGCATGTGACTGACGCATCATGTTGGCAAAGGGTTCCATGGCTATAGCGAATATGACCGGGGAAAAGGGGCAGCCCTGCCGCGTTCCTCTGGCTATCTGGAAAGGGGGGGAGCATCTGTCTTCCATGCGCACTCTAGCCGATGGACTAGTATAGAGCAACTTGAACCAGGATCGGAAGTTGGGACCAAATTTGCATTTCTCAAGGACTCGCCATAGGTATTGCCAAGATACCGAGTGAATGCTTTCTGAATATCTAAGGTGGCCGCCACTGCCTGCACTTTCGAGTCTATCCTGCTGAACACATTAAATAAATGTCTCAGGTTCAGGGAGATGGATCGGCCTGGGACAAATCCCGATTGATCCGGATGAATGATGTGGGGCATGAATGAGGATAGTCGTATGGCTAGTAATTTGGCGTAGATTTTGACATCACAGTTGATTAGTGAAAGGGGTCGGTACGAGCCGCATTGGGTGGGGGGTTTGCCAGGTTTAAGTAGGACCGTTATAATTTCCTCCCGGAGTGAAGGAGGGAGCACACCCCTTTTGCATGCCTCCTCCCATAGAGCCATTAGATGTGGGATCAGCAGGGATTTAAATTTGTTATAAAGTTCAATGGGAAGGCCATCCGGACTGGCTTCTCAAGGGAGGTGCTGGTGTCAGTGGAGAGGACAGAGAGAGGAAGGCTCTCCAGATAGGAGTCAATCTCTGATATCTGGACGCTATCAGCTTTTGAGTATATGGAACTATAGAATGTTAGGAACTCCGAGCTAATGTTTTGTGGTGATGTAGCCACTGTTCCATCGGGTCTCTCTATTGCAGGTATGTTAGGGGTGCCCAAATTCACGGCGTAATAGCCTGGCTAACATTCGGCCTGGTCGTTCCACTTCACCATATTTCCTAACCAGATGGGGACTGTCTAAGAATTTAGCCTCCCGTTCGGCCAGCTCATGAAATGTGTCCAGCTCTGAACCCAAGAATTATATTGAACTCAAAGAATTCCTCGATGGAGGACTCAAGTTCAGAGACCGGATCAAGCAGGAAGTGAGGCTTCATTCTCCACTGTTTAGGGCTATCGTGGTCCTGACCCCAGTTCAGGGAGATGGCGACAGAAGAGTGGTCGGAAAGAGTTCTAGGGAGAATCGACAGGTGGGATAGGTTCCTAATCAGTATGTCTGATATGAGCCACCTGTCAATCCTGGAATGCGAATCGTGCACTGAGGAGTAGAAGGAGTACGTTTGCGAATCAGGGTACATGAGACGCCACGCGTCCACAATCGATAAGCGGGGGAGTAATGTCAGGATAGAGTGGGCCGCTCTGGAAAGCTGGCGGGGTCTGGAGCCTGATCTATCAAGGTTGACGTCCTATATAGTATTGAAATCCCCCGCCCCCATAGGATCGGAACAAGGGGGAAACTCTCCAACAGAGAGGCCAGGTGCAGGTAAAAGTCAGGGCCATCAATATTTGGACCGTAGATGTTTAGTATGGCTACCTCTTTATTTTGCAGCATGCCCAGGATCAATGCATATCTCCCCTGTAGGTCTACCCGTGAGTGACTGCACATGAATTTAAGGTTTCTGTTTATTAGGGTCAGCACACCTCGGCTCTGGGTGGAATAATTGGTGTAGTACCTCTGGAGCCCCCACCGTTTAGAAAACATCTCACATTGTTCAGAGCGGGCGTAGGTCTCCTACAGACATAAGATTTTAACGTCATTCCGTTCGGCATGGAGTTATATCTGCCGCGTCTTTTTATGGTTGCCAAAACCCTGTACGTTCCAGCTCATGAACGTTAGGTCATTATCCGCCATTTGTGTGGAGATGTTGAATAAACTCTGTTTCACGGTGGAGTGGCGGCCAATATCGACCCCACGGATGCGGATACCTTACTGCACCAGTAGGGTTATAGCCAGACATTGCAACATGCGTGACATCTCTTGCGGTTGTCAAGACATTTTTAACATAACTCTGAACCCCTCCTCCCCCCACCCACATCCCTCTCCCAAACAGAGGAATGATAACCCAGCACAACCATGACAACAACCAGATCAACGGCATCAACGCCTGGGGGTCTGATAGCTGGCCTGGCGGTAATGCTCCGGAACTGGGGGGTATATAAGGATGTTTGCAGTACTAGACAAAGTTTAGTCAGTGTGACTAGTAAGAAACACATGAATTGAGGATCAACAGACCAATTGAAGAAAACAAGTTCAACTACTATTATATTCCTGTGGAACGCAACAGAAACTTATGTGCACAGCCCTATGGGGCCCGCTGCAAGGTGGAAGCTGAGATGGCAAAAGCAGAGCAATGAGCATTGCTAAGGCAGCGGGGGGCGAATCAGCCAGGGAAATGCTCATCAATGAATTTTGAGGCCTCTTCTGGAATCGTAAAGAAGAATGTACGATTGGAGTGTTCGATTCTCAGTTTAGCAGGGAATAGCATGGAGTATTTAACTCCTAAGTCTTGGAGTCTCTTTTTGACTGCTAAAAAGGTTTTGCACAAGAAATCTGGATACAGATGGATCCTTGCCTCTCCAAGAAGCAGCTCCCCCTTGACTCTAGCTGTCCTCAGGAGGGCATCACCATCCCGAAAGTTTAAGATACTGGCTATGATGGGACTTGGAGGCGCACCAGGTCTGGGCTTCGCGGTTAGGGATCGATGGGCTCTTTCCACTGCGAACTGGGGGGAGAGTTTCGGTGACTTCAGAAGTGCTAGGAGCATGCGCTCCACATAGTCTTCCATGGGCTCCTTGATAATGTCCTCGGGCACACCGACTATGCGTATATTATTATGTCTTGACCAAGATTCGAGATCATCATTCTTTTTTCCACTGCAAGTACCTGACTGGAGAGCGAGGAGACTGTAGCCCGCAGGGAGCCAAGAATGCCCTCGGCGGCACCCACCCTCGTCTCAATCTCAGTTACCCGGCCATCGGTCTTCTCGATGTGTGCTTTTATGGATGAGATGGTGCCGTTCATGTCATCAAGTTTGGTGTGCAGGGTGGTGAACTCTTCTCGGATATACTCTAACATCTTCTGTGAGTCCTCAGAGGCCGGTGGGGTCGACGTGGTGGGTGGATCCCCCAGTGCCTCAGAAGTTGGTCTAGACAGCATTTTCGCAAACATAGTCAGAGAGCTCTGTTTTTACCCAGCGCCCGCTCCCTTGGTCATGGTGTCAGCTAAGGTGTGTTCTGGAGATGCAGGTAAGCGTGGGTGGCAAGAGGTGCCGGAGTTCTGTTGCAACGCAAAGTACAGCAGGGTATCTAAGAATGAGCTTCTCGGATCTCCTACAGCGCTTTACAGGATTCTCCCAGGAGAGTCATGGCCTCGGTGCTATTTGAAGTTGATGAGTGTGTCTCTGCAGAGGTTGTGTTTACACCCCTTCTGTTAATGGGTTTGCACCAGTTGCCGGCTTTACAGTTCTATTAATCCCCACCTGCAGCAGTAGTGGCGGGGGACCACCCAGAGGGAGCACCACGACAGCTCGACCACCAACGGCAGGGCTCCCAGGGAACCAATGTGTGCACGGCTGGCGCCGGGGTCAGTCCAGGGCCAGCACCGACAGATGCCAGGTATCGGGGCAGGAGTGCGTAATGCACGGCGGGAGACCTAGGCCCCACTGTTCAAGGTAGCCAGCTGCTGGTGTCAGTAAAAGAAATTAGTGGGGACAGTTCCACCCAGCTGCGGGAGCTGCTCTCAGTGTTGTTTGTGGCTCTAAGTAATAAAGTTCCCTGCGTGTTGCCAACTCTGCAGCAGGTCTTGAGAGGGACCAACAGGGGTCCCCAGCAGCAGATGGAAGCGCCGCCGCAAGGAGGGCGCACCCACCCCAATCCCGCAGCCCCCTCTGGGCTCCTACCATGTCTTCAGCCCCGGAGGGGGGCACAGCCGCAGCCAAGGGGAGTTGCGGGGGGCCGGGAACCAGTGCACCGATGTGGATCCTCCAGGAACGCCGCAGTCATCCAGGCGTACACCCGCCTTCCGCAGTGTTCGCCCGCAGGGCTATACGTGGCCGGCGGCACCAGGTCACAGGCTGGCAGGGGCCCAGCAGTCGTTGGCCGCTCCCGCAGCTGCAGTCCAGGCTCACAGCTAAGCCGTGCACAGGCACCTCCTGTGTGCCTCAGGCCGGGAGATGGCCACCAAGTATGCAGTCTGGGCTGGGATGCCCCTCCCCCCCTGCGGCCCGTGGCGCCGCAGCCCACAGCAGTCAAGCAGCCCGCACTGGTTTTTCTTGCGGCCGCAGTAACAGGTTCTTGGGTCCTGTAAATCGGCAGGAATAAGCCGCACAGGTCCGTTCACAGGAGGTAGCAAGATGAAAGGGGATTCACTGCATAAAGACGGTTATTTTCTCGATGAGGATTATCCCCGTCCGGAGCACGGCACTCAGGCTGCCATTTCCTACCAGCGCAACAGCGTCCCCCCTTGGTATATTTATTCAGACGTTTTCCATTGGAAAATATTTGACACTTCTGTGTCCTATCTATGTCGTTTTGGGCCACTTACGCATGACCAATAGGACGTAGGGTATAAATAGCCCCGCCCCCGCGGCTCCCTTCAGATTTTAACCCCCAAAGTAGTAGGGACATATAAAGTTTGCATTCAGGGGAGGCCGGCATGTGAATCCATGAAAGATACCAACGCTGGAGAAATGGAGTTACAGGTAAGAAACGACTCCCTTCTCTAGCATTGGCTCTTTCATGGATTCACATGCTTAGAATAGATTATATAGCAGCACTCCTAATCTGGAGGTGTGTAATGCAAACCAATATTATCAGAGCCGCACATGCAGTTAGCAATACAAAACCACAATCATGCTACATTGACAGTAACCCCAATCATGGTACATTGACAGGAGGATACTCCCCTGTGTGGGGGCTTACCTTACTGAAACAGGTGTCGCAGGACTGCTTGTCCATCTGCACATCTGCTGCATGCTGTTGCTCTAAGCAATAATGCCGAGTAAATGTATGCAGCACTGACCACGATGCCGCTTGACAGATACCACCAGCGGGATTCCGGACCACAATGCCGACGATGACGAGGTGGATCTTATTGAGTGAGCCTTTGGACATCTTTCCAGAGGCTTCCCTGCTTTAGAGTGGCAGAAGGCAATAGTCGACGACACCCAGCGGGCTAGTCCTTGTTTGGAGATTGGTTTTCCCTTCACCGAAGGCACATAAGCCACAAACATGTGTCTCGTACGCCTAAAATCTTGAGTACGACTGAGATAAAACTTCAGAGCTCTTTTGACATCCAACGTATGGAGAGCTTTTTCCACGAAAGAAGAAGCCGCCGCGAAGAATGTTGGCAGCACAATTGAAGAATCCTGCTGGAATGTAGTTGGAACTTTTGGTATGAAATGAGGGTTGGTTGCCAATACCACCTTGTCCTTGAAAAAACGCAAGTATGGGGGATCAATCACCAATGCTTGCAGTTCCGACAGTCTTCTTGCTGAAGTAATAGCCACTAAAAAGGCCATTTTCCACGACAAAAATTTCAGGGATGACGACGACAAAGGTTCAAAATGAGCCTTCTTTAGTCCTGACAGCACCAGATTAAGACTCCAATTAGGAGGGAACTTTTTGGCTGGAGGAAAGTTCTGAAATAAGCCTCTCAAGAAATGATTAGCCAGTCGATCGCTGAACAACGGAGTTGAATGTCTTTTACGAGTAAATCTTGAAATGGCTGCCAAATGAACCTTTATGGAGGAGAAAGACAACCCTCTTTCCGCTGCTAAGTGTAGCAAATATGGAAGAACTTGCTCTGATGCGATGTTTAGGGGGTCCACCCCCGGTTGATCCCTGCACCACACACAGAGGGCCTCATTACGAGGTTGGAGGTAGCCATGGCGCTATCAGCGCCATGGCTGCCTCCAAACTCGTTCCAACTCTGCCCTGGTGAATGGAGCAATTACCGGTCAATTCCAAGGTTGGCGGGACTGGTAATTCCCCATTCACCAGGGCCCTTCCCCTTTCCCATTTCAGCCCCCAAAGGGCTCAATGGGAATGGGGAAGGCGCTAATAATGGTACCGCAAATTGCGGTACCGTTATTAGCTCCAGAGTCCCTTTGCGGGTCCCGTCCTTAACGCCTGGAAAAACCAGGCGTTAAGGGAGGACCCGCAAAGGGAACTCGTAGTAGGATGGTAAGGGATTACCGGCACCGGTGCCGGTAATCCCTTACCGCCCACCTTGTAATGAGGCCCAGAATCTTTTCCACTTAAATGCATTTGAGGTATTTGTGGACAGAGCTCGCGCTGCCTCTAAAATTCAGCGGCAATCTGAGGAAATGTTCAGGGCCTCAAACTCAGAGAAGTCAGGAGCCAAGCTGTCAGCTGAGGGCGCCCGGGTCGTGATGCCAAACTGCTCCCTTGTCTTGGGATAGAAGGTTCGGAATCTTCTGGAACCTCACTGGTTCTGTTATCGACAGCTGGAGCAGGTCCGAAAACCACGACTGTCTCGCCCAGTAAGGAGCCACTAGAATCACACGACATGGGTATTTGTGAACCCACTGGAGGGTCCGTCGAATGAGTGGAAACGGAGGGAATGCATACGTGAACCTGTCTGTCCACGGGAAGGAGAATGCCTCCCCCCCAGCGAGCCAGGTTGTGGCCATCTGCTCGCGTAATGTCTGCACTTCTTGTTCTCTGCGGTTGCGAAAAGATCCAGGGACGGATGACCCCACTTATTGAAGATGTTCGCCGGTTGTTGATCGTTCAACTCCCACTCGTGCAGTTGATTCATCTCTCTGCTGAGAGAGTCTGCTTGTACATTGTTCACCGCTGGCAGATGGTAAGCCATTATGCTTATTTCCTGTTCGAGGGCCCAACGCCATATTTCCTGAGCTTCGCTCGAGCGTTTCAGAACGAGTGCCCCCTTGCTTCATGAGGTAGAACATTGTTGTTATATTGTCTGTTAATATTCTTACAACTGATCCCCTTATGAGTGGTAAAAATGATTTCATAGCCCAATGTACCGCTCTTAACTCCAGCACGTTGATGTGAAGGGTCGACTCTACTGAGGACCATTGACCTTGAACTTGCAGGGATCCCAGATGGGCTCCCCATCCTGTCTGCGATGCATCCGTTACCACTGTTAACTGAAAATCCGGTTCCTGCAGGGGCATCCCTCTCGTCAGATTGTCTGAGAGCTGCCACCACTGAAGCGCTTGTAGCAGCTCGCTGCTGATGTTCAACTTGTCGGACCACAATCCGCGACTTTGGGACCATCGATCTGCCAGAAATTCCTGTACTGGTCTCATGAAGAGACGACAGTTGTTCACTAACGGGATACACAACGCCATGGCCCCTAGTAGTGGCATGTATTTCCTGACTGACACTCTGGTGCCAGCTTTCCACTCCTTTGCTTTTTGTTTGAGTTTTTGAACTTTCTCCAAGGACGGCTTCACTAGTCCTGATTAGTTTGGAATTCTGTGCCCAAAAATACCAAGCTCCTTGAGGGAGCTAAGGAGGATTTCTCGAAGTTGATTGCAAAGCCTAAGCACTGCAGAAGTTGCATGGTGGCCTCTAGGCTTGCTTGTGCCATTCCCGGAGACGAGCCCCTTACCAGCCAATCGTCCAGGTAAGGGTAAACATGATGACCTTTTCTTCGCAGCCATGCTGCTACTGTACCCAAGCATTTTGTGAACGTCCTGGGAGACGACTTTAGTCCGAATGGAAGCACTTTGAATTGGTAATGACTCTGACCGACTACGAACCTTAGAAACTTTCTGTGTCGTCGACGCATCGGTATGTGGAAATATGCGTCTTGTAGGTCTAACGACGCCACAAAATCCCCCGGCTGTATAGATCGGATGACCTCCTGAAGCGTAAGCATTTTGAACTTGCAGAGTCTTGTTGAGAGCTCGAAGGTCCAGAATGGGTCGCCACTTGCCGTTGGGTTTTTTGACCATGAAGTAACGGGAGTAAACTCCCAGACCTCTCGCGGCCACCGGAACCAAGTCTATAGCCCCTTTTTGCAGCATAAGCACCACTTCCTGTTGTAATATGTGAAGATGGGGTTGCGCCGAATACACAGGTGGAATGTGAGATGGTATATTCTTGAACTGCAAAGAGTGGCCTAGTTTTACCGTGTCCAACACCCAACTTTCTGATATTATCCTTTCCCACTCGTCGACGCAACGGGACACTCTGCCTCCCAGGACGCCCTGAAGCTCGTAATTGTTGGGACTTTGACTGCTTGCCTTTGGTGGACGAAGAATGTCCTCCTCTTCTCCTCGAAGCCTGGAAGTCTCAGCCTCTTCGTGTCGCTTGGACAGCTTGCCTATAACCTTGGGAGGAGTATGATGACTTGTTGAAACTCCGATCCCTGGATGCCACAAATCGGGAATTACCCGAAGCTCCGCGGAAGGGACGAAAGGACGGAAATGCTCAACCACTCTGTAGGGCTCCGAGAGTCCTTGCCGTGTCTGAATCTTCCTTCATGCCTTTAAGGGCCTCGTCCACTTTCTTCCCGAACAACTTCTCCCCCTCACATGGCACCGGGGTCGACAAAGCCACAGGAGGTATTGCCCGCGCCGGTGGGAATGAGCCAGTCGACGACGGAACTCCCGTTGACGACGGTGGTGGATGTGGCGCAGGCTCTTTAGGCGATCCTGCCTTTTTTGAGCTAGACCTATGCTTCGTCGAGTCTCTACTCAAAGAAGACCTGTGATGGTCCCCTGATGAGGAGGTCTTTAAAGGATCTTTCCTGTCTTTTTTCGACAAAGATGAAAAGGAAGATTTTCCTTGTTGGCGGTCCTGAACATATTTTGATGACGAAGAGGATTCTTTCGTTGGACGTTTCTCTGAGGGACGTTTCTCTGTAGAACGTGGCTTCTTCGCCAGAGGCTCTGCAGATACAGAGCGGCGATGAACTACCGGAGATTTTGGCCTCGATGCCAGGCTGTGTGCAGATCCAACCTCCAATGAAGGGTAGGCCCCTTCATTCAGCCACGTCACCAGACGCCTATTACAATCTTTCAGCGTCTTCTGTGAGAATCCCTTACAAATCTCACAGCTGTCCGCAGAATGATGCAGGGGGAGACAATAAAGGCAATCCATGTGCCCATCTCCTTCGTAGACTTTCTTCAGTCTGCACGTGGCACAGGGGCGGAACAACGCCTTCCCAGACATTGGGAAAGAAAGACAAAATTCAACCTTGTAAAGAGTAGAAAACACGAGGTGCTCCCTCTACTTTGGAGACTGTTGAAATCTGAAGGGAGCCACGGGCGCGGGGCTATTTATACCCTACGTCCTATTGGGTCATGTGTAAGCGGCCCAAAACGACGTAGATAGGACACAGAAGTGTCGAACTTTTTCCAATGGAAAACGTCTTAATAAATATACCGAGGGTTCCCAGTCTGACGACGGGGAATATTCTAAGCATGTGAATCCATGAAAGATCCAATGCTGGAGAATGCTTTGTCAGGAGGGAAAATTCTCTTATTGATGGTTCTTTGAAAATTGATCAGACTAGTGGGGAAAGGAATTCTAGCGCAGCTGCAGTGAGGCATAGATTAAACAGGGAATTTGAAGTTATAGCAAGTGCCAGGCTGCCATCTCACTTTTCAGCGCAAGCAGCAGATTTGGTAATGCTTATTGTTGTGCTTGAGAAACACGAAGGGCAGGAAGTGACGGTGAAGTGGGAAAATGGGAGAACACCCACCCCCCATTCTCATCCAAACCTTGGGCCAAGGGATCACGTCCCAAACATCCCCCGCGAGAGGAGTCCGACCAATTAATTCCCCCACCGGATGCCCACGTCCCCTCTGTCCACGGCCAGGGAGCCTGCCCACTAGCACGTCCAGGTCAAGCCGACGCCTGCCTCATGGACCAGGTCGATTAGACAACAGCCGCAAATACCATCATCGTTAGAGATGCCATGACGCGACATAGCCAACAGACAAAAACACACGTGCCACCATGCACACTGGTCACTCACACACCAACCCACATGAAGAACATACTCAGTGCTATGCCATAGCGGACTGACATATCCACAGATGCCCATTGTTATTATTTTTCACATAGGCCCTCTACCGCATCGCAGAAACGCAAGATGCCTGAAGAGCTTGTGTATACATGCTTGCAGATGCGTTCTCGCTACCTATCCCTATGAAGACGCCACCATGTATATATCCAATGCTGATTGTGACACACTGTCGTCCCGCAACCCCCCATATTATGGTTTATGTACCGCCACTAGGAAACTAGGCCAGAGTAGGCCGCAAGCAAGAGTCCCCAGGCAGGAGCCTCTCAGACAAAAATCCTCCCAAGATGAAAAGCAAAGCGCTGACCACGCAGAACAAGCTCCAACAAGAGTCCACAGCCAAGGCCGCAATGTTGCAACCCACATGCCGCGCTCCCATCACCAAGGTTACACCTGTCACCGCCAAGCGCCCCTCAGAGCCGAAATCCAAATCAAATGCTCATAATTCTGCTCCAGCTACGGTCTCTCCACACGTGACCAAGCCGAACTGACAAGGTGCCAAGCTCACGAGACAGAAAGTCGCTGGTGTCCCACGTCTGGGACACAGGCTGCAACAACGAAGCAACAAGTTGGATACCTACAGCGATGGGAAAGGCATGGCATCAGCCACTAGCAAGACCTGTCCATTGTTCACCGCTAACACATAGTTGTACATTGTTGCCAGCACCAGGTACATCGCGAGCTGGGAACGGCGATGGTCCCAGACTTGGGGGCTCGCGAGGGAACTAATCCGAACACAAGGGGCTCATCACTGACGCCATTTTTGTTAGCCAATCACCAAATGTCCCCTTGTAACTAATTTGTTGTAGCAATTGTTAGGGACAGCCCAAGTGTACCACCTGACCCGTCCTTATCCACTAATATTCCCTCCTATAGGTAACTATACTAACCCTACCACTCGGGGAGCCACCCCGAGCTGGCGTTAGGTTTTGTGACAATTTTCCCAGGTGACGCGAATAGGTTAAAAAGTAAGGGGCAGAAGAAAGGCCGATGGCAAAGGTAGTGAAGGATGAGGAAGGGGGGTTGTATCCAATAACAGAACTTAGAGAAGCCACCAGACAGCAACCAACGGCTGCTGAGGGGTACTCCAACCCCGCATACAGCCCTCCACCATACGCACTCACAGATGAGTGTAAAAAGAGGGTGGGGGCGACGGGTACGGTAGATTCAACCACAAAGCTGGCGGGAACGGGGGGGGCGAAAGGAGGGCCCTGGGGAAATTTCTGAACATAGGGCCAGATCAGTGGGTAGCAGCACAGGTGCTTTTGAAGCTCCGGGGGACACTAACAGAGGAAGAGGAGGACACAGTGAGAAGGTAAACAAGGAAGAGGTGGATAACACACAAACAGGGCATGAGGTAAATAAAGGGAGAGAAGGGAGAATTTCGCAAGAAGAGGAAGAGATGCTGGAGGAAAGGTTGGTGGAATTGAGGAATGTGCGAAGCGCACTGATTAGGCAGTTCGAGAATGAAACACGGAAGAGACAGGAGGAAAAGAAGGCACACAAGGAAGAGATGGCGAGGATGAAGGAAAAGGCGGAAGTGAGAAAGAAGGAAGAGGAGTGCATAAGGGCAATAGCAGAAAGAATGGCACGCGCAGAACACAGGGAGATGAGAAGGAAGGAGGAGGAGAGGGAAGAGAATGATAGGAAAATGGGACTGTGGAAGAAGAAGATTAGATCTGAAAGCGCCCGAAAATATGAAGAAGGGAAAGTTATAGAAAGTATACTAAAAAGGGAAGGGGGAATATGGGGGAGAAAGGAAGAGGAGGAAAGGATATTAGCAAAGGTGAGTGTGGAGGTATTGGAAGAACTACACAGGAAACGAGCAGAAATAGGTGGTGAAGTAGTGGAAAAGAAGAAAGAGGAGAGAAGAGATAGGAGGGTGGAACATGGAGCAAAAAAGTGTACACGCCAGGACAAGGAGGTGGCAACAACATCAACACAGGGGGCTGCGGCTAAGGGAGGTGAGTGCACAGATGTGGACTTAATAGATTTGAGGACAGTGACAGTGGGGGGAAAATGCACAGAGTGGGGATTGACATTTCCCGATGGATTTTGCAGCGAGGAAGAGGAAGGTTTGCGCGATAGTGGAAGAGATTGCAATAGGGAGAGTTTAGACAAATTATACATAACGCGCACTAACTGCGAGTCACCATGGGCATGCGAGAGATGGGGAGAACAAAACACAGGAGAAACAAGGGTAAGGGAGGCAACCAGAAAAACGCCACGCCCCCTAACACCAACACCTGTGCAAACACCACACCCACTGACACCAACCCCCGTTCACACCCCATATGTTGGCAGACTTAGGGACCTCCCAGGATGCAGGCAGGAAGAACAAGCAACCACACCAACAATAGGACAAGAAGGTAACAAGAGGGGGAGGAAGGATGTAGGAGGGGAAAAGATAAACTACTGTAGCATTGACAGCATTGAAGAGTTACCAGATATGGAGGAAGATGATGAATATAATAACATAACCACACACAGGCGGACTGCGGGGGAGGTGAGGGAGTACAATCAAATTCCACTACTAGAGAGGGGAGGAGCCAGACCACAACATATCCCCTGGAAACACGCTGATAAGGAAAATATAAAATGCAGACTCCAATCCCTAAGTGGAGGAGCCGGGAAGTGGATATATGAGATGGAAAAACAAACTGCGGGGCAAACATTAGCGGTGGGAGACGTGAAGGGGCTCTTAATTTCCATACTGGGGGATGCCGCTGATGACATATGGAAAAGGGCGGGATTCCCAGGAGTAACAATAAACGACACATCACATGATGGAGCACCATTCGCCAACTGCAGACATGCGCTCTGGCAGGCATTGAGGGTCCAATATCCAGACACATCAGACATAGGAGCCATAACCTCACGCAAGATGCGTGAGAATGAAGATCCTGTTGAGTACATCCAGGAGATTCAGGAGAAGTGGCGCCTCGAAACGCGGGAACCGTGGGACAAAACATTAGCAATTTTCTACCACATACTAATACAAGGACTCCCGGAGCAAGTACAAAGACAGTTGAAGAAATTAGTGGGGATGCAAGCGAAAGCATGGCCAGAAATACAACTGACAATAGTGCACCACTGTAGGATGTGGCAAGAGAAGATGAAACAAAAGGAGGAAGATAGAAAGGCAGAGGAAGTGAAATTGGTCAAGAAGAAATTATCTAAATATGCCATGGAGGGAGCACTGATAACTGCACCTGCACCCGGCAGGGCACAGTGACAAAAGACACAACACAACCACAGGCAGCACCATTCCAGCAAGCACAAGTAATAGCACAACAGATGCCTCCACCCCCACCATACACAGCGCACGCGGGGGGAGGTTATATGCAAATGGGAAATGGTTACTTAAATAACTACAGGGGGAGGGGCGGGCAAATGAGAGGGAGAGGATATGGCCCACCCACACAACAACAAGGGGGAGGGTTAAGGGGTTACAAACAACAAGCACAGCAAGGATACCAAGACAACATGGGGGGACTTCAATGGCAAGCACAGGAACCACCAACGTGCTGGTTATGTGGAACAATGGGGCACATGTTGCGCACGTGCAGAATGAGGCCAGCACAGGCAGCTTGGGGGGAGCAAGGGCAGCAGGGACACAATGGGGAACAAAAATGTTACCAACAGCAACCACAACAACAGGGGGCAGGGACACTACCACAACAGCAGGCAACACAACCGCCCATGAGCCAACAAGCACAAGCACAACCACAGCTCCAAACATAGACACAGCAGCAGCAAATACAACATTTACAGCAGCAACAAACGCAACAAACACCACTGCAAGTACAGCCTCCCATTCAAACATACACACCACAACCACAGCCAGTTACAGCACAACAACAAAAGGTCCAAACAGTGCAGCAGCTCACACAAATACAGGACACTGCGATATCATCAACTGACACACACACTCCACAGACACAACTGGCGAGGGTGACAATATTGGGTCACAACACTTACACGGGGAATGGACAATCACCAAACCCACAATAGGACAGCCCACAGATGTCTTTGATGTGTCCCATCCTATCAGTAACGCCTAACCCTGCGGATGAACCACGCATACAGGTGGAGATAGGTGACAAAAAATTGTCCTTCCTAGTTGACACAGGGGCCACTAGGTCATGCATCAGGGAGGGAAAGTTTAAACTGTCAGGTGAAGCTATGAACACTCAAGGATTCTCTGGGGCTCAAGGGTTGGTTACCTTCACTGATCACATCTCCTTATCTGTAGGAGATCACGATATTTCTCTCCTATTGCTGTACTCAAAACAATCACCAGTAAACATTCTAGGTAGAGACATCATGAGCACATTGAACATGACCATCTCCTTTACTGAAAAGGGGATAATATGCTCCAGACCAGGTATCAATATGCTCACAGCATGACAAATACTGCAGGCCTATTGCGGCAAAACAGTAGCAAGGGCAGAACCCATAGATGGAGAAATGTTCCAGTATGGAACAGACATGGCAATAGCATGGCTACCAGGAATTGAAGGAAACATTTGGAGGAGACCAGCATCTTACTGTAACGCTCACCTGATTCCCGTAGAGGCGCCGGTCTTGACTGGGCGTATCCCGTATCTTCAAAGGTGATGTGTAACACACGGCTGGCTCTTTGGGCTGGACCTCTGTGCACTGTATGTCTGACTCGAAGGGTAAGATGTCTGCAGATAGAAAATATGGGATTAATGAACTGGGTTATTGAATGTCTCTCTCTTCTTCCCTTTCTCTTCTCCTGTAGAACCCCAAAGGTTAACGCTCTCACCTTAGGTAAGTGAACGCCGTGCTCTCCATCTGCCTCGAGGCAGGGTGCTGTAACCAGTTTCTTCACTGGATAAGGGGAGCAGGCCTCTTGACTTCAGAGGACTGCTGTCCGTCGTTTACTGCACGAACGGTAAGTTTCGAGTAATTCTAATGTCTTTAAAGTCTTTAGTAATGATGTCTCTTGCTTTGCAGGGTTCCGGCGATGGCGGATGACGGGCTGAAGTGAGTTGAAGATGGAGCCCGTGTGATGAATAGAAGCGCCTGGAAGCACGTAAGTAAGCGCTTGTTGCCTGCTTCACGATGCGCTCTAACTGTCTTTTTATTTTGCAGGTACAAGTTCGGAGCGGCTGCAGGGTGCCGGAATACCCACTGCGTTAGATGTGGAAAGGAGTAATGGCACGTGAGTATTAAAGTTCCCCAATGTCTTTAAACGCACCTTGTTTTGTCTTTCAGATGCGGGATGCAGCGCCGAAGGCCTCCGGAGCGTGCAAAGAGTTGATAAGCTTTTGTCTTTCAGATGCCGGAATGCAGCGCGAGGCGTTGGTGACAGCCGATGGACCAGGTAAGTGAAGAGCTGTCACTGAAGACCGTAATGCTAACCTGTTCTTTCTTGTCTTTATAGGTGTTGCTGAAGACTGGATTCAGGATGGTAAGCCTTTTTCCTTAGGCCCAGGATCAGATGCAGAAGACACGATGAGCGTTCTGCTGCTGAGGATGCAGAATAACGCAAAGCAAGATTCATCCATTGGGTGTGGTTTAAATAGCCTCCTGTAGTGCTTAGGTGTCTCCTTCCACGGCCACGCCTAGGTAAGAAAAGAGTTCCTGCTTTCCAGAAGAGTTCCAGTGTTCTGAATCTAGGGAGTGGCTCCTGCCCCACCCAACAGGAAAAGTAGTTCCAAACAGAAGAGGATCAGAGGCTCAACTGGCAGGCAAGTAAGCAGCATGGTCT
Organism: Ambystoma mexicanum; assembly: GCF_040938575.1. Taxonomy (NCBI): domain Eukaryota; kingdom Metazoa; phylum Chordata; class Amphibia; order Caudata; family Ambystomatidae; genus Ambystoma; species Ambystoma mexicanum. The sequence goes on from NC_090934.1 coordinate 1,084,787,352, forward strand.
GCTGCAGGTAAGTCCACCCAAGCATTATGAGCCCGGCGCTTCCAGCGCTGGGACTGGGCATATCTATGAGCCTGGTGCCACTGGCGCCAGGACTGGGTCCAAAAGGTCCCAATTGGGACTGGTTGGCACTCGGAACCTGGGTTATGGATCTGCTTCCAAGGGAGTTGGGAAAACCCTGACCTTTTGGAAGCAGAGATCATGACACTTACCTTTTTAGACCAGAAACACCAGCCAGCGAAAAGGAAGGGACAAGGATATCACTGAGCATTGAGAGCATTGTGGCAACACCAGACTACATTGCAATACATGCCCAAGACAGGGAAGGGAGAGCATGGAGAGCAGTAATTGCACTAGCAGAGGGGTGCCGACTAACCCAGGTATCTGATGAGGAGCTCTTCTCGGACGATAATGGTGAGGGGGAGATGGTGTTTGAAATGAGCGTTCACATCTGGGTGACAGTGACATACAAAGAAGTGGCACAAAAGATAGCACTGCCACATTGTAGAAGCTGAATACCCTAAAGCGGCTAACCCAGCCACTTTACTAGGTGGAATACCAGCAGAGGCATCACGATTTACTGTGATTGACCTCAAAAACGCATTTTTCTCAATACCCCTGCACCCTGACTCACAAGATTTAATGTGTTTCACATATCGTAACACAAAATGGAAACACACAAGGCTGCTCCAAGGGTACTGCGAGTCACCATCAATCTTTAATATGGTGATACAAATGGACTCAGGTAACATTGAGATGGAAAGCACGGTGCTGCAATATGTTGATGGCATCATCATCTGCAGCACCACAGAAGAGAAGTGCAGGAGAGACTCTGTCAAAATGCTCACAGTGCTAGCAGAGAAGGGGTACAAGGTAGACAAGGAAAAGCTGCAGTACTGCCAGGAACAAGTACTCTACATAGGCCAGCTCATTTCACAAAATGGAAGGAACATTGGACCACAGAGGGCACAGGCCATAACCAACACACTACAGCCACATACAGTGAGAGAACTGCAGCAGTTCTTGGGCCTATGTAACTATTGCAGGGCATGGGTTTTTGATTACAGCTCATACATAGGACCACTCCTTGAGGCCCTCAGGGAAGCGCAGAGGGGGGAGAAGAAGTTGAGGTGGACCACAGAAATGGCAGAGGCATTTCAGGAACTAAAACATGTCATATCCACAGCACCAGTACTGGCCACCCCAAATTACGAAGCACAATTTTTCATCTTTTCACACTGTAGCTCAGCAGTAATGAGGGCAGTGCTGACACAAAAAACTAGCATGGGACACAAACCAGTAGCATTCTACATCGGGCACCTGGATCATGTAATGTTAGGTCACTTCCCGTGCGAACAGAGTTTGGCCACCGCAGCTTTTGCGGTAGAAAAATCATCCTCAATAACAATGGGCTGCCCAACCACACTGTACGTGGAACATGCCCTTTTTGCAATACTGAACAAACCGAAATCGACCTTGACCACTCAAAGGGCATCAGGGTACGAAGTAATACTGTCCAGACCAGAGTTAACAATTGTGAGGTGCAGCAACGTGAACCCGGCGAGGTTTATAGCAGAGGTAGTAGAAGATGGCAACTACACTCAAGACTGCACACAGGCCATTGACATTTACTGCAGCACAAGAAAGGTTGAGGAAAACACCCTAGAGGGGGGAGAGATAATGTACATTGATGGGTCCTCAACAACTGACCAGAGTGATGGGGTACGCAGAACCGGAGCAGCAGTGGTGAGGCTGACAGAGGATTGGACCTATGTCCCAGTGAAATGCGTTCAGTTACCACAACACTACTTTGCCCAGGCAGCAGAATTAGTGGCCTTAATTTTAGCACTAAAAGAAAGCAATAACAAAAGAGTAACCATATATTCTGATAGTGCATACATCACATCAACTGTACATTCTGGATTAATTAAGTGGCAGCGAAGAGGGTTCCGAAGAGCAGACGGCACCCCAGTGCAACATGCCCTACTACTTGCTGAATTAATTGAAGTAATTGAAGACCCCAAAGAGATAGCCTTGGCGAAGTGTCAGGCCCATGCAAACGGGGATGATCCCATTTCCAAAGGTAATGAAACAGCAGATGCACATGCTAAACATGCTGTGTATTTCGGTGAGATTTGGACCCCTCCAGAAAAAGAAAAGCTAAGTGAAGGGCGGGGGCAAGACAGATGTTGATGAAGGATGGGTACACCCACATCCCTGAAAATCAAATAATGGAATTACAGGCAGCAGCGACCATGGCAGAGAAGGAGCTATGGGTCAAAAGAGGATGCACAATGTCCCCCACAGACAAACTATGGCGACAGAACAATACAGGCAAAATAGTGATGCCACTGGCCCTATTGAAAACAGTTCTGGCCCAACTACACCATCCCGCAAACACAGGAAAAGAGGTGATTGCAGCATGAATAAAAGAGAGGTGGTTCTGTCCCGAGCTAAAATTTACATGTTGCAAATTTCATTAGCAATTGTCTCACTTGTCAACAATTCACAGCCGGTCACATGCTGCAAGTGATCAAAGGTTTTATACCCCGGCCGGAGGGACCTTCCCTGCACCTCCATATTGACTACGTTGACATGATTAATGTATGTCAAGGATACAGATAAATGATTGTGGTAGTATGCCCATTTTCAAGGTGGATCGAGGCCGGTCCATGCTCCCATGCTGACTCCTTCAGAGCAGCAAAGTTCCTGGTGAGGGAGGTGTTCCCGAGGTGGGGGGTGTGCGAAGTGTTGCGGTCTGACAACGGCCCACACTTTGCCAATGAAATGTTCCAACACATCACTGCTCTCCTTGGTATCAAGCACAAGTTTGCATGCGCGTACCACCTGAAGGCGAATGGCGTTTGTGAACGCCTCAACGGCCTCCTAAAAGAAGTAATAGCAAAAATACAGCAATCAACCAAGAAAAACTGGCTATACTGCCTCCCCTTAGCCCTATTCGAGTTAAGAAACAGGCCAGGGTTGGATCACCACCTCACACCCCACGAGGGGTGACCGGATGCCAAATGCACCTTCCACTGACACCACCATCAAGGGCTATAACAGACTGTCTTGCATCTCAGACTATCTTTGGTGAAGTAATGTACGAATACGTCTCTTCCTTGGTTACTAGTGTCGCCTTTATCTCTCAACAGATCGAGCGGATGCGGGGCGGGTCGAAGAACACCCAACAAGAAGAAAGAGCAAATGAAGAGCAGGAGCAAGCAGCACAGTGGACAGTAGGTGAGGGGGACCACGTCCTCCTGCCAAACCTTAACAGCCGGTGGAACAGCCATCGGTTAACTTGGCCCCACCTGGTGGAAAAAGTAGCTCCTAGAGCGGTGAAACTCTGCGACAAGAACGTGTGGACGCATTTGCACAACATGAAGCCCTACAAAGATCAGACCCGCCCTTGCGTAGACGACAGGGCCAACGCAGCAGCAACAGCAACAAACGACAACGACAATACAGCCCCTGAACCCTCCCAAACACCAAACCCCCCTAAGCACTCAAGTGGACAATCGCCCATAGCCCACCCCATGGTCACGAGATCCCAGAGTAAGAAAAACACTGCCCAACAAGCCCTGACCAAACAAGCCCCGTCCACACCACTACCCAAATAAAGGACATTGCCTAACAAACTGCCAATTACACCACACTGTGTAGATACGTGCATGTTCTCTTCTCTTTTTGTCTCGCACATGCAGGTACAGCGCAGTACTGTTTTATAGAGAAGGAGTTGAATAAAGGTACTAACATATACGTCTTTTGCCCAAGGGTAAATGCTGCCCACGGAGGACAATACCCCAGAAGAACTGTCACATCAATCTGTATACGCTATAAAAGACCAAAATACTTATAGAGAAGAAGAATACGTGTGTATTACAACACATTCCTATTGATCATAGAGCAATCTTTCCCACATCTCCACGAGCACTTACCAGCCCTAAGAGATAGGACGCTAAGGAAAGCGTGGGAGCAGCTTTTCGCCTGGGCATTAAACGATTACATGATAGGGAGAGCTTGAATAAACAAAAGTAACAAATGAATGCCTATTTTTAGAAATGTTCAGGCGGGCATCTATATCATCAAAAGTAAAAAGCTGCAGGACCGCAGCAAAGGTAAGAGAACCATGCCAGCGATATTAGCTATTGTATAAAAATTATAGGCTTGTTGTTTTTCACTGGTCTACTTGCTGCCACTGTCTGGCAGACACACTATGCTTCCTATGTCATGGCTGCACCCACTACTAATTTACCCCCGCCACGGCTGCAACAGGTATGGCATCAGGTGGTACAAGTAACCTCAGAGAAAATGGGAAGAGGGTTAAGCGTAGTGCCCCTATGGATAACAATGGGGTAGACACAAATCTCACATCATCCGCACACGTCTCAAATAACATGTGGTACCAGCACATGTCCAAAATTGGTAAAGGGACAACTAAGGACAACTGCTATGTGTGCTCATTGATCCAATAAACCATGAGCGCGTCGAGAACATTTGTGGCTACTGAGGTACCTGCAACAATAGTAGAATGCCTGATATACCTGGCCCTGTTCCGAACAAAAGGACGATTTCAAGGGAGATTAGCAATACTGCAATCGAAAACAAGGGACACATATCCGTATGAAAATAACTTCATCAAAACACTACCCATGTACAATAACTACTGGCAACATACACAAGGGCTCCAGTATGTGACGGATGGACCAGACAAAGGAGAAACGAAGGAAGCAACATTGAATTGCCTACCATGTGAGTGGAGTGCAAGAGAAGTTCCTGGGGTGCTAGGGTGCTGGGAAAGACCACTGATATTAATATATGGGAAGGTGTACACGAAAGAAGGATGGGATGGGAAGAAATGTGGGAGGGAGAACATCCAAGGAGAGTTGTTATGTCTATGCTGTCATACCCTATGCCATGAATACAGTACAAACTTTAATTTCAAGAGAAGTTCCAGAACACGATGCCAGATGTCTGGTTCATCCTGCAGAATGCATGACCAGAGGACAATTTCAGGGAAGTTGGGCCACTCTGCGGTGGAAATTGAAATGGTCGTTTCCATTCCAGGATGATTATATTAAGACTTCACAGATGGAAAAACAACCTGGATGGAAGAGCAAGATGCTTGTGTATCCTACAAGTGGACAAGAAGAGGTAGTTATGAAACACATAAAGAGGATGTAATGCCCTGATATAACAGAAATAGCTGGATCACCTGGATGTTGGGAACAAACTCAAGTTTTAGTCTATGGACAAGTGAAATCCAAGAAGGGATGGGAAGGAGGACTACTTGTATCCTGTGCAGCTCATCTACTGAAGCCAGAATATGTGCAAGAGGTCCAGAGAGTAAATGATGGGTGTTTGAAGTCGTGGGCCAAGAATGGCAAACTGCTGACATGGGTAGAAGATGAATCAGGTCCAATGATTGTGGTTCCATTGGTGAATGCGACATGGTGTTTTTCCGAAGGGAACTAAGGAAGCATGTGGGAGATAACATAGGCTGCAAAAGTACAGACAACGTTACCAGAATGGGAGCAGGTACAGCAGTGCTGATGGATCGATAGTGGGCTTGTGGGCCTAGGGCCTACATGAAGCTGCCCAAGTATTGGGAGGAACGTGTTCCTTGGTGCTCATTTATGTTCCAGCATTAGTGATTCCTCAGATTGACTTGAACATTGGAGAATTTCCAAAGGTGGTGTAACGCTCACCTGATTCCCGTAGAGGCGCCGGTCTTGACTGGGCGTATACCGTATCTTCAAAGGTGATGTGTAACACACGGCTGGATCTTTGGGCTGGACCTCTGTGCACTGTATGTCTGACTCGAAGGGTAAGATGTCTGCAGATAGAAAATATGGGATTAAGGAACTGGGTTATTGAATGTCTCTCTCTTCTTCCCTTTCTCTTCTCCTGTAGAACCCCAAAGGTTAACGCTCTCACCTTAGGTAAGTGAACGCCGTGCTCTCCATCTGCCTCGGGGCAGGGTGCTGTAACCAGTTTCTTCACTGGATAAGGGGAGTAGGCCTCTTGACTTCAGAGGACTGCTGTCCGTCGTTTACTGCACGAACGGTAAGTTTCGAATAATTCTAATGTCTTTAAAGTCTTTAGTAATGATGTCTCTTGTTTTGCAGGGTTCCGGCGATGGCGGATGACGGGCTGAAGTGAGTTGAAGATGGAGCCCGTGTGATGAATAGAAGCGCCTGGAAGCACGTAAGTAAGCGCTTGTTGCCTGCTTCACGATGCGCTCTAACTGTCTTTTTATTTTGCAGGTACAAGTTCGGAGCGGCTGCAGGGTGACGGAATACCCACTGGGTTAGATGTGGAAAGGAGTAATGGCACGTGAGTATTAAAGTTCCCCAATGTCTTTAAACGCACCTTGTTTTGTCTTTCAGATGCGGGATGCAGCGCCGAAGGCCTCCGGAGCGTGCGAAGAGTTGGTAAGCTTTTGTCTTTCAGATGCCGGAATGCAGTGTGAAGACCTCCGGAGCGCACGAAGAGTAGGTAAGCCTTTGTCTTTCAGATGCCGGAATGCAGTGTGAAGACCTCCGGAGCGCACGAAGAGTAGGTAAGCCTTTGTCTTTCAGATGCCGGAATGCAGCGCGAGGCGTTGGTGACAGCCGATGGACCAGGTAAGTGAAGAGCTGTCACTGAAGACCGTAATGCTAACCTGTTCTTTCTTGTCTTTATAGGTGTTGCTGAAGACTGGATTCAGGATGGTAAGCCTTTTTCCTTTGGCCCAGGATCAGATGCAGAAGACACGATGAGCGTTCTGCTGCAGAGGATGCAGAATAACGCAAAGCAAGATTCATCCATTGGGTGTGGTTTAAATAGCCTCCTGTAGTGCTTAGGTGTCTCCTTCCACAGCCACGCCTAGGTAAGAAAAGAGTTCCTGCTTTCCAGAAGAGTTCCAGTGTTCTGAATCTAGGGAGGGCTCCTGCCCCACCCAACAGGAAAAGTAGTTCCAAACAGAAGAGGATCAGAGGCTCAACTGGCAGGCAAGTAAGCAGCATGGTCTGCTGCAGGTAAGTCCACCCAAGCATTATGAGCCCGGCGCTTCCAGCGCTGGGACTGGGCATATTTATGAGCCTGGTGCCACTGGCGCCAGGACTGGGTCCAAAAGGTCCCAATTGGGACTTGTTGGCACTCGGAACCTGGGTTATGGATCTGCTTCCAAGGGAGTTGGGAAAACCCTGACCTTTTGGAAGCAGAGATCATGACAGTACCCCCCCTCAAGGCCCCTCCCAAACCGGGCTTCTCCGGGGGTTTTGGCTTGTCAGGAAATGTTCGGTGAAATCTTTTGATTAGGCGAGGAGCGTGGACATATTCAGCAGGTTCCCAGGATCTCTCTTGGGGGCCGTAGCCTTTCCAGTCAATTAGGTAAAATAGTTTAGATTTGGAGATCTTGGAGTCCAGAATGCTTTTGACTTCAAACTCGAGTTCTCCATCAACTAGGATAGGTTTTGGAGATTTAGTTAGTTGGGTTTGAGGTTGCACGGGTTTTAATAGAGAGACGTGGAAGACCGGATGTATCTTCATGTGCGGGGGCAAGTCCAACTTGACCGCTACTGGGTTTACTATGGTAGTGATGGAATAGGGACCAAGGTATCTTGGGTTGAATGTGCGTGGCCCTTTTAGAGGTAGATATTTGGTGGATAACCAGACTTGATCCCCTACTTGATATTGAGGGGCTTCCTTCCGATGTTGATCTGTTCCTTTCTTGTATTGTTCTCTAGCCCTTTGAAGGTGAGAAACAGCTTCCTTAAAGGCTTGGGTGATTGTAGAATGCAGGTAGTCTACTGCTGGTGTTTCAAGATCTTGGAGGGGATCCAACTCTGAGGTTCGAGGGTGACTGCCGTACAAAAGAAAAAACGGGGTTTTCCCAGTTCCCGAATGGACAGAGTTATTGTAGGCATATTCGGCTATCCAAAGGATGTCTTTCCAAGTTTTTTCAGTTTGTTGCAGCATGCAGCGTAAATACTGTTCCAGAGTTTGATTGGTCCTCTCGGTTTGTCCGTCGGTCTGAGGGTGGTGACTGGTCGATAGTCTCACATCAATTTGAGCCGACCGACAGCAACTTCGCCAAAAATGAGAAATAAATTGACTACCTCGATCCGAAATTAGAACCGAAGGAAAACCGTGCAGTCGGACGATGTTTTCGAGAAATTCTCGGGCCAGAGTTGCTGCTGTTGGCAAGCCTTTGAGCGGAATGAAATGCGCCATCTTGGAGAATAAGTCCACGATTACTAGAATCGTATTGTATCCGGAGCATGGAGGTAGATCGGTGATGAAGTCCATAGAAAGCGTATGCCAAGGGCGAAGTGGGATGTCAATAGGGCGTAAGAGGCCTGCTGGTCTTTCCTTTTGACTCTTGTTTTGGGCGCATACTCCACAGGACATTATAAAGTCTCTGATATCTTTTTTCCAAGACGGCCACCAGAAGTAGCGCTTGATCTTTTCTGAGGTCTTGGCCATACCGGGATGTCCTTCCATTAAAGAATCGTGATAACAAGAGATTACTTTTTTCTGTAAATCTGTGCTGGGTAGGTATAATCGTTCTTGGGAATACAATAAGTTGTCCTTTACTGCAAAGTCCTTTCCCTGCAGATGCCAATTCTGTATGTCTGCTGGAGTTACAAGTTGCCTGGCGTTATCCTTAACTTCCTCTATGGATTCTGTGGCGATTACACCCAGAATTCTTTGTTCGGGAATGATTGGTACAGGTTTAGGGTTGATCAAGTGTTCTTCCACTCCCATCCGAGAAAGGGCATCAGCTTTACCGTTCTTTGTACCAGGTCGATAGGTAATTATGAAGTCAAACTCGGCAAAGAATAATGCCCAACGGAGTTGTCTAGAGGATTGGGCTTTTGCGGTTTTCAAATATTGCAGGTTTCGGTGATCCGTAATCACAGTAACGGTGTGTCGGGCCCCCAGCAGATAATGCCGCCAAGCCTTAAAGGCAGACTTGATAGCCAGAAGTTCCTTGTCAGTAATCGTGTAATTGATTTCAGGAGGCGAGAATTTGCGGGACCAAAATGCCACGGGATGCAACTGATTGGTTACCAGGTCCTTTTGTGATAGAACTGCCCCCATGGCAAGGCTTGAAGCATCAGTTTCCACGATGTAGGGGAGTTCGGGGCGAGGGTGTTTTAAGATTGGTGCAGAGATAAATTTAGTCTTCAAATCCTGGAAAGCTTGTTCCGCCTCGGTAGACCATTCAAAACGTTTGTTTTTCTTTAACAAGGCAGTGATGGGCTGGACTATTCGAGAGAATTCGGGGATAAACCTGCGGTAAAAGTTAGCGAAGCCTAACATGCTTTGCACACCTTTTACGGAGGATGGTGATGGCCATTTGAGAACTGCATCGACCTTCTTTGAATCCATACGCACTCCGCCAGGTGATAATATGAATCCCAAGAATTCAACTTCAGTCACGTTGAAAACACATTTTTCCAACTTAGCGAAAAGTTTGTGTTGACGCAATCTTTCGAGGACCATTTTCACGTGTTTCCGATGTTCAGATTCCGATGAAGAATAAACGAGGATGTCGTCAATGTAAACAACAACACACACATCTATGAGCTCTCTGAGGACATTGTTCATAAAATATTGAAAGGCGGCCGGGGCATTGCAAAGTCCGAAGGGCATGACCTGATATTCAAATAGCCCATACTTGGTGCGGAAGGCCGTCTTCCATTCATCGCCCTCTTTTACTCGTACCAAGTGGTAAGCTCCTCTAAGATCCAGCTTTGTATATATGTATGCTTTTCTGACTTGGTCCAGGAGTTCAGGGATCAAAGGTAACGGATATCTATTCTTAACGGTGATCTGGTTCAGGGAGCGATAATTTATACAAGTTCTAAGGTCTCCTTCGTTTTTTGGAACGAAGAACAAAGCTGAAGAAGCAGGGGACTTGGAAGGACGAATAAACCCATTTGCCAGGTATTGATCCAGGTATTGTCGAAGGTGAAGGTTCTCAGGCTCGGTGAGGGCATAAATTCTACTACAAGGAGGAGTAGATCCAGGTATCAGGTCTTTCTGGCAGTCATAAAACCTATGAGGAGGTAGAGAGTTAGCCTGATCCTTCCGGAAAACATCTTGGTATTCTAGGTATTCGGGAGGTAACTGGGGAGTCTCTGAAGAAATTGCTGCCAGTGCAACACCAGGTGGAGGGTGACAAGTAGAGACACATTCTGGAAACTGGTCCGTTCTTGCTCGCCAATCGATCAGAGGATTGTGTTTCTCTAACCAAGGTATTCCTAGAATAATCTGAAACTGAGGGGCCTTGATCACATCGAACACGATCTTCTCATGGTGTCCATCTTGACTTACTAGCGTCACCTCTTGAGTGGTATGCGTTACTGGCCCGGAGGCTATCTCCGTACCATCCACCGTAGTAATGACGTACTTTACAGCCTTGGGACAAAGAGTTAGATTCATCCTCAAAACCATTTCATGATCCACATAATTGCCGATGGCATCGCTGTCGACGTAAGCTTCAATTGCATGTAATCGATCCGGATTATCAGGGCTAATGAGGACCATAGGTATCACGAAATGCGAGGTCACGGAACTGGTTTTCACGCTCGGCATGAGGACCTCTATTCTTGTCGGGCGAGGTCGTTTCCCTGCTCAGAGTTTGTAACTTTGGTAACTGCAGCTCCTACTGCCTTCTTGGCAGGTTTCACCGGACAGTCTCGAAGAAAGTGCCCTGAGTTTCCGCAATAGAGGCATAATTGCAACTGTTTTCTCCTTTCCCGCTCCTTTTGTGTTAGAGGACCTTTCAGACCCCCTATTTGCATGGGTTCCCCGGAGTCTACTCCTTTGGAAGGATTTGGCGGTTTGGAAAATACTCGAGCATCAAACTTGGAACGATCGGCCTTCCTGTTCTGCAGTCTGTGATCTATTTGAACAACTAAGTCTATATAGTCCGAACAATCTTGTGGGGGATTCACTACTTGGGCTAACACATCTTTGAGCTCTCCATGTAGACCTCTATAAAACAGCGTAATCCTTTTGTCCTCAGGCCATTGAGTTTCCACTATCAGTCTGTTGAAAGACGCAATATAAGCCAAAAGGTCTTGATTACCTTGTCGCAACGAAAGAAGCTCATTGTCCAAGGCCTGCCCCTGTGAATGTCTTGCGAACAGTTTTTCCATACTGAGCTGAAAAGCTTGAAAATCATGGAGGACCGGATCATCTTGATTTACCAGAGGGATCGACCAGTCTGCCGCATTGCCACTAAGGTACGAAAGCACGAAAGCTACTTTAGCTTGATCAGTTGGAAAGGCTGCTGGCCGGCATAAGAAATGCAACCGGCACTGATTGATAAATACTGCAAACCTCTTTGGGTCACCAGAAAATCGTTCGGGCGGAGCCAGAGGTACATTCCCAGGTAGGTTGATCTGCACTGGATTCATAGAGGATGTAGAAGGAAGATTTCCCCCAGATGCGGGTAACGGGGTCTGTCCGGCTTGTGACTGTAGCAATTGTCTAGCGAGATCATCTGTTCGCTCCTTGGAAATAATCAGTTCCCTTCTTAGAGCGTTAGTTTCCTGACGGGCTGCATGCACTTCTGCCCTTAGTTCCCCAAGTAACTGGGCTAGCTGGTCGGTATCCGAGGTTTCCATAGCGCCTGGACGGGAGTTTTGTGGTAGGCTTTGCGTTCTGTAACGCTCACCTGATTCCCGTAGAGGCGCCGGTCTTGACTGGGCGTATACCGTATCTTCAAAGGTGATGTGTAACACATGGCTGGCTCTTTGGGCTGGACCTCTGTGCACTGTATGTCTGACTCGAAGGGTAAGATGTCTGCAGATAGAAAATATGGGATTAAGGAACTGGGTTATTGAATGTCTCTCTCTTCTTCCCTTTCTCTTCTCCTGTAGAACCCCAAAGGTTAACGCTCTCACCTTAGGTAAGTGAACGCCGTGCTCTCCATCTGCCTCGGGGCAGGGTGCTGCAACCAGTTTCTTCACTGGATAAGGGGAGCAGGCCTCTTGACTTCAGAGGACTGCTGTCCGTCGTTTACTGCACGAACGGTAAGTTTCGAATAATTCTAATGTCTTTAAAGTCTTTAGTAATGATGTCTCTTGTTTTGCAGGGTTCCGGCGATGGCGGATGACGGGCTGAAGTGAGTTGAAGATGGAGCCCTTGTGATGAATAGAAGCGCCTGGAAGCACGTAAGTAAGCGCTTGTTGCCTGCTTCACGATGCGCTCTAACTGTCTTTTTATTTTGCAGGTACAAGTTCGGAGCGGCTGCAGGGTGCCGGAATACCCACTGGGTTAGATGTGGAAAGGAGTAATGGCACGTGAGTATTAAAGTTCCCCAATGTCTTTAAACGCCCCTTGTTTTGTCTTTCAGATGCGGGATGCAGCGCCGAAGGCCTCCGGAGCGTGCGAAGAGTTGGTAAGCTTTTGTCTTTCAGATGCCGGAATGCAGTGTGAAGACCTCCGGAGCGCACGAAGAGTAGGTAAGCCTTTGTCTTTCAGATGCCGGAATGCAGTGTGAAGACCTCCGGAGCGCACGAAGAGTAGGTAAGCCTTTGTCTTTCAGATGCCGGAATGCAGCGCGAGGCGTTGGTGACAGCCGATGGACCAGGTAAGTGAAGAGCTGTCACTGAAGACCGTAATGCTAACCTGTTCTTTCTTGTCTTTATAGGTGTTGCTGAAGACTGGATTCAGGATGGTAAGCCTTTTTCCTTAGGCCCAGGATCAGATGCAGAAGACACGATGAGCGTTCTGCTGCAGAGGATGCAGAATAACGCAAAGCAAGATTCATCCATCGGGTGTGGTTTAAATAGCCTCCTGTAGTGCTTAGGTGTCTCCTTCCACAGCCACGCCTAGGTAAGAAAAGAGTTCCTGCTTTCCAGAAGAGTTCCAGTGTTCTGAATCTAGGGAGTGGCTCCTGCCCCACCCAACAGGAAAAGTAGTTCCAAACAGAAGAGGATCAGAGGCTCAACTGGCAGGCAAGTAAGCAGCATGGTCTGCTGCAGGTAAGTCCACCCAAGCATTATGAGCCCGGCGCTTCCAGCGCTGGGACTGGGCATATTTATGAGCCTGGTGCCACTGGCGCCAGGACTGGGTCCAAAAGGTCCCAATTGGGACTGGTTGGCACTCAGAACCTGGGTTATGGATCTGCTTCCAAGGGAGTTGGGAAAACCCTGACCTTTTGGAAGCAGAGATCATGACAGGTGGATGCCCATTTGAGGAGGAGAAGATCACTTAAATTTCTCAATTGAACCAAAAGGGAGAATTACTTCTCAGCAAAATCAATAGACGCATATGAGGCCATTCCGTATGAACACAGGTTGTTCAGTAAGACTGCTTCAATCTTCATAACTATCTTCATGCCTGCGATCCAGACGATGGCAAATGCCAAATGGTTGCAGATTACCAGATGGGAGCTTCTGCAGACAATCAATACCACCATAAAGGGATTCAATGCTATCAAGGAAGAGCTACGGGCCATAGGATTGATGACCATGCAGAACAGATATGTCCTTGACATGATCACTGCGATGGAAGGAGGAGTTTGCTCCAAAATGGGGCCATCATGTTGCATATTCATACTTTCTCACGATGATGAGACTATAACCTTGACAAAGGCCATAACGTTGCTGACGAACCTGCATACCAAGATGGAAGATGAGACAGGGGACATTTCCGATAGCAGTTGATTCACATCTACATTCTCATGGATTCCACAATGGATGGAGAACATCTTCAAGTTTCTTGGAGCAGTGTTAGTGATGGTGATGTTTGAATTCTGTGTGATCAGGATAATAATTACAAAGTGTAAGAAGACTGCAAAGAACGCAGCAGGAATGAAGATCAGGATCAATGTCGAATCAGGGTTTGGACCCAAGGAATTGACAGACGAAGAGATCAGAAAATACACAGAGGCCAGCATCGTAGCACCTGAGGGAATGAAGTTTCTGTACCGAAAGAATCACAAGAGGTACGTGGGACGATGGGTCTGTTGTAATCCAAATGGACAGTGCTGTTACATGAACTGGAGTGCAAATGAACATATCAAGTCAGCTGGGTACCTGAAGGGAGTGATGAAGATTTTGACTCCAAAGAAGCATTTCTTCAAGAGGAAATATCAAGTTGTGGAGACAGGTGAAGGAGTGGGTGAGGGCTCGACCAGAGGGGGGAGTGTAGAGGAGCAGCCGAATGCCTCTGGAGGAAGTCCAGCTCCCCTCCCACCTGCATGTTGGAGGCATGAGATTGTGCCATGCTTGGCACCAGCAGTTATGACTATTCCACGGCGAATCTTTGAGAAAAGGTACCCATTAAGAAAACCCGGTCAAATTTACTCCTGAAGAGATGAAAATCTAATGGAGGAAGTCCACAAAGGAATATGAAAAAGAGCAAGAAAACGAGCTGGTAACATCACAAGAAGTAAAGTGTGACGCATAGAGAAAACTGGCTGAAGAAGATGTATGACCCTTATAGAAACTGATGACTAGATAAAGAATCGAGTAAACGTTCATATGCAAAAAGAAGATTTCAGGTGTGAAGAGCACTGCAGAAAATGCAAGCTGTTTAATAATTGTACAGATGCAGCAACACAAGTAGATCAAATAATCTTAGAAGCTGGCTATGACTAGTGAATAGACTACAGGCGAAGCCGCCATTGTATATAAACTGGACATCAGTGTCATAACTTTAGTAAGCTTAAACCCATGAAGAGAAGAGCCGATAGCTGTGTTGCAGCAAAGAATTAACAGAGATCATGGATGAGTCTGGAAGGGCTGTCTGGCCTGGTGTCAAGGCTGAAGCAGCCAAGACTGGTTATCTATTCTTGAAGGTGGTGAACATGAGATGCTGAATCATCCCTTGTTAAGGTGCAAAGAAAGAACTCCATGAGTGCCAAGTTTTATTTATTTAAGACAATAAAATGCAGCAAAATGTATCCAATCGTGGTCTCTTGTCACATGAGCCAAGGATGAAAATAGAGTTCTAGAGCAAGCGATAGTGCGTGCCCGCACTCCTTCATATTCCCAGAGACAAGGATACTTTGCAATGCCAAGGCCAAAGACAATCTTCATGGCAGAAGGCATGGGTGATAAGAGACGTTGGGCTAATTGGGTGGGGAGGTACAATAAAGTCCACCTCCTGGAACCTGGAGTAGGAGCTTACATGCTGCTAGTGAGCCGAATATTCCAGACTGGCATGAGCGTGCCAAACAATTGTAGAGGGCCATATAACAAAGGGCCTTAGAGTTTGAGAGCCAATGATATACTATGTACTTAATAATGATGAAGATGACTTGCACTAGAGGTGGCCACAAGATGTCCACCTGACAGTAGAGACCCAATCACAACCCAACCCCTTATAGAAAGTATACTTAGATGTTCCTCTTTTAGGTATCACAACCCTTGTAGGTTTCTCTTATTTGCCATGTAGTATGATGTCACATAAGACACATTTTTACTACAAACAGTCTTTTTGTATGATGCGCCGAGAGCTTGTGCGACGTCCGTTGATGTCCGTTATAACTCCCTGTTTTAGACAATTGATATTAAACAGAAAACCTTTGCCATCTTCCTGAGTTGGTTCCGTTATTTGGTGTAAGAGTTACTCTGCTTCCCATCCACTGCATGACACGCTACCCAAAAGGCCATACGTTCACTTAGTTTAGGGCAAATTTATAATGAAGTGTTCTTTATTTTGCATAAAATATATCGGGAATGTTTGATGCTTTGTGGCATGTGGAAAATGGGTGACACTTTCCAGGAGCCCATGTGCATCCTCTGACCAAGGCCTAGTGGTGGGGAAGAGCCCTTGAAGGAAAAGCCACCAGCAGAAAAAACTGCAGTATCTCAGTTCACACTTTCTGAACTACACCAGCAGCACCACCATGGAGGTGAAGTAGCAAGAGGAATAATGACATACTTCCTTCCCCAAGCACTTACTTTTATACTTCAGAGCATCCACCTGGAAAGGAAGAAGTCCACACACCATCTCAAAATGCCATTCACCAAGAACCCTTTTGATGTGAACCACTGTACTGCCACAAGCAAAGGTACAGACCCAATGAGTAGGGATGCTAGGGCAAGAACCCCTTGAAACCAACTGATGGGCAGGAACTTGAGGAGATTACTTACAAGGGCATCCACACATCTGCATATTCCCTCACCCTCACTCTGCCAATAATGCAGGAAAGGAACAAAAAATGGCCCACGGTCAGACAACACGCCGTCTTAGTCAAAAACTCTGGTGCTGAAGAGGAAGCCTCCACTGAGACAAACTGTGTTGTCCCACCTGGCACTTCCCAGGGAGTAAGGAAATACCATTCTATTGACCTGCATGGCCCAGAGGACTGACTTCCTTAAAAGAACCACGCATGTATAGAGCATGAGAAACCCACAGTTGTAGTCATACTGGGAGGAGCGGCAGGTGACACTAGGACATGAGATAGTGCAACCTCCCCAAGGGCCTGGCAAGAAATGTAATGGGATCAATCTGACAGTGGTCCCAGGGACCAAAATGGCAGTGCAGGGAGCTGATCCTCCAGTGGGGACTGCTCCCAAATCCTTCTCTGAGACCTTGACTTTGTGAGGGCAAACTGATGAGGAGCCACCTTTCCATTTCCTGGAGGAATTCTTCAGGTCCTCCCCCAACCCAAGATGTGTTGGCCACTGAGGCTATGAACAATGTACTCTAGACACAAGAATTTAGGTACCTCGCAAAATCCACAATCCAAAGAAAAGGATTAGGTTAACGTTCCAGACAGCTACCCAAGATCAGGACCACAACATTCCCTGAAACCATGTGGCAAAATCTAGATCACATTTTGATACTGTAAGAATTCTTTGAAAAAGTCTTTGAAACTGACAATACCCATAGCTTGGTTTTCCCTTTGGTGTCACATCCACATACTCCCCTCCCCGACTGTTTTTAATTTTCAAGAATGCTCAGGAAGAGATCCACAGTTAAGCTATGTAGGTTTTTTGTTTTCCATTATCCCAACCTCATCCAGAATTTAGTCATCTTATTACACTGGTGTTCCCAGATTGTTAATTCTTGTTAGGTTAATAAAACAGCTGTTCTCCCCATTACCCATATCTTACTTTTTGTTCTGATTGGCCCACTCTGTTACAATTGTGTAAAGGCCAACAAATGAATTAAGATGTGCACGCCTTTGAAAGTGCCATTTTGAACACACTTGAACACCAGGGGGAACAGATCTTCAAGTTAGCTGGCACTTTGACTATCCCCAGAGTCAATTCTTACCTCTCCTCTTATCTATACCTGCTTTTACATTACCTTCTGAATGGGGTATAGATTTTGTACTGATTGAATAGGCTAAAGATCTCCAAATGGCAGTGCACTTCATTGTGGTTATGAAAACCAGGAGATTTCTGTACATTTCTGAGAAGTCTGAGGCTCCTGCTTCCCTTATACTTTTACAAAACACAAAATGGGGACGATTATTATCAGTTGCAGAACGACAGGTGCAACCATTCAGCCTGTTTCATACAGGGGGTTTAGGGGAGCCCTTTTTTCAGGAATATATTTAAGCAACTACCAAATGTTCTTTGTTCTTGTACTGAACATGATTCCTATCCCCCTGTTGCTGCGCGCAGCCTTCAGTGATCTGCTTGTTTTTCCCCTTTTTCCCCTCATTATCTCTTGTATTGTTTCTCTAGCTCTTTTTTTGAAAGTCACTTGATGTTCTTTTTTTTCGCAGTCTACTGTGCTGTTCTTTCTAGTCTGCAGTTCCCTGAGCCTGTTCTTCTGTGCCACAACCGGCTCTTCTTCTCTAGTAAGAGTTCTCCTTGCTGGTCCTTAACTACATCTTGTGCTGCAGTCGCTGCAGCTTTCCTGTTATTTGAGAAGGTTTCTGTTTTAACTTTGCGGCTTGTGTGTTTTTACATAAGTTCCTTTAGCTTCTTGGCTTCCCAGCTGGCAATACTTGCCTGGCACATTCTTCATGATTCTTGTGCCCATTGTGTTAGCAGTGGGCTGATTCCTGTTTCAGTGGGCAGTCACAGTTGTGTGGCTACTAAACTGAAACAGGGAGCTGTCTTGTGAATGTGAGTCAGTTGTGATGAATCTGATGGACCCATCACTGTTTCCCCATCGGTGAAACTCCTCCCATGTGGCCAGGGAACAGCAGCCGCTACCTGATCCTGAGCCTGGGGGAGGCTACATGAGGGAGCATCACATGGGGAGAGACGGCCTCTGGGGGAGAGTGGCAGTGTCCACGGATCAGACATGGTATCTCCCAGCTTTCCCAAAGGAGAGGGCTGAAATGTGCTACAAACCATATCCCAGAACAATTCTTAGACATTGACTTGACCTCAGAACATGTTGAAACCATTCCTACAATGTTTTTGTGGAAGTTGGTAAAAAGAAACTACCATTCCCAGAAACCCCTTAACAGTGCGACGAGGAAGGGGAATGGAGGATTGCAGATCAGAGGAAGCCCAGAGCACTGGTGACTGTCTAGTTGTTGTGAATATACACCCGTGCCCCGGGTGTTTAAAAGGAGATCACACGAAAAAATGGCAGGCTGCTGGTGGGGGCAGGCTGCAGCTCTTTTAGAGACCAGAGAACCGAAAGAAGCTCATTGTAGCCAAACGGCTCATGCAGTGAGCATAATGGGAAGCTTTCACTTGGGAGCACCAGAAGTGAGAACAGTGCTTCTGGGCATTCACGAGTGGAAGAAAACAAAGAGAAGCTCACCGGGAAGCTGCGAGGAGAGGAAAAGCCCAGCTAGCACCACAAGAGATGTGGAAACCGAAAGCCGAGCAGTGCGAAGGAGAGTGCATCCAGCGGCTGACCTCGGCAAGCTGCAGGCAGAACAGGAGACACCACGAAGAGCCGTTGAGTCCACGCTGGGACGAAGAGAGCACCGAGGCCGATGTTAAACATTGAACAATGAAAGTCAGATAAAGAAAGGAAATACTTTCTTGGTACTGAAAGTAAGAAGTTAAAAATACATTTGTCTCAAAACTGAATCTTTAACAGACAATGCACATTAACTCACAATGTTAAGGTAGTGAATGATTGGAAGCAAAACACTAATGAGGAAATAGAGTATGAAACAAAGGAATTAGCCAAGAGAGCTTATGTCATAAAATATCAAAGGTGGATTCACAGAAACAAACAATTACAAGAAGTCCTGGGAGGAGAGTATATCAGGCAGTTGCAAATGTGTCCAACAAGAGGCCCTGGCAGGAGCGTACACCAGGACGTTGCGAATGTGTGAAACCAGAAGCCCTGGCAGGAGAGTATACCAGGCAAGTTTCAAGTGTGAGTAAACAACAGGCCATGGCAGCAAAGTACCCAGGCAAATCCCAAGTGTTTGAAACTAGAGAAACCGATAAAACCTTGGCAGATATACTAGGTAGCCGACAATCTGAAGGCCAAAGGTAGACCTAGAAGTGTCTTTGATACTGAATAAGAGCAAAAGCCAAGACTTACTACTGTCAAGAAATTAAGAAGAATAATCCAGGGGAAGGATGATACCCTCTAGATTAAGGAAGTATATCCCCAAGAGAGATTATGTTGCAGTTATTTATTTATTTTTGATCACTTTTGAAACACTGACATTGCCCTTTTCATCTTAACATTTATTTAATTAGAATGTGAGGGTCAGAATAGTGTTTTGGACACCCGACGGTTTTGTTTTGAACATTTGACACTGACAGATCCTTAGTTATGAGTTTAGGTAGGGAAATACCCTTTGCGCAGGGACAGAAAGGCCTTTCCCCAAACCTTTTCTTTTATTATTCAATGAAGGTCTTTAGCCAAAACAATATATATGTGTCTGAGTTTCATTCCTCACACTTCATACAGTGTTATTTTGGTGTGGGTCCCTTCAGGTCTGTCTAGAGAAGTTTAATCCTGCTGCTCCGTGACACACGCTAAGAGAGTCAGGGGCACACACAGTAACTTTGTTTGAATAGCAGAGTTCTCCTGTCACCCTGGGAGAAGTTGAGGCCTTTCATTCTACACTCCAAGTGAGAGCCCAACATGTTTGTCTTGGTTGTAGACAACCACCTACCTCTTTCTGTTCACTTCCTTGATTGCTTCCTGTCTATCCATATTGCCTATCATCTTGGGTCTATAGGGCCCTTTTACTCTGCTTCTTATCTATTATTTTCTTTCCAGCTTTGAGTACGTCCCCTCTCGACTCTCTCACAAATGCGCAGGAAGCACTGTTAGTCTACATCAAATACACCCTCAAAAATGAAATGCAAGAGCCGCTGGATTATTGTACTTCTCAATGCTGTTCTGCTGCCTTTTTCCTGTTGCCAACCTGGCTTTTTAGAAATGACTTCAAATAAATTGCTGCCACTGCGGTTGCTTCCGGAATGACCTCCCTCTCTCGCAACCATAATAAGACCTTTTTCTCATGCATTTGTTTTTCTGAATTATTTAGGTGGTCGTCGACCTGTGCGCCCCCCTGACTCTTACTCTCCTAACCATCTACAAAACTTCTCGTTACGCCCTTCGATGGTGGTAAACTTACCACTGACATTAAAAACAAGGCCTAAAACAAAGGGCGAAAATAACAAGTGCGAAATTTACAGATGCCCTTTTTTACTAGTAGAATTTTCAAATACTTTTACTCAAGATGGAAGAAATGAAGTCAAGTTATCACTGCTCTGCTCTTTTTGTCAAACAGGTGTTCTAGTTTCTAGGACTATTGGACCATAAGCATTGGAAATGTACCCATGCGCCTCACCATGGATGCCACTCGGTGCCCGGAAAGTGAGTGGAGGAAAAATATTTGCAATGGTGTTTAATTACAGGTAATGTTTTGAGGATTTCTTCTTTCTTCTATGTCAATGGTGCATGTATGTGCTGAATCGTACAAAAGAAAACCATTTCTCTCGTGAACCCCACACAATTCTTAATGCTTTTGTGCCTCAAATCTATGTATTAACTGCTGATGTCGCTGATGAACGCATGAGACACAGGCAGTGTTCCATTGCTTTTCTTCGGGACAATTATCCCAGTGTCTTGAGCTTTGCTGCTAAGGCTTGAATTCGGGGCCGAACTCTGTTCTATCTTTACTTCTTCTACAGGTCTGCACTTTAACCTCAGAGCTGTTTTCCAGCACTGGACTTCCGGTCTCTCTAAAGTATACACTACTGAGCTCCCTCAAACAATGGCACCATGATGGGCACGATTCCATACCTTCTCCACATTTGCATTCCATAGCGTGGCCCTATTTTGATTGTAGGGATTAATACTGCTCTAGAAACAACAAAGATGCTGGAATTGAATTGAGTGGATATTTTATTTATATTGCGCTCATACACAAGTGTTTCAGACTTAAATAAAGTGTTTAAACAAAATGAAGAGGAATAGTCCCATTGCTATTTTCTTTGCCTGGCCATAGGCACTTGTGAGGCAAGCTGGGAGCCACTGCTTGCACAAAAGTGGTGAGAAGAAATGGGGTGTATTGAAGTGGGTGTGGGCTCAGGGGGAGGAGGGGCTGGTGTGGGACTTGGATGAGTGTGGGGGCAAGCTGAGCACCATGAAAACAAATGTCAAAGAGGTGAGGGAGGTGGTGCTAATTCAGCGCCAGAAGCGAGGATGCACCTACCAACTGCGAGAGTAAAGAAGGGGGACGGTGGGGGCAGCTACACAGGAAATGACACAGATATTCTAAGCCACAAATGCCCAGTACAAAGGGCTTTACGGGGAATGGTGGGGATAATGATGAATTGGCTGTACACACAGTCAAGATATTGTCCTATGATTAGCTAAAGAAGGGGAGAAGAAAAATAGCACCATAACAAACACACATAGTGGGAAATGCCTCGGAGCAGGCAGGACCGGGGAAACCTCAATCTGAAACACGTGACCAATACGACAGGGATATGTAAAGGGGGTGGGGCCGAAGCTGCTAATTATGAGAAAACCAACATAACTAGAACTGGGGGATGTAATTAAAGGGTTGTCAGCTAAACTAGCCACCCTTCATGGCAACAGGGAGGGTGACTCTGTACCAGTGTTCTGGTCATATGACCGCCAATGCCCATCGGCAGGCGGCTGTGGAAGGGAACACTGGACAGAGTGCTGTTTCTGGGAGGACCAATCAGACGGTAAGTTCTTGAGCTCTGTAGAGGTGGCCAGCCTTGAAAGTTCTATTACAGAGCTTCCGAAGGTCGGTACTACATTTTTGGAGGCCCCAGTGAAATCTCTCAGTCCCCCTTTGACCACCGAGGGTATCCAGGGTGCCCTGCCTGGGGGCGCGTGTCTGGCGATTGCAGACCTGTTCATTGCACATCATTGAGGAGGCGCAGCAGACACAGAGTTTGCAAAGGTCTTCCAGGTCCTGAGCACTGTCCTACGCTCAGTGGAAGGGTTAGCCCATGGTGGGGGCTCAGTACCGAGGGGACATGAACGTTTCCAGGACGTGAGTATTACTGTGCAAGATGACGCTGCACAATAGTGCATGTCTATGGAGGGGGAGGGATAGATTGTTTTTATGGTGTATAGAACGCATCCTCAGAGAAGGGAGGAAGATCGACCGTAGAAGTGTACATTTTGGGGCATACCACCCGATAGGGAGTGTGCGCTGGAGTGGGAACGCCTGCAGGAGAGGAGGAGGGGTTCGTAGTGTGTGGCAAACTCTGTTAGTCAGGAGTGGTGTGGAGTGCAGGCGTTTGTATTGTTGCGTCATTGGGAGTATGAATTGTGTTGGTTTTTCTGTGTAGAGAGGGACATGTGTGTGGTAGTTAAAGTCACTGGGCTTCATTACGACCTAGGCACCACGGAATGAACGGTGCCGGTAAGGGACCGGCACCGTTCATTTGGGGCCGCCCTATTACGAGGTCTGCAGCGGGTCCCACTCTGGAACGCTTGGTCAGACCAGGCGTCCTTAGCGGGACCCGCTAGCAGACCAGGATGCTAACAACGGGCCTGTCATTAACGGGCCCGTTGTTAGTATCCTCTCCATTCCCATTGAGCCCTATGGGGGCTCAAATGGGAATGGGGATGTACCGGGTTCGGGTACCGCAGAAGGAATTTACTGGGCCCTCCAAGGTCGGAATGGCCCGGTAAGTCCCCTTTTGCGGGACTCGGACCGGGTATCCGCTATGGGGGTAGCCATGCCGCTAAAAGCGGCATAGCTACCTCCATACTTGTAATGAGGCCCATTGAGTGGTGAGGGCTTGTGGTGGACGAGTCAGAACCAATAGGTATCTTGTGTAAAATAGTAGGCTTTTGCATTTTAACAGCAGGAGTGTGCCAGTGATGCATGGTTAGTCACAGGACACTCTTGCACTAA
The DNA here is from genome assembly GCF_040938575.1 of Ambystoma mexicanum. NCBI lineage: Eukaryota > Metazoa > Chordata > Amphibia > Caudata > Ambystomatidae > Ambystoma > Ambystoma mexicanum. The sequence goes on from NC_090934.1 coordinate 1,084,810,606, forward strand.
CATAGGGAATGGTGAGCCCATGGAGAGGGCTGTCAAGTACTAACATTGAGGGAGTGGTCGGGCCTGTGGAGAGGGCCATTGCGAACGAGCAGGGTGTCCGGTGAGGCCTCTTGAGAGGGCCAGAGTGAACATTGAGAAGTGTGATTGGGAACACAAAACGGGAAGAGTTGGGAGAACAGGAGGGGGGACACAGGGTAATAGATTAAAAAGAAAGGAAATAATGGAGAATATGTTCTTGTATCTACTAACAAAATATAAAGGTTCTAAGCTAAAGAGCAGATGAAGCAGACAAACTAAAGGGGAAAAATTGAAGAAAGAAGAAGAAGAAACAGGAGGCAGGGGCGGACCGAGCTCACCGCCCCGCCCTTTGTGTTATAGCCCACCTTACGACCAGCCACAGGATATACTAACCTGTGGCAGGAAAACTCAAAGGGAGACCAGAGGGGAAAGCAATGGGGGAGAAGGTGAAAGAAGCACAAAGAGAGGGGATACACACATGGCGAAATAAAATATCTAGCAGACATCGAAAAGAGTACACGCCAACAGGTTGACACGTTATTCAGTGAAGCAGAACGGGTGATAGAGGAGGGGGTGAGGAGGAAGAGCAAGTGGGATAAGGGAGAATGTTTATCGGGAAGAATACAATTCAAATTAGATGGGGAGGATGAATGGAACGAAACGAAAAAGACAATGAGGGGGATGAGGAAGACACAGCCTCAGACGAAGGGTTATTGGGAGCCGAATGGAGTAACGGGGACAGTGACGAATGGACACCGACAAACTTAGGAGAAGGGGACAAAAAGAGCAGAAACAAAAGTACACTGATGGTTGTGAAAGGGACTGGTCCACCTCCTTACATGGTAGGACAGAGAAGGTAAAAATGGGGTTAACATAAGCTGTCAGAGAGGGAGGGTGGGGACCTAAGACATGGCTACTACCGTTACTACAGAAGGGACGAGGGGAGCCCCTTATGTGCCTGGCAAACAATGAACTAGGACAACCTAATATGTAGCCTGCCCTCCTTAATAGCATGCGCCAGTAAATGGCCATAGGGGATATGAAATGTTTGTTTGCCACAATTATAGGAGAACAAACAGCCAAAATATGAAATCAGGCTGCCTATAAAGGAGTGAAATTGAGCACTTATGCTCCTGACGGAGCTCCATTTAACAATTTCTCAAGCATATGTCTGGGAGGCTTTATGAAGCATGTATGCAGAGAGCCATGAGCTGGGTACAGTGATGGCTTATAAAATGAAAGGTGACGATGACCCAGCTGAATATATAAAGCGAGTCCAGGATTTATGGACACACGAGAATTGAAGATCCTGGGACGAATGCATATGATTGTTCTATCACATACTAGTAAACGGACTGCCAACAGAAGTACAGGCTTCCTTGTTTATAGGTAGTGGGTATAGAAGCTTAGGACTGGCCTGAAATACAGCAACAATAGTACATTACTGTAAGAGGAAGCAGAAAAGCGAGAAGCAGGCAGCTGAGAATGCTGCAAAGGCAGAAAACAAATTAGTACAAAAAGAAACTGTTCAAATACTCCATGTTACTGCCAGCCACCGCCACCATGGCCAGCACCACAGAGAGGGTCTCCCACAGGACAAACACCACAACACAGATAGTACATGCAGCCACAGTATGGACCACAACAGGGGAATTACATGCATGGGGATACTTCCCCATAGGAAGAGGGTTTTCAGAACTGGGAAGATGGGGGCATCGTGGAACAGGATACAGGGTTTTCGGGCCATGCTACATATGTCAGAACGTGGGACACGTGGTGCTCAACTGTCCATATATGCAACACACACAGACAATGCAGCAATGCAACAGCAGAGGCTCCAGGGGCAGCAGATGAAGTGTTCTCCAGGGCAGGTACAACCAGCACAGATGCCAGCACAGCAGGGTGGAGTGCAGCCCCAAGGAAAGATAACTGACAGTGACGTAACGGTCCCAATGATGGCTGAGCCACCCACTGTAGCAGGCGCAACCACTGTGGCGATAAAACAAAACGTGGTGCCCCACTACACAGGGGTCAGCATGGTAGTAGGGAACCCTTTCCCCTTCCGCTGAGTAACACCCATCAATAGGGGGGTCCCACAGAAAGTCTGAGTGTGTCACGTTCTAGCAGTAACTGGCAACCCCAAAGAGAAACCCGAGGAGGCAGTGAAACTAGGACCAAGCGAGTTCTCGTTTTTCATAGATACAGGAGAAACCAAAACCTGCAATAGTGAGGGACGGATTCCCATTATCAAACAGTGATGAATACACAGGACTTTTCTGGGACGGTGGTCACGATTCAAGTAACAAAAGATTTACCATTAATCATGTTGACACAACACATATAGCTCCCTTACTGTAGTCCAAAGACAAACAATCACTATCTTGACGAGAGACCTGCTCAGCAAATTGAATGCAACAATATAATTCAAAGAGAATGGGATAGTGTGCTCCACGCCCAGCATTTACTATGCCCGGGTAGCAGCTCTTCTCTTGGCAGCACATGCACAAAGCACCTTGAAAGCACAGCCACTATACCACAGCATATCCTTGTATGGGGTCAAGGTTCTGCTAGAATGGGCCCCAGGAATACAGGGGAAGGTGTTCTGACTGGCTTTGGAATTCCTATTCAGACCACAGTGCCAGAAGGATGACTTAAAGGGGAAAACAATGGTGTTACAACTGGAAGAAGCATTAATATGCAAAGATAACATGGAGTGGCGAATAGTGCTGTAAATTGACCCCACCCTGACAATTACAGGAGTATCGGATGAACAGTTGTTTGCCGATATTGAGGAAGAAGGAGAGATGGTGTTTCAGATAAATATACCTTGCCCAGTTCAGATATTGGAAAAAATGGTGCCCATTCTGACACAGTTAGTGAAGAAGGAAAACAAACACACAGAGGGAGATCTCAAACGGTGCCGGATGAGTTGGGGACAAAGGAACCCGACGATTGGAGCAGTAAAAATAAAAATAAAACAAGGGGCCTTGTTGCTCCGGGCAAAACAAAACCCACTGACCAGAGAAGCAGATGAAGGGTGCGAGACAGGCATGGTATCAAGATAGACACAGATTCAAAGATGTTAGTTTCAAAACCTTTATTTGCTAAGGTTCCTGGGTTAGTGTAATACCTAACTGGCCCTAATGCTAAAGGGATGGTTTCCTTAACTGATGTTTCTAAGGGCCATTGAAGTCTGAAAGTCAAAAGTAGAAATACGTCTGTGTCTAAATCTATGCTTGCCCTCACTCTTCAACAAAATATGATAGAAAGTCTCTTAACAGAAAAGTATAGTGGTTCGGCAGAAAATAAGAAACCAAGGTTGGTTTCAGGTGGTCTTTCCACCAGGTGTAGGTTAGTCATTTCACAAAAAGTAGTTCAATCTAAGCTTGGCTGTTCATAAGACCTTCTCCACAGTCCAATATTCTCAAACACTTACAATGTCTTTCCATTCCTTGGGATTCCCTTCCCCAAGCTTCAACTCTTCTAAGTTTCAAACACCACAAAAGAAAAATAGCACAGTTCCTTTTGAAGCTTCTCAGGGATCCCTTCCCCAAGCTTCAATTCTTTCAACCCTACATACACTAAGTCTCCAACTTTGTTATGCCTCTCAGGGTTCCCTTCGCCAAGCTTAGGCCCTTTTCTGTTTCCAACACAAATTTTATTTTTGTTAGGATGTACCTTTCTTTTCGTAAACAGTTCTTTCACATATTATCAATGCATGGGGTAAAATCAGAGACTTTCAAAAACGCCAGGTACAAGGGAACAAGCACTTTACCGAACGCCACCAGCAGGATACAGGCTGCCTTACTCCATCTCCTTGGAGGCACGGCTCCGTAGCCATGCTGCAGCCCCTCATAAACATCGGGCCAGCGTCCCAGCTTGCCGTTCTCCACAAGGCTTCAACTCCTGCTGCTCTCTGCTCCTTGGCTTCTCTGGTCCGGACAGCATCCACAGCTCGTTCATTCCCTTGTGAAAAACCACACCTTCAATAGATGAACAGTCAAGTGGTGTCAGATAAGAGTGGTCATTATTAAATGCCTCACTCTGTCTGACTCTGTTAGTGGGACAACTTGAGTTCTTTCAATAGTAGGTTACCCTTACTTTCCCCATGTTGTTTCTATGGGCAATCTTCACTGCCCCCAGTTGCCTCTTCCTCGTCCCAGTATTGTTCGAACATGGGGAGGGGGAGGTGGCATGGGTTTGGAAATACCCCATGAGAGCTGGCAGAGAGGGTTTTGAGGTGTAATGGGGAAAGGGGGAGTACCATGTCTTGCCCTTGGGTGTTCAACCCCCAATCCCCTTTGACCCTCCACTCAGCTGATCCTCCCTCACTTGTCCACCCCCAGTGTCGGGAATCAAAAGCGATGACCCATCCCTGGCCACCTGAATAGAGTATCAGGGAAGTAGGTGGGAGAACACTGTCAGGTTTCTCACAAGCCACTTTGCACATATTATGAGGGATAACTCAGATATCTACATCAACCTGTAACACAACAATCTACCCGATAAAGAAATCAAAGGGTGGGTCATGGCATTTCATCCAGGATTTACACCCCCCCCTAAATGAAGTGGTAGAAGCAGAATTTCATGTGGTTCCGAACCCCGCCACAATGTTGTGCAATATCCCAGCGGAGGCAAAGTACTTCACAGTCATTGTCGGAAGCGGCCCTCCATGGGTATCTCACTTTCTAATATCCTCACAGCTGGGTATGGAAAGGGGTAGACGGTTGAGACTCCGCCTGGAGATATCCCGGTGCTAATTGATGAGCAATCCAGCAAAACGGAACAGCTCAGTTCTGTTGAATGGCAGCAAATGAGGGATGCTATTATTGCTGATATCCTGCAGTGTAGGAATTTTCATGACTTTTGTTTGTGGGTGGACCTAGCGGACAAAGTTGTGATGCTAGTGTGCCCTGTTATGATGGATAACTCATGAAAGGTTGATGTATTTCCAGATGTGGATGCTCCTAATAACATCTCTCAAAGCCCTTTGCAGCCTCCTGAAATCCCAGCTGTTAATAAACTTCATGTGGCTGGGCCTTCTGACCAAGGTCTAAAGTCTGAGGAGAAAGCTAGTCAGACTGAATTGAACTCTAACATGCTGGAGTTCTTGAAATCCAAAAATCTGATTCAATCCCACCCTTACATTGCGGTTCTACCTTCATCTGGAGCGATCATGAGGCAGGCTCAGGTTGGGTCTCCGTTACCTGGTGCTGAATTGGGTCAAAGTATTCCCCTGGTTGACTCCAGGATGCCTGTGAAAACCCAAATCTATTCCATTTAAGGTCTCATGTGTGAGCAAATCTCAGCGGCCATATATTCCAGACAAGACTTTGACCAAGGAAACTTTATTATCACCAATGTTAAATGTAAAAACAAAGAATGGGACTGGGAATTGTTAGAAGCTGCGACTTGAAGGTTTTGTGGAGGACAAAGATTGATGGATTGTGTACTTTAGTAAATAGGGATTGTATAATCATTGGTTTAGGTTGTACCAACCTTCCCAGTCATCTGAACTAAAGCTCATTGTATATCATGGAAAGCGCTTTCCCCTATCCTTAAATGGGTTTTCATTTCTAGTTTAAATATGGCTTCTTTACAATGCTGTATTACTTTGTTGTTTGTTTGCCCTGTTTTTTTGCCTTGCTGAGGCCTAGTGGCGTGTGGCACTTTAAAGGAAATAAAATCAATCAATCAATCAATCATTGACTTGAAAACATGCCTTCTTCTCTATACCATTACACTTAGATTCAAGACACAGGCCATTCATGCCACTACTTGCCCACAAACGGTGAAAGAAATTCAAACGTTTCTAGGTCTATGCAATTACTGCAGAGCATGGGTATTTGATTATGCCACATTCACAAAACACCTACTGCAGGGCCTTAAGGAAGCACAAAAAGAGTAGAGGGACATAAAATGGACATCTGAAATTAAAGACGCACTGGAACATGCACCAGTGTTAGCTACCCTAAATGACAGCAATTTCTTTTATTTGTTCTCACATTCAGATGGCTCTGTGCTGGCGGCTGTCCTCTATGAGACAGGTATGGTATCAAGAGACACACAGGGCCTCATTACACGGATGGCGGTAGGGATTTACCGGTACCGGTAAAATACCGGTACCGGTAAATCCCTACCGCCTTACTACGAGGTCCCTTTGCGGGTTGGGGGATTTAACGCCTGCTTTTTGCAGGCGTTTAAATCCAACCCGCTAAGGGACCTCGGAGCTAATTACGGCACCGCAAAATTGCGGTGCTGTAATTAGCGCCTTCCCCATTCCCATAGAGCCCTATGGGGCAGAAATGGGGACGGGGAAGGGCAATGGCGGAAGGGGGATTTACCGCCCCTCCAACCTTGGAATGGGGCGGTAAATCCCCTTTCCGCCAAGGCGGTGCCGGTATTTTACCGGCATGAGCCATGGCGCTAATAGCGCCATGGCTCACCGCCTACCGTGTAATGAGGCCCACAGACTCAAATGTGTTCATTTTAAAACTTTTATTTACTAAGGTTCCTGGGTTGGTGTAATGCCTGACTGGCACTAACTCTAAAGGGATGGTTCCCTCAAATGATGTTCCTAATGGCCGTTGCTATCTAATAGGCCAAAATAAAGGCCTGTCTATATTGAAATCTATGCTCACTCTTTACAAAACTGTGATAGGTAGTCTTTAAAAAGGAAAATAGTGGATCAACAGAAAATGGGAAACCAAAGTTGGTTTCAGTTGGTCTTCTCACCAGGTGTAGTTTGGTCGATGTCACAAAAATGGGTCCAATCAAAAAGGGCAGTTTTTAAAACCTCCACAGGGCCCTTGCAGTGGTTTCAAATACCTTCAGTGTTTTTGGGTTATTTGGGGTTCCCTTTCACAAGCTTCAACGTGTTCAAGTTCCAAATACCACAAACATAATATCAATCAGTTCCTTTTGTAGCTTCTCGGGGTTCCCTTACCCAAGCTTCAATGCTTTGAACACTACAAAAACAATACACCTCCAACTTGGTTGAACCTCTCAGGGTTCCCTTCCCCAAGCTCAGGACCCTTCGAGCTTTCAACACAAAGTCATCTTATCAGAATGCACTTTGCTTTCTTTAGTTAGCCTCTCAGGGTTACCTTCCCCAATTTTAGGCCCCTTTCAATTTCAAACAAAACAAAATATATCATAATTCCTTTTAGGCTTCTTATGGTGCACTTACCCAAGCTTATACCTCTCTGTTTACAAAATAAGTATTCAGCTTTGGTAGGCCTCTCAGGGTTCCCTTCCCCAAGCTTTGGCCCCTCTAGTTTCAAACTCAAGTTCAGCTTGTCAGGATCTACCTTTTCCTTATACACAGTTTCTCTCACATACTATCTTTTCTTGGAGGAGAATCAGAGACTTTCTAAAATGCCAGGCTCTTTGCTCTTCATAAGCGTGACCACTCGGATCCTTTGCCGCTCTCTTTATTTCTTACACTTGCTTTCCTTGGTAGTTTTTATCTTCAGGTGCTTCCTGCACCACTTTCATCTGTCTGTGTTCCTCTCACTTTGTTGTGCACACTTGCACTGCATCTGTCTGTGTTCCTTTCACTTTGTTGTGCACACTTGCACTGTCTTTGTCTTTCTCTCTGTTGTGCTTCTTGCACGCTCCCCTCCTCCTGCCGTGCAAACTTGCACCTGCCCTTTTCCTATCGTGCCTCATGCACACTTCCTTCACTCGTACATGCACACCTGCACTTGTTTCCTTCTTTCTGGGTCATTCGTACCCTTTTCTTTTACTCTGGATTTTTCTTTGACTTCAGTGCCGCTAATGTGCCCTTTCCTTTGTTTTGTGCCACTAGCGTGATTTCCCATTCTTTGCTCTTTCCTTATTCTTTCTTTCTTGCTTTCTGTTTCTTTAAACTGTCCTGCTCGCTTTCTGCTCTGCGCTGCTTTACAAATCTTACTTTTCTCTCTTTCCCACTCCAGCCACCCACACGCTCCCGAGTTTCTCTCTCTCTCATGCAAAACTCACCAGGTAGGGTAACGCTGGTGAGCGGTCTGTCCTGCAAGCTTTGGGTCGAGGTCAGGGTCTCACCACCTGCCCCTCAGATACCCTAGGGCCCAGCACATAGCTCAAGGGAACAAGCAATCGCAAGGTGTGAGAAACAAAAGGGTGTCTCACTGACTGGTCCCTTGGAATCTGTCTTCCAGGTGGCCAGGGCATGGCCATTGCTGTTGGATCCAGACCCCAGGGATGAACCAGTGCAGGAGTATCACCTGGATAGGGGAGCCCTGGGGAGTGGGAGTGGAGCACATGGCATAGAGATGCCATATCCCTACACCCATTTCCTTTTAGGGCACCCTTGTTCTATATGCTATGTAGGAGCCTTGTCCACCCATCCCCCTGTACCCCATTCCTACAGACACTCTGCCGCACAGACAAAGCGCTTCGGGGAAAGACAGACTCACACACTACCAGTCCATTTGACATGTCCCAATATCAGGGTCAGGCAGAGTCAGGCACTTAATCCTGATGACTCACACCTGAATCCTGTTGCCTTCCCCCACTGGGATAAAAGGAAGAGCATGAGAGCACCTGAGAGACATGGCAAGAAAGGTGAGCAAGGCGGCCAGAACCAGCAAAGCAGTAGGAGAACAGATGTCGTGAAGTTGGAGCGACCCTGGAAGTATAGCGGAAGGGACCAAGAAGCGAGAGAAGGGCTGTTGTCCGGCCAGCTGCAGAGTGAAGGTCACACAGACCTTTCAAAGGAAATCTCCCCCCTAATGCACAAGGTGAAGGTGGGTCCTCCTTCAGGTGAACAGCGTAGTTGTATGGAGGTGAGCTGTGCTGTGACGATAGCCTTGGCTTCAAGGAAACACTGGATGAATGGTAATGGGCGCTACTGGTGAGTGAACTGGGTGACTGGTTGGCATTATCGAGTGACAGGTACCAAAGCGTTTCATCAGGCTCACAGGGTTTCCTGAAACCGCGAGCGAAAGCACATTGTAACCAGAACAATGAATGCAGAAGCTGCGCGTGTCATGGAAAACCACGAGGGAAGCCTGCAGCATTAAAAATGTGTTGAAGACTGACATATACTGAGAATAACGGAGTGGTCCTTTAATAGAGTATTACCTTCTGGAAAGGCTCTGCACCCAGAGTCAAACTGTTAGATTGAAAGTAAGATAACTGGAAAGACTGCAAATACCAGAAGGCCTTAGGAGTGGCCAATTAAAAGAAAAGAAAGTCAAAGGTGAAAACAAAATCCTTGTACAATCGAAGGTCTTTGATAAGTGGGAAGCAAAGTGAACAATTGTAAAGTAAAACATTGCGATAAAGTTGTAAAGGCAAGTGTGAACCCGACAGTGGGATGCCGAGAGAGAGCTAAGGGGAGCGAATCCCACATTGTGATAAAGTTGTAAAGGCAAGTGTGAACCTGACAGAGGGATGCCAGGAGAAACCTAAGGGGAGCGAATCTTGCATTGTGATTTGAAGGCTATAATGAACCTGATGGAGGGATGCCAAGTGAAAGCAAGGGAAAGTGAATCCTGAATTTTGTTAAAGTGACTGAACAGTGGTGTAAAGACGAAGGTGAACCCAACAAAGGAGGTATAACGAGGAAGCTGGGGAAGAGGGGAATCTCAGATGGTGGGAGTGTCTTGTAATGACAAGAAAAATACATTAATTCAAGGGATCCTGCCTTTTCTGAAGAAACTGCTTCCTGATTCCTATAGACTGAAGGAGTGCTCACAGTCATGCCACTATTCCGCCTTGTCCCGTGATGTAACGTGGGGAAGGGAGTACACTAGTTCAGCAGTCCTGAACTATGGAAACCCTTTTGGACATTTCAGTTTGCAATACACTCTTTTGTTATAGATGTCATTGTCCCACACCCTTGTTCTTGTATAGAGGAAGGTTTTTGTAATAGGTTTTTTAGTATAGGCCATTTTGTTTTGACACAACACCACTAGGACAGCGATTTCTTTATTTTGATGGTTGTAGCTTGCTCCCATCATAAATTTAGGCTTAGATTAGGCATTTTTCTCATGCTTATACTGTTTATTAAACACTGTTGGATGATATTTCTTGTGTCTGTCATGCTTCTGAAAACCATGCCTTCCTTATAACAACAACCACAAGCAGGATATTGGCTGCCTAGCTCCGGCTCTCTGGAAACACGGCTCCCTAGCCGCACTGCAGCCCCTCCAAATACTGGGCCAGCCTCACAGCACGCCGTTCTCTGTCTGATCCTTGTTTCTGCAGCTCCCAGCTTCTTGGCTTCTCTGGTCCAGTATGCCTCCCCTGCTCGCCCTTTCACCTGTGCAATACCACATCTTTTATAGTGGCAACAACAGTCAAGTGGAGTCAGGTGTGAGTGGTCATTATTGAATGCCTGACCCTGCATGACTATATTAGTGGGACAACTTGAGTTCTTTCTATGGTAGGTTGCCCTTATTTTCTCAATGTTATTCCTATGTGTAATCTTTACTACTCTTCATTTTCTCATCCTCGTCTCAGTGTTTGTTGGAAATGGCGAGAGGGAGATGGGGCGAGTATGAAAATACCCCATCAAGGCTAAGGGAGAGTAGGTTGGGGTATTATTGGGACTGGGGGAATACCATGTCTCACCCTTGGATATCATCTAACCCAGGGGTGCAAAACTGATTTTGATAGAGGGCCGAAAGTACCTTACATGAGGGCTATAGTGGGCCGAAACGTAAATGTGGGCGGGGCGGTAGGCAGGGCGTGGCAGGGGGCTTTTTAAACCCCCAATTTGTACTAAACACATGGAAAAAGAATGTTTTTGAGGGGAAACGATTTTTATTTGCATTTCAAACTTACATTTTGTACTACACATTTTTCAATGTTATAATTTATTTCTATTTAGTTATAGTATCTCGCCTGTTTTATTAACTTATATATATTTTATTGACCCTAGATTGGACATGCCGTTATTTTGGACTGCTACAGTTTGCTATTTGGGTTGCCCAAGAGGAGTATGACCTTCGTTGAGTCAGGTTTCCTCAAAAAGTCAAAGATGAACATCTCCTAACTGTGCCTGTTTTAGCTTTATTATTGGGTTCACTCTTGGAGTGCAACACTATGCCCCATGGCCCCTTCACCCCCAACCAAACACTATGCCCCATGGCACCCTCACCCCCAACCAAACACTATGCCCCAGGGCCCCCTTACACCCAACCAAACACTATGCCCCATGGGCCCCTCACCCCAACCAAACACTATGCACCATGTCCCTCACCCCCAACCAAACACTATGCCCCATGGCCCCCTCACACCCAACCAAACACTATGCCCCATGGCCCCCTCATCCCCAACCAAACACTATGCCCCATGGCCCCCTCACCCCCAACCAAACACTATGCCCCATGTCCCTCACCCCCAACCAAACACTATGCCCCATGACCCCCTCACACCCACCCAAACACAATGCCCCATGGCCCCTTCACCCCCAACCAAACACTATGCCCCATGGCCCCCTCTCCCCCAACCAAACACTATGCCCCATGGCCCCCTCACCCCCAACCAAACACTATGCCCCATGTCCCTCACCCCCAACCAAAAACTATGCCCCATGGCCCCTTCACCCCCAACCAAACATTATGCCCCATGTCCCTCACCCCCAACCAAACACTATGCCCCAGGGCCCCCTTACCCCCAACCAAACACTATGCCCCATGGCCCCCTCACACCCAACACCAAACCCCCCACCCCCCTTATCAGCACACACACAAACCAGCACCCATACAGACCCGAACCCCGACCCCCCCAACTCAGCACACACACAAACATGCACCCATACAGACCCAAACCCCCCACCTCCCCAACTCCAAACCCCCACCCCACAAATCAGCACACACACAAACCAGCACCCATACAGACCCGAACCCCCCACCCCAACTCAGCACACACAAACATGCACCCATACAGACCCGAACCCCCCACCCCCCAACTCAGCACACTCTCAAACATGCAAACATACAGACCCAAACCCCCACCCCCGAAACTCAGCACACACACTCTCAAGCATGCACCCATACAGCCCCGAACCCCCACCCCCCAAATCAGCACACACACAGACCCGAACCCCCCACCCCCAACTCAGCACACACACAAACATGCACCCATACAGACCCGAACCCCCCACCGCCCAACTCAGCACACAAAAAACATTCAAATCAAAACATTCATACACATCCGACACCCCCCACCCCCGCATCTCAACATACACACAAAATACATTCAAATCCAAACATTCATACACATCCGACCCCCCCACCCCTGCATCTCAACATACACACAAAATGCATTCAAATCCAAACATTCATACACATCCGACACCTTCCCACCCCTGCATCTCAACATACACACAAAAAACATACAAATCCAAACATTCATACACATCCGACACACATCCGACACCCCCCCACCCCCGCATCTCAACATACACACAAAAAACATTCAAATCCAAACATTCATACACATCCGACACCCCCCCACCCCCGCATCTCAACATACACACAAAATACATTCAAATCCAAACATTCATACACATCCGACACCCCCCACCCCCGCATTTCAACATACACACAAAATACATTCAAATCCAAACATTCATACACATCCGACACCCCCCACCCCCCACCACCCCCGCATCTCAACATACACACAAAATACATTCAAATCCAAACATTCATATACATCCGACACCCCCCGCAACATACACACACAAACATAAAGCAAAACAGACCCGACACACAAACACAAACAGACCACTTACCGGAGACGTGCTGGAAGGCAGGTAAGCGGCAGGTAAGCTGGAACGCTGGAATCATACTACTGCTGGCATGGTCCAAGGCTGAAATGCCTTCCGGCATCAAGCCATATGGACCACGCCAGCCGTAGTGCTGGCCCTCCATTGGTGCAGCACACACGCATTACGTGGCTCATAGGAGCGACATGGTGCGTGTATGTGCTGAGCCAATGAGGGCCAGTGTTTTGTCCGGCCCGGAAGACAACAAAGACTTTCCTAATGGAGGGCGACCGCAGGCCGCCCTTCATTAGGAAACTCTTTGTGCCTCGCGGGCCGGATGAAAAAGCATGGCGTGCCGCAACTGGCCCGCGGGCCGTATGTTGTGCACCCATGCTCTAACCCAATCCCTTGTGACCCTCGACTCAGGTAATCCTCCCTCGCTTGTCCACCCCAAGGTTGGGACCCAAAAGTAATGGCCCTTGCCTGGCCACCCAAATGGAAGATCCCAAAGGAGTAGGTGGAAGAATACTATCAGGGTTCTCACACCTCACACAATAGAAGCTGCAGGGACACCAACCACTAGCTTAATACAGCGGAAGCCTAGATCCAGAAATGCAAGGACACTTCCCTTGCGAACAATTGCTTGCGACTTTAGCGTCTACAATTGAGAAGGCATCAAAGATAACCATGGGATGTTCCATAATATTTTACGTAGAACACTCATTATTGCCATTCTTGAGAAATCAAAAAGTACACTAACTACCCAAAGAGCATTGGGATATGAGGTAATATTAACCAACCGAGCCATAGAGGTAGTACGGTGCCGAAGTGTAAACCCAGCAATCTACATATCTGAACCAATACAGGAAGGGGATTACATACATCATTGTGCAGCAAATGTGGACAGGATGGAAGGAAATGTACAGGTAAAAGAGGAAGAAATAGCAGGAGCAGGCATGGGACCTCATTATGAGTGTGGCGGTCTGGAAACAAGGGTGCCGGTAGCAACATACCAGCACCCTTACTGGACCGCAACACTACTATTTTGCGGGCGGGGTCCGCTGCGCCAAGCAGGTCTGACATAGCAGGGCATAACAGCACCCACCCACAGAGTTTTCATGGGAGCAATGGTGCCGGTGCTTCCTTCTCCCCACTCCAATGGACTCCAAGTGAATGGGGAACAACATTTTCCGGGGCCTGACATCCCATCAGGATATCAGTTGCCGGAAAAGTGTTACGAGTCTGGTGACAACCCGCTGGTAGAACCGGCGGGTTAGGCCAGACTCGTAATGGGGCCCATGTTCTATATTGATGGGTCATCACCTATTGTCCCAGAAACAGGGTGGAGACATACTGGTGCAGCAGTAATGTGCTGCATAAATGGAGACTATGTAATAGCATCTCAGCAGTGACCACCCTCACATTATTCAGCAGAGGCAGCAGAATTAGTGGCCATGATAAGAGCAGTAAAAATTATGGAAGGGCATGCAGCAAAAAAAAATGTCAGACTCTACCTATGTCACATCAACTATCCCTTCCGGACCAGCTTGGTGGGAAAGGAGGCGATTCAAAAGAAGTGACTGATTCCCCGTACAACATGCAGAACTACTAAAAGAATGAATTGAGGCCCTAAAAGTGCCAGTACAGGAGACAAATAATAAAATGCGCCGCCCACACAGGAAAACAAGACAGGATATCAATGGGAAACTAAATGGCCGACAGAGCGGCAAAAGCTGCAGCATATTTACCAGAGCGAGGGGGAGTTCAAAGATACCTCAGAGAAAGGGAGAGTGCCACTCACTGCAGCAGAAAGGAAGAAGAGTGGGGAAGAAGAAAGGGAGGAACATTTTAACACATTCCCCATAGTACACATAAAAGAATTACAAGGAGGAGTACCACAAGAGGAAAAAAGAACTATGGATAAAAAGATGATATTCACTGTCACCGACTGACCTGATTTGGTGTCAGAATACCACAGAGAAGGAAGCCTGATCAGAAAATTGTTAAATGTAGTTTTAGAACAGATGCATTTCCCAACCCATGTGTCCAAAGAAAGCATAGTTGCAGAGCTGAGTGAGAGATGGTACGTTACAAACATGCATGAGTGCTCAATGAGTTAATGGGAAATTGTATGGTTTGCAAACAGTGTCTGTCTGGCCACACTTTTAAAAACTTTGTGGTAACAATATCACGGCCAGAAGGGCCCTTCCGGCACTTGCATTTCGATTATGTTGACATTCATCCTACAGGCACCTAATCGTAGTGGTCTCTCCATTTTTCGCATTGGTTTGAGGCTGGACCCTGTGCAAAGAATGATGCAAAATCTGCTGCAAAGTTCCTAGCGAGGGAAGTATTCCCAAGATGGGGTGTATATGAGGAAATATGGTCAGATAATGGCCAACACTTCGAAAATTATCTCTTTGAGTAGATGACACGTCTCTTAGGTATCAAGCACAAACCTTGCACAGTTTATCGGCCGCAGGTGAATAGGATTGTGTAGAGAATTAATCAATTATTAAAAGAGAGCTTGGCTGATATAACAACTACTGCGTGCCAGAATTGTCCCCGCCTTGCACTTTTCACCCTTTGAAATAACCCTTCTGCGGATCACCACCTGACTCTGCATGAAGTTGTAATGGGGAGGAGAATGTATGTGCCTGTCCCTCCTTCACGTTCAATTTCGGACGTAAACACTTGCTCAGAAATGCTTGGCAATGAAATGAAAGACTATTTAATTGAGAAGCCCAATGTGCTTCGCTACATCTCCCACCAGGTCCAGCAAAATACAAGTGAGCCAACTAACTTTGAAGAGTGTGTACATTCATTTCCACAAAGACAGCCTCTTCATCCAGTGGACAAAATACTTATTCGAAATACATTGAGAAAGTGGAAGGAGCCTCTGTTTTGTGGTCCTTTTGAAGTGGTTTTCTCAACACCCACGGCAGTGAAAATAAAAGAACAACGTGCATGGATTCATCACACTGACGTTTGCTGAGATACCAGCAGCACATTGGGAAGAGGAGGAATTACTTGACGGTAAGTATTAGTCAAATTACATTAACATGATGTACATGTTGTACTATAATAAGGTGCTACAGAAGACCCACAATAGAGATGGAGAATGGTCAAGGAAAAAGAAGAGGGAGTGGGATAAAAGAGAAGCGTGTGGTCAATTTAAAAAAGCATTATATTGTTTTGCATCTTTGTTTTCTGTCTCCTTCTTCTCTTCTGGCATTTAGCACATAAAGATGAACTGGGCCCATCAGCTGGTGGTGATAGGGAGACACACACTAAGGGAAGTATAACTAGCCAAATAGAATTCTACAAAACTGTCGGGGAGTAAGTGGACCGGGCCTCAGAAAATGTATGGTATGGATAAATGAAGAAGGTGGGATGGGGAGCACCAACAGTACATGCTAGGTGTGCTCACTCATCCTACACCTCACAGGAACACCAAAGCAATTCTTGCCACAAGAGGAGACAGCAAACGAGGGAAGATGTCTGGTACATTTAGCCTTGTGCAGGACTAGGGGTATGTTCCAGGGGCATGCAGTGGAAGTAAAGTGGATGATGAGGGGGAGGAGGTATACTAGGACAACTTTAAACTGCTAGAAAGAATGTCCCAGGAGGAGGAGAGTAAGTACCTGGTTCTGGAATATGTAACGGAGGGGGCACAAAAGTGAAAACAGGTGCCCACCATCTATAAAAGAATATACTTTAAGAACTTGATGGGTTACGATGTGCTATGATGCCATACCAGACCTTTGATGTAAATCCAGGGTTTGGTGCTGCACAATAGAAAGTGGGAAATAGGAATGGCACAGTGCCACGCAGAAGGACTGATGGGCTTCGAAGAAAGGGTGGTTAGGAAAATAAATGCAGGATGTAGGAAAATCAGGAACAATTATGTACATGCTTTAACATGGATAAATGTAAACTAACGTTCAGAAAACACGAAGCCACTCCCACAGTATTCTTTGTGTTTCTGATCAAATGGAACAATGATGCTGGGAATTAATACTAGTTGCAGGAGGACGATCGACATTGCAGCATTGCAAAAGGGGAATACAGCTGCGAGGGACACCTAGCGGGTGTTTGGACCGAGAGCATACGCCCAGCTACAACCAGACTGGAAGGGGGTGTGCGCACTGGTAACCCTCCATACTATCACCTTAGTTGTGCCCAATGCAGACCTGATGCTACTCAATGAGTTGTTCACGTGTAAAGAGAAAGTGCCAGCAGAAATACAAAGAAGCAAACACAAGCTAACAAGGAAGAAAAGGTCCAGCAGTAACTACATTTTGAAGGACTCCACCAAGAGGCTAGAGATCATTCCACCCCATCTGAAATTGTTAAGCTCAGCATCTGTCTTCTTTACCTCTCTTCTGCTCGCTCTGGTGCAAGCTGCAGCCAATGCAAAATGGTTGCCGATCACACGCTACGAACTGCTTCAACCAACAAATGCAACCGAAAAGGGACTCAACACGGTATGTGAAGAACTATGTGCTCTACGATTGATGACCCTCCAAGATCTTGTAGCTTTGAATCTTATGACGGCAAATGAGGATGGGGTGTGTCATAAGATTGGGAGCATTTGCTATACCACAATTCCCACGAAGGATACTGCAAATGGTACAATCACAGGTGCAGTAGAGGAAATAAGAACAATACATCAGAGAATGGTAAATAAAAAAAGCAAAAACTTCCAGGAAACAAAGTGACTCCACTTTGTTAGGAAAGGCGCATCTCAGTTAGCCCCAAATAGGTTGCTAATGTTTTATGCTGTAGATTAGGTATTCAGTTTACGATATAAAAGTAATAAAGTTCAAAGAAATGTTTGATTTTTAACAGGAATTGTTTAATTCACATTCCTGTGATATTTGCCGCAAAAGTTTGTTTTTGTAAATCACACAATGGGTTTGCATCTCAAATTGGCCATAATGCCAGGTGCCAATGCATTTCGGATTAATCCTTCTCCAGGGCGGTATTATAGCAAAAAACAAATAATATAGCATGACTTTTTACATTGTTAACAGTATTTGTGTACACACAACAGCCATTGTTTAAGGGTAATTACAAAAATCACATACCAATCCGCGAATCACGTCCATTTGAAGAGATAATGAGCAAGAATGAAACAAAACGGAATGCCAATTAGTTAACTGAAGTAAATTTGCATTTTCTCTCTATATTTAAACTATATGTGTATGTCATACCTCGGTCATGCCGAACGCTGGAATCGTGGTGTTGTACGGGAGTACAACAAGATCTACAAGAAAGTTAAACGATAATGCTAAGTCATCCTCAAGTCCTTCCGTAGGTAAGGCATGTGAAATCCAATTGTTACTGCTGTACTTACTAAGCTTCTGTTGTGTACAAAGCGTGACCGCAGAGTGAGCCGCTTGCAATGCACTCGCGTTAGTTTACCTTTCGTTTTAAAGGTTACCATGGAGACGGTACGAGGCGTCGTGTTCCACCTGGAGCACGTATGCCTCACACCCCACCCTCGGGCGCGAGCCAGGGGGCGGGGATGTCTCCATGGTGACCGACGCATTGAGATTCAATGCGCGTGATTGTAATCTCATGTCTTCAGAGCCTTAAAGGCACAGTAGCTAGAGCAGTAAGGGGACTAACAGTATGTATTACTTGCACGGATCGAAATGATGTATGCCAGACCTTAGGTCCACATTGACTGAATGTGGGAAGTAGGGCGTATGAAATAAAATAATCCAGAGTAATCCATCTATGGGACATGTATTCTACTGATTGTGCTTATATCACTATGATGTCATTTAAGCAATGAGTCTTCCACTTTTATGAAGACATTAGGCTAGGTGTAGTCCAATCTTACAGAGAAACATGGCAAGAATTGTAAAATGCAGTTAAATAGCGGAACAATAACAACAGTTGTTTTCATGGAAAAATACATATCGATCTTCTGTGAATAAGATATAAAGTTAGTGCTGTCCTACAGAAATGATTTTACAAGAAACAAATAAAATGTATTTCTTCATTGAGCCCCCTTGGAGTAAGGGAACTCAGACGGTCTATCCAAAAAGACTCTCTTTGATCTATTTTCCTTTGGAAATTCTCGTGGGTGTCTCTTTTCGAAACCACTTCTAGGATAACAAAGCGGATTTGAGCCAGATTATGTTTCTTCTCATCCCAATGTCTTGACACCGCTGAGTTCAAATTGTGGTTCCTTATGCATGATCTATGTTCGTTCCACCTAATTTTTGCTACTCGCAATGTCTGACCTACATAGTACAGTCCACATGGACACTTGATAGCATAAATCACGTTAATAGAGTCACATGTAGCAAAATCTTTCAATCTGATTGTTTCTCCTGTATGGGGATGTTTTACTGTTTCTCCTTTCATCACATAGCTGCAATTGCTACAATTCAAACAAGGAAATGTTCCAATTCTTTCTGTGAGTTTCTTCTTAAGTGCTGGTTTAGTTTGAACTAGTCTATCTTTTAGGTCTTGACTCCGCTGATAGGCAAATGTGGGTACATCATTAAACAGGTGTTCTACTCTCTGATCACATAATAATGTGTTCCAATGTTTTTTAATAATGCACTTAATACGGTTGCTTTGACGTGAGTATTTGGACACAAAGACCAGTGGGGGAGCCGACTCTTGCCTCGTCTTTATCTTCAATAGGTCTTCTCTGCTTTGTGTGGCTACTCGTGATTGAGCTGTATTTACTTCTTCTTCCGAATATCCCCTCTCCAGGAACTTTTTCCCCATCTCTTGGATGGCTATCTTGTAATCTTCTGGGTCACTTACCAATCTTTTTACCCTGAGCATCTGGCTGTATGGAAGGTTTTTTATAGGACTCGGTTGATGGAAACTGAGGCGTTGTAATAGATTGTTCCGATCTGTGGGTTTTCAAAAGATGGTGGTCTGATAGCCTGTGTTGGTAATCTTGATGTCTACATCCAGAAAGTGGATGTTGGTTAGGGAGTGTTCTTGAGTAAATTGAATATGGGCATCTCTGTTATTGAGATATGTGAAGAAGTTGAGCAGTTCTTCCACAAAGTCTTCAAGTTTTCTTTTATCTCCGGTGTGGGATCTTGTGTCAATTTGGCATATGTATTGCTATCATTTAGTTGTCTCTCACATTCTTCTTCGTACTCTCTAGTGTTAAGCAGTACTAAACCTCCTCCTTTGTCCGCAGCCCTAATTGTGATTGCTGGATCCCCATATAAGTCACGTATCAACTTTAGTTCATGCGGTTTCATGTTGCGAGGTGACTGACCTTTAAACTTAAGTTTTTCAAAGTCTCTCGTAACTTGTTTTTGGAAGATTTCTATTGAAGGTATACTTATTGGAGGTATAAAGGTACTTTTGCTTCTGAATTCCTTGAGTTCTGCTTCTTCCCTAGCTTCTTGTTGGTCCAGTTCGCTAAAAAACACCTTCAGTTTCATCTTTCTGATTAGTTTATAATTTTCTATTTTGGACTCAAATAATATGCTGTCATATGTAGGGACAAAGTTTAGGCCTTTCTGTAGTGTTTCTGTTTCTTTATCAGTCAAAATTCTAGATGATAAATGAATTACTATGTTCTCTTTTGTTGAAGTCTCGTGTTGGGTTGGACATCCCCACCCCCTGGCTCGCGCCCGAGGGTGGGGCGTGAGGCGTACGTGCTCCAGGCGGACCACGACGCCTCGTACCTTCTCCATGGTAACCTTTAAAATGAAAGGTAAACTAACGCGAGCGCGTTGCAAGCGGCTCACTCTGTGGTTACGCTTTGTACACAACAGAAGCTTAGTAAGTACAGCAGTAACAATTGTATTTCACATGCCTTACCTACGGAAGGACTTGAGGATGACTTAGCATTATCATTTAACTTTCTTGTAGATCTTGTTGTACTCCCGTACAACACCACGATTCCAGCGTTCGGCATGACCGAGGTATGACATACACATATAGTTTAAAGATAGAGAGAAAATGCAAATTTACTTCAGTTAACTAATTCGCATTCCGTTTTGTTTCATTCTTGCTCATTATCTCTTCAAATGGACGTGATTCGCGGATTGGTATGTGATTTTTGTAATTACCCTTAAACAATGGCTGTTGTGTGTACACAAATACTGTTAACAATGTAATAAGTCATGCTATATTATTTGTTTTTTGCTATAATACCGCCCTGAAGAAGGATTAATCCGAAATGCATTGGCACCTGAGTATTATGGGCAATTTGAGATGCAAACCCATTGTGTGATTTACAAAAACAAACTTTTCCTGTTAAAAATCAAACATTTCTTTGAACTTCATTACTTTTATATCGTAAACTGAATACCTAATCTACAACATAAAACATTAGCAACCTATTCAGGGCTAACTGAGATGCGCCTTTCCTAACAAAGTGAGTCACTTTGTTTCCTGGAAGTTTTTGTTCGATTAGGTCCTAGTGCCACAGGACCGTTTTTGGATTGGCAGCTCCAGCCGAGAACATTACAAGAGACTTACTGCATAATGAATTTATGATTTTCTCAATATAAGCAACTAGTATAATGCGTGGTGCCCTCCTCACCCTCTTTTTCTTGGATTTCCCACTTGGCACAAATAGAGGTGGAGCACACAACTCATAAAAATAAAATATTATAGATCATTAAAGTATTTTTGAAAAAGGAATAGAATGTCATACACTGACATCGAAGCCCTGACCACTAACAGGGCAGACATATTGGGTTTTTCATCTGAAGAAGCAGATGTAATATTAGACTTGATAAAAGACAGCGGATTGGGAAGCAGCAACAGCAAACGACAAGATTCCAAACAACAGATTAAGCAATTAGAGTATCTAATTCGAAAGGAAATAAATCGGAAGTTACATGCGATAACCTTAGGGAGATACCATAAAAGTCAACGGATTCCGAGAGGACTACGCATCCAGTTGCGTCCAACATTGTGTAAAGAGAGTAAAACTTTTGTGAAGAAATGGGAGGCTATACTTAACAAGTGCTCTTTGGATCTCATATTACTGACCATACAAGAATTGGCGAAGGACATAACGGATCTCAGAAAAGAAATCCAAGAGATTGAAGAGGCTTTGGTAACAACATTGAATAGAGAGGAAGTTGATTCTATCCTTCAAGAGATAAATGAGAAACTGGCAGATTACAAAACAGAATTAGAGTCCAAATAAATCTGCAAATTTAAAAGGGACACTTATGATTATCTTAAAGATGAAGTCTATAATTAGATGGACAAATATGGCCCCCCATTAAGGAAGCCCAAGCCTACAAATTCAAGTGAAACATCAAGCTCAGGAACGGATACAGAAAGGGAACCCCCTAACCGGGAAGAAGCCAGCACGGCAAGCACTTCAGGTTTCTCGAGAGTAACAGAAGGGACACCAGCGAGGGACACACCGTCTTCTTTTTTAGACAAAGGAAGAAGAGAACGAGACGGGGGAGGAGAAAGACCAAAAGGAAAACCCAACACGAGACTTCAACAAAAGAGAACATAGTAATTAATTTATCGTCTAGAATTTTGACTGATAAAGAAACAGAAACACTACAGAAAGGCCTAAGCTTTGTCCCTACATATGACAGCACATTATTTGAGTCCAAAATAGAACTTTATAAACTAATCAGAAAGATGAAACTGGAGGTGTTTTTTAGCGAACTGGACCAACAAGAAGCTAGGGAAGAAGCAGAACTCAAGGAATTCAGAAGCAAAAGTACCTTTATACCTCAAATAAGTATACCTTCAATAGAAATCTTCCAAAAACAAGTTACGAGAGACTTTGAAAAACTTAAGTTTAAAGGTCAGTCACCTCGCAACATGATACCGCATGAACTAAAGTTGATACATGACTTATATGGGGATCCAGCAATCACAATTAGGGCTGCGGACAAAGGAGGAGGTTTAGTACTGCTTAACACTAGAGAGTAGGAAGAAGAATGTGAGAGACAACTAAATGATAGCAATACATATGCCAAATTGACACAAGATCCCACACCGGAGATAAAAGAAAACTTGAAGACTTTACTAGATAAAGCGGAGGAATTGGAGTGGATTAATCACCACACAAAGACATTTTTGACCAATTCACACCCAAAAATACCACACTTTTATGCCCTTCCAAAGGTACATAAAGATCTCATCAAACCCCCTGGGAGACCTATTGTAGCAGGTATAAACAGTATATTGGAACCTCTAGGCAAATATGTGGACTATTTTTTACAGCCACTGATTCAAAAAACCAATACATACATCAAGGACTCAACTCATTTTTTACAACTCTTGAACGGAACTCCATTCAATTACAACAACATCTGTTTTACCATCGATGTTAAAAGTCTCTACACATCGATCCCTCACAATTTAGGGGGAGAGGCGGTGGAACGGATGCTACTCAATGCAGAAGAGATACCAGCTCAGAAAGAATTCATAATGGTACTTCTGGAGTTCATTAGCAATAACTCATATTTCCGATATAAGAATGAATACTATCTCCAAGTGGCTGGGACAGCCATGGGAGCCACTATGGCCCCTCCTATGCTAACTCATTCATGTACAAATTTGAATTTGAAAACATACTACAAAATGAGCATTGGTACCCCAAATTGGGTCTTTGGATCAGGTATATTGATGACATATTTGGAATATGGAAAGATACAGAGGAAGAACTGCTCAACTTCTTCACATATCTCAATAACATAGATGCCCATATTCAATTTACTCAAGAACACTCCCTAACCAACATCCACTTTCTGGATGTAGACATCAAGATTACCAACACAGGCTATCAGACCACCATCTTTCGAAAACCCACAGATCGGAACAATCTATTACAACGCCTCAGTTTCCATCAACCGAGTCTTACAAAAAACCTTCCATACAGCCAGATGCTCAGGGTAAAAATATTGGTAAGTGACCCAGAAGATTACAAGATAGCCATCCAAGAGATGGGGAAAAAGTTCCTGGAGAGGGGATATTCGGAAGAAGAAGTAAATACAGCTCAATCACGAGTAGCCACACAAAGCAGAGAAGACCTATTGAAGATAAAGACGAGGCAAGAGTCGGCTCCCCCACTGGTCTTTGTGTCCAAATACTCACGTCAAAGCAACCGTATCAAGTGCATTATTAAACAACATTGGAACACATTATTATGTGATCAGAGAGTAGAACACCTGTTTAATGAAGTACCCACATTTGCCTATCAGCGGAGTCAAAACCTAAAAGATAGACTAGTTCAAACTAAACCAGCACTTAAGAAGAAACTCACAGAAAGAATTGGAACATTTCCTTGTTTGAATTGTAGCAATTGTAGCTATGTGATGAAAGGAGAAACAGTAAAACATCCCCATACAGGAGAAACAATCAGATTGAAAGATTTTGCTACATGTGACTCTATTAACGTGATTTATGCTATCAAGTGTCCATGTGGACTGTACTATGTAGGTCAGACATTGCGAGTAGCAAAAATTAGGTGGAACGAACATAGATAATGCATAAGGAACCACAATTTGAACTCAGCGGTGTCAAGACATTGGGATGAGAAGAAACATAATCTGGCTCAAATCCGCTTTGTTATCCTAGAAGTGGTTTCCAAAAGAGACACCCACGAGAATTTCCAAAGGAAAATGGATCAAAGAGAGTCTTTTTGGATAGACCGTCTGAGTTCCCTTACTCCAAGGGGGCTCAATGAAGAAATACATTTTATGTGTTTCTTGTAAAATCATTTCTGTAGGACAGAACTAACTTTATATCTTATTCACAGAAGATCGATATGTATTTTTCCATGAAAACAACTGTTGTTATTGTTCCGCTATTTAACTGCATTTTACAATTCTTGCCATGTTTCTCTGTAAGATTGGACTACACCTAGGCTAATGTCTTCATACAAGTGGAAGACTCATTGCTTAAATGACATCATAGTGATATAAGCACAATCAGTAGAATACATGTCCCAGAGATGGATTACTCTGGATTATCTTATTTCATATGCCCTACTTCCCACATTCAGTCAATGTGGACCTAAGGTCTGGCATACATCATTTCGATCCGTGCAAGTAATACACACTATTAGTCCCCTTACTGCTCTAGCTACTGTGCCTTTAAGGCTCTGAAGACATGAGATTACAATCATGCGCATTGAATCTCAATGCGTCGGTCACCATGGAGACATCCCCGCCCCCTGGCACGCGCCCGAGGGTGGGGCGCGAGGCGTACATGCTCCAGGCGGACCACGACGCATCGTACCTTCTCCATGGTAACCTTTAAAACGAAAGGTAAACTAACGCGAGCGCTTTGCAAGCGGCTCACTCTGTGGTCACGCTTTGTACACAACAGAAGCTTAGTAAGTACAGCAGTAACAATTGGATTTCACATGCCTTACCTACGGAAGGACTTGAGGATGACTTAGCATTATCATTTAACTTTCTTGTAGATCTTGTTGTACTCGCGTACAACAACACGATTCCAGCGTTCGGCATGACCGAGGTATGACATACACATATAGTTTAAAGATAGAGAGAAAATGCAAATTTACTTCAGTTAACTAATTGGCATTCCGTTTTGTTTCATTCTTGCTCATTATCTCTTCAAATGGACGTGATTCGCGGATTGGTATGTGATTTTTGTAATTACCCTTAAACAATGGCTGTTGTGTGTACACAAATACTGTTAACAATGTAATAAGTCATGCTATATTATTTGTTTTTTGCTATAATACCGCCCTGAAGAAGGATTAATCCGAAATGCATTGGCACCTGAGTATTATGGGCAATTTGAGATGCAAACCCATTGTGTGATTTACAAAAACAAACTTTGGCGGCAAATAACACAGGAATGTGAATTAAACAATTCCTGTTAAAAATCAAACATTTCTTTGAACTTTATTACTTTTATATCGTAAACTGAATACCTAATCTACAACATAAAACATTAGCAACCTATTTGGGGCTAACTGAGATGCGCCTTTCCTAACAAAGTGGAGTCACTTTGTTTCCTGGAAGTTTTTGTTCGATTAGGTCCTAGTGCCACAGGACCATTTTTGGATTGGCAGCTCCAGCCGAGAACATTACAAGAGACTTACTGCATAATGACTTTATGATTTTCTCAATATAAGCAACTAGTATAATGCGTGGTGCCCTCCTCACCCTCTTTTTCTTAAATAAAAAAAGCAAGACACTTCCTCAACAACCTGGCTGGATTCATGATTCACCTGAGCACCCAACTGGCTTGTGGAAGCATTTGAGATAACTGTCCCTGTGTTCAGCACAATCCTCATCACCACCTGCATCAGTCATTCAATCATCCATTGGTGTAAGTGCCGCCAGCAAATTAACACTTACATAATGGTGTTACAGAAAATTGAGCCTGAGGAGGTATAGGGGGAGGAACACCCCAGTATTAACGAATGAGAGAGTGAAGGAGAAATCATGTTCACAGCATCCCCACAAGATTTGCTAAATTACCAAGCATTATGGAGAGAGTATTCACCTGATGGAACAAAGATACTGATTTTTGGGGAATAATTGTATGGGTATGAGGAAGAAGGGGACATGGCATGGCTAACAAGTGTGTGGGAGCGCAAGGAAAAGGAAGACGAGATGAGAGGGACAGAAGTATCAATCGAAAGATCGATCAAAGGGAGGAATGTGTTAAAGTTGCTAAATCAATGCCAGAAGGAGGGACACACCTACCAACTGCAAGAGTAAAGAATGGGGACAGTGGGGCAGCTACATGGGAAATGACACAGGTATTTGAATCCATCAACGCCCCATACAAAGGGCTTTACTGGAAACGTTAGGGGCTAACAATGCATTAGGTCACAACACAGTCCAAGATACTTTCCTATGATGAGCTAAAGAAGGGGAGAACAAAAATAGTGCCATCATAAACACACATGGTGGGAAATCCCTCGGATGGGCTGGACCTGGCAAACCTCGATCTGAAACATGTAACCAATACAACAGGGATCTGCAAAGGGGGTGGGGCCAAAGCTGCTCATTACAATAAAACCAACATAACTAGAATTGGGTGATGTAATTACAGGGAGGTCAGCCAAACTAGCTGCCCTACATGGCAACAGGGAGGGTGGCCCTGTACCAGTGTACTGGTCACATGACCACCGATGCCAATCGGCAGGTGGCTGTTTGAAGGTAACACTGGACGGAGTGGCGTTCCTGGGAGAACCAATCGGGCAGTATGTTCTTGAGCTCTGCAGAAGTGGCCAGCCTCCAAAGTATCTATTATAGAGTTTGCGAAGGTCACTATCTAACAGGCATCATGTGAATGTCCCCTTTCCCACAAGCTTCAGGGTGTCTCATGTTCCGTTCTCAATGGTGCTGACCAATGGTAGTGTATTGAAGTTCTGGCAGTCAGCACAAATGTTGCTTCAGTAATAAGAAATTGTTCCGGAGTGGAATGTGAATAAATGTAGTACCACATCGGGAGGCATTGTAATGGGAACTTAAACTGTTTGCTTCAATTACACTTCACTAATCGATGTAAACTTTGAGAAGGGGATGTTTACAAACCATTGGAATCCCCGAGAAACATAGTGAACTCTAACTTGCAAGTGTTTCCCTGGATGTACGGCCATTTTATTTCTTTGTATAAAACTACAGTTCATATTCCATTCAGATGTCAGCCTTTCGATCAGAGCTTATCCACTGTTCTGTTTGATTTGTGCTCACCCAGCTGTAATATACAGCGTTGCTTCTTGCCCGGTGTTTGATCTACTTTTGAGTATGTGGTTTTTATTATGCTCTAATTGGTGGACCCCTGACTACAGATGTATGCAAGGAATATGAGCTTTCAGTGCCTGATTTTGCCAGCGCCTCTCCACCAGTGTGCTAAAATTAAATAACATGAGAATGGCCATTGCACTGTTTGGGCTTCTGCCTCCATCCTCTGAGGCAGTCACCAAATCGCTCAAAAAGTTATTGCTCTTCGCCTGTTCCGGGAGCACAATTAGTCACCAGTTGTACTCCATTCTTTTTCCAAGCAGCAACATTGGGTTTTCTGAGTGCTGATTTGATTTATCTTTTGTCTGTAAGATCATTGAGAAAGAAGTGGCGCTGCATGATGAATACCTGAAGAAGGATAGTCACCTTTACACTTGGCTTTTCACCCCAGTGGCGACACTAAAGCAGACATTTAGGAGATAACAGAGACAGTACTGCATTTGGAAGATCAGGGGCCCCTGTGCAGCTTTGGTCTATCAAAATGCGATAACCCAGACATTTTTTCCAGTAGATCACACATAGTCTAGCTGGACTGGCTATCCCGGGAACAATCCTCCCTCCAGGGAAGTGGCTGATAGGTTAAGCTCTGTTCATTTTCTTTCTTCTTCTGAGCCTCTCACGTTTGGGATAATCAAGAGGGAAGTGCTTCCACCCATCCTTTTGAATGTTTATATCCTCCTTTTGAATGTTTATATCTTCTCACAGGCCAACATGATGGTCCATGTTATCCTATATATTCTGATGACCCACAAATCCTGCTTGGCCTCCATACCGAGTCTAATGGCTGCTTGGTAACTGGCCAATGCTGGATGCAGGACGATTGGCTTTGCTTTAATGGTTTAAAACTGAGGTCCCGCCCCTGGGTTGTGCCAAGTCCACTATTCCCTCCTGTCAGAAGTCTTCCGCTTTGAGATAATCCACTGAGCCAGCACATTGTGTAAGTGATGTATGCGTTGGTTTTGATGGATACTTGCCTTTGAACCTTGTCACATCAGTTGCTTTTGTGGCAGAGAACGGCGTGCCAGTCTCAATGAATGTATCCACAAGGCTGTGCAGCATTTGGCCGGAAGATTCATTGGCTCTAGAGGAATTTGATCATCCATGATCCTTCAGCAGAGATCTTTGGTGACTGGTGATTGATCTTTAGATCCAAGGAAGAATGGCCAATTAAGCCTGGAAAATGATCTACAACTTTGCACCTTTATCAATGTGATCATGCATCATTCTAGGGTACATAGCCTCTTTACATCTGTCTGAACCTGTGTTACACATTCAAATTCAAAAGTAGTTTTATTTTGGATAGACCATAAAAATGTTGTGCTATCAAACATAGTAAAATAAAATTATAATTATAATAGCATTATTATACAACCACATTAATAATCCCACTTCCCTATGCATACTGCAGCTATTGGTTTAGAAGGAATGCACTGTTAGAGTTGCAATTCCAATGCTAAGGAAATTTGCTAGGTAAATCCCTATGTTACTGGACCAAAAGGTTTAAAAGAGAACACCAGTTTTTACATTGTTAAAAACACAGTTAAAAATCAAAGGGTTCCATAGTGAGAAATCAATCAAATTACTCAAATACCTTTTCCTCCTATGGAATTCACACAATAAAAATTATGATATTGCAAAAAAGATTGAAGGAACTGGAAACAATTTCATCAATGTCAATGCTTCAAATCGAGATCTAAAACCATAATGGATGATAATCAGCTATTTGCATATAGCAGCATCATATAAAGGACAAGTAAATAAAAAGTGTGCTTCATCTTCCTCATGATTTTTACATAGGGGACATTTAGACAAAGAATCCTTCCTTCGATGAACAGTAAAATTGGCAACAGGCAAAATTCCCAAGCAAAATGTTGCAAATATAATTTTCACATATGGCGAGACTAAAAGGTCAACGTAGGATTATTAGAGCAAACCGCCATGCAGATCCGACTAAACCCGACTATGACTGTATTCACTTGATACTTCACTCCGTACATATTGTACAAGGTCTTTTTGTAAAAGAATTCCTTACTTTACCCTCTTCAGATCTGTAATAATTCGGAGGCCTCTCTCTCGACTCCCTCGGAAGACTGTACAGAAAGTACAAGCGCTCAAGACTGCTGGGCATCTCATTGATTTGACATGTGAACCAACCAGGGGGAATATGACTTTTTCTACTCTCTCAAAAAACTTCAGCTCTCAGCAGCTTTGGCCTGAGAGAGAAACCCTCCAATGCTGATCTCACGGTTTTTAGATAAGGTTCGCATCCAACCCAAAAGTGAGGCAGACCTAGCTTCCATTATTTCATGGAACATCCGTGGAATGGCAAGCAAAAACCTGAATCTCTCATGGAACAAATTAATTGGACGAAATATATCATTTGTCTCCAGGAAACATGGTTAATCCATGTTACATTGCATCTCCATATCTGTCTGAACATGCATCAGTCCAAGTTACATTGCACCTTTATATTTAAATTACCATGTATCGTCCCAGGTTAAATTCCACCTTTATATCTGTCTTGCGCTTTGTTACTCCATGTTATATTGGACCTTTACAGTTAAATGACCTTGCATCTTTACATCTAGCTCACTTTGCCTGATGCTAGGTCCCTCTGCAACTTTATTGTACCTGTATATTTCTCTGACATTGCATAATTCTTGGCTTCATTGAACCTTTATATTTATCTGACATTGCATCATTCTATCATTCTTTGCCTTATTGTGTACATTTATCTGACATTGTATCATTCTATCATTCGTGGCTGTATTGTACCTATATATTTAACAGACATTATTTTGTATTCAAATGTTTGTTAAGTGCTGGCCCTATGCAGAGGGTCTTGGGGCACCTTACATGGTTCAAAGGTTGAAAAGGTTGGAGTTGGAAAAGAAGTTACAACATATTTGTGGGGAAACAGGTATGTTTTGAGGCTCTTTCTGAAAGTGGAGATGGAGGGTGCATTGTGGCTGTGAAGAGGTGGGGTGTTCCAGGCTGTGGGTGCTGTGACGACAAGGAATGAAGAGACTAACCAAGTGGTGCCGTAGTGGTTGCAATAGACTTTTATTAAATAATAAGCTAAATCTATCTATCCCTAACTCTAAGAGGATTTCTCTACCTAAACTAAAGAACCTCAGGAGCTTGTCAGGAAGTCTTTGTGAGTCAAAATAAAAAGGCACCGTCTCTGTCACAAAGGCTCCTACTCTATCCGTGTCACTACAACAAAACACTATAAAGTCTAGCTACTGTTCGTAATTCAGGAGAATGACTCCCTTCTCCTGGATGTAAAGCATCCAAACACCTCTCAGGTTGTTCAAAGCAAAAGTACCACAAAAGTTCTGGGTTATCTGTAACCCAACAAACAAATAAACAGTCACAAAATTCTCGTGCAGCTAGGAGGATGACGCCCTTCTCCTAGCTGGTTCTGCAATGCCTTTCACAGTTCTTAACAAGGTTTGTAGCTCCCTGAGGGAGTTTTTCTACAATTCTTGATCCGCCCCCCACTGGGATGATGAAGCTGTTGTTGGAGTCCCTCTCGACTCTCCAGCACCACACTTTTGTGGAACTGGTTGGGAACTGTATCACAAAATGGTTTATTTTCTTTATTTCTTTACAGCTTAAGGTCTCATAACTTCCCGCCCCCCTCCTGGACTTGTATGTGTTCCTGTTACCTTCTAGCAGGGAACTCTTCACAGGTTTTGCCAGGGGTCGCAGGTCCACACTTCTTAGTTCAACTTCTTCCTTTAATAGTTTTAACAAATCTGAGGATGTCGTCCCTTCTGCATAGAGGGAGACCTTTCCCATGGGGTCAGGGGTTGCAACCACAGTACAAACGTCCGTCTGGGGGTTGTGCACAGATGGAGGATCACATGGGAGAGGAAGCCTCTTATGGGATTAGGCACAACCCTTCCCAGAGAACAGGATATAATCTTGCTTTATGTCAAACCCCCTCCTTACCGAAATCCCACCCTTCTTTCCTATCTGTAGATAGGGCCAACATTGTTTGTTGTACAGTCAGTTATCTTAACATCTCAGATCTGACTGAATACCAGGGGACACTATTGGTTTTCCATATAAAGATTACACAAATTCTGAGAAGAAGATGATGCGCAGGTGGATACCGATCACTCCAGAGAACCGGAGTGAACAGTCTAGTCTTCTGCAATATTTGATTGCTCCAGAACAACCTAGCAGGGAAGTGCAGGAATTCAAATTGCTGAAAACTGAAACACCAAGATAGAGGTACCCGCCAGAGAGGTATCCTTGAGAGAGTTACCCTCCAGAGAGCTACACTGCAGAGAGCTACCCTCAGAGGAGGAGAGTTGAAAGCTACTGGCAGCCAATGAGCAGCCACCAAAACCACACTGGCAAGCCCAATAAAGAAGGGGGAGATGACACGCATGGAAGATGGAGGTATGCTGCAAGCAAGTATCCGAAGCAAACACTGAGCATCCTCCAAACCGGAGAGCTGCAATGCGGAGCGGAGCTGCTCAGAAAAGGACGCTGAAGATATTGAATCAATGAACAGTGAAGACAAGTCCCTGACTGCTGCAGGAACCTCGCAAGAGAGCCCTGTTCCACAGAAGACGCAAACCAAGAGAAAAGGTACGACGGCACACCGAGAAAGGCTGGAGGTCCTGGGGAAGAAGGGGAGAAGAGTGGAAAGCACCTGAGATGAATCGGGGCCCCTGAAAGCAGCATGCAAGCCCAGGGCATGTACCCCCATGAGAAACAGAGAAGGAGAGCGGCTTTGCCCTTAAAAGTACCTGAAGAAAGCGAAAGAGTACCACAGGCTTGGCACGAGAGTGTACCAAGCCAGGGTAACCACATATTGCAATCATGTAAGAAACCAATTTCAAAAACCACAAGAGGGTCTGGGAACCTGAAGAGTGTTGAGATATTTGAGATGGGCACAAGCACTTGGCAGGAGAGTAAACCAAGTCATGCTGTTGCCAAATTGCGAGTATGGGACTTGCACCCACATGAGGATCAAATAAAAGGGTACGAGACCCTACGAGAAAGAGAGACTATTCAGAAGGAAGTACATGTTTGTCAAGAGAATAAATCAACGTTTTCTGATACAGCTTTGTGAGTCTGGACACGCACACATATGAAGGCATGAGAATAACCAGTTAGAAGCCAGGGAAAAGGAGCCAAATCCTAGCTACTGGGATATCGACTGTTAAGAAGCCGAACATTTATTTTTCTTTGAACTCTGACAGTTTCCTTAGTTTTCTTGGAGGCAGGGAAACCCCTTTTAATTTTAGGGATACTGTAGGCAACGGTAGGCGGTCTGTGCACCATTTTCAGACTGCGTGGTCCACCCACTACAGTTCGTGCCACCACCTCTCAGTCTCTGCAAGTTTATCACACTGGTTCCCAAACGGCTCGCAATACACTTCTCGGGCGCCCCACTATTCGAGACAAGCCTCTCTGCAGTTGCTCAAAGCCCTGCGCCAGCTTTCCAGGCTTCGATGTGGCCTTCTCTGTCGCCTGGTTCTCCCTCTAGTTGTATCACAGATTCCAGCTTGCCAAAACCACATGGGCCATTGCCGGACGGGTCAGGGATGATGAAGAACACAGTCCTTCTTTGCTGTTCAGTTTAAATTGCGGGAACGAGGCCAGCGTAATGTCCTTCCAATTGATAGCAGCTGTTTTAGCTCTCATCCCGCTCAAAGGTAGCATTTTTTAGTGCTTTTTCATCTAATTACCTTTGCCATCAGATAGGTTTCCATATTTCACAATAAAATATAGTTTCAAAGGTAATCATATGTTGATAATATTTGGGCATTATCGTCAGCCCATGTGATGGGATTTCACTGGGGTTGTGCCTCCCAATTGTGTCCTTATCCCCAGGCGAGAAGTCCCTCTCCAGGAGATCCTCCCACATGTTACTACCCCTAGGGGGACTTTTGGTTAGCGGCCTAACCTCCCTAGCCTTATAGGAAGGGATTCTCCCCTGCAGAGAAGGGACGCCATGTGAAAGATCATCACAGTGCTCAGTGGGTAAATGCTTGCTTTTGTGTGCATTTTAAGTTTGCAGAGTGGAATGTGTAGAAGTTGTTGGTTGGCATTGTATCATTCTTCCATTCTTGGCTGAATTGCACCTGTATATTTATCTGACGCTGCATCTTTCTATCATTCTTGGCTCTATCGTACCTGTAAATTTATCTGAGACTGCATCATTCTTTACTTCTTGGCTGTATCATACATGTATATTTATCTGAGACTGCATAATTTTATCATTTTTGGCTGTATCGTACCTGTATATTTATTTGACATTGCATCGTTCTACTATTCTTGGCTGTCTTGTACCTGTGTATTTATCTGACACTGTATCATTCTTGGTTACATTATGCATTTTTATGTATCTGACCATGCTTCCTTCAAGGCTATATTCCACCTTTATACGTAGCTAATCTTGTATCATTCTTTGCTACATGGCACCATTATTTTTATCTGACACTGTAGCAGTCCAGGATGCATTGCACCTTTAAATTTATCTGGCATTGTGACATTGCACACTACTTTTTACCTTAATAGTCACCTGACATTCCAACACTCCTGGTTGTATTGCACCTTTATTTGTATCTGGCCATGCATCATTCCAAGTATATTTCCCTTTTATAACTGGCTGACATTGCATCAGTCCATGTGATATTGTAACTATGTTTGTATCTGACATAGTGTTAATCCAGGTTATGCCCTGTGTGCTTCAATCTAATTCTTATTCGATATTCAAACTCCATCGTTGTTGTCAAATTTGGGATTAAGTCCTTCCGACTCATCGGTGACCCACTTTGGAATGCTTTTATCAAAAATACCATAGCTATTTCTAATTTCAGTCTGCTTTAATTGAGCGAGGGTCTGGGTGTGCAGATGTCCCATTTCAAGACATTACTCACTGAACATGAATGAAATTTTAATCCAACTAAAACAAAGTTGTTAAAAAAGAATCATAAACCTCCACCTTGGGATTCCTCTATATGGTGTCTTGCCCTAGGTCAGGAATAGCCAACCTGACACCCTCCATATACTTTGGCCTAAAAGTCTCATCTGTCCCATCCGGCATAGTCAGTTTTGAGGGATCATGTTTGTAGGGCAAACATCTGCAAGGTGATAGGTTGGCCATCCCCGTCCTAGGCTTCTGTACTGAACCTGTCACCCAGAAGTGCATATGATATGATATGGTATGACATGATATGGCATTTGTAATGCGCCTATACACAAGTATTTCAAGGCACGATGAGGCAAGGAAGGGGGAACAGAGGGAGGTCAGAGACAACGACCTTACTAGGCCAAGTGACATTGAAATCGCGCAAGTGCAGGTGAGGGGGAGGGGAAAAGTGCCACAGGAAAGGAGAGGGGGCAGTGCTGTACATGGGATCAAAACAATAACAAGAAGGGCGACCAGAAAGTGGCAGGTGCAAGGGTAAGTGCAGACAGCAGGTGTCCAAAAGTGCAGGTATGGGGACTGTAGGGTTACAGATACAGACCCAAGTGCAAGGGTTGCTGGGAGGCAGTGCGGGTGTGCAACTGGGCGGGTAGGGGCCTGGGCCTGAAATCAGAGGGTAGCCAGGTGACTAGTGCAGTTTCAGACAGGAAATCAGCAGGGGAGAGGAAGAGGGAAGGCAGAAGCAAAGAGGAAGATCTTGAGGTGCTTCCGGAACCAGAGATGGTTCTCGTCGAGTTTCAGAGAGGCAGGGAGGCTGTTCCAGAAGGAGGCCCCAGCCTAAGAAAGAGCTCTACCACCAACTTGTTGCTTGGAGAAGCAACTGACCCTGAGGGAGTTGGAGGAGTGAAGAACTTGAGTAAGAAGGTATTTACGAAGAGAAAGTTGGAGGTATTGATGGCCCAGGCCCCAGAAGGCCTTGTGGACAATACAAAGAGTCTTGAACGTAATCCTTGCAGCCACTGGGAGCCAATGCAGAGATTTCAGTGCTGGAGAGATACGGTCCCTGGGCTTGAGGCCAAGGACAAGTCTTGCAGTCCTGTTCTGGATGAGTTGCAGAGGGCAGAGAGTAGAAATAGGCAGATATAGAAAGGGGCTGTTGCAGTAGTACGGCTTAGAGCGAAACAGAGCTCTGGAGATAGTGAGCTTCTGGGGGAAGGCGAGGAAAGGAAGAATACCTCTGAGGAGGTGCATTCGGTAGGTTGACTTCTCACAGATGTCAGAGATGTGAGGAGAAAAGGAGAGTGTGGAGTCGAAGATGACCCTGAGGTTCTTAGCCTCACAGGTGGGAGCAGGAAGAGGGCCAAGTGGGCTGGCCAGAGAGTGACAGAAAAGGAGGGTGCAGGTGTGCCGATGAGGAGAATCTCCGACTTACTGGCATTAAGGCAGAGATTGTTGGCGGCACACCACTCCTGGTTAGCAGACAGACAGTTAGAGATGAGAGAAGGAGACGAGGTAGCTGAGGGGAGCCTGAAAATGAGCTGACTGTCATCTGCATAGCACTGAGCGTTGGAGCAGAGAGCAACAATGCAGTGGGCGAAAGGTGCCAGGTATTGGTTGAATAGCCAGGGAGAGAGGTTAGAACCCTCGCGAAGACCACAGGTAGAGAGTGAGATAGAGGAAAGGAAGGACCCAAGTTGGACCTGGGAGGGCTGATCAGAGAGGAACGTGGTCAGCCAGGCCAGGGCCTGATCAGTGATACCTAGGTCATCACAGAGACGATTGTGCAGGATGGCATGGTTGACTGTGTCAAAGGCAGAAGAGAGATCGGGTAAGATGAGGACAGAGGGGAGATTAGAATCAAGGTTAGACAGCAGGTCTTCACAGATGTTCAGGAGAACAGTTTCCATGCTTCTGGCTGCTCTGAAGCCAGACTGATGGTCATGGAGACAACCAACAGATTCAATGTGAAGAGTAAGCTGGGAGATGGCCAGCTTTTCCAGGAGTTTGCCCAGGAAAGGAGTGATGGAGATGGCGCGATAGTTAGCCGTGCAGGAGGGGTCAGCTGAGGGTTTCTTGAGAAGAGGGTGCACAAGAGAGTGCTTCAGGGGGTAAGTGAAGTCTCCAGTGGCAAAGGAGTAGTTGCAGAAGTCAGTGTTATGCTCACCTGGTATCCACGGGGGCGCCACACGATACTGGATGGAGGTCTAAGCGCTATCCCGGAGCCCGCTCTGCTTGCTTATGTGCCAGACGTTGGGTAGCACCTATAACAGGAGAATGGAGGGTTAAGATACTAGTTCTGTGATGAGTGGACTCCCACCTCCCTTTGGTCCAAATCCCCTCCCTTGGGGTTATTGCTCACTTTAGGTTTTTGTGCATTGAACTCTCCGTCCTGCGTCTCTGTGCTGGGACGCGTGGTTGGTGCAGGCGTTCCGTGGACTTAGTTGCTTCACTGGTCGGGGTGCCGTTATGTCGGGTCCAGACTGGCTGTGACTCCGACTCTGCTTGCTGTCTTCCAGGTGAGTTATAATGTCTTTTCCATCTTTATTCTGTCTCTTTCTTTCCCTACGTTTTCTCTGTCTACTCGGCGTCTTGCTTCACTACGCTGTTCCCTAACAATGTCTCGTTTTGTTTTCACAGCAATGGTTGCGATCTTGGAGTTGCCGCGCTGATGGCAAAGACCATGGTGAGTTATTGATGCGCGGAGCTCTGCGCTGTTTATTGGTGTTAATTGCTAACCTGTGTTCTCTTCTCTTCTTTGTACATGTTGCAGTGATGTTACGGAGTGATGAGCGATCGAAGCACTGCTTGCCCAGGTAAGTTCTTTGTTAATGCTGACCTTGTTCCTTCTCCCTTGCAGGTTGCGGTGAAACCCAGAAATGGGCGAGGTAAGAGAAGGTAAGAATTGTTATTAATGCTGTCCTTGTTTCTGTACCTTTGCAGGTTGCGGCGAACTCCGGAGATGGGTGAGGTAAGCGAAGCGCAGGATGGATTCAAGGCCAGTTACTTCACAGGTAAGTGTTCTTGCTTGCAAATGCTGTTCTTGTTCTTCCGGGTTATTAATGGAATCCGGATCTAGGGCTTCAGTATCGGGCCGCCGGAGAAGCAGATGAGCAGGAGCTGGACACGGTGAGCATTACACTGCAGGAGTGCAGAATAACTTGAAGCGTCTTCTGTTGTTTGGGTGTGGTTTAAATAGCCCAGGGAAAGTAGTTTCAGGCCAAGTAGTTCCAGGCCCGGCCACACCCAAAACACTAGACCGCATGGCTTGGTTCTAAAGAACTGAGCTGTGTAATAGGCCTCCATGTTGGATTAAGGTCCAAAACTGGTATTGCTTTATTCCTGATAATGAGCCTGGCGCCAAAGGCGCCAGGACTGACTCCATGTACGTTTCTTATGGAGTTTTAAGGCCCTTGGGGCCAGTGTGAAGGGCTTAAGCACCACTGCTGCCAGGGGGCTGTTATACCTGAGGGGGTCAGGGGCATGGATCGTGACAGCCAGCCAGGGCAGGGGCAAAGGGTGTCTATGTGGTCCTTAATGGTTTTGGAAGAACAGGGAGAACCTGTTTCGACGAGACATTCATAGATCTGACTTGTCTAGAAACCTCAACCGGGGAGAACAGAGGAAAGGAAGAGAAAGAGGGAGGAGAGGTGGCCATAGGGGGCCGGAGGTAGAAGAGAGAGTAGAAGGAGGGGGAGGAGAGGATGAGATGGTGGACAGGATGTCCTGGGTTTTAGAGATGAAATGAGAAGCCAGGGCCCTGCAGAGGACCTGGGAGGAGACAGGAGAGGTAGAGAATGTAGCAGAATTGGCCAGCTCCTTGCAGATTTTAAAGAGTTCAGCTGAGTTGTTAGATGCCACAGAGACGCAGGCTTAGATTGTGGGTTCTCTTAGTGTGGACAGAGAGCCGGTATTGCCTTTGGAGCAGGCGGCAGGCCAGTTTGTCAGAGGATGTGCAAGAAGCTAGTCATTTCCTCTCAGCCACCATGTACTTGTGTTTAAGGGTGACAAGATCAGAGTCATGACAGGAGTTGCACTTGGCTTTGGGCTTCAAGCGGATCTTCATGACAGGGGCAAGAACTTCAAGAGTATCAGAGATAGAAGAGTGTAGCATGGAAAGGGCTGTGTCAGGATGCGAGTCAGCCAGAGGAGGAGGAGGGGGAGAGAAAGTGGCGGCGCACTTCATGGGTCGGATGACCGAGAAGGTAGGTGGCAGTGCTAGAGTTGGCTTGCCTTGAGGGGTAGAGAGGGTAAAGTTATATGTCATTTTTCAATGGATCCCAAAGACATGCTGGTCAATGTCTTTATTTCGTCTAAAAAAATGATAATAATAATAATAATAAGTCTAGGCTTTGCTACTGTATTGGTGCTATATAAGTTTACCACTGAGTCACATAGCCTACTTAAAGTGAGTCCGCAATGCAGCAGCATGCAAGACCTTTGCCTCAAGGAAACCTGATCATATCTCTCATCAGCACTTTGAGCCCTACGCTGGCCGCCCGTAGACTTGCAAAGCCTTGGCTAGCTATACATAGCCATTTCTTGGCAGTTGCCCCCAGTTCTTCAGAGGTACAATTAATTAATATGCCATCAGGAGAACTCTGCAATCTGCCATTATGCTTCTGCTCCGGTTCTTCATTTTCTTTTAGATGTACCTCATAGCTAAGGTCCTCTTTGGCGTATGCCACACTAACTAAATACTGATAAACTGGATTAGGTTCACTTCCCAAAGGCTCCATCCAAAACATTTTCCAAGACCAAAAGTATGGTAGTCATAAAAAAAAAGTTGATGGCATCTTGTGCTCTCAACCAGAATGAATCACCCTTAGCAAAGGCAAACTCTGCTTGTGCTAAATCATGTGACAACCAATCAGCAAATAGGACATATCGTACTACAGAGGAAGGTACAATGGTTCTTTTCTAACTGGAAAAGCAAACAACGTACAACAGAGTAGATTGGAGTAACAGCCCCCAATGCCTTTGCCTTAAAAAAGGGAAGAGTGCCATCAAATGTGGGGATTGAATCCACCAGACTGAGTGGCAGTAGCAGTTACTGAGTTTGGTAGTATTTACAGGGTAGTAAATAGACCAGAGCAAGACGGAGCAGGGCTCTGGTAAAACGTGTCTTGCCGGAGGAGCTCTGCTCTGTCCCAAGGACCTGGGGCTAGCCCTGGAAAGTCCTAGACCTGTTCCCAAGCAGAGCTCTCATGCATGAACAGTCCATCCCTCAGAAGACTCAACACGCAAATCTCAATGTAGAAACAGCCAAAGCCTCATTAGAAGCTGTCCAAATTAGTATTTATGTCTTGCACTTTACAGTCTTTTTTTGTTAGGGTGAGTATGGTGACCAATATAAAGTGCAGAGTTCCGTTTACATTACTCTCTCAAAAGCGGTTCTTGTTGAATCATTATCACAGACATGCTTCAAATATAAAATTGTGGCCATTCTTATGTTCCCAAAATGCTCTTTGCTTTTATGCAAATCACCAGGCTTGGGTTGCATGGAGAGATACATGGTTGTGTGACCTGCCTGAGGCCACGCCCCTTGGCCCAAGGCCATGCCCCTTGGCCCTGCCCCGTCCTCCCCCGATCCGCTCCAACCCAAGGAGGAGAGGGATCAGTGATGAATCTGGAGACTTCGTTGCTTATTCCCTTTGGGGATTCACCCCTTTGAGGCTATGGAGGTGAGCCCACTCAGCAAAACAGTCCCTAGGGGTTTTGGAAAGTGGGACCTCAATGGGAGCGATTCCCCCTTAGGGGACAAGACCTCCCATAGTGAATTCCCTATACCTAAAGTATTTTCTGGCTACATGGAAGTAAGACAGAATGATATCACATCTATGTGCTGCGCCGACACGACAAGGATAATCAAGCAGTGCTGTGCAAGCCGCCTTACTTGAAAGCTCTACCTGCACTGGAAGTGGGGCCCCATGGCCCCACCCCACCACCGGGGGATTTTTGGCCCTCCATCATGGTGGGGCAATGCGAATGCTGCAATCTCCACAGACCTGGGTGGTCTGTTGCAGGAGTACTGCATATGTACAGTGGCCCGTGCCCTGGGCATCCCCATAGCAATGATGAAGCCGGAAGTCGACCACGCTTCCTGCTGCCCGCCGCTAGATAAGCAGCTCTTTCCCCTCATTCAGAGCATCTTAACACTCCAGTTAGGCTGCTTGTTTACCTGTCACCTGCCCTTTCGTTTCTCCTTACTCTTGTTCCCTGTGACGTATCTAGACTGGTTTCTAGCACCCACTCCTATCTTGTTGCCTTGATACCCTGTTCCCTCTTCTGTTACCCTTGCGTCTATTACTTACCTGTTTCTGTTCTGGCCTGGTTTTCTCCTAGCTTCCTTGTTAGTTCCTCTGCCCAGCCCCTTACATCGCCTCAGTCCCTGTCTTCAGTGTTTGCACTGTTATTGCTCCACGTAAATATGGGGTGTACTGCACACCATGGTGCAGGGAGTGTACTCCCTCTTCGGTGTGGCGCTGTCCTCCCAGATCACTGAGGGAGTTACTCCCTACATTATCTAGCACTTCAGGGGAATGTCTTAACGGGGGCATTAAGGATATCAAGGATACCCCAGACGCAAGGGAGACAAACTCCTTGACACTATGTGTTGGACTCAAGGTAACACTGACATTACCTCTATATGTTTGGCTCAAGGTAGTGTTGAACTTCCTACAGGCTTGACCGCTGGTGGTGAACAGTTCACCCCTTTTCCATCTCGGAGCGAGAATAAAGGGCAACAATGCTTGAATAGATGAGGAGAAACCCTATACCTAGGTGAGCCTTCAGTGTGAGAACGTAGGCGAGGGTCGGAGCAGCAGGGCCATCTGTAGTGCAGGAGAAAACAGATGCTTGAGGGAGACGTCATCTGCATAGCAGAGCAGAGTGCATGGCATGTGAGACAGAGGCCACGCAAAGAGAACAGTATTTGGTTTGGCAACCACATACCCGACGTGGTGGGCCCACAGCCTGCAAAGAACCGCCGAATCCAGGAACGTAGGGAGGACGGCGTCCTTCACTCTCAACCCAAGAGCCAATCAGCGAGAGAATGCTGTAACGAGCAGGATGCAAAAAACACTAGTCTCCAGTACTAAGGGATGGCAATCTGTGGGAAACACGGGAACACTACTATCACTTGGGAAATGGACCAGCAGTGGAACAAACCCTGCAACACAGCAGGTGCGTGGGTTGTCCAGGTCAGAGGGAGGAGAGGAGCGAACCAGAGGGGGAGAGGGAAGGACTGCCCTAAACCCATCCGAGTGTCACAGCAACCTGAGAAGCAAGACTGTAAGAGATAAGTAGGAGGGTTTTGGGAGCCCGAGAAACAGTACAAACCTGCAGAAGCATCACAGGGACCCAAGAGAGCTAAGAGACCCAAACGGACAGAGGGGGTCATCAAAACCCCAAAGATTTAAGTGGGAAAGAGGGACCCAAAAGAGAAACATGAGCCCAAATAGCAAAATAAAGAACAGATACAAAGGACATACAGAGACACTCAACAGTTAACTAAAGGGAAGAAAGATCAGAAAAAGTGGTGGAGAGGGATCAGGTAAATATCCCTCTACCTAAAGAAATTTGGACATTTTGTGTTTTCAGGGACTTGAGAACTTTTGTTGGAACTTTGGGAAAACATTGTAGGAATCTTTACAGACTGCTGAAAACTGTTTCTTTGGGAAAACTTGATATTAACCAATGACTATTGGGTCAAGACCCAGGAGAGATTCCTGAGACAGCAGAGAGATCATGGTGAAAACCCTGAGAGTGCACTCCACCTATTTTTCTTTTACATTTCTCTAAGTGGTATGGTGAGTTTAGCAAATAGGTTTGGACCGAGGACTACTTTATTTCGGACTATCTGCAAGCATCTCAGTTTATAGTTTTTAGGAAGGGAACTCCCTTTTATAATAGGTTCAGTAAGGTGTTTCTTTTATATTTAAATAAAGGTATGGAAACACTATGCCCTCTGCCGAGTCCTTCTTCTGGCTTGCCATTTATGGTGTCAGAAGTTGAATCAGTGCCAGCTGATACAGGGATGGAACCCATGTTAGTTTGATACCTACGCTGAAACGCCAAGATGCCTAGTATGGTCACCCAACAATTAATAGACTTTGACCTGGTCAGCACAGTTGAGGTCCATATACCCCTTAGAGAAAGGCACTTGATACCCACGGGGGTTAGCATTTCCCCTCCACCAGGGACCTATATTTGATTGGCTGCCCAATCTGGGCAAGCGTGGCAACACTCCCTGGATGTTTGCAGTAAGGGTGGTGGATCCTGACTATAAAGGAGAGATCTAGTTCATTCTACATAGCCATGGATCCGACCTCTATGTTATTAAAGTTGGAGATAATAATAATAAAATAATATATTTCTTATTTAGCGCTAGACACCCATAGGTCTCCGAGCACTGAAATAACAGAATACATTATTATCCCACAGAGTGGTACTCAATTTATCCACCTTAGAAGGATGAAAGGCTGAGTTGGCACTGCCAGGATTTGAACATGCCACAGAAGGTCAACACAGATATCAAGGGCAAGCGTTTAGCTCACTGTGCTATCTGATGCAGTGGCACAAGGGATATTGAAACAAGCCTTGAATCCTGTTCCCCCAGAGGTTGAGGAATGAACAGATATCCTTTGAGGTTCCCTAGGATTTGGAGAGGCTTCATAACTAAAATGATAAAACAAATGATAATGCATGGCCATCACATGATTTTCTATCCAATTCTGCTGAACATTTTCTTTGGGGCCTTTTAAGGATTAACTATGAGCTCCTATATAGAGATCTCATGAGAGCTCAGAATGAAGATGGCCTGCTTTGTCTAACATCTTAGTAACTTGCACATACCATTGTTCATTTCCACCTTTAAACTAACAAATAGTCTGTTCTATGGAGAAACAAGAAGTTTCCTGAACTGCAGTAATTTCCAATTCACATGAAACCCGCAGGGAAAGTAATCCCAACTCATGTCTCATAATAAGGACAGGGATTCCCTCAGCAAGAATACAACTTTTCTCCACTGTAAGCCCTTAACCATGTCCCAATTGGAGGGCAACAAGCCTGTTTGAACACCATATAGCAAGCAAGGAATAACTTTCTGATGGTAATAATTTAAAATTGGTATAACAGAAAACTGCCAAATCTTCTATCAGTTAGATGTGGTTCAGAGGCACTCACAGAGACCTGATTTCTCAAGTTATTCCCATCCAGCAGTTTGGTCTGCTTGGAGTGTATAAATACCCGACGATATTTGAAGCTAGATTCTAACTCCAATCGTGTCTGATTCAGAACCCAAACAAATGTTTGTTTCACATGCTTGGTGTAATTCAACATTAATATTTTACATTTATTTATATTTAATTTCAGGTCTAAATTCAAAAAGTATAAATTGATTGCAGTAAAGACTTGTTGCAGTCCAATGGGAGTCAAGTCAAAGAGGACGATATTGTCTACATAAGCTAAATAATGTATGACCAGACTACCCAGTTTCGGAAGGATGTAGGATTTACTCTTCAAGGCTTTGCCAAGTTCACTGATATAAACATCAAACAAAAAATGAAATGCTGACATGCAGACCTGGCGAAGCCCACGACGTGTATTTATCAATTTAGTGGTATTTCCTGCCTGGTCCAAGCTTATTTTTATCTTTGTCTCAGATTGCAGGGCTATTGCAATACTTAGGGTTCCTGATGGACACCCTATTTTGTCTAATTTGTACCAAAGGACTGCTCCATTTATGCAATAACATTTTTGACTGATATCTAGAAATACACAGTAAAAAGGTTGCTTTTGACACTGAGCCTGGGTCTGTAGAAGATTAATAAAGAAATTCACAACGGTACCCGTTCCCCCCTTGAAACCTGATTGATTAACATCCAAGCATCCCTTAGCCCTTGCCCAACTCTGGAGTTCTTGCAAAATCAAACTACCAAAGATTTGGCTTGCCGAATCCAAAAGAGATATTGGCTGGTAGTTTTAGGGCAGCATTCCATCACTGTTTTTATAAATTAAAACAATCAAAGCACCCCTCCAAGAAGGTGGTAGAGAGTTAATGAAAGAATATTGGTAAACAACCCCCATAAAACTGCCGACCACAGGGGCAGATTATATTTTAAAGTAGCATTTGCTAGACCATCCGGTCGCGGAGCTTTTGATAACTATCCCAAGCCTTGAATAGATGAGCTTAACGAAAGGTTCGGCCACGCCTGGTATATATTCATGTTAGATTTGATGAAGGGATATTAGCAAGTTGCCCTGAATCCTTCTGACAGGGAGAAAGACTCTTTTTTACACCACAGGGACTCTTTCAGTTTAAATTCCTCCCCTTTGGTTTGGACAGTCCTTCACCAGAGTCCAGAGATTAATGGATAATGTACTTAGACGCCTTTGGTTTGCACAGTCCTTCACCAGAGACCACAGATTAATGGATAATGTACTTAGACCACAC
Source organism: Ambystoma mexicanum (assembly GCF_040938575.1). Lineage (NCBI taxonomy): Eukaryota > Metazoa > Chordata > Amphibia > Caudata > Ambystomatidae > Ambystoma > Ambystoma mexicanum. Next base: position 1,084,855,410 of record NC_090934.1, read on the forward strand.
TCCAATTTTTCAGGGGTCTACCTTGATGATATTGTCATACATGGTAACACCTGGTCAGAACGTATGCACCCCTCTTTATGGGATTACTTGCACTTTGTGAAAAGCAGGCCTTTGTGCTAAACCCAAGAAGTACCAACTAGCTCAATCTGCGGTAAAGTATCTAGGACACTTCATGGGGAACGGGGTAATTCAGCCTCAAGTTGAGAAGGTTAAGGCAGTCCCGTTAAAACTGATCCCCAAGACAAAACAAGATATCCAAGGTCTCCTGGGACTAACAGGGTATTACAGCAAATTAATTCCCAACTATTCAATGTTGACTGCCAGTTTCACTGATTAATTAAAGAATTCCCAACCACAGAAATGTATCTGGGGAAAAGCAGATCAGCGAGGTTTTGAAGGCCTGAAACAAATACTCTGTCGGGAGCCTGTGTTCAAGATGCCTAACTTCAAATGTAAATGTATACTTCAAACAGACACCTCCAAAGTGGGCTTGGGGGAAGTACTTTCCCAGGAACATGACAGATTAGAATATCAAGTTTTATACACCAGCAGGAAGTTGCTTCCTAGGCAACAGGCCTAAGTCACCATCGAGTTGGAAGTCCTAGCCATGAAATAGGCAGTAGTATTTGTATTTATCTGGTATTTATTAAGCGCTTTATTCTCAAGCGTTGATGATAAAAGGATTACAGTACAATAAAGTGAACATTGATTGGATTACAAAGTATTTCCAGGTAAAGAATTAGGTACAGTCAAGAAAGTAATGGGTAGGATACAAAACAATTCCAGGGGAAGAGTTAGGACTGAAGAAGATAGGTATTTAGCGAGGTGCGAAATGCAGGGCAAGAAGTAATAGAACAGAGGGAGAAGGGGTGAGAATTCCATTGATAGGGAGCAAGAAGAGGGAATGAGCGGAACCTTGAAAGGGCACAAGGGGGGCGAGGGACTGATAGCAAGAACTAGGAATGAGAACCAAGGGAACGAGTGGGGACAGAGAAGGAGACCAAAAATGATAGATAAGTGGAAGCAAGAGCATGTAGGGATTTGAATACCATACAAAGAAAATTGAAATGGAGTTGAGAGGGCATAACTTGTAAATAATACATATAGAAGCATTCCAAATGGATTTAAGAGGGTCCAAAGGGGAAAGAGGAAGACCAAAGACAGTAGAAGAACAGTAAAAAGGTAAGAGAAAATAAGAGATGAGATCAGGAGTTTGTTGGCATCAAAAGTCAGTAAAATGAGGGCTTTATGAATATTAAAGAGATGGAAGAGACAAGACCAGGAGGTAGCAGAAATGCGGAGAGAAAAGGACACGTTGGTATCAAAGTAAAGATCGAGATTGCGAACAGCACTGGAAAAAGGTAAAGAAGCTGAGGCAGAGGGGAGAAACAGAGGAGTAAGGAGTATGGGGAATAGTGGTGGCAGGGAAGAAAAGAACTTCAGTTTTTGGGGAGTTTAGGACAAGAAAGCGGTTTGCCATCCAAGATTTCATAGCAAGTAGATAGGAAGATAAGTTATCATGACTAGCCGGTCCAATCTTTGCTACTATTTGAGGGGGGGGGGGGGAATTTTGACTGGTAACTGACCATTCACCACTGACCTGGATTAGTCTCAGGAATGATTTCAATGCCCGAGTTATGAGGTGGTTTTTAGATCTACAACCTTTTTTGCGATGGTACATTGGAAAGGAACAGAAGAAGGGAATGTGCTTAGCTCTTTTACTCTGACTCTTGAAGTGGTGGCTTTTCACATAACGGGAATGGTATGTGGTGAATCTGGAAACTTCGTCCCTTCTTCCCTAGGGGGAGCTACCCCCTTTGAGGCTAGGGAGGTGAGCCCACTCAGCAAAACCGCTCCTAGGGGTTTGGGAAGCGGGATCCCAATATGAGTGACTCCCCTTCAGGGGACAGGACTTCCATTCCAAGGGAAACTCTGTTTACCTAGAGTATTTTCTACCTACATGGGAGTAAGAAAGACTGACATCACTTTTACGTATAGGACTAAAGGTAGCACTGACATTACTTCTATATGTTTGGCTCAAGGTAGTGCTGAACTTCCTGCAGGCTTGACTGTCGGTGGTGAAAAGCGCAGAACAGCAGAGCTAGAAGTAGCTCAGGAGAAAACAGATGCCCGAGCGAGACACCATTTGCCCAGCAGAGCAGAGAGTGTAACCTGAGATCCAGAGGCCATGCAAAGAGGACCATGCCTGGAGTAACGACCACATACCGGACATGGTGGGCCCCAAGCCCATAAACCAGCCTTCTCTCCCTATGCCCCAAGACTATGAAACCTACCCCCTGTCGGCATCAGACTCGCCCCCATGCTCCTACAATAAAAAAAAAAAACTCGAGACCCACTTCTTCAATGAGTCTCTCCTCCTTAATATCTAGGCCATCATGTCGCCCCTTGTGGCACCTGACTCGCTAGAAGCCGCCCGCCCCTCTGCTTTCTGCCACCCGGTACAGCTGTACCTCTCCTCTGTCCCCCTCTGTATCCTACCTCGCGCTGTATATCTGTTTTGTTGTTACCACTGAAAAGCACTCTGTTATGCATCTGTAACGTTGTACACCTCTGTAAACTGTATTGACGTATACCTCTGTAAAGTGCTACGTTGCTTCTCGAACCTCGGTCCATGCTCAATAAATACCATAATAATAGTAATAATAGTAATAATAATAAACATCCAGGCACGAAGGAAGGACGAGGTCCTCTGCTGTCAAGCCGAGCGTCCACCAGTGAGAGAACGCCAAAACGAGCTGGACATGAAAACTGTTAGTCTCCATTACTGAAGGGCGGCAAGCCATGGGGAATGCTGCCACAGCTGGGGAAACAGACCCTCACTGAGAAAACCCTGCAACACAGCAGGGATGCGGGTTGCCCAGGTCGGAGGGAGGACAGTAGAGGAACGAACAAGTGGGGAGAGGAAAGGGCTGCCCTAAACCCTTCTGCGAGTCTCAGGGACCCGAGAAGTGAGAGTGCAAGAGATAAGGAGAAGGATTTCTGGTTGCCAAGATACCCGGACTGTACATTCCTGCAGCAGGATCACAGGGCCCACGAGAGCTAAGAGAGCCAAACGGACAGAGGGGTCATTAAAACCTCAGCGAGTTAAGTGAGACCTTGGGTAAGGGGACCAAAAGTACCCACAGCAGCCCAAAGAGCAAAGTAAATAACAGATACCTCGGGTATACAGAGACACCGAACCAAAGTGGTGGAGTGGGATCAGGGAATTATCCCTCTACCTAAAGATATTTGGACATTTTGTGTTGTTGGAAACTTGAGTTTTTATGTTGGAACTTTGGGGAAACCTTTGAGGAATCTTTATAGACTGCTGAGAACTGTTTCTTTGAGAACACCTGTTGTTAACTAATGAGTATTGGATTAAGACCCAGGAGGAATTCCTGGCACACCCAAGACAGATAGTGGTGAAAACCCCCAGAGTGCAGGGCACTCAACCTATTTTAGTAAATAGGTTTGGACCAGGACTACTTTATTTTGGACTATCGACAAGCACCTTAGTTTGTAGTAAGGGAACTCCCTTTTAGAAGAGAGTCAGTACGGCGTTCTCTTTTTATTTAAATAAAGTTATGTATACACTATGTTCTCTGGTGCGAGTCATTCTTCTGACTTGCCACAGATCCCAGTGCACATTTTTTACATTTCAGGCACTGTGTATTTTTGGCAAAATATAATGGGAAAGGCCCCCAAACTGTGAATGCAGCCGAGTGGCTCCATCAGCGTAGATGTTCCCATGTGATGTCAGGCCACACACAACTCTGCTTCATCTGGAGCACTGATGAACGCCAGGCCCAGCGTGAGCTTTTGAAATGCTATCTAATTTATCCTGTCACTGGTTGGCAAGACCTTTGAGAAACGATACTTTAGCTACTCTAGCAGAGGTAATCAGTGTAATTGAATATAATTACTAATTAGGGAAACTGACTCATTAATCAGAATAATCTATGAGCTTCTTCACATATCCACAGTGGAAAGAATCCCAGGCATTTTAAACAATAGCATGCATTATAAATCTGCAGGGGAGCAAGCCCCTGTGCAGTGAAGGTCGCATTTATCGCATTACCAAGTCTCTGAATTCTGGGTAAACCACAAATAGGTTTACATAGGGACATAGTATTATTTAATAATGATAGACATATCATTTAGCAGTGACATGAATACATATTAAACAGGGTTTTGATTTTGATAGCAACTCAAATTGCCTTTTCTGGGCTAGTCTCATGAATTCACCGCAGAAACACAATAATGAAAGAATTTAACACAACCAAAAATGTCCAAACAATCACTTTACTTACCACATGGTCCTGTGTCGCCACTGCAAGAAAAAGGAATGCGCCTTCCCTTGTATTGGGAACATGGTGGTATAGATTAGTTACCATCACCATTTATATTTAACTGAATGTAATGATTTGATATTGATGTATGCCTCAAAATGGTTGAAATGAGAGAGAAAGAGAGTTTTGTAATGCCCCAGAAAGGTTGCAATCTCAAGGCCCTTGTTAAGACACGTGCTTGTTGCAAAAAACAGGTTCATTCTTAAATCTTCAAGTTGCCACTTTATTTTGATTTGGTTATGCCATGAAGCCAAGTGGCCTCCACAGAAGACACAACTCAAGGATTTGGATGTTTGAGACCATGGGCCTCATTACAAGGTTGGCGGTCCGGTAATAACGATACCGGTAAGGCAATACCGGCATCCATTACCAGACCGGTGTATTACGACACTCGATGCCGGTGCTACCGGCATCACCAGGGACCTGTTGTGACCGGGAAGCACCAACCTAGGATTGGGCGTGGGCACGCGGCCGCCATGCCAGTAACAACGGCATGCCGCAAAGTAGGGCACATTACGAGTAGCATGGACAAGGACTTACTGGCATTTAGATGCCGGTAAGAAGGGCTACCATGATGCCGGTAACACCGGCATTGCGGGGCAGCCGTTAACAGCAATCTCTCTGTCCAGACCTGCCACAGGTGCACACAATCAGCAGAGGTGGAAGCAATGGAGTCTGGCCCAGTACAAAAGGTGCACACCCACACCCCTTCCAAGTACAAAATTATACCACTAGCAATTGCTGGAGGACATGCCTGCACTGCTACTCCTTGAGCAGTCAGTAATCCATGCAATGCAGAGGAGGCGCAGGAGGAGAAGGAGGGTGAGACTGGGACAGCATATACCACCAGTGCAGGCAGTGGTACCCCACAGTCAGCCACCAATCCCACGCATAATTGCCAGTCCATTAGACTTAACCCCTACACAGATCCACACCCTGTACCACCTGGACAGGAACACCATCACCACCATAGTGGATCTCACCCAAGATGACCTGGTCAGCCTGATCAACATCCGCACCGTCATCCCCCTTTGCTGAAGGTAGTGTCTATGCTCCACTTCCTGGCCACTTGCACGTACAAGCACTTAGTGGGTCAGCTACATGGCATCTCAGAACCATGTTTCTCACGTGTTCTGAACCAGGTGCTGGGTGCACTCCTGAAGCACGCAAGGCCCACATATCCCTGCCACGGACTGCAGAAGAGGTCAATGCCACCAAACTTGTATTCTATGCACTGGCAGGCATGCCAAACGTCATTAGTGTCCTCGACTGCACCCATGTGGAGCTGGTAGTCCAACATACCGTGGAGGTGGTCTATCATAACCAGAAGCTATACCACTCCCTCAACATCCAGATGGTGTGTGATGCAAGCAAGATAATTACGCATTGCTGTGTTAGATATCCGGGATCCACACATGATGCAATGGTGCTGCGGACCTCCCCGCTCCCCCGATACATGGAACGTCACGCTGCACAATGTGCCTGGCTGCTGGGCAAGTCTGACCACAGGGCCATGGGGTTTGTTGTTGGGGGGTGCCACAAGCATCCACAATCATTTGCAACCTGTCTTCTGTCCGGGCCATGGGGGATGTTGCTGGATGGGGACACCGTCCTGGGTGGCAAACACCACTGTGACCCAAATGAATTCAACAGAATGCATGAGACTGACAATGGATGCAGATGTGTCATTGCCGCACAGCAATGTGTAAATGGTAGCTACACACACAGCGCCCACCCCTGCACATGCACATGGTACATCATCAGACCAGAGCCACAGGTACCACAATGCACCATCCTGCAGTCAGAAGGTAGAATTCACATGAGCGCAGCAAAACACATCACAGATCATGCAGCCATGACTGCGCAATATAACAATGCCTCTCAGGGAATCCCCTGTCACTGCCCCTGCCCGACAGGAACACAGCAGATCACCATGCAATTACGTGCAGCTGAAGGGACGTCCCATGTCACATGTAAGTAGAAAACATATTCCATCAATTAGTCAACAGCACCAAAATATGTGCCAGTGGAGCATGGACAATACACAGTACCTCAGTTTCACCATTCCAGTTGACACCCTGCGTCATCAAAGGAACGTATCCCTACACTGGCGGACCATACCACCAATTCCATCGTGCTATGATGACATGGATGAAGGTGTTGAGGGACATGTGCATGGCGTCATCACATAGTGGAAATCCTGATAGGCAAACCTACGTCCATCATGTTGGACATCTGGCTATTGGATCATACAGTGTTCAACATGCATTCTGAATCTTCCTCTGCCACACACTCATCACATGTGAGTACATCATGGACCTTCTGGCCTCATCTCAGTACTGTATCGGATGTCTAGGTCCCTAAGTTGTGTACGTCACCCATGCCCCCCCACCATGGATAGACAAATAGTGCACCGACCTGATAAGCGCACTGGTGAAATGGCCAAATCTGGCAGTGTAAACCCTTTGCATTTGAACATGAACAATGTACAGCCAGTGCACACAGGGTATGGCAAGAATGCTCACATTCCAAATTTCTTTTGCTCCCATGCAGGTGATGCTGGTTATCCCCTGTGACCGTGTCTCCTCACCCCTGTCAGGCATCCACTGAACAGGCATGAAGAGGCCTACAATCATGCACATGCACACACTCGTGTGATGATTGAGCAGATCTTTGGCCTGTTGAAGGCACGGTTTTGCTGCCTCAGCAGTTCTGGTGGTGCATTCATTTACGGGCCTGAGAAGGTGGGCAAGATTGTATTGGCATGTGGCATGCTGCACAACATGTGCATCCCGCTCAAGGTACCCCTGCCCCCTGACATGGACCAAATACCACCAGATGAGGAGGAGGACAATGAGGACGATGCTGCACATCGGCCATGTCAGGATATGCGTGAGGGACATGCTGTACGCCAATCTTTGATTGCACAATATTTTTGATGTACTGGGTTACAGAAGGTGCTGTGAATGTGGGACACTGGACACTGAGATTGGGGGACACTGGACACTGGGATTGGGGGACACTGGGCACTGGGTACTGTTGAACAATGAATTAACACACACTCAAGAAGCAATGTCCAGTCATGTGATTTTTTTGCACATCAGGTGTATTGATGAAATTGAACTATGTACATGATTAAACGTTGTCCTCCACCCTCGATACAGTACATACTACACCCCCACCCACCACACCCCAAAACCCCACACACCTATGCCCCCAGCCCATGCCCCAAACCCCCCCCACACACACCCCACCTCCCAAGCTGCAAACACCCCCACACACCCATGCTCCCCACCCCTACTTCCTAAGCATCAATACCCCGACACACCCACACCCCTAACCCCCACCCACCAAGCCCCAAAATCCCCACACAACCACGCCCCCTCCACCCAATGCGAGTTCCACTGGACTCCCTCCAGACATGTCCAGGTGTTCCAGGCTATTTACAACCCCTTTTAGATGGAGGGGGTTGTTAATCCGGCCAGCGCATACAGCGCAGGGACCTGCGCACAGGGCTCGTCTGTGTTGTGCTTGCTGGTGTTGAGCAGGTCGATGGTGGTTCTTGTGGTTCGGACGTGCCAGGGTGTTGTTGGGCCATGTTGGTAGACAACTGGTTCACAGCCTGCAACATGGCTGCGATGGCCTCACGCACCCGCCTGGCCACGCGGTATATGGCACGGGTAATTGCCTGTATGTTTTTCTGGTTAGTCTGCCATGTGGCTTTCCCTTCAGCCAAGTACTGTTTTACCATATCGTGCATGGCCTGCTGCCGCCCCTCCATACGGCTCAGCTGTCCCTCAAGTTCCGGTATGGATGACCCACCTGTTGGTTGCAGAGGAGGTGGCGTGTTACTCCTCAAGGGCTGAGCACTTGTTGGTACTTCTCCTCCCCAGTACTGTGTCCATCAGATCCCTGTCCAAGAGAGTACATGCTTGGTGTGTGCTGCACGTCCTCCAACAAGCATGGTCCTGCTGTGTCTGCATTATCCAGCCCCTTGTCCTCCTCTGCGCTGTGCGGTGCGTATGCTGCCACCTCACCCATTACACTTGTCGCTGTTGAGTGTGGCCCCTCAACATCACTGGCTGCTGTGCATGCATCCTCGTCGACTTGAGGTGTCTGCTGGGGGGCAAGAGTTTCCCTTGGTCTGACCTGTTTGGCCGGTGTGTCTTTTTGAAAGTGTACCTTCGTGGCACCGATTTGTCTGGTCTGGGGCTCCTGGCTATATGTCACAGCGGGCTGCTCATCCTGGTCTCCGGCCTGTGCGCCCTGTTGGCGGCTGGTCTGTGGTCTTGGAGTGCTGGTTTTGCTTGGGCCGGCCCTAGTCGTAGAAGGCCTAGTGGCGTCATTGTGCCTTCTGCCCATGCATGCAGGTGTTTTCTTCTGTGATGCGGCGTGGTCTGCATCGCTGTCTGAATCCGTGCCTGTGGGGGATAGAGAGGCAGGGCATCAGTGATGGCTGAACCTACATCCTGCATACATGGATGTTGGTACAATTTCAGTCATGTGCATTGTTGTGTGCATATTGGAGGGGGTCCATGGTACTTTCCGGAGTTGGGGGGGTTCTTGTTTTGGCATCCTCCTGGTGCAGCCATGATGTCCATGGTGTGTGTTGGGTGGCCTACAGGTGTGCCATGCCTTGTGTGCTGTAGCCATGGATCACGGGCTGTGTGGGATGTGCTGTTTGGTTGTGTCTCCAGTGTGTAATCGGTAGTGGATATGTGTGCACCATGCATTGAAATGGGACAGTGGTGATGCTGGCACCTTGACAGTGGTGTGTGTGTGTGTGTGTGTGTGTGTGTGTGGGTGTGTGTCTGTGTGTGTGTGTGTATGTGTGTGTGTGTGCATGCATATGTTGTTTGTGTGTACAATTGTGGGCTCATGTGGTTAGTGGCATTGGGGTTTGTTGTGTGTTTTCATGGCAGATATTTTGTGCCATTACTGTTAGGGCTGACCACAGGTGGGGGTTATGGGCCATGCATTTTCTTTCATCTACTTGCCATCTGGGATACATCATTGTACCTGGGACATCAGGTGTGTGTGATGGATTTTGTATTGCACAAAGGGTCACTCACCGTTATCGGCCGATGATGGGACTCCTGTCTCTGCATTCCCAACTCTCTCTATAGCCTCCATGTCAATCACAGAGCTACAGGTCTCCTCCCACCGTGCCAACATTATGGGTGAGGAGGACCCTTCACCTGTTGCTTGGCCCTGGCTGCAGTTGGCGGATAAGATGTTACGCACACGCAGCCGTAGATCGTCCCATCTCTTGCTGCAGTCTTTCACACTGCGTGGGGTTGATCCCACTGCAGACACCTTCTGGGCCACCTCCTTCCAGATGTTTTTCTTCTTCATTTGCGCTGCACGTCACAGGTCGGAGCAAAAAACTACATCAGCATGCCCATCAAGGCTGTCAGCAAGCATGTTTAATTACTCGTCACCAAAACTGGGCTTGCGCAGGCGAGGTGTACCTTTTCAGGTGGCCTTCGACAAAATGTCTAGATGACAGTGTACAGAGCTCTCAGATCCCGGTCATGTATGCAGAGGATTGCAAAGGATTGTATTTTTCAAGCTGGCCGCCGGCGCAAATCCTGTTCCGGTGCAATGACGTTATTTCCAGTTCCGGTATTGGCGGTACTGGTATTGGCGGTGCCAGCGTGAACGGTGCCGGTCATAGCGGTATTAACGATGCCGGTGGTGGTGTCTGCGCATTTGATGATGCTGCTATCGGGGGGTTTGAGGCCCTTACTGGCATGCCGGTGCGCCTGTTACCGGCATGCCGGAATGCGCGCGCACGCTGACTCAGAATCTATCCTAGATTCCGTCAATAATGCTACACAGACATGGTAGCACCGGCATGCCGGTAATGATGGTTTCTTACCGCCAAACTTGTAATGAGGCCCAATGTAGTGCAATTCGAAAGCAGTCAGAAAGGCAAACAGTCTTCTTATTTCAAAAGATTTCTCGAAAGGTTTCTCCGGATCGCTCTGCATTGTGACTCGGTTTCTCACAAAATATTGCTCCAATTAATTATTTTGTTTGTGGGGGAGTAGCCTCTTGTGGTAGGTCACTAGCTGCATAGTGTCACCAAGTTGTTTCAGGTACTTTTGTTGGAACTCTAGGCTCTTACATGGGTGCCACAGTGTCTCCCAGAGAAGAGGTAGGCCACAAGGATTTATAGGTGCCTGGCTGGGTTCTAGCTCACCTCCCTGTCTCAGGGTTCTGCAGATATAACCACTTAATCCATTGTACTCCTCTTTTCTCAGAGTGATAGATCACGATGAAATTTGGATTAAGTGGGTTACACCAATAGCAACTTCTAAAGAATGAATACTAGAAAGTCAAAAGCACTATTATCAGAAAAATGAATTCTATATGATGCTCGATCCTGTCCATGAGCCTGTTGGTTCATTGTGTTGCTAGCCCTCAAGCTGGCTGTCTAACCTCCTCAACCTTCCACTACAGCCTTGTTCTTCCACCCTCATGTACGCAGACAAAAAATAGGCTTGTGTTGTCTTGTTCTCTGTCTGGACCTCTCTCTGTGCCTTGAAGGGACTTTACATAATCCCCATCTGTTTCTTCTTTTCTTCTCCCCCAAATATCCCTTTGTAATGGTGCCATCTTCTCTGCCTTGTTCCTCAGCTGGTTTTCTGTTTTCCAACTTCTTCACCTCATCCATCCTCCCCTGGTGCACCTCAAACCCCTCCTGCCTCAATCTCTCCTGCATCTCCAACTCCTCCTGCAACGCCAACTCCTCTGCTCACTTCTCTGCTATGCCAAACTCCCATACTACTATCAGGCTGAGTGGGCTTTTAAAGCACTTCCTTCTGTCCCTACGGTCTGAGCTTTCGGTAAGGACTTGGAGATGTGTATGTTGATTTTCCCTATCCAGGGAATGATTGGGCTACATGGGCTGAATGAGCCCAAGTGTGTCTCATTGACTTTTACTGGCTTTTGTGAGGTACCAGAAGTAAGGCTCGGACACACGGGTGGCATGTTTTTGGGTATAGATTTGTATTGATCAAGAAAGGTAGGGAAAAAGGCATCTCTATCCCTACATTTAAGAGGGCTTTCCTGATTCCAAAGAACTAATGAAAACAGTCAGGATGTCGAAAAGTAAAACATCTGTCCTAGTCATGTCCCCAAAACATATTTCTGTCCCTAACTGTATAAACTAACATAATGGTGCAGGGATGATCTCACTCTAAAGAAAATAGTGTTCATTAATCCAACAAAAATGTTCTCAGCCAGTCAGGCTTCCAAAGGATTCCAAAACAATGTTCAAGTGATAATATTCCAATAGGGACAACACGCTCGCCTTGGAAGCAAGAAGATGCCCTTAGCAACACAGGTTCGATCCCGGATCCGGACTTAACAGCCTCTTGGTATTAAGCGCGTTATAATAACCAATTATAAATTATATAAATAAATATTAGGGGGTTGCTCCTTTCCCATAGACTCCAAAAAGGACAATTGTCTGTCCAGTCTCTATTCATAAAACCCAAAGTGGTCTCCTGTTTTAGAGCGAGAGTGTTGTGCACGTGTTCTTTGGTGATGTACCCCATTATTTTCACTGTTTCTGTTGCAGCAGTAGGAGCCATTAGCTAAAACAACATCCCGGACGCGCAGCATCCCGGGAGTGTTCTGTGAGTGTTCTTTGGTGTTGGACTCCAGTTTTTTCAACATTCATATTGCAGCAGGAATTGGCATTAGATAAAACAACATCCCAGACATGGGGCGTCACTGGATTGTTGTGTGAATGTTCTTTTGTGTTGACAACGGAGACAGAGATGATACTTGTGTGGGCTCCACGGTGGTTCTGACGCCACCGGGAACGCCCCGTTTATTTATACGAGGCACGCGACGGAGTGAACATCATCCCGTCGCGTGCGCGCCCTTACAGGGCCAACGCCACCCTCCTCCTTTTTCATAACAACAAACTTGAAAAAAGAGAGAGGATCTAACTATCACACGGCTCAGCTGTCCCTCAAGTTCCGGTATGGATGACCCACCTGTTGGTTGCAGAGGAGGTGGCGTGTTACTCCTCAAGGGCTGAGCACTTGTTGGTACTTCTCCTCCCCAGTACTGTGTCCATCAGATCCCTGTCCAAGAGAGTACATGCTTGGTGTGTGCTGCACGTCCTCCAACAAGCATGGTCCTGCTGTGTCTGCATCATCCAGCCCCTTGTCCCCCTCTGCGCTGTGCGGTGCGGATGCTGCCACCTCACCCATTACACTTGTCGTTGTTGAGTGTGGCCCCTCAACATCACTGGCTCCTGTGCATGCATCCTCGTCGACTTGAGGTGTCTGCTGGGGGGCAAGAGTTTCCCTTGGTCTGACCTGTTTGGCCGGTGTGTCTTTTTGCAAGTGTACCTTCGTGGCACCGATTTGTCTGGTCTGGGGCTCCTGGCTATATGTCACAGCGGGCTGCTCATCCTGGTCTCCGGCCTGTGCGCCCTGTTGGCGACTGGTCTGTGGTCTTGGAGTGCTGGTTTTGCTTGGGCCGGCCCTAGTCGTAGAAGGCCTAGTGGCGTCATTGTGCCTTCTGCCCATGCATGCAGGTGTTTTCTTCTGTGATGCGGCGAGGTCTGCATCGCTGTCTGAATCCGTGCCTATGGGGGATGGAGAGGCAGGGCATCAGTGATGGCTGAACCTACATCCTGCATACATGGATGTTGGTACAATTTCAGTCATGTGCATTGCTGTGTGCATATTGGAGGGGGTCCATGGTACTTTCCGGAGTTGGGGGGGTTCTTGTTTTGGCATCCTTCTGGTGCAGCCATGATGTCCATGGTGTCTGTTGGGTGGCCTACAGGTGTGTCATGCCTTGTGTGCTGTAGCCATGGATCACGGGATGTGTGGTATGTGCTGTTTGGTTGTGTCTCCAGTGTGTAATCGGTAGTGGATATGTGTGCACCATGCATTGAAATGGGACAGTGGTGATGCTGGCATCTTGACAGTGGTGTGTGTGTGTGTGTGTGTGTGTGTGTGTGTGTGTGTGTGTGTGGGTGTGTGTCTGTGTGTGTGTGTGTGTATGTGTGTGTGTGTGCATGCATATGTTGTTTGCGTGTACAATTGTGGGCTCATGTGGTTAGTGGCATTGGGGTTTGTTGTGTGTTTTCATGGCAGATATGTTGTGCCATTACTGTTAGGGCTGACCACAGGTGGGGGTTATGGGCCATGCATTTTCTTTCATCTACTTGCCATCTGGGATACATCATTGTACCTGGGACATCAGGTGTGTGTGATGGCTTTTGTATTGCACAAAGGGTCACTCACCGTTATCGGCCGATGATGGGACTCCTGTCTCTGCATTCCCAACTCTCTCTATAGCCTCCATGTCAATCACAGAGCTACAGGTCTCCTCCCACCGTGCCAACATTATGGGTGAGGAGGACCCTTCACCTGTTGCTTGGCCCTGGCTGCAGTTGGCGGATAAGGTGTTACGCACACGCAGCCGCAGATCGTCCCATCTCTTGCTGCAGTCTTTCACACTGCGTGGGGTTGATCCCACTGCAGACAACTTCTGGGCCACCTCCTTCCAGATGTTTTTCTTCTTCATTTGCGCTGCACGTCACAGGTCGGAGCAAAAAACTACATCAGCATGCCCATCAAGGCTGTCAGCAAGCATGTTTAATTACTCATCACCAAAACTGGGCTTGCGCAGGCGAGGTGTACCTTTTCAGGTGGCCTTCCACAAAATGTCTAGATGACAGTGTACAGAGCTCTCAGATCCCGGTCATGTATGCAGAGGATTGCAAAGGATTGTATTTTTCAAGCTGGCCGCTGGCGCAAATCCTGTTCCGGTGCAATGACGTTATTTCCAGTTCCGGTATTGGCGGTACAGGTATTGGCGGTGCCAGCGTGAACGGTGCCGATCATAGCGGTATTAACGATGCCGGTGGTGGTGTCTGTGCATTTGATGATGCTGCTATCGGGGGGTTTGAGGCCCTTACTGGCATGCCGGTGCGCCTGTTACCGGCATGCCGGAATGCGCGCGCACGCTGACTCAGAATCTATCCTAGATTCCGTCAATAATGCTACACAGACATGGTAGCACCGGCATGCCGGTAATGATGGTTTCTTACCGCCAAACTTGTAATGAGGCCCAATGTAGTGCAATTCGAAAGCAGTCAGAAAGGCAAACAGTCTTCTTATTTCAAAAGATTTCTCGAAAGGTTTCTCCGGATCGCTCTGCATTGTGACTCGGTTTCTCACAAAATATTGCTCCAATTAATGATTTTGTTTGTGGGGGAGTAGCCTCTTGTGGTAGGTCACTAGCTGCATAGTGTCACCAAGTTGTTTCAGGTGCTTTTGTTGGAACTCTAGGCTCTTACATGGGTTCCACAGTGTCTCCCAGAGAAGAGGTAGGCCACAAGGATTTATAGGTGCCTGGCTGGGTTCTAGCTCACCTCCCTGTCTCAGGGTTCTGCAGATATAACCACTCAATCCATTGTACTCCTCTTTTCTCAGAGTGATAGATCACGATGAAATTTGGATTAAGTGGGTTACACCAATAGCAACTTCTAAAGAATGAATACTAGAAAGTCAAAAGCACTATTATCAGAAAAATGAATTCTATATGATGCTCGATCCTGTCCATGAGCCTGTTGGTTCATTGTGTTGCTAGCCCTCAAGCTGGCTGTCTAACCTCCTCAACCTTCCACTACAGCCTTGTTCTTCCACCCTCATGTACGCAGACAAAAAATAGGCTTGTGTTGTCTTGCTCTCTGTCTGGACCTCTCTCTGTGCCTTGAAGGGACTTTACATAATCCCCATCTCTTTCTTCTTTTCTTCTCCCCCAAATATCCCTTTGTAATGGTGCCATCTTCTCTGCCTTGTTCCTCAGCTGGTTTTCTGTTTTCCAACTTCTTCACCTCATCCATCCTCCCCTGGTGCACCTCAAACCCCTCCTGCCTCAATCTCTCCTGCATCTCCAACTCCTCCTGCACCGCCAACTCCTCTGCTCACTTCTCTGCTATGCCAAACTCCCATACTACTATCAGGCTGAGTGGGCTTTTAAAGCACTTCCTTCTGTCCCTATGGTCTGAGCTTTCGGTAAGGACTTGGAGATGTGTATGTTGATTTTCCCTATCCAGGGAATGATTGGGCTACATGGGCTGAATGAGCCCAAGTGTGTCTCATTGACTTTTACTGGCTTTTGTGAGGTACCAGAGTAAGGCTCGGACACACGGGTGGCATGTTTTTGGGTATAGATTTGTATTGATAAAGAAAGGTAGGGAAAAACGCATCTCTATCCCTACATTTAAGAGGGGCTTTCCTGATTCCAAAGAACTAATGAAAACAGTCAGGATGTCGAAAAGTAAAACGTCCGTCCTAGTCATGTCCCCAAAACATATTTCTGTCCCTCACTGTATAAACTAACATAATGGTGCAGGGATGATCTCACTCTAAAGAAAATAGTGTTCATTAATCCAACAAAAATTTTCTCAGCCAGTCAGGCTTCCAAAGGATTCCAAAACAATGTTCAAGTGATAATATTCCAATAGAGACAACACGCTCGCCTTGGAAGCAAGCAGATGCCCGTAGCAACACAGGTTCGATCCCGGATCCGGACTTAACAGCCTCTTGGTATTAAGCGCGTTATAATAACCAATTATAAATTATATAAATAAATATTAGGGGGTTGCTCCTTTCCCATAGACTCCAAAAAGGACAATTGTCTGTCCAGTCTCTATTCATAAAACCCAAAGTGGTCTCCTGTTTTAGAGCGAGAGTGTTGTGCACGTGTTCTTTGGTGATGTACCCCATTATTTTCACTGTTTCTGTTGCAGCAGTAGGAGGCATTAGCTAAAACAACATCCCGGACGCGCAGCAACCCGGGAGTGTTCTGTGAGTGTTCTTTGGTGTTGGACTCCAGTTTTTTCAACATTCATATTGCAGCAGGAATTGGCATTAGATAAAACAACATCCCAGACATGGGGCGTCACGGGATTGTTGTGTGAATGTTCTTTTGTGTTGACAACGGAGACAGACATGATACTTGTGTGGGCTCCACGGTGGTTCTGACGCCACCGGGAACGCCCCGTTTATTTATACGAGGCACGCGACGGAGTGAACATCATCCCGTCGCGTGCACGCCCTTACAGGGCCAACGCCACACTCCTCCTTTTTCATAACAACAAACTTGAAAAAAGAGAGAGGATCTAACTATCACACGGCTCAGCTGTCCCTCAAGTTCCGGTATGGATGACCCACCTGTTGGTTGCAGAGGAGGTGGCGTGTTACTCCTCAAGGGCTGAGCACTTGTTGGTACTTCTCCTCCCCAGTACTGTGTCCATCAGATCCCTGTCCAAGAGAGTACATGCTTGGTGTGTGCTGCACGTCCTCCAACAAGCATGGTCCTGCTGTGTCTGCATCATCCAGCCCCTTGTCCTCCTCTGCGCTGTGCGGTGCGGATGCTGCCACCTCACCCATTACACTTGTCGTTGTTGAGTGTGGCCCCTCGACATCACTGGCTGCTGTGCATGCATCCTCGTCGACTTGAGGTGTCTGCTGGGGGGCAAGAGTTTCCCTTGGTCTGACCTGTTTGGCCGGTGTGTCTTTTTGCAAGTGTACCTTCGTGGCACCGATTTGTCTGGTCTAGGGCTCCTGGCTATATGTCACAGCGGGCTGCTCATCCTGGTCTCCGGCCTGTGCGCCCTGTTGGCGACTGGTCTGTGGTCTTGGAGTGCTGGTTTTGCTTGGGCCGGCCCTAGTCGTAGAAGGCCTAGTGGCGTCATTGTGCCTTCTGCCCATGCATGCAGGTGTTTTCTTCTGTGATGCGGCGTGGTCTGCATCGCTGTCTGAATCCGTGCCTGTGGGGGATGGAGAGGCAGGGCATCAGTGATGGCTGAACCTACATCCTGCATACATGGATTTTGGTACAATTTCAGTCATGTGCATTGCTGTGTGCATATTGGAGGGGGTCCATGGTACTTTCCGGAGTTGGGGGGGTTCTTGTTTTGGCATCCTTCTGGTGCAGCCATGATGTCCATGGTGTCTGTTGGGTGGCCTACAGGTGTGTCATGCCTTGGATCACGGGATGTGTGGGATGTGCTGTTTGGTTGTGTCTCCAGTGTGTAATCGGTAGTGGATATGTGTGCACCATGCATTGAAATGGGACAGTGGTGATGCTGGCATCTTGACAGTGGTGTGTGTGTGTGTGTGTGTGTGTGTGTGTGGGTGTGTGTCTGTGTGTGTGTGTATGTGTGTGTGTGTGCATGCATATGTTGTTTGTGTGTACAATTGTGGGCTCATGTGGTTAGTGGCATTGGGGTTTTTTGTGTGTTTTCATGGCAGATATGTTGTGCCATTACTGTTAGGGCTGACCACAGGTGGGGGTTATGGGCCATGCATTTTCTTTCATCTACTTGCCATCTGGGATACATCATTGTACCTGGGACATCAGGTGTGTGTGATGGCTTTTGTATTGCACAAAGGGTCACTCACCGTTATCGGCCGATGATGGGACTCCTGTCTCTGCATTCCCAACTATCTCTCTAGCCGCCATGTCAATCACAGAGCTACAGGTCTCCTCCCACCGTGCCAACATTATGGGTGAGGAGGACCCTTCACCTGTTGCTTGGCCCTGGCTGCAGTTGGCGGATAAGATGTTACGCACACGCAGCCGCAGATCGTCCCATCTCTTGCTGCAGTCTTTCACACTGCGTGGGGTTGATCCCACTGCAGACAACTTCTGGGCCACCTCCTTCCAGATGTTTTTCTTCTTCATTTGCGCTGCACGTCACAGGTCGGAGCAAAAAACTACATCAGCATGCCCATCAAGGCTGTCAGCAAGCATGTTTAATTACTCATCACCAAAACTGGGCTTGCGCAGGCGAGGTGTACCTTTTCAGGTGGCCTTCGACAAAATGTCTAGATGACAGTGTACAGAGCTCTCAGATCCCGGTCATGTATGCAGAGGATTGCAAAGGATTGTATTTTTCAAGCTGGCCGCTGGCGCAAATCCTGTTCGGGTGCAATGACGTTATTTCCAGTTCCGGTATTGGCGGTACTGGTATTGGCGGTGCCAGCGTGAACGGTGCCGATCATAGCGGTATTAATGATGCCGGTGGTGGTGTCTGTGCATTTGATGATGCTGCTATCGGGGGGTTTGAGGCCCTTACTGGCATGCCGGTGCGCCTGTTACCGGCATGCCGGAATGCGCGCGCACACTGACTCAGAATCTATCCTAGATTCCGTCAATAATGCTACACAGACATGGTAGCACCGGCATGCCGGTAATGATGGTTTCTTACCGCCAAACTTGTAATGAGGCCCAATGTAGTGCAATTCGAAAGCAGTCAGAAAGGCAAACAGTCTTCTTATTTCAAAAGATTTCTCGAAAGGTTTCTCCGGATCGCTCTGCATTGTGACTCGGTTTCTCACAAAATATTGCTCCAATTAATGACTTTGTTTGTGGGGGAGTAGCCTCTTGTGGTAGGTCACTAGCTGCATAGTGTCACCAAGTTGTTTCAGGTGCTTTTGTTGGAACTCTAGGCTCTTACATGGGTTCCACAGTGTCTCCCAGAGAAGAGGTAGGCCACAAGGATTTATAGGTGCCTGGCTGGGTTCTAGCTCACCTCCCTGTCTCAGGGTTCTGCAGATATAACCACTCAATCCATTGTACTCCTCTTTTCTCAGAGTGATAGATCACGATGAAATTTGGATTAAGTGGGTTACACCAATAGCAACTTCTAAAGAATGAATACTAGAAAGTCAAAAGCACTATTATCAGAAAAATGAATTCTATATGATGCTCGATCCTGTCCATGAGCCTGTTGGTTCATTGTGTTGCTAGCCCTCAAGCTGGCTGTCTAACCTCCTCAACCTTCCACTACAGCCTTGTTCTTCCACCCTCATGTACGCAGACAAAAAATAGGCTTGTGTTGTCTTGCTCTCTGTCTGGACCTCTCTCTGTGCCTTGAAGGGACTTTACATAATCCCCATCTCTTTCTTCTTTTCTTCTCCCCCAAATATCCCTTTGTAATGGTGCCATCTTCTCTGCCTTGTTCCTCGGCTGGTTTTCTGTTTTCCAACTTCTTCACCTCATCCATCCTCCCCTGGTGCACCTCAAACCCCTCCTGCCTCAATCTCTCCTGCATCTCCAACTCCTCCTGCACCGCCAACTCCTCTGCTCACTTCTCTGCTATGCCAAACTCCCATACTACTATCAGGCTGAGTGGGCTTTTAAAGCACTTCCTTCTGTCCCTATGGTCTGAGCTTTCGGTAAGGACTTGGAGATGTGTATGTTGATTTTCCCTATCCAGGGAATGATTGGGCTACATGGGCTGAATGAGCCCAAGTGTGTCTCATTGACTTTTACTGGCTTTTGTGAGGTACCAGAGTAAGGCTCGGACACACGGGTGGCATGTTTTTGGGTATAGATTTGTATTGATCAAGAAAGGTAGGGAAAAAGGCATCTCTATCCCTACATTTAAGAGGGGCTTTCCTGATTCCAAAGAACTAATGAAAACAGTCAGGATGTCGAAAAGTAAAACGTCTGTCCTAGTCATGTCCCCAAAACATATTTCTGTCCCTCACTGTATAAACTAACATAATGGTGCAGGGATGATCTCACTCTAAAGAAAATAGTGTTCATTAATCCAACAAAAATTTTCTCAGCCAGTCAGGCTTCCAAAGGATTCCAAAACAATGTTCAAGTGATAATATTCCAATAGGGACAACACGCTCGCCTTGGAAGCAAGAAGATGCCCGTAGCAACACAGGTTCGATCCCGGATCCGGACTTAACAGCCTCTTGGTATTAAGCGCGTTATAATAACCAATTATAAATTATATAAATAAATATTAGGGGGTTGCTCCTTTCCCATAGACTCCAAAAAGGACAATTGTCTGTCCAGTCTCTATTCATAAAACCCAAAGTGGTCTCCTGTTTTAGAGCGAGAGTGTTGTGCACGTGTTCTTTGGTGATGTACCCCATTATTTTCACTGTTTCTGTTGCAGCAGTAGGAGGCATTAGCTAAAACAACATCCCGGACGCGCAGCATCCCGGGAGTGTTCTGTGAGTGTTCTTTGGTGTTGGACTCCAGTTTTTTCAACATTCATATTGCAGCAGGAATTGGCATTAGATAAAACAACATCCCAGACATGGGGCGTCACGGGATTGTTGTGTGAATGTTATTTTGTGTTGACAACGGAGACAGAGATGATACTTGTGTGGGCTCCATGGTGGTTCTGACGCCACCGGGAACGCCCCGTTTATTTATACGAGGCACGCGACGGAGTGAACATCATCCCGTCGCGTGCGCGCCCTTACAGGGCCAACGCCACACTCCTCCTTTTTCATAACAACAAACTTGAAAAAAGAGAGAGGATCTAACTATCACACGTTTCACAGCACACGATAGCACCCTCATGGTCCCCCATTTATTGACAGCCACCCTGGATCTCCAGATGGTGTTTTTCAATCACAGGGACATGTCCATGAGCGAGCCTTCCAGCTCAATCAGTCACATAGTCCGTGAGACGGGCAGGTTTCCCACGCCCTGTTCGCAGGGGGTACCTCCTGCCACTGTCTCTGGCCGGTGTGCCATCGCCTGCTCCTCCATGAGCAGGAGAGTCCATGGCGGGGGCTTGACCCCCAACTTCGTCCGGTGCCTTTTCACACTCTCCGCTGTCTGTGCTTTCCATCCGCGGCTCACCCAGCCTCTTGAAGAAACTGGCATTTCGGGTCACCGAGGACGTCCCGTCCGAGGCGGTCACCATATATCCCTTCACCGCCACGACATCCAGGGGAGCAGGTTCATACGTGAGGGACAGTTTGCCCTGTGGGTGGCGGTTCCTCACTAACACCTCATCCCCCAGGGCAATACTTGGGGGCCTCAGGCCTCTTCGGATGTTTTCCATCTGGGTTCTGGCCCGTCTGTCCTCTTCCACTTGGTTCATTGTCAATGACAGCCGGTTCACGATTCCCCACCTCAGGTATGACGTCTCTGGGACATCGCTGGAATAACGCCTCCGCAGGTGCCACCCCAGTTGAAGAGTGGGGTGTGGTCCGGTACCCCCGCAGAAATACATACAGTGCCCTCTGTAAACACTCGCCTTTCTCTTGAGCGATCCTGAACACTTTGTTAAGCGTGCGCATCATGCGCTCTGCCTCCCCATTTGCCCGAGGCCAGAGCGGGGTGACCCTTCTGTGTTGAATACCATAGTCCTTCATGAGCTCAGCGAAACTCTCGCCCTGGAATGGTGCCCCATTGTCAGAGCACAGAATGGAGGATAGGCCATGAGTAGCAAAGATCTTCTCCAGTGCTATCACCACCTTGTCAAATGCCACCGACTCTATGAATTCGACCTCGGGATATCGAAACCATTCGTCCACCACCACCAGGAAATGAGTGCCCCTCGAGGTGGACCCAGAGTCCGCATGCACCACTTCCCATGGTCTTGTCCCTCTTGGCATTGTTTCGATGGACGGTTCGCGCTGGGCTGGTGATGCGGCCTGGCACCACACGCATGATGCCACAAACTCCTCCACTCTCCGCTCCAGTTCCGGGAACCACACCTTCTGGCGGAGACGAGCCTTTGTCTTGGGGGCACCTTGATGACCCTGGTGAGCCAGGGCGATGACCTGTGGGATTTTGGTCTGGGGCACCACGATCCTCTCCCCTCTTAGCAGGAGCCCCGACTCTGAGAACGTTAGTTCTTCGCGCACTCTCCATAGTTGTTCCAGAGCCACCCTGGCCTCACTCGTTCTTCGGCCCAAAGCCTCCAGCACCGTCTTCCAGGCACCTTGTTCCATGGCGGCCTTCAGTATGGCGAAGCACTCGTCGTCCTTCGACGCCAGCTCCAGCTCCTCCACCTGCATGGAGTTAGGGGTGGCCGTTTCCACCACCAGGCGAACGTACTTGTCAGCCTCTTCCGCTGACGTGGCTTCGTGAGAGCCCCCTCTCGGATGTCTTGAGAGGTAGTCCGCAGCGTTGTTGGCCCCCGGACGATATATTAAGGATACGCCATACTCGAGTAGTGCAAGCATCCAGTGCTCAATTCTCACCGGTGGTCTGGAGGAGGACCCAGCCATGATTGGCAACAGAGGTTTATGGTCAGTGACCATGGTTACAGGTCGCCCCAGAATGTAGAGGCGAAAGCGTCTGCAGCCCCACAAAACCGCCAACGCCTCCCTCTCGATTTGAGAGTAACGTTGCTCGGTGTCGGAGAGCGTCTTGCTAGCAAAGGCAATGGGGCGGACCTCCTGGTCACCCCCCACTTGCGTGAGCACCGCCCCCAGGCCATAGGGGCTAGCATCCTTGACAATCTCCGTGTGTAGGCTCGGATCGAAAAACACCATGGTGTCCTCCGCCGCCAGGGCGCTCTTAATCTCATCGAACACCGCTTGCTCAAGGGGCCCCCATTGCCATACAGTGTCCTTCTTCGTCAAAGTTCTCAGCGGCTCTGAGCGGGACGCCAGGTTTCGGGTGAAACGGCCACAATAAGTGACCATGCCTAAGAAGCTCCTCACTTCAGCGACATTCTCTGGCGGTCGAGCCTCTTTTATGTCCCTCACTTTCCGGGGATCAGGTGACACCCCATCCGCCTTGAATACAAATCCCAAGAACTCAATAGTGGTTTTGAGGAATTCGCATTTATCCTTGTGCAGGGTGAGTCCCAACGAACAAAGGCGCTCGAAGATCTTGGCCAGACGTGCCAGGTGTTCCGTTTCTGACTTGGCGTACACCAGGATGTCATCGCTGATGTTAAGGACTCCCTCTAAATCCACCAATGCCCCTCTGATGATGTTCTGGAACACCTCCGCTGCAGAAGACACCCCAAAACTCAACCTCTTGTACCTGTACAAACCCCGATGGGTGGTGAAAGTCGTTATGTATCGGGATTCGGGGTGGAGGACCACCTGATGGTACCCTGCTCTTAGGTCCAGTTTAGAGAAGAACTTCGCTCACTGGAGTTCCGCTATAAGTCATCGATGGTGGGAGTTAGGTGCCGCTCCCTCTTTATTGCCTTGTTGGGGAGTCGCATGTCCACGCAGATCCTCACTGCGTCGGGCGGTTTGGGCTTGCAGACGATGACAATGGGCGAGCCCCATGGAGTGGGGCCTTCAACCTTCTCAATGATACCCAAACTTACGAGGTTGTCCAGCTCACGATCCACCAGATCCCTAAAATGAAACGGTACTCGCTGATGCTTCAGCGCCACTGGTTGGATCGACTCATCAATGTGCAGCCGTACAGGCTCACCCACCAATTGTCCAATGCCTTCAAACAGGGAGATGTGCTTGACGAGGAGCACTTGTATGTCGTCCAGGTACACAGAATAAGCGAATGTCACAATGCCCAGGGCCTCTGCAGCCGCACAGCACAGCAGCGTGTTGTTGCTCACAGGTGTGACATAAAATCTGGCACGAATGGACGACTCACCGCACTGTACTTCCGCCACGAACAAACCATCCAGGGGAATGGGCTGGTCGCCTCCAAATGTGAAGATGCCAGCCCTCGGTGGAGCTAGGGTTGGCGGAGCCCGCATCGCGTTGTAATGTTGTATGGCCATCACATTTACCGATGCACCGGTGTCAATTAGCATTGGTATCGAGTCCCCATTAACCACCACACTGCACCTTGGCTGTCTCTTGGAGTGGGTTCTCAGCATGCCCACACTGGACACAAAGAAAACTTTTTCTTCGTCCTCTTCTTCCTCCTCACCCTCCTGGGGTGCCCCTTCATCACCCTGGTCCACCTGGGCAACGTTAGACGCCCTCTGGGGGCAGAAGAAACCGGCCCAGACAAGCCCTCTGGGGACTACCTTCGGAGCTGTCGTCCTGCACATCCTGGCGAAGTGGTCTGCACCCCTGCACCAGCCGCACTTCGCCCCAGTAGCTGGGCACTCCGCTGGGTGCGGGAGATCGTACCCGCATTTTAAGCATGAGGAGTGCGCCGCTTGTGGCCGTGGACCTTGGGTATTCACAGGACGTCTATATCCACGGCCTCTACTGACTGCGCACACCTCCTCTGCCTTGCCGGGGCGCACACCCGCCTCCATTCGAGTAGCCTGCAACTCAGACACTTCATGGCACCGTCCAAGTTCCAGGATGTGGGGAAGGGTGATGCCAGGCTCTCGCAGTATCTGGCGCCGCAGCTTGCCAGAGACACACCCCTGTATGAGCTGATTACAAATCATAACATCCGGGTCGTTCCACGGACATGGCGCCGCCAATCTGGGCAGCCGCCCATAGAAAACATCAAGAGTCTCATCGTCCTTCTGTCGAGCAGCCCCCATAAGGAAACGTTCATAATCTGCATTCGCCATCGGCAGAAAATGGTTGTGGAGCACATTGTTTGCTGCCGCAAATGACCCATCCGCTGGCTGCAGGGACAGAAATATTTCATGTACCGCCGGGCCTGCAGAATACAGGAGAGTAGCTAGCTTACTGTAGTCGCTAGTCTCCATCGTGGCCCTGAAGTACATCTCCAGACTGTCCATCCACATCTTCCACCTCTGTCCCAGACTTGACGGAGTGCCCGAGACATCAAACTCAGGCATTGGATGTAGGGAGCCAGGTGGTTTGAGCAGAGGTCTTGGCGGCAGGATGGGCGGAGGCTGAATTGCCGGAACAGCCTGTTGTTGAGCTGCAGCCGCCGTCGCTGCAGCTTGGCTCATGGGGGCAAACGCACAGGCACCCCAATGATCTCCGAATGAAGGGGCCGCAATTCACCACCAGACACAGCTAAACACCCTCTTCAGTAGATGGTCTCCTGACACTGTCCATAGGCCGCCCACCGATGGCACTGATCTTCCAGGCAATCAGGCAAAATGGAGAGTCCAAACTTGAGTAGGGTAGGCCTCAAATTGCATCCAGCCGGCCTCCTTGGGAGTCTCACACACCGACTCGGTGAAAAACGTGAAACTGTCAATAAATCATTCTTAAACGACACGTGCTGCTTCCAGTGGCTGTCCACCACTGAATTGTCCAACAATTGGGCCTGGATGGCTCACGTAAACTTCGTTCCGACACCGTGTACATCCGAGGCCTATTCAACAAAATGGCCGCCGGCCAATTTTGTTTCTCCCCTCTCCGTGGTCAGATTTTGCCTGATGCGCTCACCTTAGCTGAACTTCGCAACGAGCGAACTTCGCCGTCTGGCCCGGGGAGTGATCCGGTCTTCGTCGCCACTGTTAGCGGTGTTCCGCTACCCGTGAGCCCCCCACCCTCCGTTGTACAAAGACACTGAGACAGAGATGATACACCTGTGGGCTCCACGGTGGTTCTGACGCCACCGGGAACGCCCCGTTTATTTATACAAGGCACGCGACGGAGTGTTGTGGGAGTGTTCTTTGGTGATGTACTCCATTCTTTTCACTGTTTCTGTTGCAGCAGGAGTTGGCATTTGATAAAACAACCTCCCGGACGCGGGGCGTCACAGGATTGTTGTGTGAGTGTTCTTTGGTGTTGAACTCCAGCCCTTTCACTGTTTGAATTGCAGCAGGAGCCAGCATTAGCTAGAACAGCAGCGTCGCAGGAGTGTTGTTTGAGTGTTCTTTGGTATTCCTTGAGCTTCCTGGCTTTGCAACAGCAAATACATGGCTACACAGCACAATCAACGTGGTGCTGACTACAACGACGGGGTTGCAGTGAGTACGAGAAACTGACTTGCATATACCACAGACTTTGTGCCTGGAACTGTAATTTTACTTGCAACTACTTCTGGGAGTGCAACTGCTTTAAACACGTAACTTCTCCCTGGTACTGATTCCGGTGACTGCAGGGTGGTTATTCAACCTTTGAGCTTGAAGAGTGCTAGAAATAAGGAGAACGGAACCACGCTAGAATACTGATGAGTGTGCTTATCACCAGACCCAGAAACAGTCAGCCCCGTCGGTGTAGCAGTCAATATTCAAATGTCAAAACCATGCAACGGAAAATAAAAAATCACAGAAAAGGGCTGCATTGCATTACAAGCCCACAAGAAGCTTTACAGGCTGTGTGAAGTGCAGCAACCCCAATTGGAAGGAACTTCTGCAGAAGCAAATGTTGTCCCAAGTAAAGTGGAACCCCCTAGCGTGGAGCACAACAGCGCATTTACAGTCACTGTGCCCCCATACTCCCACACCAAGCACTCTGGCAATGTGTCCTAGCATCCTACTTGTAGGCAAGCCTCTGCTGGAGAGGGGGCTGCTTCAGCCAAACAGCAGCCAGAGCCAGACTCTGCAGTCCTTGCAGTAAATGGTGTTTGACAAGGATGGTAGCCAGCTGCTGACAGGACGTAATGCACCATCTCACATGTCCCTACAACCATGATGCTGATGATAGCTGCCCATATTTTCAGACTGCAGTGCCGATGGCTTCCAAAAGTAGCCCCAAAAAGCCCAATTGTACCAGAAATAGCCCATAATAGCCTAATAAGGCAAATCACTCTTCAGCTGGGAAATGGGAAGTCCGGACGACTTGCTTCTTAAAAAGCTGACGATTACAGCAACTCTTGTTAGGTAGCTCCTTGTTTGGTAGTACAGTGGAGTAGTTTGGAAGTGTTCCAGTCCAGTGTAGTGCTTATGCTCAAGAAAGAGCTAAAAACGTGGTGCCGGTGCGCAGCCATTTTGGCCATTCACTTCTATTACCACGATGAAAGCCTACATTTTCGTGGGATGAGTAAACATTCATTTCTGCAGCAGAAGCAAGGTCACATAATGTTATCAAATAAACTAATTGTGGAGAATAGTCGTTGTATTGTCTGTGAAAGGATGAGCCAGAAAGGGAGTCGGAGCGCTCTGCAGGCACAGTGATAAGGTGTACTGGTAACGAAGGCCAGGAAGGGAAGCTGGGTTTTTCCACTCTGTGCTCCTTATGCTTGTGATCTGCTCTGCAGCCGAGGGTAGTCATAACCAAGAGAGGCGGGGACTCCCCCATAAAGAGAAGAGATATTGCCTCTTGGAAAGGCAGTTAGAATTTAGACCCGCGGCTGATGCAGTCTCGCTGAGAGGGAGGATGCTCTGCTCCAGACCCCGTTAGCACGAGTGATCTCTCTGCCTACCTGCTCTGGGACTAAGCAGTGTTGAGGTGGCCGACGTGAAGGTGTCTACTGCAACTATTATAACAGTGATGCATTTTATTTATCTTTATGTATAGATGACTACATGTTATGTGTTAGTTATGTGTGTATATATAAGGTGTGAATAAAAGGCCTGTAACAAGCCATTTGTTTTTCTTATAACTATTGGTGTAAGTGTGATTTCTTGCTTATCTGAGTCCAATAACTCATTTTTTCAGGGTCTTGGGGGACGTAGGTTTGAGGTCCCTCAACATGGCCATGCAAAATCAAAACATTTTGGCGCTGTGAGCAGGGTCTTTGTGCTGGTATTGATGCCAAAGAGCCCTGCCAATTTGAGACTATATAGTTTTGAACTCAGAAAAGCAACAGGTGAGAAAAGAAAGGTGTGTTGTAAGGTATTGACGATAGGGACGTGAAATATCCTTTTGGTAAAATGACTTAATGATATTTAGGAAAAAAGGAAGGTCTGCAGGCGGAGACTGTCCTGAAGTGACTATTCCAGGGTGGACCAAGAGTCTGTATGACAAAGTTGCACAGACATGGGCAAGTGGTGAAGGTCTGAGCGAGACCTGGGATACAGGTATAGGAGAGGTGAGTCCGGCCGAAGTGGTGAGCTGCCTACAGCAGGTGCTGGTGGAAAAAGGAAAAGAGTGTTCAGCTTTAGGTAGGAAGGGCTGGATTTTGTTGCATGCTTTTGGAAAGATGCACCAACAGAATGTGCAATTGCAGGCGAGTGTCCTGAAATTGGAAAAGGAGCTGGCTGCTGAGAAACAGATTGCGTTCATGCACCAGCCCCAAATGAAGTTATATCATGATAAGGCAGATAAATATCAAGCAGTAGCTGAGGGAGCTGCTGTGAGTTTTGTCCGTTACAAATATAGAAAGAGACAAGGGAGGGTGAATTTGCGTAAGGTGGCAACTTTGATTACTTTCGCAGGAGTAGATTGGCACCCCGACACTTGAGACGAGATGTATTTGACAGTACTAGTGCAGAAAGTGGTTCAGAGCCAGGGGTTTTGCCCAGGCCGGAATCTGGCCATAAGGAGGTAATTACTAAACTAGTGATATACAGGCGAATGGGTCCTAACCAGAACAATCCCAGAGCAGGGATGGTAGATATGACAGTGCTCGAGGAATATTCTCAGCAGGAGATTGGGGATATCATTAGCCGATTGAAACAGAGGATTGGTGAATCCTTGGTAACTTGGATGGTCAGGTTATTTTATGGAGGGGCGGCGGGTCTCTGTATAGATGGGACCGACTCCGCCAGGTTTTTGCCCCTGACACAGGACACCCAGGTGCAGGAAATGTTACGGGTAGGCCCCCCTCGGGAAGTCGATGGGGCAGAGGTTAAAAAATCTTTGTTACATTTGGTGTGCCAAGGGTGTAATCGTAAGTATCAACTCGCCTCAGATTGGGCAAGCGAGGAAAAGAAGTGGTACACTTTGAGAGAGGCCATACAACGAATGAGGGAATATGCCATGAAAGAGGCAATTCATTTAGATACTCCTCAACACATGGGAATTGTGGCATTATCTGTTTCTGCTAGGAATACCATTATTCAAACTGCTCCACCCGCATATAAGAATGTAATTATGACTTTATTGTTGGGAATGACGGGCCAAACTACTGATGAGATGGTGGATGTGATTATACAATTGGCAGATTTAGAAGAATGGGAAAAGGCAGAGGAACGACCCAGAGAAAGGGAAAGAGGGACAAAGCGAAGGACGTAACCTTCTGAGGTGATTTGATAGTTGAGATTCTTGCGTATCTAGAAAGGATATGGTTTTAGCACTGCTAAAAGATGGAGTGCCGGAGGAAGATATTGATGGGATTGAGACGAGGGAAATGTATCAATTGTATAAGAAGCGACGTTTCGTTGGGAAAGAGCATTACAGACAAGTGAAATGACAGGAGGTACACAAGTCTAGGAGGGAGGTGGGTCCTTTGTACACCTCCTGAGGAGGCAGACTAGTCCTTAGGGATGTTCTCACAAACCCTGTCAAATTATGCAGACTTGAGGGAAATGATGAGTGCGATGGTGGAAATGGAGTCTAAAAACACACACACTCCAAGTACGAATAGGATAGTGGTCAAACTCCGGTAACAACTTTCCACATTAAGGTGGACAGATGGCCTCATGTAAGGGTGAAATTATTTTGGCAATCAGGAAACGTACAGGAGGTCCACGCCTTAATTGATACCGGGACGGAGGCCTCATTGATACCTGCAATACTTTCAAGGTTCAAGCAACGACATTTTACAATCACAGGTTTAGGGGGAAAAGAGACTCTTGCCGTCCAGACGAAATTAGATATGAAAATTGGAAGTTTAAAAAGAGACACCTCTCAGGTGTTAGCTGTCCCCATTCCTGAATATATTATTGGATTTCACATTTTGGACGAGTTAACTCTTGGATTGGGAGGTAAACTTGACCAGTTTGGGGTGAGTGCTTTAATTTGCACTCCCGCGATCATAGGAAGATTGAAAAAGCCCCCGGTGCAGGTGCCAATAGCCATAAAAAGAGTGTCCAAGAAACCATATTGAATACCCGTGGGGCAGAACGAGATTTCAGAAACCATTAAAGGGTATGTGGAAGCCGGTGTGTTGCACTCCATAACCACGGCTTGGAACAATCCGATCTGGCTTGTTAAAAAAACGGACAGAAGCTACCGTATGACTGATGATTTTCACGAGGTGAATAAGCATACTCCTTCATTAATACCAACAGTGCCTGACGCAGTAACTTTGATTGGAAAATGTACAAAAATGTGAGGGAACTTGGTATGTTAGATTTGGCTAATGCCCTCTTCACTGTAGTAATTGCAGGTGAATATCAGGAGCAGTTTGCATTTTCCTGGAATGGGAGGCAATATACATTCCAACGTTTACCAATGGATTACATGCATAGCCCAACAATCTGTCACCGGCTGGTGGAAGACCATTTGGATAAAATCCCTTGTAATCTGGATGTGCAGATTGTAAATTATATAGATGATATATTGATCCAAAGTAGAGATGAGCATAGCGTATGAGTGCACCTAGATCTTATCAGGGAAGGACGAAGGAAGGACGGGTGGGAAGTTAATGACACTAAAACCGAGGATCCAGCAGAGACAGTGATGTTTCTTGGTATACAATGGCACAATGGACATCGAGAAGTGGTGCCAAAAGCTAAACAAAAGATCCTCAAGTTTTTTACTCCAAGGACTAAGAAACAAGCTCAGTCTTTTATCGGGCTGTTTGGATTCTGGAGACAACATATACCACATTTGGGGCAGATTCTTTCGCCCCTTTATAAAGTGACACGCAAGAAATTAAATTATGAGTGGGGCGAGGGTCAAGATAGAGCGTTCCAACTAGCCAAAGACACCATTCAGAAAGTACTTTATTTATGGCCATCAAGGGAAGGAGAAGTGGAACTAATGTGCCCATACAGGATGTTTATACCAACTGGAGTTTGTAGCAAAAACAGTACAGGAGGCACATGCCCCTAGGATTCTGGAGTCGAAAGTTGCCTGAGGCTGGTGACAGATATACTCCATTTGAGAAACAATTGTTAGCATGTTATTGGGCACTTGTGGATACAGAACAAATGATTGTGGGTCATGATGTATTGATCCGAATGGAAATACTGATTATGCAGTGAGTACTGAGCTCCGCTAAGACACACAGAATAGGGCATGCGCAAGAGGCCAGTATCATTAAATGGAAATGGTACATTCAATATCGTGCCACGACAGGAAAGGTTGGAGTAGCAGAATTGCACGAGCAGGTTGCGGGGGCTCCCTAGTAGATTTGGAGTCAGAGGAAGGAATGGCTATGGGCAAATCTCTGATTAAATGGGGAATCCCCTATGGAGAATTATCAAATGATCAAGTGGATTATGCCTAGTTTACTGATGGAGCCAAATATGTGGGAATCGAGCGACACTGGAAGGCAGTGGCGTACAATCCCAAATCAAAAAAAGCTGTTAACCACTTTTGGAAAAGGGAAGAGTAGTCAATTCACAGAACTGAATGCTGTGTATCAGGCTTTGAAACAAGAGACGCCTGGGTGTTGTCACATTTATACGGACTCGTGGCCCGTGACAAACAGATTGGTGGTATGGTTGCCTACATGGCAAAAGAATGGATGGAAGATTCATGCTAAAGAAGTATGGGGTAAGGAATTATGGCAAGATATTGCTGGGATGCTAATGCATACTACAGTAACTGTGTATCATGTAAACGCACATTGTGCAACTGATTCATTAGAACAATGGTTCAATTCTGTTGTTCCAGTCATGGACACAAGGGCTGAGGAGGTTGATTTGTAAGGGATTGCTAAATGGGCCCCCCAAAAGAGTGGACATCTCGGAAAGAAAGCTACTATCAGATGGGCGCAAGACAGGGGAATTAGCATTCCATTAGAGATTGTGAATATAGTGATTTTACAATGTCCTGTATGTCAACATCAGAGGCAGAGGTCTATTCACCATATAATTCATGGCACTTTAAAAGGAGGTAAATTGCCCAGACAAATTTGGCAGATTGATTATATTGGTCCCTTGCCTATTAGCCAGGGATGTCAATATGCGTGTACCATTGTGGACACATATTCAGGTAACTTAATGGTGTTACCATGCAAAAGAGCTACCCAACTGAACACAATTACACTGTTGGATCACATGGCTATGTATTATGGAGTTCCCTTACAAATTCAGAGCGACAATCAGTCCCACTTCAAGGGATAATTGGTTTTAGACTATTGTCAAGAAAAAGGAAATGAATGGATCTTTCGTGTCCCCTATCACCATGAGGCTTCAGGGTTAATTGAAAGGATGAATGGATTGTTGAAAGAACTTGCGCAAAACTGGTGAAAGGGTACCTTGAAAGAGTGGCAGGAACATGTGCTAGAGGCGGTTCAGATCCTTAATAACCATCTCATTTCGAACGGTGAGACTCCATTGATGCGCATGTTAACGCCAGCCTTGCAATTCAGACCTAACACAGCAATGGAAACCCTTTTGTATTGGGAAATGTCTCCTGGGACGTTGGCTCCTTATCGTGCCACTCCTGAGTCTGCTGGGGTGGATTTGCATGTGAGGGAAGAAATTCGACTGCAGCCCAGAGGCAGAATTGTGATTGAGACAGGGATTGGGGTGCAAATTCTGTCTGAACATATTGGATTGCCCCTAGATCCGATAGGTATGCAGGTGTTCAGAGGAATTGTGGATGCAGATTATCAAGGAGAAATTAAGTTATTCCCATGAATAGTGGTGGGAATGTTACCTATTGATAAGTGAGATTGTGTGGCACAATTCATACTGATACCTGTGAAATTGTCCCTAGTAATGAAAGGGGAGCCACCAACAGTGGTAACAACTCGTGGAGACAAGAGGGTTTGGATCAACAGATACAATGGTTCCGGGTGCTGAGCTGTGGGTGTAAAAACCTAATGATCCGCCCGTAAAGGCAGATGTGATAGCATCAGGAGACGATTAAGTTGTTCTTGTGATGGAACCTGGCAAACTAAAATGGACGCATATTCCCGCTGACAATTGTTATTTGCGTGAATGATGTACTCCACTGATATTTTGTTTTGAATTCTGATTTTGTAGATCCTGAGCATGCTGGTTGTCTGTGTGCAGCATGATGGAGTGTATTTGGGAGAGTCTGTGGACATGCTGGGAGGGCTGGCAAATGTCTCCATTCTACAGATGGAATCGGGGATATGGATGAAGACTGACACGCGTGCTACCACCTTTGCACTGGATGATGCATCCATTACAGCATATCGCAGTGTCTTGAGAAAACAGCGAGGGCAGAAGAGCAATGCCTTGCTCCTGCCCCCTCTGCATTTTCTATGTCCTTTGTGCAACATGGCTATTTAGCCATTGTCAGGCAACCTGAGAATGTATGGGTTTACCTGGCTCGACAAGTATTGAACATTTTGCATTTCTGTTTGGCAGATGTGCACGATTCTGCAAATCTGATTTCCACCTGTCTGATGGCTATTCCAACGCTACCCCTATTTTGAGGAGTTTATTCCGGGTTTTACATGAAGATTCTTTGGTTGAGGATTCTGATTTCAGGTATTCTGTTTCAGTTTACGAGTATTGTAAGTTCTGTGCGGACACAGACCGTTGATGGAAAAACATGACTCGTATCATCACTTACAATATCGCTTTTGCTGATGTCTGTTATTGAATGACTTGTGATTCAAACTATATTGGTAAATGTCAACAACTAGATTTGAACAAGGATGAGGGAAGAACTGGTTTTGAGCAGCGCTTATGTGCGCGACCAACAAGTGTGCGTTGATTTATCTAATAACATCTTGTGTCATTTTACTGTTTAACTGCCAGTCACCTGAAGCATGTGCAACTTCCCACAGGCTGGTTATTCTGCTGTGGGAACTATACCTATTCATATATTCCTGCTAATATTTCAGGTGGCTCCTGTGCTTTAACGTGGCTTGGCTTGATGATGTTTCCTTTATAGCCTGCTATTCAGCAGTCTACGCGTTCGATACATTATACCGCCCTGTCACCTGATTGTAATTCTGATGTGCATTTGTTGTCTAAAACTGAAGTATTGGTGTTAGCCATTTTGCTGATAGGGATTTGGTATCTGGCTGCTGAGGGATATAAAACCATGATTAAACTTGCTTGCTTTGTAGTAAAAGGGCTTAATGAGACATTTCAGGCTTTAACAGAGTTGTTGTTAGATAATAGAAAATTTAGAACAGTCATCTGCTCAACCGCCTCCATGATAACCTGGGTATCACTGATCAGGCCCTGGCTTGGTTGACTTCTTTCCTCTCTTATCGACCCTCCCAGGTCCAACTTGGGTCCTTCCTCTCCTCTATCTCTATCTCTACTTGTGGTGTTCCCCAGGGGTCTAACCAGTCTCCCTGGCTGTTCAACCAATACCTGATTTTTCTTGCTCACCGCATTGCCGCTCTCTGCCCCAACTTTCAGTGCTATGCGGATGACACTCAACTCATTTTCAGGCTCCCTTCCGCCACCTCTTCTCCTTCTCTCATCTCTGACTGTCTTTCTGCTATCCAGGAGTGGTGTGCCGCCAATGATCTCTGCCTTAATGCCAGTAAGACTGAGATTCTCCTCATTGGCACACCTGCTCCCTCCTTTCCTGTCACTCTCTGGCCGGCCTGTCTGGGCCCTCTCCTTGCGCCCACCTGTGAGGCAAACCTCGGGGTCATCTTCATCTCCACACTCTCTTTCTCTCCTCACATCTCTGACGTCTCTAAGAAGTCACACTACCAGTTGCACCTCCTCAGAGGTATTCTTCCTTTCCTCTCCTTCCCCCAGAAGCTCACTGTCTCCCTCTAGACTGGACTACTGCAACAGCCTCTTTCTAAATCTGCCTACTTCTACTCTCAACCTTCTGCAACTCATCGAGAACAGGACTGCAAGACTTGTCCTTGGCCTCAAGCCCAGGGATCGTATCTCTTCTGGACTGAAATCTCTGCAATGGCTCGCAGTGGCTGCAAGGATTAAGTTCAAGACCCTCTGCATTGTCCACAAGGCCTTCTGGGGCCTCAATACCTTCAACTCTCTCTTCCTAAATATTTTCCTTCCCTAGCTCTTAGCTCATTCGCCTCCAACTCCCTCAGGGGCAGTCCCTTCTCCAAGCAACCAATTGATGGTAGATCTCTTTCTTCGGTTGGGGCCTCCCTCTGGAACAGCCTCGCTGATACTTTAGGAGAACCATCTCCGGTTCTGGAAGCACCTTAAAACCTTCCTCTTTGCTTCTGCTTTCTCTCCTCCTCTCCTCTGCTGAACTCCTGGCTGAAACCAAAACTGCACTGGTCACCTGGCTACCCTCTGATTTCTGGCCCAGGTCCCCTCCCCGCCAGTTGCACACCTGGGGACTGTTCCATGTAGCCCTACAGTCCCTACCATCACTTGACATCTGATGTCTGCACTTACCCTTGCACTTGCCACCGGTTGGCCACACGTTTTACTTTTATTTATTCTATTTTTTTTTTACTGTCAATCCCATGTACTGCACTGCTCCCTCCCCCTTGCACTTTTCCCCTTCCCCTGCACTTGCGCAATCTCAATGGCACCTGACCTAGTAAGATAGTTGTCTGTATTCCCTCTGTTCCCCCTTCCTTGCCTCGTTGTGCCTTGAAACACTTGTGTACAGGTGCGTTATAAATGCCATATCATATATCATATCAAATTGCATAATAGGTGATATTGATTATTTGTTTTTGAAACACAATTTGGGGTGAGATGGCGTAGAAGGGATGTTCTGTTTTAATTTGGAAGACATACCTGTTCCATTGAAAAACATATCAAAGGATTAAAGGATCTTGTTCCCTTGGTCACCCAGGATCAGGACGGGGATTGGTGGGATCAGCTGTTTGCATGGATTCCTGAGTCCTTACGGTCTGTTTTACTTTGGATTGTTGGTTCTGTTGGTATATTGATTTGTTGTTGTTGTGTTTCCTGTATTCCGAATTTGTGGAGTATGTGTCAGAGGTTTTGGAAGCCACCTTTTTGCCCATCAGATTATGTAGGTTGATGGTCCAAGGGGGGCAGTGTAGTGCTGATGCGCAAGAAAGAGCTAAAAACATGGCACTGGTGCGCAGCCTTTTTGGACATTCACTTCCATTACAGCAATGAAATCCAACATTTTCTTGGTCTCAGTAAACATGCATTTCTGCAGCAGAAGCAAGGACACAAAATGATGTCAAATAAACTAATTGTGGAGAATAGTTGTTGTATTGTCAGCTGAAGGACGAGCCAGAAAGGGAGTTAGAGCGCTCTGCAGGTGCAGTGATAAAGGGTACTGGGAACGAAGGCAAGGAAGGAAAGCTGGATTTTTCCACTCTGTGCTCCTTATACTTGTGATCTGCTCTTCGGCTGAGGGCAGTCATAACCAAGGGGGGCAGGGAGAGAAGGGATATTTCCTCTTGGAAAGGCAGTTAGAATTTGGACACCCTGGTGATGCAGTCTCGCTGAGAGGGAGGACGCTCTGCTCCAGACACTGTTAGCACGAGTGATCTCTCTGCCTACCTGCTCTGGGACTAAGCAGTGTTGAGGTGGCCGAGATGAAAGTGTCTTCTGCAACTATTATAACACTGATGCATTTTCTTTGTTTATGTATAGATGACGACATTTTATGTGTATATGTATAAGGTTTGAATAAAAGGCCTCTAACAAGCCATTTGTTTTTCTTATAACTATTGGTGTAAGTGTGATTTCTTGCTTATCTGAGTTCAATAACTCGTTTTGTTAGGGTCTTGCGGAACGTAGGTTTGAGGTCCCGCCACGTGGCCAAGCAAAAGCAAAACATCCAGGTAACATCTAGCTCATGCACTCCACTTGAATATCTGAAGACTAGCACATGCATTGCAGTTAGAGTGTTCTTAGCGCTCATCGTAATTCAGATTTAAGATTACAGATAGCCGGTATTCGGGCTAGGTATACTAACTGCCTGAGGACAGTGTTCTCAGTTTTAAGGTTCTGCACCTCCATCGTCAAACCCTGGACTGCCGCCAACAGCTCCTGGAACTGTTCAGCTGTTGCCATGTTAATAACTAGGCGTTGCAATCTGTCAATTTCGGTATTCTCTTGCCCAGATTCACTGAGTTCTCCCTGCTCACCTGTGTCAGACGAGTCCTTGTTGAATTCTTCCTTCAGGGATCTTCTCCGGGTGTTGAAATCTCTTGTTTTTTTAGAAGCGGTGGTCTACCTCGGAATGAAGCCTCTGTTACTGTCTTTCATCAACTGTAACCACGTGACCCCCTTCCGGGACAGCCAGATGGGGAAAAAGCCTATTGGCATAAAAAAAAACAAGAGATGGTTTGCAGTAAGGAAGGCGAAGGAGCCCTCCGGAGCAGGAGAAATGAAGGTGAAATCACTGATGTGGCAGGGGTATCCAAGGAATGAACTCCAATGGCAGATGTGTGCAGCAAGAAAAGGTAGAACGAACCGTAAACAGTATTACGGGGAATGAAAAGACTAGAAGCGGAGAGAGCAAAGTAAACAGAAGAGGATCTCCGCGCGAGACGTGGAAGTCAGAGTAACAGAGAAGAATGCTGCGAGTAGCGCGGGGCAGAGGAATCTACAAAGCGGCCACCAGAGGGGAATTGACTATGAACCTCCGGCGGTGGCTTCTAGCCAGAAAGACTAGACCGTGCGTTTGTTGCGTATGGTGCATAACGGAACAACTAATGGTGGCGGCCCGCCTTCCACCTCTGCCACAACTTGCACGATCCCGGGTCCATGACAGCAAGCTATGGCCATCAAATGATAATAAGGCAGTCCTAGTGGCGTGTTGTCAAATAAAAAGGGCCTATACTAAAAGAAATGATTTCCAATCCTTACTACTAGTTACAAAAAGAGTGTAGGATAATGATCACCAGAAAAGAAAGAAGTGTTCCCAAAATGTCAAAAGTCAGAATGGTATGGCTAGGTATCCTTTCCCACGTTTGAAACACGGGACAAGGTGGGACTCTCGAGCACAGCACACTCCTGGGCCTCGACAGCACTAGGTTCACAGTTCAGTTCTGCCATATCAAAAACCCTTCAGAAGCTAAGTCTGTTTCCTGCAAAAGTCTCATGCCTTAGAAGGTTTACTGATTATAAGTAACATACAAACAAAAGTTCTCTCAGTGTTCTTGCACCTTGGGCAATTGCTCTTCACCCCTAGGATCTCCCTCCAAAGCCCGGATCCTCCATGTAAAAATAAGCCTTCCTCTGTCGGGTTCACTACTGCCTCTCAAATATCGCTCATATTCTTTAGGAGCCCTAATGTCCGTTTAGACAAACAAGGTGACTCGTTCATTGATACACTGTTCTTGGGTGTATTATTCATCACCCCTTTCCGTAAAAATGGCAACCAATTGACCAAACAAATGTTCTTTGGGCGATTGTTCTTCGCCCCTGGGATTTCCCTCTGCCGGACTCGGATCCTATCTTGCAAAAACGGGACTCCCTCCGTCGGGTTCACTTCGGCCCTTCTTCGACACAGTTCATGTATTCCTAATACCGTTCATGTATTGCTCAGTTTTATCAAAAAGCAGGGTTTCTTTATCTTTAGCTTTCTTTTTGCATCCCTCTGTTGGGTTCTCATTTCCCAATTATCACAGTTCACAATCGTACTGGAAAGCAGGGTTCCCTTCCTCTAACTTTCCTCTGGCAATGGGTCAGAGACTTTCGATTGTAAAATGGAGTTGACGTGACCCTTGTAGGACAACTCTGAAGCCTCACGCCACCCTTTATAGGGCCTTCTGGTTGTAGTAGTTTCAAAAACAGGTCCCGGTCAGAGCCTTTCGAATGAGCGCTACGTGGCGCCAGACCCATCCACACCTGGACCTCAACTGGGCTTTATTTAAAGTTCAAACATACAGAAAAGTCCTTTCTTCTTACGTTCAAAATGTTGCAACTCGCAGCCTTGGGCTTAACACAGTTCGGTTTGATATCAGCTTGCTCTGACTCACCGGCTGGGCTGAACCCGTTGGCTTCTTTGTTCTGTGGAGTCAAGGACTGTACCCCGGTAGCCATTTTGCCTCTCCATCAATGCGGTTGGCCCCTGTGTACCTCTGACATCTGTTGCTCTGCACGCCAGCTATTACTCCGGTCTTACTGTTTCCCGTCTGGAAGCTTTGCAGGTCTGAGTTGAAAAGTGAAGGAAAATTCCCTCTTCGTCGTCCTTCCAGGTCTTACTGCTTTTCTTCTCCCTTTGTACTGCCGATTTGGTGTAGCTGTCTCCTCGTGCATTCGGCCTTGCTCGAAGTATGCTTTTGCGCCCTGCCTTTTATCCCTGTGGGAAATTTAAAGGGCTGGCAGGTGTGCATGTTTATTGTCAATTGCCTGACTCTGCCTGATCCAAGTATTGGGACATGTCAGGTAAACGGCTCTAGTGTTAGTCTGTTGTCTGTTGCCATGTAAGAAAGTGTTCATGTGGGAGAAGCGGGGTTAGAGCTTCTAAATATCCTATGGTAAGGATGGGGAAAAGTTGTTACAGGGAATGGATACCATGTCTCAACCCTCAGTGTCCCACTTCCACTCGCCGAAGCCCCCTCGCACAGGTGTTCCTCACCCACTAGTCCACCTGCAGGAACTGGATCCAATAGCCATGGCCGTGTCCTGGCCACCTGGACGACAGATCTCCGGGGATCAGCGGCTCAGACATCTACGTCTTTCTCACATACCCTTCCCTTATGCGATGTGGATATGCCGGTTCTTTGACTGGGCCTCCCTTTGTCAAGACCGGGAAGAGAACAGGGACGAGAGATGACCAAGAACTCTCACACATTCCACTGATTGGTTTTGGCTGGTGTAGGTAGAGGTGGAGTGGTGTTATTAATCTCTCTACAATACCCTTTGAATTGGGGTTCATGGTCTACTTTTAGGTTTCACATTTTCAGAATTTTCCAAGTCCCATATTGGAGAGTTTTGTGGGTATTAGTCTCTTTTAAAAGATTAGGGAATGTGGAGAAATCCCTCCCCAGGATAACTTCCTCAGGGAGTCCCGGGATTATGGCTGACAGCACCTCACAGAATTTTCCCCGGATTTCAATGTCTACAGGTATTTTAGGATACACTTTGTTGTCTCCATGTACACATGTAACTCTGACTAGGTCTGCGTTGGTTAGATTGTTTTGTGGAAATAAGATCAGCCCGTATAGCAGTTTGCTTAGTACCTGAGTCAATCAAGGCCCGTACTTGCCTCCCGTTTACCCAGGCTTTTTCGTAGGTAAATTCGGTTCGAGTTTGACATAAACAGATGCTAAATGTCTCTAGCTCTTCCTTGGGTTCTTCCCACTCTTTGCCCTTTAAACAACCTATTTCCATAGGTTCCTCTCTTACGTTCTTTGGAGAATATCTAGCTAAGTGTCTTGTTTCTTTGCATGAGAAACAGATTAGAGGAGATGGTCTGCTTCTGTTCGGTTCCTCCCTTTTACTTTCTTCTCTGGCCTTTGGGTCAGTCTTCCTTAGTTCCAATCTCTCTCGTGTCAAGCTTTCTTTGTTTTGGTATGATCCCCCTGATTTATCTACACCCTGAGGTTGGGGTCGGTGGATTGGTTATGATCCTTCTGTTCCTCCCAAGGATGGGTCGAGTGAAAGTGTTTAGCTGCTTCTGAATGGTACTATGCAGTTTTAATGGCTATGGCTAGGGTAGGTTAATTTAACTGTAGAACAGCCGTCTGCAAAAAAAGGGGGTAAGGAATTGGTGAATTGTTCCAGGTTGATTATCTCTATCAGTTCTTCTAAGGATTTATCACTAATCCACAGGGTCACTGTGTTTTTGACACGTTCTCCCATTTCTAGGGGGGTTTCTCCTGGATTTAGTCTGATGGCCCTTAGTTTCTGCCGATAATAATTGCAGGTTTGCCCCCACAATTTTTAATAGCTCTTCTTTGATGGATCGAAAGGTTGCTCCCTGTGCAAGATTAAGTAGCTGATAGGAGGTTTGTAACTTGCCTTTCAGTAAAGGGGCTAAATAACATCTTTTAAGGTTTTTTCGCCACCCTAGTTGGTCGGCTAGGCATTCAAAGTTTAAGAAAACATTTAGTAAATCTTCACCTTCAAGATATCGTTGAAGCAGCCCCTGCGGTAGTAAGGGTCTTGCTTGTAGTTCAACCAGTTTGGTTAAGTTTTCATGG
This sequence comes from Ambystoma mexicanum, assembly GCF_040938575.1. Lineage (NCBI taxonomy): Eukaryota > Metazoa > Chordata > Amphibia > Caudata > Ambystomatidae > Ambystoma > Ambystoma mexicanum. Next base: position 1,084,896,410 of record NC_090934.1, read on the forward strand.
AGTCTGATCTCAGCCTGCATTTGATGGGCCACTAACTGGGCGATGACATTGGTTAGGTCGGCCATTTCTTCTGGGGGTGTAAGTGTCCCTTCTGTATAGGGTTCTGAATCAGAAAGGAAGCGATTTTCGGCTCCGTCGGACAAGGTCCCAAAATTATCCAACCCTTCTGACTCTGAATCGGTTGAAGTAATGGGCTGTGGTAAATTAATCCCCAAGCCTGATGGTCCTGCAACCGCTAAGGACTGAGTACCAAAAAAAAGCTGTGGATCGATGGCAATTCAGAGCACTAGGTCTGATGAAGAAGAAGACAGGCCAAACTTTTAGGATTATCGAATCCCAAGGTTGTATGTGGTAATGAGAGAGAGGAAGGGTGTCATGACCCACCCATGGAAACTATGGCAATCATGGAAACTCTGTTGTGTTCCATTAAGTTAGCTGGCCGCAAGCTGCTTGCACGGTCTCGTCGTTCAAACCAAGATGGCGGCTTCCTTTAAACCACTGCGGTCTGCAGCGGTCTGGTGCGTTGCACCTTTGTGTCTTTGTGTGCTGGTCATGCTAGAGCTTTTCCCCTTTGAGCCTTCGCTCTGCTTGCCACGCTCTGTGGCTTCCTCCCTGTCCGGGTCTCGCCAGTTACCTTCCATAGCTCCAGTACTACACTCATTCTCTGTGAGCTTCCTTGCTTCTCGGACTTCGCTCTATGGTGTCTCCCTCCTATTCTCACTCTCACTCCTCGTTCTTTCGGCTTTCCGGTGCTTTCTCCCGTCACTGGTTTCTGCTCTGCTTTCTCTCCTCCTTTGGTTCTCCCGGCGCTCCGCTTTCTTGCGGGTCACTCGAGGTTTCCTTTTTCTTTGACTCGCTCTTTCTGTGCGCGGTTCTCCTGTATCCTGTTCTGAGCCGCACACGACTTTTGCTGCTGTTCGGTGCTCCTGCTGGATCTTAGGCACCCCTCTTCTCCAATCCTGTCCAGGACTGTTCCTTACCTCTTCAGTGGAACCGGGTGCTCTCTCTCACAGTACCAAGAAGGACTGCCTCTAATTCAGCTCACTACCTTTACGGAGGAAACTTTCATCAATCAATACTTCAGACAAGTTCATCACATCATTGGTATCACTCATCATGAAAGAAGGACTTACCAATTCATTCCGGATCCCATACGGATAAGGGTTTTTTCAGCCAGGAGGCCTTTTCCCTAGCTCCGGGGGCTAGCTCCCAGAGAGCCCCGCTGTAAGGTGTTCTATCCTTCGGGCAGCGTGGCCTCCGACAGAGCTCGCCCTTATTTACATGAAAAGAAACCTTAGAAGAAGGACACAAACAAGAAAGAAATAAGAAGAAGAAAGGATCCACAAGAGAGTCAGACAGAAGACACAGGTGAGGAGGAAGGTCGGGAGGATTTGTTGAAGTTTGACAAAGGGTGTCTAGCAGTGCTTGAGTTTTAAAGAACAGATCTTATTGACCAGGTGGTACAGGCAATTGAGAGAATAATATCTCCTTTAATGTGGATACGCGGTCAGAATCAAGAAGGTCAACTATTTTGTTTTCCCCTTCTGTTGGTACCACAATTATTAACATGGGTTTCAATTTGTATCAGTTAAATCACATCCCATTCCTGACAACATATGTAAGGAACTCATGGTGACAACAGTAAAGACAGACATAAGTGATCACAGTTCAAAGGTGTTTATTGAACTTTATAATGGATGAGATAAACGCCTAATCTAAACCTAAATCTAAGATGGGAGCAAGCTATGACCATCGAATAATATCAAGGCAGTCTTAGTGGCGTCTTGTCAATTAAAAAGGGCCTATACTAAAACAAACTATTGCCAATCCTTACTAATAGTTACAAAAACAGTGTGGGATAATGTTCACAAGAAAAGAAGGAAGTGTTGCCAAAATGATAATTCAGGGTGATATGGCTGGGTCTCTCCTCCCCACGTTTGAAGCATGGAATAAGGCGGGACTCTCTAGCAGGGCACACTCCTGGGCCTCGACAGCGCAAGGTTCACAGTTCAGTTCAACTCTATCAAAAACCCTTGAGAGGCTAAGTCTCTTTCCTGCAAAAGTATCATGCCTTAGAAGGTGTGCTGATTATAAGTAACACACTGTCAAGTTCACTCTCAGACACAGGACTTAAGTCTGAGTCCTCACCTGAATTCCTGGAGAGTCTCACCAGCTGTTTCTTTCTTCCTTTCCCATGGGTTCTGTTTTCTTTTTGTGCAAATAGGGCCTACTGCGGGACGATGCCACAGTAGTCTGCAGGAAAACCAGACGACCAGTGGCCCGGTCCCACAGCAGCCAAAAGGGGAAAAAAGCCATAGTAGGCAAAAAAAATAAGGTTTTGAGATGGTCCACACTGTCAGCATCTGGGTTGAATCCAGAGAATTCCATGAGCCAACTTAGTCCAACAGAAGTCCAAATCCTGCAGGTAGGGTGTGGAATATGCCTCTAGGTGAAGAGGTGGACGTAGTCAGTCAGGCGAGGGCAGAAGGAGTCTTCAGCAGGTATGGACATCAGACCCTGCCACAGGAAGAAACGGAGACAAGAAACTGGCAACAGAAAAACAAGTCAAAAGAGAGACACAACAAGAGACCCAGAGGGGAACACAAGGAAAGCAGGAAGGAACGGAGGAAGCACCGGAGAGGGTGAGACCGAGAGAACTGGAAGCGCCGGTCTATAGAACCGATAGCAGAGAGAGCCAAAACACAGAAAGCGAGTGAGAGAGAATGAATGAGGAAGCGTGAGGGCTCAGAGAGGAGGAACTCAGTGAAAACACAGATGGTAGGACAGCCCTAGAGGCTGAAGCAAAGGATAGCCAGCAAAATGCCAAATAGAGAAATAACCTGAGCGTGCAGCAACAAAGGGAAACTAACACAGTTGCAACGCGGCGGCCGCCAGGAGTGGGAGGATGTTAGTCTGCAAAATATAGCCCTATCATCGTCTCGCCCGCCCCCCAGGGCAAGCATGCTCCGGTCTCAGACCGTCTTTGACAATCCCCTAGGGAAGGTGTATGTGGCGCCCATACTCCCCCCAACCTCCGTGTCTCAGGCCCCTTGTTCACTGTGTTACTTCTAGATTAATTCTAGGAACATACCCATGTTGTACAGAACAAATAATACCGACACAATACCAACATACTCCTATCTTACTACTGTAGACACAAATAACAAGACACAAAGAACAACACATGAATCGATTCATTTATAACAATGGAATACATTTATTTGGGCACACCAAAGCATAATTCAGGCAATGCTAAAACTCTAGCCAAGATCGAATTTGCACCTTTTTATACTTCTGGTGCAAATCTACCATGCAATAACTATAAGCCTTTCAGGTTCTTAATGCAAGCCTATAGTGCAAGCCTTTAATTCTCTCATTCAGTCTAAAGCAAGCGTGTGTTTCTAATGCACTAAAATACAAGCCTATCATGCAAGCGTCAAACATCCAACAATCCTCTCCTTCATACAGAATCAAACCTCTCTTCAATCCAAAACAATCCATACCATGCTTCACACTCACTCTCTTTAAGACAATCCCTGTCTGATCTCCCCTTTCTCAAACTCAAAACTGTTTGTGTGAGTGTCTGACCAACAACTAGATGGTGTCACATTATAATCATGGGCATAATTCTGGGGGGTAGGGGGACAGGGATGCACGCCCCCCCAATCTACATGGCACACCATTCTGTCCCCACTCATTTGGCTCGGGCACATCCCCTTCAGATGTCATGCCCTCTCCAACCCATCAGCAAAGTTACCCCTTCAAAATGTTATCAATCAGTTTGTCTAGCTATGATCCCTACTTCCCATTTCCTTGTGCATCTCTTTGTCTCCAGCTCTCTTCCCGCTACTCTCTGCAATCAGTCAGTCAGCCGTGGCAGGCCCCCAAGATCTGGTCACATGACTGCTTCTGCCAAGTTCTGCCAAGCCCTCTCTCAAAGCCATCGGATTCTGCTCTCTCTCATTCTCAGGATTGCATTCTCCATCCAAACTCCATCAGCAGCTAGCTCGAATGAACTCCATCAGTTTCTAGCTGCATCCTCCATCAGACTCTCAGCATCTACCTCGAACTAGCAACTAGCTACTCTCCTCTCTCTTCATCTCTGGTTATAGTCTCCAATGACGCACACATCTCTATGGTTACTTTAAACATTCTCTACTAAGAATGTCTCTCCCTTCGTGTCAGCATTTAACAATGCCTGCCAGTCTGCTTGTGTGTGCTTTCACGGCATGTCCTGTGTCAAAGAGTGTCAAAGCGACATTGGACCTCATATCTTCTTTCATGGCCATCTGTGTCTGGTGCGAAAAACACCATCTAATTCCCTATTTCTCCGTTCACTTCCACTGTTGGCTCTGTCTGCATTACGAAATACTCTCTTAGTCCCCGTTTTCAAAGCAACTCCTTGTGTGAAAAGCACCTCTCTCTCATCTCTCCATGTCGCTCCCTTCATGGCCCCAACCCTCGTGTTGTCTCCGCGGCTCAGAGCTCAAGCTGATTAGGCTCCATTCTTGGACAAGGGTTCATGTTATCTGTCTGAGTCATATAATTCTTCCAGTGATAACAATCCAGGCTCCACATTTTATCAATTCCACTAGTGCTAAGAGCTCCTGGCAGCGGCCATGTTAAAAAAGACTAGACCGTCGGAGCGAGGAAAGCAACAGGATGTAGTGGAACATTCTAATCGTGTTGTATTCTCCATCATTCCCATGTGCGCCAAGTAGGGAAGCACATGACACACACAAACAAAAGTTCTCTCAGTGTTTTTGCACCTTGGGCGATTGCTCTTCGCCCCTAGGATCTCCCTCCGCCAGGCTCAGATCCTCCTTGTAAAAACAGGCCTCCCTCCGTCAGGTTCACTGCAGTCTCTCAAATATCGCTTGTGATCTTTAGGAGCCTTAATGTCCGTATAGACAAACAACAAGGTGACACTTTCGTTGACACACTATTCTCGAGTGTATTATTCTTCACCCCTTTTCATAAAAATGGCAAACAAATAAACAAAGGTTCTTTGAGCGATTGTTGTTCGCCACTGGAATCTCCCTCTGCTGGGCTTGCATCCTCTCTTGCAAAAACTGGCCTCCCTCCATCAGGTTCACTGCAACCTTTCTTCAGCACAGTTAATGTATTCCTAATACTGTTCATGTATTGCTCAGTTTTATAAGAAATCAGGGTTTCCTTCTCTTTAGCTTTCTTTCAGCATCCCTCTGTCGGGTTCATATTTGCCAATTATCACAGGTCACAATCGTAGTGGGAAGCGGGGTTCCCCTCCCCTAACTTTCCTCTGGCAATGGGTCAGAGACTTTCGATTGTACAAGGGATTTGACTTGCCCTTTTAGGACCACTCTGACTCCTCACGCCAACCTTTCCTGGGGCCTTCTGGTTGTTGTAGTTTCAAAAACAGATCCCGGTCAGAGCCTTTCCAATGAGCGCCCAATTGGTGCCGAACCCCTCTGCACCTGGAACTCAACTGGGCTTTCTTTAAAGTTCAAACATACACACAAGTCCTTTCTTCTTGCAATCAAAATGTTGCTACTCGCAACATTGGGCTTAACACAGTTTGATTTGATATCAGATTCCTCTGACTCACCGGCTGCGCTGAATCCATTGCCTTCTTTCTTCTCTAGAGTCAAGGATAGTACAATGGCAGCCAGTTGGCCTCTCCGCCTGCGTTATCAATGCGGGAGGCCCCTGTGTACCTTTGACATCTGTTGCTCTGAATGCCAGTTGTAACTCCCGGTCATACGATTTCCCTTCTGGAGACTTTGCAGGTCTGAGTTGAAAAGGGCAAGGGCAATTCCCCCTTTATCGTCCTTCCAGGTCTCACCGCTTTTCTTCTCCCTTTGTACTGCCAGTTTAGTGTAGCTGTCTCCTCGTGCGTTCAGCTTTATTCGAAGTGTGCTTTCGTGCTCCGCCTTTTATCCCTCTGGCACACGGCTCTGAGGAGTGCATGGTTATTGTCAAATGCCTGAATCTGCCTGACTACGAGTGTTGGGATATGTCAGGTAAACGGCTCTGATGTTAATCCGTTGTCTGTTACTGTCTAAGAAAGTGTTCGGGTGGGAGAAGGGGGGATGGAGCTTCTAAATGTCCTACGGTTAGGATGGGTTAATGTTGTTACATGGAAGGGGATACAGTGTCTCAACCCTCAGTGCCCCACTTCCACTTCCTGAAGCCCCCTCACCCAGGTGATCCTCCCCCACTAGTCCACCCCGAGGAACTAGATCCAATAGCGATGGCCGTGTCCTGGCCACCTGTACGACAGATCTCTGGCGACCAGCTGCTGAGACACCTTCATGTTTCTCAGATAGCCTTCTCCTGTACGAGGTGGATATGCCTGTTCTTTGACCGGTCCTCCCTTTGTCATGACCTGGAAGAGAGCAGGGCAGAGAGATGTCCAAGAACTTGTTGTGGGTGAATAAGGAAAGTGGCCCCTTTAGGGAAAAGGAGAGCACGCTAGGGTGGGAGGGAGCGGGAGGAGGGCGGAAGGGTGGGGCAAGGGAAAGGGAGTTCAATTGTTTGTCGGAGTAATAAAGGGAAGGTTGACCCTACACCTGGCTCCTGTGATTTGTGTGTACGTGACACATGGGAGCACTGGGCATAGACTAGAGGCCAACAACTGGCGATGAGGCCGCCGCACGCATGGCGTGCTGCAGGACGGGTGGAGTGCCCAGCAGTGGATCAAAAGGAGCAGGTTATATTGCCTGCGGTGTCAGGGGGGGTTCTATACCCCACAACTGGAAGGAGGGCCGCTGTAGCAATATCAATCCCAGCAGGTCTTCCAGAGTAGACCCGGAGAGAAGACGGCAAAGGTGGGTTCACACCCTGCAGATAGATAAAGGGCTGCCACAGCAAGAGCGAGCCCAGCAGGAGCCCCGGAGCAGACCCGGGCGGAAGACGACCAACGGAGCAAGTCGAGTACTCCATGGCGCAAAGAAGAAGTAACCCGCTGCCCGACTACACGAGCAGTCGTGTCGCAGCAGTGAAGGCCTGGGAATCGAGAGGCACAAGAAGAAATGGTGTAGGTGCCCAGCAGAAGAAAGGAGACCAGCGACCAGCCGCCTGGGAAGGAAAGGAGAAAACGGGAAGGCCCACAGCTACCCACGAGGGGAGAGAACGTGCCGGTAAGAAGCCCCGCCCTCCCCCTCCACGCCGCACAAAAGCCTGCCACCCAGGGACAGTGCAACGGCACCATCCCAGAACGCTTGCAGGAGCGCCCACACATAGGAGGGCGAAATTAATAAACACTGAAAGGGGAACGCCACTACGTATTACCACCAGGAGCAGCCTGGTCACGGATCAGGCCACCCCCCAGCACACGCAACAAACCAGGCAAAGCCATCAAAACAGGCCCAGAATGGCCACCCCACATGCAGAGTGTGCAAACATTTTAAAAAAAGGAAGGAAACAGAGGGCCACACCAGCTTTGAATACCACCAACAACTCCAACAGAACGGAGGGCAAGCAAAAACCCAAGCTTACCATCACATCACATTTAATAACAGACTAAGACCACCACCAAGAAACAGCAACAACCTGCCCACACCCACCACCACAGGGCACCACGAATTGAGGTACCATGACTGATCAAGCAGCCGCTGACGCAGGGGAGCTACCCACAGCCAACACAGGCCCCATGTCTCACTCCAGCCTCATGAGACGCCCCAACCCATTTACCCTCAACCCACACCAAGGACAGAGGTGGGAGGAATGGGTTGAGGAATTCGAGGACTTTGTAGGTGTCATAGGAACCCAAGAACGCCCAACAAAATCTTCACGAATGTAGCAGGAAGAGAAATAAAGGACATAATAGGAACAATTCCAGTACAAGAAAGGATCCCATACCAACGCCTCCTTGCGGCCTTCAACAGCAAACGAGTGGTGACCCCCAACAGAGACTAGGGCGGAAGGGAGCGAGAAGAGGGCGGAAGGGGAGGGGCAAGGGAAAGGGAGTTCAGTGTTTGTCAGAGTAATAAAGGGAAGGTGGACCCTAAACCTGGCTCCTGTGATTTGTGTGTGCGTGGCACATGGGAGTGCCAGGCCTAGACTAGAGGCCAACAGAACTCTCACATATTCCACTGATTGGTTTTAGCCGGTGTAGGTAGTTGTCATGGTTACGTGCCAGAGGCATAATTGCAGGCCCTCTTTCTGTGTTGTTCATAGGGATAGGTGGAAGAGACAATCAGGAGTGGCATGGGTTAAGGCTCTGAGAACCCAGAGTATGTCATCAGGGAAACGCCATCATCCAATCACAGCCAAGAGAACTTCCTACTTACCCCAACATGGGCAAAGGTTCCCAGCACAAAGTAAGCAGCGCGGTCTAGTCTCTGGGCGTGGTTGCCTATATAAACCACGCCCAGGGATCGACACACGCTTCGTGTAAATTCTGTATCACATGCTTACCCAGACCTCTCTGCTCACCTGCAGTCCCGTGTGGACTTCTCTGCTTACCTGCAGTCCTGTGTGGACTTCTCTGCTTGCCTGCAGTCCCATGTGGACTTCTCCACTTACCTGCAGTTTGTATCGACTTCTCCGCTTACCAGCATTCCAGTGAGGACTTGGCAGCCTTCGGCTTTAGATGGAATGAGAACCGATAACGAGTGCATCTCCAGAGTTGCTCGCCTTCGTCCCACAGCCTCCACAGCATACCAGCACCTGAATAGGAAAACGAGAACAGGTGACTAAGACCGGCTAGTGTCGTAACTTTACTTTGTCTTCTGCAGCGCGTTAAGATATCGCCCTCAGGCCGCTTACAGACACTCACCTCCGGAGTGCGGGCTTCATCTGGAACCGCTGCCGGTCCTGCCTCTTGCTCCGTTTTTTTCCATCCATTACCTCAGCACCTCCCGGAGCGGACCTGGGAAGCGAAAGAGAAGACAAGGCTAGTCTCAGAAAACATTTGCTCACCATTTTCAGACTGCAAAGCACGCAGCACAAGGAACTTGGTGTAACCCAGTGAGGCAACTGGGGAATTGAATTTACCTGGTACCAGAACTTACCTGCCAACTCCAAACCCAGTGAGTTAACTGGGTTACCGAACTTACCATTGGCAAAAGGAAATCTACCAGTGAGGCAACTGGTCCCGAACTGTAACTGAACTAATACATACCTGAACATTAGCCGTTATAAGCAGCCATCTGCAGCAGCACCCTTCGGTCCCCAGACATTGCAACCCTGCAAGAGCAGGATGGAGTGTTTGCCCAGTTAAACAGAAAGGTGAGTCATCCGCTGGTTGGGCTCTGGTTAGAAGGGACTGGGTAGAAGGGTGGGGTTTTGGACTACTCAACTCCTCTCCTCTAAAAGGTTACCTTTCTTGGCAGATAGTCCTTACAACAGTAGTGGGCAAGTAGGAGTCAAGAGAAGAGCCGGTGGACTCCATCGCTCCTGCAGAGGCTCAGGTAAGCGTGACAGTAGTAGGTGGAGTGGTGTTATTAATTGCTTTACAATAACCTACGAATTGAGGTTTAAGGTCTATTTTTAGGTTTCACAGGTTCAGAAGTTTCCAAGGCCCATATTGAAGAGTTCTGGAGGTAGTACTTTGCCTGCCAAGGACTCTGAGGCAGAAAATCTCCATATGGAGGTGGAGTCTCTTGTAAAAGAGTAGGGAATGTGGCGAAATCCATCTTCAGGATAACTTCCTCAGGGAGTCACAGAATTATGGCTGATGGCACCTCACAGGATTTTCCCCGGATTTCAATGTGTACAGGTATTTTAGGATACACTTCATTGTCTCCATGTACACATGTAACTATGACTAGGGCTGCGTTGGTTAGATCTTTTGTGGAAATTAAATCAGCCCACATAGCAGTTTGTGTGCTACCTGAGTCAATCAAGGCCCATACTTGCCTCCCGTTTACCCAGACTTTTTCGTAGGTAAATTTAGTACGAGTCTGACATAAACAGATGCTAAATGTCTCTAGCTCTTCCTCTGGTTCTTACCACTCTTTGCCCTTCAAACAACCTATTTCCATAAGTTCCTCTCTTATTTCTTTTTTTTTTTATTGATATAACTGAACTGAATCAACTTTACAATAATTTCATTAACATATCTAGCATTCATGTGTATATACATAAAAAACTGCGTTTAAAGGAAATTAAAAGGAAATTTAAAAAGGAAAGAAGAGAAAGAGGACAAGAGAAAATAGTACAGCAGACAAGTGCTCACAAGATTCAAATCAAATCAAGTTCCTTCTAATTCCTACGCAGAATTCAAATTAACAGGGTAATTCATAGAATTCAGCGCACAAGTAGCGCACGCGGCTGGCGCACAGCGTGCGCGTGCGATAGTCTGCGCCAGCCGCGTGCGCCAAAACCGAATCCGGCGCACAGCGTATTCATGGATTTTAGCTTCCCCAGGCAGCCGTGGCGCACAGTGGCGCAGCCAGTTACGCCCCCAGGAACGCCCCTTGCGCTGGGAAATCTCATAAAAATCACAAACCAGCGCAAGGGGCTGCGCTAACCCTGGACCATCACGGCAAGCGGCCCATGCGATTTTCAAGGGTGCGCGGGAAGTTTCACACGTCAAATCCCAGGCTACGTCCATTTCAGGGGTGCGCGGGAAGTTTCACACGCGAAAAGCTAGGCTACTTCCATTTCAGGGGTGCGCGGGAAGTTTCACACGCGAAAAGCTAGGCTACGGGAATTCCAGGGGTGCGCGGGAAGTCCCACACGCGAAAAGCCAGGGTAGGTCCATTACAGGGGTGCGCGTGAAGTTTCACACGCGAAAAGCTAGGCTAGGGGAATACCAGGGGTGCGCGGGAAGTCCCACACGCGAAAAGCCAGGGTACGTCCATTACAGGGGTGCGCGTGAAGTTTCACACGCGAAAAGCTAGGCTACGGGAATTTCAGGGGTGCGCGGGAAGTCCCACACGCGAAAAGCCAGGGTACGTCCATTACAGGGGTTCGCGGGAAGTTTCACACGCGAAAAGCTAGGCTACGGGAATTCCAGGGGTGCGCGGGAAGTCCCACACGCGAAAAGCCAGGGTACGTCCATTTCAGGGGTTCGCGGGAAGTTTCACACGCGAAAAGCTAGGCTACGGGAATTCCAGGGGTGCGCGGGAAGTCCCACACGCGAAAAGCTAGGCTACTTCCATTTCAGGGGTGCGCGGGAAGTTTCACACGCGAAAAGCTAGGCTACGGGAATTCCAGGGGTGCGCGGGAAGTCCCACACGCGAAAAGCCAGGGTAGGTCCATTACAGGGGTGCGCGTGAAGTTTCACACGCGAAAAGCTAGGCTAGGGGAATACCAGGGGTGCGCGGGAAGTCCCACACGCGAAAAGCCAGGGTACGTCCATTACAGGGGTGCGCGTGAAGTTTCACACGCGAAAAGCTAGGCTACGGGAATTTCAGGGGTGCGCGGGAAGTCCCACACGCGAAAAGCCAGGGTACGTCCATTACAGGGGTTCGCGGGAAGTTTCACACGCGAAAAGCTAGGCTACGGGAATTCCAGGGGTGCGCGGGAAGTCCCACACGCGAAAAGCCAGGGTACGTCCATTTCAGGGGTTCGCGGGAAGTTTCACACGCGAAAAGCTAGGCTACGGGAATTCCAGGGGTGCGCGGGAAGTCCCACACGCGAAAAGCCAGGGTACGTCCATTACAGGGGTTCGCGGGAAGTTTCACACGCGAAAAGCTAGGCTACGGGAATTCCAGGGGTGCGCGGGAAGTCCCACACGCGAAAAGCCAGGGTACGTCCATTTCAGGGGTGCGCGGGGAAGTTTCACACGCGAAATCCCAGGCTACTTCCATTTCAGGTGTGCGCGGGAACGTTTCACACGCGAAAAGCTAGGCTACGGGAATTGCAGGGGTGCGCGGGAAGTCCCACACGCGAAAAGCCAGGGTACGTCCATTACAGGGGTGCGCGGGAAGTTTCACACGCGAAAAGCTAGGCTACGGGAATTCCAGGGGTGCGCGGGAAGTCCCACACGCGAAAAGCCAGGGTACGTCCATTACAGGGGTGCGCGGGAAGTTTCACACGCGAAAAGCTAGGCTACGGGAATTCCAGGGGTGCGCGGGAAGTCCCACACGCGAAAAGCCAGGGTACGTCCATTTCAGGGGTGCGCGGGGAAGTTTCACACGCGAAATCCCAGGCTACTTCCATTTCAGGGGTGCGCGGGAACGTTTCACATGCGAAAAGCTAGGCTACGGGAATTGCAGGGGTGCGCGGGAAGTCCCACACGCGAAAAGCCAGGGTACGTCCATTACAGGGGTGCGCGGGAAGTTTCACACGCGAAAAGCTAGGCTACGGGAATTCCAGGGGTGCGCGGGAAGTCCCACACGCGAAAAGCCAGGGTACGTCCATTACAGGGGTGCGCGTGAAGTTTCACATGCGAAAAGCTAGGCTACGGGAATTGCAGGGGTGCGCGGGAAGTCCCACACGCGAAAAGCCAGGGTACGTCCATTACAGGGGTGCGCGGGAAGTTTCACACGCGAAAAGCTAGGCTAGGGGAATACCAGGGGTGCGCGGGAAGTCCCACACGCGAAAAGCCAGGGTACGTCCATTACAGGGGTTCGCGGGAAGTTTCACACGCGAAAAGCCAGGGTACGTCCATTACAGGGGTGCGTGGGGAATTTTCACACGCGAAATCCCAGGCTACTTCCATTTCAGGGGTGCGCGGGAACGTTTCACACGCGAAATCCCAGGCTACGTCCATTTCAGGGGGGCGTGGATAGTTGAACACGCTACTCCGATCGTTGGGTCTTCACAGGTCTTCCCTGTACAGCCTCCACGTCCCCTGCATGCAGTCCACACCACAGGGGATTACCCTGCACACCTGCTCATGACTCCCACCCCCCAGCAGTCATGGGGCACCCTCCACCAGGCCCCCACCCATGTCCCACTCATGCCTCCCACCACCCCCACCCCCCAGCACTGTGGGGCACCTGCCAGCAGGCCCCCACTTATGTCCCACTCATGCCTCCCACCACACCCACCCCCCAGCACTGTGGGGCACCTGCCAGCAGGCCCCCACTTATGTCCCACTCATGCCTCCCACCACACCCACCCCCCAGCACTGTGGGGCACCTGCCAGCAGGCCCCCACTTATGTCCCACTCATGCCTCCCACCACACCCACCCCCCAGCACTGTGGGGCACCTGCCAGCAGGCCCCCACTCATGTCCCACTCATGCCTCCCACCACACCCACCCCCCAGCACTGTGGGGCACCTGCCAGCAGGCCCCCACTCATGTCCCACTCATGCCTCCCACCACACCCAACCCCCAGCACTGTGGGGCACCTGCCAGCAGGCCCCCACTCATGTCCCACTCATGCCTCCCACCACACCCACCCCCCAGCACTGTGGGGCACCTGCCAGCAGGCCCCCACTTATGTCCCACTCATGCCTCCCACCACACCCACCCCCCAGCACTGTGGGGCACCTGCCAGCAGGCCCCCACTCATGTCCCACTCATGCCTCCCACCACCCCCACCCCCCAGCACTGTGGGGCACCTGCCAGCAGGCCCCCACTTATGTCCCACTCATGTCTCCCACCAACCCCACCCCCCAGCAGTTATGGGGCACCCTCCACCAGGCCCACACAGATGTTCCCCTACCAATAGGAAATCACAATACAGATCCCAGGATCCCATGGGCAACCACATCCCACCCCATGTCACCCCAGTCCATACACACATCCAAGGTACACATCCATTCAAAAATCAAATACCCATTACATGATACATAACCAATGAGCAGTATGCGCATGAGTCCAAGTCCGTCAGACTCACACAATGGCAACACATGACTGTGAAAACCCAGATTGTGACAGTCAACAAACCAATGAGAGAAGTCCACACAATAGAATCAAAAGAACAATGTATTAAAATGTAAGAAGGAAAAAAAAAGAAACACCTAAATGAATACACAAAGTAACAGGTAAAAAAAAAAAAAACTAATGAAAGGTGAAATCCAAAAGAACGGGTGCAAAGTCAATCAAAATGGAAATCAAAAACAAACACATTGCCCCATGGTCCAAATAATAAAATCGAAAATATCCACAAACTATGTACAAAGATGATTGTCCGGGTCCAATATCCCTAAAAACCATAAAATGAAACCTACCCAAAATCTAACTAATGCTAACTATATACAAAAAACGTGGGCCATTGTCCAATCAACCCAAATAATAAATAAAAATAAAGGAAACCTACTATCTACATAACTATATACAAAGGCGGCGGGCCAGTCCTGCGGCTCACTGAGAGATGTTATGGGCCAGGGCATCATCGAACTCCCTTTCTATCTCCCCGAGGCGTTCCTCCTCAATGGCCCCGAGGGCCCGCAGGGCTGACGCAGTGTCCACCTCCAAGCCCCTGCGGATCTCCTCGAGGCACTCGGCATGCCTCAGGGCCCTCTGCATGGAGTCCACCGCCCTGACCATAGCGAGCCGCCCCTCTTCTGCCCGCCGCCTCTCCGCATCTATTGCGTGGCCTAACCGCTGCCACACGGAAGACACATTCTGTCCAGGGTCCTCCTGCCCTCCAGCCGATGGCTGCCCCTCCGATGTTGATGGCCCCGAGCCATGACGCCTCCCACGTCGCTGCCGCTGCCTCTGCAGCCACTGCCTCTGCCAGAACAACGGCATCCAGGCTGATGGTATCCACCGACGCCGTCGTGCACGTGCCCTGCCTGATGATGCCGGCACATCCTCCACTTGCAGGGGTCCAGTTGCCATGGTGTCCACACCAGCTGGACCACCGACTCCCGACTGTGGCAGGGATGGGATCCCCACTGAGCCGGCTGCATTGGTCGGGGCAGGTCCACAGGGGGCCCTGGTGTCAACTGGGCCGGAAGACGGCAAGGAGAACGACCGGCGCATACTTTCCACAGAGGAGGAGATGCCCGACACATTGGCCATCACCTGCAGAAAACCCGCGCCAATGGCAGATCCCAACTGGGCCACGTCGGCACGGTGCTCTTCGTGATGATGTGCGTGCTCCTCCCGGGAAGCACGCACGTCATCACGAATGACCCCCGTGCGCAACGCGACCCCAATCAGGACCTTTTCCATGCGCCCACGGTTCCCCTCGTCCGCAGGTGGAGGGGAGTCAGATGACATAGACACCCCCTCCACCTGCGGACGGGCCTGGGACGGGGCATCCATGCTGGTGCATGGTGGTGCACTCACAGGGTCAGGGACAGCGACATGCACAGGCACCTCCACGGCGACCTGTGCTGCCTCCTGCCCCTGGCCCTGGACTGCACCACTTGCACCAGCAGGGATGCCCCCACCAGGCCTCAGGTGTGCCTCAGTCTCGGCCGCCTCCTCCTCTGTAGAAACCACCAACCTGGATGGCTCCTTGCCCTCTTCCGCTGTAGCTGGCCCCTGTGGGGGCTCACCCACCCCTTCCGCCACAGCCGTGGGGGCATCCCCGCCGTCTACCTCCACAGCGCCGTCTCCGCCCTCTCCATCACTAGCCGCTGCATAGAGGGAGACATAGAACACAAGCATCAGGGCACTGTACAATGGTCCCCTACACAGGAAGCAATATCAGATGACTGGCAATGGTAAAGTACACTTCTATCATGTCCCTCCACAACACATGGGTCAGGCAATACACACACGCAACACCCATGGTCCATGGCATGCACATCAACATACATGTCCACTGCACTCTTCTAAAGTACGATGTCATGGAACTCACATGCATCATTGGTCATGCAAATCACAAGCACACACTTCACCTCTGTCACATCCATGTGGCCTCGTACATCACAAACACAGTGGATACAAGGATGATTAGGCAGCATCAGTGAATCTGTACAGTGTCACAGACATGTGTCATGCATCCATGCCATTCAAAAGTCACAGACATGCAGGTCAAGCACACCGACCTCGACACCATACATGTACCTGGCATCAGCATCCATCCCTCACCCACACCCATGTCCACGAACATACACTTGCATGCTCACATGTGTCCAATCTGCATAGGCCTCCTCAGGTTGCATAGCAACATATACAACAACCATGTGATCCACAAATTACTGGTCGCACATGCATCGCCATGACAACACTGCACACATACATGCCTACAAGGCCCATTCCACACATACAGCATCACACAACCAGCACACTGCAACATGCACTGTCTCACACAGCAATGCCTGCACACTTACCGCTCAACTCCAGACGGGTCTCCCTCTCAAGGACCTGGGAGTGGAGCGCTGGGTGTATGCGTGCCAGGACCCTCATTTGGATCGAACTCATGTGGCCCCGGCCCCCCTCCACGAGGCGCCGGGCCTTTGAGAGGGTCCTGGACCTGCAGTCCTCCCAACGCTTCCTGACATGTGGGTTGTCGCGGACTGCCACCCCCTCCGCGTTGATGGCAGTCACGATGTCGTCCCAGATCCGAGTCCGTCCTTCATAGTTGGCGCGGCTACTTCCGAAGAGGGCATCATACTGCCCCAGGACTCGCTCCACCAGGACCCCAACCTCGGTGACACTGAAGCTGGGGCCCCTCTGCCTCTCTGGCTGGGGGTTGCCAGTGGTGCCAGATGTTTCAGTGCCCGACATGGCAACCCCAGAGGCAGGAGTGGGTGGGCAACTTGGTCCTGGGGCTGGGCTGTGGAGTGGTGTTCTTCCAGTCGGGAGTCTTCAGTTCCAGCAGGGGTGGACACAGCAACTGTACGCCTGCAGATGGCTGATGTGCAGGCACCAAATGGCAGGGCACGGTGGCAGCAGGCAGGCAGGCAGGCAGGCAGCAGCAGATGGCACGTGGGAGGCTGCTCGGGGCACTGGGGGGCAGTAACTCGGCCTTCTGGGCAGGAGCGTGGTCTTCCGTGTGTGAACGCGTGGCCAGCTTGATACGGAGTGAATTGGCACGTGAAAATCATGCACGTCTGCGTGGAATCCGAGGAAAGGCCCTCAGCGCGTAAGCACGTCAGCACGCGTACGCGATTTCATTGGTCCAAAGGGCCAGGCGCATAAGCGCGCCTATGACGCACGGGTGTTTCCCAACACGCGTGATTGGTCCAAAGGGCCAGGCGCATAAGCGCGTCTATAACGCACGGCCGTTTCCCAACACGCGTGAAAGAAACACAAGCCAGTGTCAATGCGTGTGATTGGAGGCTGGCCCTTCAGCGCCTACACGCGGAAGTGACGCAGGACCTGTGGGCCTGCATAAAAGGTACATGTAGAACGCCATTTCCTTGTACGTGCTTTTCGTGGAGAGCGAGTTGGTGTATTCTGTACTTCTTGTCAGTTGACACGCGATTTACTTCACGGCGTTCAAAGGTCGTACTCCCTGTTACCTCTGACAGCTTTTTCTCTTTTGCTCTTTTTCCTGGGCCTGTTTCCTCACACAGCGTTCCCTTCTACTGTTGTCCTGTCTCCTCAGACAGCGTCCCATTCTTCTTTTGGCGGGGGTGTTGCCAACGCGCACACGCGCGTCTTTTTGACGCATTTCTCCCTGGCAGACGGTGAGTTGCGCACGCATCTATCATCTGTGCTTGCCCCGTGTGTCACGTACCTCTTCAGAGGTCAATCTAGGCTGCGTGTGACACGCATACGTTCATTACTGTGTTACTGGATGCCACAGCGTAGTGCAGGGTTTTTTATACGCACACGTGGTCTAGGAGGGGTATCGTGCATGTTCCTTAACTTTTTTGGGGTGCCTGTGCGTTGCGTGACCCGTCATCTTTCCCCAGGGGTGTCATATAGCCTTGCCACTGCACTAGGGTACGAATACCATCTGGTACCCAACCCCTTTGACACCCAATTGCCCAGGACAATTGTGCACACCCACTCCCATACGCACAATAACATCAGTGCCATGGTTGGGAGGCGTGCAAGCCGTAAGGGTGGCAAAGGTGGCCGAGCCACACGTGGTGGCCGTGGAGGATCCACTAGGGGACGTGGTTGTGACTTGCAGGGTGCCCCTGTCCCCCCCAGTCTGGAGGACCAGTCAGGGACACCCATGCCCCCCCTCACCCCCCCCCCAGGTTGAGGGTCATGTGGCTGATACCAACCCTGATCAGCCCTTGTTGGACCAGCCCATTGTGGCACCAGACCTGTCCGAGGGTGACTCCATCGCTGACATCCAGGTCAGCAGGTCCACTGCACGTGCACCGGTGCACATTGGTGTCATCAGGACACGCGCATCTATGCCAGATAGGTCATCTGCTGCCCCCCGTGGGCAGGGTGTGGCTCCATCCACCCCACCTCTCATACACCCTGCCAAGACTGTGTCGGTCCTAGTTCATGCACCTCAGATCAGGCCTGACCCTATCCCTCTACCCCCAATGCCTGCACCTACTCCCATGCTGAGTGTGCAATCCCACACACCCAGTACTGAGTCCACCACGGCTCCTGCCCCTAGTGTCCACAGCGGCGTAGGACACTCTGGATCCCCACCCCCTTCCAAGCGGAAGAGGAAGAGTGCACGTCCGGCACAGGCTGATGCCCCAGGCACGGCTGCACAGTCCGGCCCATCAAGGAAGCCCAGCTTCACAGACGCCGAACTGAATGCACTTGTTCAGTATGTGTCAGACCATGATAGGGAAATGGTCATCGTTGCAGGGTCCAAGACCACACATGCCAGACGCCAGGCACACTGGCAGACCATTGCTGACAAAATAAGTGCCCTTGGAGTAGTGAGGCGCACAGCTAGTGATTGCCAGAAGCGCTGGAATGACCTTAAGCGCAGGGCAAAGGATAAGCTGGCCTCAAGTCATGCCGCAACCTTGGTGACTGGAGGTGGGTCCCCAGCACAGGAAATAGAACTCACACCACACGAGTCCGTAGCTGGATCCTACCACCGAGGGACAACTCCAAGGTGTGGGACATCTCCCTGATTACGAGGCATCATCCGGTGAGTGCATGTGTGTTATATCCATGTGCATGGTGTGTGTGCGAAGCCTTCATGTTGTGTGCCTGTCAAGGGGGTGTGTGGCAGAGTTGATAGTGTCACCCATGTGCCTCATCCAGTATGTCCAGTGCAACACCATGTGCCCACACCACTATCCCTACTGCCAACAGTGCACATATGGCCCTACACCATGGAAGTTCCCCTTGTATTGTCATTTTGTCACGACATTGTTGCTCATTCTCCCCTGTCTATTCATCTTATGTCTTACATACCATTCCTACACTTTCCCCCAGCCATTCAAGTTCCATCGTCACATGCCTGACATGCAATGATACCACATGCTAATGCGTCCTCTGTATATACATGGCACTCAACATGCTGTCATACTCTGGAATTTGCCTTGACACCCACCTCCTACCTGTGTGCTCTTGTTCCGTCTGGTTTCAAGCCCCATTCCCTCACACTCCATGCTGCTCTTCATGGTCTATCTTCCCTGACTTCTACTGTTCAGACCATCGTGCCCTACTCACGACACCTGCTTGCAAACAGTCAAATGAGGGCACCCTGCCCTCCAATGCGACCCACCCTATTGCTGACAAGTACATCTGAGCCTACTCAAGGTTAACTCTCACTGACATCTGCTCATACATGCCTTTGCCTGTCCCATGGACCCTTCACATGGTCCCAGTCCTCTCTCCTTGCTCCTCTTCCACCATCAATGGTGTGACCCGTTGGGGTGTACTCTTGGCCTCCTTCCAATCCTCAGAGGCCACAATTGATGTGTATGGTAATGGGAGCATCTCAGTCCAAGGACCTCAGGCCAACCTTATTCTCCTTGACAAATGCTACCCACATCTCATCAACTTCCTTTCCTCTCCTGCTGTCCCCCCTCCTCTCTCCTCATCTATCCTGCACTGCCTCCCTGCACCCTCCCATGATCCTTCTCCGCCTCCCACTCCAACTCCTACACATGCTGCACCTCTGATCTGTAGCACTCCCCGTAAGTCCTACAAGGCTGTCAACCTCCTCCACATTTACACTCCTTACTCTGCCGCTGCATCAGGCATTCCTCCAATATATGTCACTTACATGAGGTAATGCACCTTGACATCCTTGGTCTCATGGAAACATGTCTGACGGCCAGCTCTGTCTGCATCTTTGACACACTCCTACCTGACGTTCCGGAGATCCTCTCCTTGGCCCGGCACTACTGTGCAGGGGGGGGTGTGCCCTTGCCTTCCCTGAGGGTATTCCTGCCACTGTCACTCCTACGTAGACCTACTCCCCTCTGGAATGGCTTGTGTGACGTCTCTCTCCATCTCACCTCGACATTCACAAACTGTGCGTACTGTGTATCGGAAAAATGGTCAAATGTACTACTTCCTTTCTGAGTGGCCTCACCTCTCCTCCTCACTCATGTCCCCAGACACTGAAATCCTCTTCCTTGGTGATGTACGCATCCACCTGCATGCTTGTTGTCCCCCCCACGTGACTTTTCCGTGACCTCAGCAACTCCCTATCACCCTCTAAACTCCCGTCTGTCCCTACTCATTCTGCAGGGCACACTCTTGATGCTCTGATCTCATCTGACCTTCCCCTCTCCATCCCTCTCTGCACTCCTCTCTCCTGGAGTGATCACTTTCTCCTCTCCTCCCACCTCACCCTCACCACCCCACAGGCAAAGCCACCCTCACCACTGTCACACACCTTCTTGGTATTCCAACCCATGAAGTGTGTGTCAGTCGAGGCTTATGCTGCCAAAATCTCCCCCCCATCCAGCTCCCCCTTAGGCTCACTCCCATCCTGACAGGGCCCACTCCATGCTCCACTCTATGTCAGGTACACTGGATGTCTTTGCCACGGTCATGACAATCCGCCTGAAGCCCCATGCCAATGTTGACTCCTGGCATGACTCGGATCTTGTGAACCCAAAACACAGGTGCCGGGTGGCAGAGAGGAAATGGCCTGCATCATGCTCATCCTCTGGCAAACTGGCCTGCCGCCTGCTCCAAAGGCAATAGCGTCTCACCCTTCTCACCAAGATGAGAGCCCCAATCCAAGGGCACATATCTGCGGCATCTGACAACTCTGCAGGACACATTGAAATCTGCAAGGACCTTGCCGAGCCAGATGCAGTGTGTACCTCCCCTGTCCCCTCCGAGCCCACAGCACTGCATGACTGTCTCTGTACCCCTATAGGCCACCCCCCCAGCACTTGTCTGCGCCTACCACCATCTGGCCTCGACGTTAAGTCCTACTTACCTTGTACAGCACTTCCAGCCGCAACTTCCCCTTGCACTTCATTGTGCCACCCACCTCTGCACTTGCGTTACATGAATGACACCAGCACCAGTAGGATTGTTGAATGGCATCCCCTTCTGCCCCACCACCCCTCAGTGCTCCGCTGTACCTTCATACATTTCTGTACAGGTGCTTCACGAATGCTATATGATTCCATTACAGGTGATGGGGAGGTGGAATCTCATTGTTTACTGCATTTTGTTAATGTTGACAAGGCACTGTGCATCGTGGCCAATTGGGACTAGCAGATCCATGTCCAACATGTTAACTTCTTGATGTGATGAAGCAATGTCAGGACCAGAGTGGGCAAAATCCAAATTAGTTGCCCTCCTCTCCCTCTTCACTTGGTGGCTATGTCACATGCCATGTGTGTGATGGCATGTGCATTTGACATGGCAATCACCGGCCAATGTGTGATGCCAGTGCTAGGCAGCATGGGGAGCAGGCGTTGCTCTCCATTCTCTGTGTCATCATTGTGTGCCCTGAGCCTCCCCTCCAGACCCAGTGATGGTGAATGCATAGGAGGTTTCCCAGTCATGTGGGACATGTGTCATTGAACTACTGGCTCTGTTGTTCATCAGCCCTTGTTGTATGCCATGGTGCTAATGCCTGTTTCCATTTCTCTCTTTCATGTCTTTGCAGGGGACGACGCACTTGTTGATGCTGGGTATGTGGTGGTGGAGCCGTCCCAGGAGGGCAACCCGGGCCGACCTTCCACAAGTGAGGGACGTGGTGTGTTTGTGGGTGAAAACCCACAAGTGCTGCAGGTCGTGCTGTCGAGGGGTGTCTCTGGGGGTTCCTCCCCCGAGCAGTATTCAGGTGTAGACTCGGAGGATGACACCTATGTGCAGTCGCAGGTGAGTGTTCTTGGGAGAGAATCTCCTCTGTCCGACCCACCTGCAGCCGGGTTATTGCCCTCAATGGGGATGTCAGTGTCGGCAGCTCAGCCTCCGGTGGTTACGGATGCAGGGCCACACCACACAATCTCTGATCCTGTTCCTGGGGCTGCAGATCAGAGAGGGAATGCAGTCCTGCAGCCTGAGGCTTTGCCAGCACAGCAAGGCGCAGTCCTCCTTGCCCCAGGCAGGTGTGGTGCCCGCCAACGTGGTGGCCGTATGCCACCTGGCAATACCGCTTGGGAGCAATCCATCTACGGTATGGCCACCCAACAGGCAGCATCATCCGAGATGATTGCACAGGCCATGGATAGGGTGGCCACTTCCATTGTCCCCCCAGAAAGGCTGATGGAGCGACTGGAGCAGGCTACAGAGTCCATCTGCCAGGCACACAGGGAGGACATGTTGGCGTCCAACATGGACAGGCGGGCAGGACTGGCGACTCTGCGGGAATCACTTTCCATGGAGTCCCAGCGCCACAGGGAAGGCCTGAGGGAAGAATTCCATCACCTCAGGTCGACCCTGTCAGAGCTTGAGGCTTCATCCCATAGAAGGACAGAGGAGCAGCTGGAGCGTCTGACACGGACGCTCTCGGCCGAGATGCAGGCAACTCGTGCGGAGGTCAGGTCATCCCGGAAGTTACTGCATGGGGACCTCCGCATGATTATAATCCAGAACCAGACCTTCCAGACCCGCCTGCTTGCAGCCATGGAGGAGCAAACTCGGGCTTTGCGTGGGCTGCCTCCCATTGTCACACCATCTTCTGAGGCAGCTCCCCCACCTCCTGAGTCAGCTGCAGGGTCTGGCCAGAGCGATAGCGACTCATCTCCAACAACAGAGTAGCCGTGTGGGCCACGAGCCTATGGGGTGTTTTTACTTCCCATGATCCACACAGGTGGATTGTGGCGTGCATCCTGTCCTCGGACCTCATAGGTGGCCCCCCCCTCCCCGCCGGCCCTTTCATGGCCATTTTTTCTTATCATATTTTTCTTTTTCAAGTGTGTTGCCTTGTGTGGGTACCTGGGCATACACTGTATTGTGGCTGGGCACATGCAGGCTTGTCCTGAGTTTGGTTTCGATGCTTGGGTACCTGGCATCCACACCCCTCCTGCTTCCGTTTCCATGGGCTTGCAAAGGGTGTGCCCAAGTGACAGCAAATTACACGGTGACATTGGACTCCCATGAGCTGTTGGGCAGTCCATAGTCAATACTGTGTAGACATTCATGGTGTACATTGTTGTTGCACCTAACTATGCATGATGGTTTGATATGTGCCTCAACTTACATATGTTACTCATGTTTTGCAGGTATTTCACACAGTTCTTCACACGGGCATACTCTCTGGAGTCAGACTACATGTCGGTAGATGTGCAGTGACACTTTTGCGTGGCGCCATCACTGTACATCTGGACGGTGAGGACATACCAGCACAATCAGGTATTGAGACTACCATTGATTACATGCATTGTGTCTTGTTTTGGTGGGCTTCAGGGTGGGTTGGTGTGTAATTTGATTGAAATGACTCTTACACAGGTGTGTAGTAGTGCCTCCATCACGGTTAGCTGTTCAAGTGCGGCTATGTTCCATTTGGGGCACTGCAATTTGTGACACCGGTGTCATGTTATGAGGGTCAGTTTGTTTGCTCTCACATACCATGACATGGTGTCCTCTGTGGCGGGACTGTGAAGGGATTGGGTGACATGGCAATGTTGTCATGTAGCAATTCGCCTGTGTCAATGCATTTTTGATGAATGGAGTTGTGTCTTTTCATAGTTATGCATTGCTGGTGTATGTGTAGGTAGGGGTGCACACATAGTGACACTTCCATGTTAACAATCTCAGGCTGATGTGTTTCTGACAGTTTATTGCCAAGAAATTTTGTGACATTGTCAGGTAGTGTCATCATTGATCGTCAGATGGTATGTGCCAGAGCAGTGTGCACTAGCCAGCACTGTGATTCCTAGGTGAAGAAGTTGGCCACCAGTTGCGTACGGGCTGCCTCCCCCCGTGCCCTTTCCCCTCCCATGCGCAGCGGGCGTGCATGTGGTTGTGGATGTGGGGGCACCACCATATCCACGGGCAGGCCCCGGCGTGTTGCAACGTTGTGCAGGACACATGCTGCCACTATGATCCTGCACACTAGTGGGGGAGCATATAACAGCTGCCCGCCAGAACGGTCAAGGGAGCGAAAGCGTGACTTCAGCACTCCGAATGTGCGCTCCACTATGCCCCGTGTTGCAATGTGGGCTGTGTTGTACCTTACCTCGGGTGGCGTGGTGGGGTTCCGGATTGGGGTCATCATGTGGGGGCTGATAGGGTAGGCACTGTCCCCTGCGGAGGTGGTGATGGGTATCATTAGTGGTGCTGTGACATGACCCTGTATCTGACATGCATGCATGTGCAGTGGCATTCATGCTCACCAAGCAGCCATGTATCTCCATGCCGGCCAGCCTCTAGGTCCCGGCTTAGGGTAGACATTCTGTGGATGAAGCTGTCGTGGGTGGACCCGGGATAGTTGGCATATACTGATGTGATGATTCCCTTGGCATTGCATACAACTTGCACGTTGATGGAATGCCAGTGCTTGCGGTTTCTATAGATGTGCTCTGTTGCCCTGGGGGGACGTAGAGCCACATGGGTGCAGTCAATTGCACCAAGCACTTTGGGGAATTGAGCCACACCATAGAATTCCTGGATGCACGCCCGCCTTTCTGCAGGAGTCCTGGGGAGATATATGTGCCTGCGGACTGATGGCCGTGCAGTGATGATGTTCAAGACCTGGTGTAGACAGCGTGACTGCGTGGCCTGTGACACACCACCCAC
Organism: Ambystoma mexicanum; assembly: GCF_040938575.1. Taxonomy (NCBI): domain Eukaryota; kingdom Metazoa; phylum Chordata; class Amphibia; order Caudata; family Ambystomatidae; genus Ambystoma; species Ambystoma mexicanum. The sequence goes on from NC_090934.1 coordinate 1,084,921,233, forward strand.
TATGGCACTTGTCCGCTGAAAAGATCCAGTGCCCAAGAAGTGCAGTACATTCAGGACCTTCTGCAGGGGGCTGAGTGCTTGGGATCACAGGGTGGGTGATGTGAGGTCATCCTCCCACTCACTGACCAGGTCCAGTATGATGTGTGCTGGAAACCTGTACCTCCCATACACCTGGTCATCAGGCATCCCGAATAGGCTGGTTCTGGGTGAGAAAATTCTGGCCCTGACTCTCCTCCTCCTCCTCCTTTGGTAACCCACAGCCACTGCTGCTAGGAACGGTATGTTCATCTTTGCACTGAGCTTGTAGGATGTTTTCACGTGAATATTTAGACGTGCCGGGTCACGTACGCCTGCTTCCTTCAGGCGTACGTCTTTCCGTATTGCCTGTTGTAATTTTGCACGTGTCGTGGCCGAGCGTGTGTGACTACATGCTCGAGGTTTACCAGGTTAAATGTACGTTATTAATATTGTAATTGTATTCAGATGTAAATGGTAACCGGGCGTTTTTCACGCGCGCTGTTGAATATGCGATTACTCGCTGTGTGCCTTTGGACCAATGAAATCGGGTACGCGTGCTGACGCGCTCGCGCGGCACGTGTATTTTTTTCACGTGGGTTGGGAAACACCCGTGCGTCATAGGCGCGCTTACGCGCCTGGCCCTTTGGACCAATGAGATCGCGTACGCGTGCTGACGCGCTCGCGCGGGAGGTTTATTTTTTCACGCGGGTTGGGAAACGGCCGTGCGTTATAGACGCGCTTACGCGCCTGGCCCTTTGGACCAATCACGCGGGTTGGGAAACGGCCGTGCGTTATAGACGCGCTTACGCGCCTGGCCCTTTGGACAAATCACGCGGGTTGGGAAACGGCCGTGCGTTATAGACGCGCTTACGCGCCTGGCCCTTTGGACCAATGAAATCGCGTACGCGTGCTGACGTGCTTACGCGGCCTTTCCTCGGATTCCACGCAGACGTGCATGATTTTCACGTGCCAATTCACTCCGTATCAAGCTGGCCACGCGTTCACACACGGAAGACCACGTTCCTGCCCCTAAGGCCGGAATCCTGCCCCCCAGAGCCCCGAGCACGCTCCCACCTGCCATCTGCTGCTGCCTGACTGCCTGCTGCCCACGTGCCCTGCTGTTTGCTGCCTGCACATCAGCCAGGGGTGCAGTTGCTGTGACCACCCCTGCTGGAACCAAAGACTCCCGACAGCCGTACCATCGCTCCACAGCCCAGCCCCAGGACCCAGTTGGCCACCCACTCCTGCCTCTGGGGTTGCCATGTCAGGGAGCACAAAATCTGGCACGACTGGCAACCCCCGGCCAGGGAGGCAGAGGGGCACCAGCTTCAGTGCCACCGAAGTTGGTGTCCTGGTGGAGCGAGTCCTGGGGCAGTATGATGCCCTCTACGGACGGATGCGCCTCGACAAGGAAGGACGGACCAGGATCTGGACGGATTTTGTGACTGCCATCAACGCAGAGGGGGTGGCAGTCCGAGAATTCCATCAAGTCAAGAAGCGCTGGGAGGACTACAGGTCCAGGACCCTGAACAAGGCCCGGCGCCTCGTGAAGGCAGTGGATGCCAAGGGGCGGCGGGGCCACTTGTCGCAAGATGAACTTCGGGTCCTGGAACGCATATCCCCAGCGCTCCATGTCCAGGTCCTTGGGAGGCAGACCCGTCTGGAGTCGAGCGGTGAGTGTACATGCATACTGATTGTAAGCTGTGTGTGTGGTGGTGTGCCAGGAGTGTGCATGTTGCACATGTCTTTGTGTGGCCATGTATAAATGTGTGTGTGCAGGGCTGTGAGACAAGCACATGTGTGCCTGTGATGTGTGAGACAAGGATGGTGCATGTGTGTGTGTGTGTGTGCTTGCAGTGCAAATGCTTGTGTGTGGGCACATGTGTTTGACTGTGCATGTGAGTTGGCATGCTTGTGGTGTGACACATGGATGTTGATTCCAGGTGCATTAGTCTGCAGCGTGTGCGTGTGTGTAGTTGTGAAGGGTGCAACAGTGTTGCTACATGGATGCAGGTGACACTGTCATGTTGGAGAGTGAATTGCAAATGTGACATGGATGTTCATCTCATGACTGACAGTTTGCGGAGTGGTACACATGCTTGGATGTGTGCTTTGCATGTGTGCATGTGCATTTGAGTCCGTGTGTATCATGTGATGTGTGGCTCACCTTTGTCTGCTCATGCTGCTGTATGTGAATGTATGTAGCGGGCTGTAGCAATATGGCTGTTGAATGACTCATGTGTGTGCGTTGAGGAGACAAGTGTGTTGGGGATTGTGATGCCAGGTCTGGAGTATGACAATGCCACTCTTGTACAACTGTTATGTGTGTGAGTCAATTGTACAGTGTCCTGATGCCTGTCTCCTGTCTCTCCCTGCCTGCAGCGTCATCTGATGTGGAGGGCGGAGAAGGTGCTGTGGAGCACAGCAGCAGGGATGCCACCGCCAGCCGGAGACGCAAGGCCCGGCTCCCCTCCCCTGTTGTCATCTCGTCGGGGAGTGAGGAGTCCGGTGCTGTGTCCCAGGTCGCAGCTGCCGAGGGGAGGTCCAGGAGGCGCAGGAGGAAGTTGGACTCCTCGGCAGCAGAAGGGGCAGCTGAGACCCCACAGGGTTCCGCGGCGGAAGATGGCAGGGAGTCATCCAGGTTGGTGGTGGGTTTGGTGGAGGAGGAGGCCGTGCAAGGGACTGAGATGGGGTCTGGAGGTGGGCATTCCACTGGTGCTAGTGGTGCAGCACAGGGGCAGGGACAGGAGGCAGCACAGGCCGCCGCGGAGGTGCCTGTGTGTAATCCTGTCCCCGGTCCTGTGTCTGCATCATCTTGCACCAGCAGGGTTGCCCACGTCCGGACCCATTCTCAGGGAGACCAGGCTGTGTTCCTCCATACACTGGGCCTTGTTCCGACCCCCTCCTCACCTGAACCCCCTATGCGCCAGTCGTCCTCCGTGCCATCTTCCTACCCACCTGTCACCTGGGTGCCCTGTGGAGCTGCCTCTGACGATGGGGCCAGGCTGGTGGAGGACACATCCCTGCCCCAGTCGGGAGTCGTGAGTCCAGCAGGGGTGGCCACCGCAACAGCAGCACCCCAAACAATGGAGGATGTGCAGGCAGCAGGTGTCAGGGCACCGGCACCAGCACGTCAGCAGCAGGAGGAAGAAGGTGGGAGCCTTGATGGCTCGGGGCCATCACCATCAGAGGGGCAGGCATCAGCCGGAGGGCAGGAGGACCCTGGACGTCAAGTGTCTTCCGTGTGGCAGCGGTTGGGCCATGCCATAGATGCGGAGCGGCGGCGGGCGGAAGAGGCGCGGCTCGCTATTGTCAGGGCGGAGAACTCCATGCGGAGGGCCCTGAGGCGGGCCGAGTGCCTCGAGGCCATCCGCAGGGAGTTGGAGGTGGGTACATCGGCGTCCCTGCGGACCCTCGGGGCTGTGGAACGGGGCCGCCTCCGGGACATCGAGCGGGAGTTCGATGATGCCCTGGCCCGGAACAACAATCAGTGAGCCGCAGGACTTGCCCGCCGCCTTTGTATATAGTTCTGTAGTTTAGTTGTAGTTAGGTTTCCTTTGTTTTAATGTTATTATTTGGTTGCCAAAGGACAATGCACCACATTTTTGTATATAGACATTTTCTTACTTAGTGTAAATAGTTAGGTTTCATTTATTAGGGCTCATGGACCCGGATCATCATGTTGATAGTTTGAGGGATGTTAATATTTGTTTGAATTTTTCACGAGGCAATGTGTTTCTTCTTTCATTTGTACTTGGATTTAATTTTGGACTTTGACTTTGGACCCCTATTTTACTTTATTTTTGTTAATTAGTGTTCCTGATTTTTTTGGTTGTGCTTTTTTATTATTTAGTTTGCATTGCATGTTTATTGTTATTTTTTATTTTTACCATCCTTGTTTATTTTTAATACATTTTCATTTGATCCTTCAATGTGTTGTATCATCTCATTGCTTTCATGCATGACATGTGGGGTGTTTGGACATTCACTTGCAACATCTGTGTGTGACAGACATGTGTTCATTCATATGATTTACATTGGGTGTGTCACATGTCATTGTGTTTGATATGTGGGTGGATGGGATAGTTGTTTGGGAATTCTTGCAGGGCAGACTGTCCATTACGGTCATGATTGTGTGGGGTTGTGACCCAGGTGAAGGTGGACATGGATGGTACATGGGTGGGGGCCTTCTGGTAGGTGCCCCTGACTGCGGGGGGGGTGGTAGACATGGGTGGGGGCCTTCTGGCAGGTGCCCCTGACTGCGGGGGGGTGGGGGTGGTGGTAGACATGGGTGGGGGCCTGCTGGAAGGTGCCCCTGACTGCTGGGGGGGTGGGGGTGGTGGTAGACATGGGTGGGGGCCTGCTGGAAGGTGCCCCTGACTGCTGGGGGGGTGGGGGTGGTGGTAGACATGGGTGGGGGCCTGCTGGAAGGTGCCCCTGACTGCTGGGGGGGTGGGGTTGGTGGTAGACATGGGTGGGGGCCTGCTGGAAGGTGCCCCTGACTGCTGGGGGGTGGGGGTGGTGGTAGACATGGGTGGGGGCCTGCTGGAAGGTGCCCCTGACTGCTGGGGGGGTGGGGGTGGTGGTAGACATGGGTGGGGGCCTGCTGGAAGGTGCCCCTGACTGCTGGGGGGGTGGGGGTGGTGGTAGACATGGGTGGGGGCCTTCTGGCAGGTGCCCCTGACTGCGGGGGGGTGGGGGTGGTGGTAGACATGGGTGGGGGCCTGCTGGAAGGTGCCCCTGACTGCTGGGGGGGTGGGGGTGGTGGTAGACATGGGTGGGGGCCTGCTGGAAGGTGCCCCTGACTGCGGGGGGGGTGGGGGTTGTGGTAGACATGGGTGGGGGCCTTCTGGCAGGTGCCCCTGACTGCGGGGGGGTGGGGGTGGTGGTAGACATGGGTGGGGGCCTTCTGGCAGGTGCCCCTGACTGCTGGGGGGGTGGGGGTGGTGGTAGACATGGGTGGGGGCCTGCTGGCAGGTGCCCCTGACTGCTGGGGGGGTGGGGGTGGTGGTAGACATGGGTGGGGGCCTGCTGGAAGGTGCCCCTGACTGCGGGGGGGTGGGGGTGGTGGGAGGCATGAGCAGGTGTGCAGGGTAGTCCCCTGTGGTGTGGGTTGCATGCAGGGGACGTGGAGGGTGTGAATGGAACACCTGTGAGGACCCACCCAGCAGAGCCGCGTGTGAAACTTCCCGCGCACCCCTGCAAATGACGTACCCTAGTTTTTCGCGTGTAGGATTTCACGCGCACCCCTGGAATTCCCGTAGCCTAGCTTTTCGCGTGTGAAACTTCCCGCGCACCCCTGTAATTGACGTACCCTGGCTTTTCGCGTGTGGAACTTCACACGCACCCCTGATATCGACGTGGCCAGGGCAATCGCGTGTGGGACTTCCCCGCACCCCGGGATACACGTACCCAGGGCAATCGCGCGAGTGACTTCTCGCGCAACCCGTTGTACACACACGCGCAAATTTTTGAACAGTGGGTGTCCGTGTTAATGGCGTACACCTTTGCACATCATTTGTCCTTTGGGGTCACGGTATGGCCCATTGCTGTATGTGGGTGGTATTTGTTGGCGCAGGTTTTGGCGCACTTTCGTTAAGTGCGTCGGGACGCTACCGCCTGCTTACTTGTGGCGTACGTTTTTGGGCCTGTGAGCTGGTTTGATCGAGCGCTGTTTTGCCCTGTTCGAATCCATGAATACGTGTTGCCGGAGAGCGTGTGGGCGTTCCGCGCACTTGCCTCCTGTACTTCCCCGTGCCGCCCACATTCTTCCCCATTCCGAGTGTTGTGCCCCATTTTATTCCCCATTCCGAGTGTCCCGCCCTGTGTTCCGCCTACTTTAGAGCTGTGCGCTGCGCTCGGAGTGATAGCGCAGAGGCCGTGGCGCACGCCGTTGGTTGACCTGTGCGCCGGCGTGCGCCGCGCACTTTTTCAGCGCACGTCCTATGCTTTTCTTACGCACGGACTTCCATGAATCGACGTGCGCTGGTTTCCCTGTGCTTTTCGCTATTTTTCGGCGCAGCGCACGTATAGGCCCCTCTGCGCCGGAATTTTCAGCGCACATTTATTCCATGAATCGGCCTGTATATCTTTTGTGTAGATACGAATTTGGGAAAATCATGATATTGTAAACATTTCTCTCTTGTGCGTGACCAATCAGACTGAAATATCTTGGTTTTAGCTCTAACCGGGTTCGTCAATGGATCATCAAGAGAGATATCTGCTTCCGCCCTTATCTCAATTACAATATCTCGCCATTTAACCATGAATTTATCATTAGTTGAAAAAACATAGTCAGCCAACACATTGATCAGTTTGTTCTTACCAGATGCCAAAATACATTTTCTGAACAAAGATGTAATTTGCCATGTATACCGGGCATATAGTGATGTTAGTCCCACTTCAGTCTTGATCCAGGCTATCGGTATACATTTGGGTAATCCTAGAATGCTTTTCCAGAATTTGCTTTCAAGGCACAGCCATATGTTTTCAGCTATGTATTATTTATTTTCAGAACCATATATTAATACCGGAACCACTTTCTGCTTGAAGTATGACAGAGCTGGCGTGATGGTAAATTTACCGTATTTAGCCTGAATGATCGTGGCCTGGGAAATCATCATGTCTAATTTGCTGTTAAGCCTCTGTAGATATGCAGTGTTATTTGGACCATCAATAACAACTCCCAAGTATGTATATTGCAGGACTATTTCTATGATGTGTTCTTGTATGTGCCATTTTAGTACTTCTGTTTTTTTTAAGAATGCCTCTTGGATTTGGATTGCAAATCATTACCTTTGTTTTATTCAGGTTCACAGTTAGCATGTTCTCAGTTACATATCTAGCAAGCGCATCAAGCAGGTTTTGGAGGCCACAGGGAGTCTTCGACATCAATACCAAATCATCTGCATATAGTAAAGCCGCAAGAGCTTTACCTGCTAGTTTAGGAGCATCGCTTATAACTTCTTTGAAGGCTCTACATATGTCTGCAATGAAAAAGTTAAACAAGGTTGACGCAAGTATGCATCCTTGTCTTAGTCCTCTAAAGGTCGTGATGTTGGTAGTTAGTAGACTTTGTAGATTTAATCTCACTCTTAGGTTAGTCTCAGAGTGTAGCATTCTTATCAAATTAACTAAATATATAGGACACTTCTCACAAGCTAATTTGTCGAGTAAAATGGATCTGACTACTGAGTCGAAAGCCGCTCTAAAGTCAACAAATACAAAATATAAAGGTTGCTTTAGATAGGTATGATGTTGTATTACAGATGTTATTGTTAGCAGATTTATAGACATCCCCATACCAGATATAAACCCTGTTTGATGCGGATCTTGCTTGTCATGCATTCTGGCGCAGGTTTTAAAATCCCGTAAAATGAACCTACAAAAGATTTTCCCAGGTATATCCAAGAGCGCTATTAGTCTATAGGTAGAGAGGCTAGACCTATCACTTCTTTTAAAAATAGGCACAACAACAGATGATTTCCATGACTTTGGGATACAATTTGTTTTTAACACATATGCAAAGATGTTACAGAGAATCAGGGCCCACTGGTCAGGATGCTGTTTCATCATGCAATTAGTGAGTCCATCAGGACCTGGTGCTCTTGAATTAGATGACTTACAAATAAATTCCAGTATTTCTTCTTTGGATATTTGCAAGACATCAATGTTCTTATTTTCTTGTGTGAGTCTATTCTGATATGTTTCAGGGTCAGCATATAATTTCGTATAATAACATACCCACATTGCTTCAGTTACACCGTTAATCTGGACCGGGGTCTGTTTTAGATGATTAGCAGCATTAAGAAGACCCCAGATCTGAGCTGTGCTTTTTGTCAGCATCACTTTGAGCATCTCTTCTCCATCTGATTGGTATAGAATACATCTACGAGTTCGCACCCAAGCAGTATAGGCACGCTGCAAGGCGCGCATAACATCAAACCTAATATTCGCGGGCATTGATTGCGCTAATCTCTTTTCACGTTTTAGCATGGTTTTGCGCTATTGTACTTGTTCATCAGCACTGTGTCTAGGTGAAAAATAGACATGAGTTCTTGTTGAAGAATGCATCTTAAACATTTGGAGAGTAACATTATACGGCTCTTCAACCCATTGCATTTCCACCTGTTTCCCCAACAGCTCTCTGTTCAGGTCATTAAGTGTAGACTCAGTCCACCTAAACCGTATTCTTGAGTTGTTGGTTGTGAGGTGGGCAGCGTATTGCTGTTGCTCTAATTTTTGGCTCTTTGTATTGTAATTCCATTGCATGGTCAGCATGTGGTGATCATTGGAGCTTTGTGGCATAACCCTAAATAAGGAGATATTTTGGAAAGTAGCTTTATCAGTGTATATGTAGTCTATCGTTGAGCCACTATTTCCTCTACACCAAGTCTCATTGGGGGCTATGTCACCCGGTATGGCACCGTTAAACATCATCATGCTACGATTGGACATGACATTCGTCCATCTTTCATAGATTGAGCTCTTTTTCATTTTAGCCGGTTTCAAACATTGTAAGTTTAAGTCTCCCACAAGTATGACATTCGTTATTTCAGGGGTCATAATAATCATGTTAAAGAAATTCTCCAATTCTTGAATAAATGACTTGTCTGGGATGCCCACAGGATTACGGTATATGTTAATTATAGCCAAACAGCCACCTGAATAGGAAATTTTGGCCAATTGCATGAATACGTTTGGGGCCGCCCATGGTGCAATTGTAAGTCCCTTACCCACTTTTATAGCAATCATTAACCCTGACGATGGTCGGCCTTTCCTATTAGCTTTAGCTGATTGAAAAACAATTTCATGGTTGTTCCACACCGGGCATTCTACAAACCACGTCTCATGTAGGGCTACTACATCAAAATCATTTAAATCATTGCCACCTTCAACAGAGAGGTGTACATATCCACAGGTATTCCAACTCGCTAGAGTCAGTATATCACACTGCAACTCCAAATGTTATGATGTTATACCAACTGGTCTGTATTCAGTACTCCCTGGACCTCTCAACATCCTATTTTGCTCCGCTGTGTTTTGTTTTTGATACATTTTCAGTGGTCTGTTTGCCACGCCATCAATTACATCTTGTATTTGCTCAGTGTTTGTAGGGATTGGTAAAATTGTGGGATCAATGGCTAGCAAAAAGCCCATAGAGAAAAGTTCCATCCTAGCTTGCCATATGGTATTTCTGACAAGGTTAGACGGAATCCACAGCCGAACAACATCTAACTTTTCATCATTCAGAAATTCTACTTGTTGAATGTCTGTTGATGAAATGTCTCTGAATTCTTCAATGTCTTCAAATATCATCAACACACTTGTTCTGTTAAGATCATAGGCTATATGAGGAGTGGGGCGACATTTTAGAATAAATCTATGGTATAGTTTTGGGTCTAGTGTGTGTTGTAATTTCTTCACTGCACCAACAATCGACCGTTCTTCACCCAACTGTAGATTTGATTCCAATCTCGTCTCATACTTTGGTACTAGCTCACCTTGGTGTGTGATAGTATTACAGTTAAATGTCACCTTTTTCTTCTCTGCTAATGTGTTTGTACAGGAGTCTTGCGCCTGTTTCCATTTTAAATAATCATCTACTGATTTCTGTATTGTCGCTCTGATGTCTTTCATTATATCTAGAGGGGGATCCCTAGATGGAGTGCCACTCGAGTTTGCAATATTTGGTGCAATATTGCTCCAAGGGAAATTTAAAGGAAGTTATACCTGACAGAGGGGTTGGGACTGATTCTTGGATTGTAATGTTATTTATAGCTCTTTGTGATTGTGATTGTGATTGTTCCTCTATCCCTTTTTTGGCAAGCAGGGAAACCAAATCATCTAACGGAGCGTGTTCCTTAGGGGTTGCAGCATTCACTATTTCGCTAGTCACCGGTTGTCTGTGCTGCCTTAGGTTGGAATATTTGGCACGTAAACCACCCCCCACTATAGATCTACTTTTTGCAGGGATTTGAATGCGCTTTACAAATTGTGTGGTCAGGGACTTCGTTGTACGAGGAGCCTGTTTTTGATTCTTAGTTTTTTTGTGATTGATCATCGTAGCAGACTTCTGTTTTGTTTGAGTCCGTGTATCGAACATATTATAGACCACTGTATCACTATCCCATTTAATAACATCAATTTTGTCTTCATTTACCTTGGTTGGCGAGTGTGTGCTTGCTAGCGCTATCTCAGTGTTATTTGCACTGCAAGGCACTATTTTATCTATGTGTACATCAGGGCATATAATAGCAGCAAAGACAGTCACATTTCCAACCTCGTCTTTCTCTTTTACATCTAATGCCACTTGCGGTAAGTCCCTGTTACGTGACCCTCTCAAGGGTTTAGTTACTTCATTAACACCCATGCGTATACATCTAGTAATTTTATCCAGATTTTATGTCATTAAATGTAACTGCTCGGCTTGGAGCGTTATCTTTGCATCCAAGGTCTCAAACAGTTTAAAGCGAGTATAATGGAAGTATTTATGGCATTAGGCGTAATTTCTACCAAGGATCCATGCGTATTATGACCATTGTCATTATCATCCAAGTTTTTAAAATTCATGGGTGCTTTTTTATATGGAGCACGAGGGGTCGGGCAAACAAAGGAGGATGTTAGATCTTTAGAGCCCTGTGTATGATGGTCAAACAAACTTGGCGAACCATATAAACTACCATAATTACCCTTAGTTCTGTCATTTGTAATTGGGGATTCGGTCAACATTGAGCTATCTTCAATAGCAATGGCACCAGTATTATCAAGATTGTCTTTGTTTGAGTCCCTCACCTTCGAGGGCACCATAATCATATCATTGTTTCCTAATCCACCAATCTCCTTATGTGCTCCCCACTCTGGGTCTATTGTGCTCATCTGAGTGGGATTTGTGAAGTTAAATCGATGAGCGGGCCCGTGTCATCCCCTTCAATCCCCTGTTGTGTTACACATATCTCATTGACAATAATAGTATCTGAAATAGAGATGTTAACATCCTCACCTGTGACACATACTTCAGGTTTCCCCACATTCAAATTGTCAGAGAGCCCTGTTTGGTTTTCAACACACATGGAGGCTAGCACATCCGGCTCGCACCTTGGGATACAAAAGCCTTGTATGTCCCAGGTAGAGCTGTGTCTCTCCTGTGTCAAAATTGGTTGCCCTCCTAGTTTTTTCTTTTAGGGCAAAAATTGGGGAGGATTTATGTGTAGAAGCCTTAAGATGCATGGAGGCTCTTGTTACCACTATATTGGCCGGCATCCCATATTTAAGCGTATAGGTTATGCCTTTCATTAGGCACAATGTTTAGAGAAAAGTTGGGAACCTATGGCACACACAGGCCGCCTTTCCCACCAAACCGCTGTAACCGCTCTAACAGCGGTAACAGCAACCTTGTACAGCGGACTTACAAAGGGCGTGCATGTGTGATAAGTAAGTTCCTGTGAGTTGGGGGTGGTGTTTAGCCACAACACGTCCTAAAAATGGGAGAAATCCGTTTTAGAAAGAAACTGGCCAAGTCTATTGTTGCTTAAGCAGTTGCTGAATCACAGTCCTTCCAGTCGCTCAGATGAGTGTTTCCCGAGTGTCTCACTTGAAAAATGACTTGAAATCCACTCGTCAATGAAGGGAGCGTGGAGCAGCGTCTCTCTGCGGTAACAGCAACCTTCTACAGCGAATTTACAAAGCGTGCACGCAAAGCGCATGCATGTGTGATAAGTAGGTTCCTGTGAGTTGGGGGTGGGTTTAGCCACAAGATGTTTTGAAAAATGACTTCAAATCCACTCGTCAGTGAAGGGAGCGTGGAGCAGCGTCTCTCAGCGGTAACAGCAACCTTCTACAGCGAACTTACAAAGCGCCCTCTCTTATGTTATTTGGAAAATATATAGCTAAGTGTTCTGTTTCTGTTTCTTTGCATGAGAAACATATTAGAGGAGATGGTCTGCTTCCTTTAATGTCCTTTCATGTCCTCCCTTTTACTATCCTCTCTGGCCTTTGGGTCGGTCTTCCTAAGTTCCACTCTCTCTCCTGTCAAGCTTTCTTTGTTTTGGTATGATCCCTCTGGTTTATCTATTCCCTGAGGTTGGTGTCGGTGGATGGGTTTATGATCCTTCCGTTACTCCCAAAGATGTGTCGAGTCAAAGTGTTTAGCTGCATCTAAATGGTTCTATGTAGTTTCAATGGCTATGGCAAGGGTAGGCCTATTTAACTGTAGAACAGCCTTCTGCAAAAAAGGGGTTAAGGAATTGGTGAATTGTTCCAAGGTGATTATCTCTATCAGTTCTTCTAAGGATTTATTACTAATCCACAGGGCCATGTTTTTGACACGTTGACACATTTCTAAGGGGCTTTCTCCTGGGTTTTGTCTGATGGCCCTTAGTTTCTGCAGATACAAATTGCAGGTTCGCCCCACACATTTTAATAGCCCTTCTTTGATGGATTGAAAGGTTGCTCCCTGTGCAAGATTAAGTAGCAGATAGGAGGTTTGTAGCTCGCCTTTCAGTAAAGGGGCTAAAAACATCTTTTAAGGTTCTCTCCCCACCCTAGTTGGTCAGCTAGGTGTTCAAAATTTAAGAAAACATTTCCTAAATCTTAGTCTTCAATATATGGTTGAAGCAGCCCCTGCAGTAGTAAGGGTCTTGCTTGTAGTTCAACCAGTTTGGTCACGTTTTCTTGGAGTCTGATTTCGGCCTGCATTTGATGGGCCGCTAAGTTAGCGATGATATTGGTTAGGTCCACCATTTCCTCCGTGGGTGTAGGGTCCCTTCTGTAGATGGTTCTGAATCAGAAAGGAAGCAACTTTCGGCTCTTTCAGACAAGGTCTCAAAATCATCCAACCCTTCTGACTCTGAGTTGGTCGAAGTAATGGGCTGCAGTAAATTAATCCCTAAGCCTGAAGGTCCTGCCACCGCTAAGGACTGATTAACAAACAAAAAAATCTGGACGGAGTGGGATCTAGAGCACTAGTTCTGATGAAGGAAAAGACAGGCCAAACTTTTAGGATTATCCGATCCCAAGATTGTGTGTGGTAATGAGACAGATGAAGGGACTCTAGCAGTGCTTGATTTTTAAAGAACAGATCTTGTTGACCAGGTGGTACAGGCAATTGAGAGAATAATATCTCCTTTAATGTGGATCCATGGTCAGAATCAAGAAGGTCAACTATTTTGGTTTCCCCTTCTGGTGGTACCACAATTATTAACATGGGTTTCAATTTGTATCAGTTGAATCACATCCCATTCCTGACAACATATGTAAGGAACTCATGGTGACAAGAGTAAAGACAGACACAAGTGATCACAGTTCAAGGGTGTTTATTGAACGTTATAATGGGTGAGATAAACTAAACCTAAATCTAAGATGGGAGTAAGCTACGACCATCAAATAATAATAAGGTAGTCCAAGTGGCGTCTTGTCAAATAAAAAGGGCCTATACTAAAACAAACTATTGCCAATCCTTACTACTAGTTACAAAAAGAGTGTGGGATAATGTTCACCAGAAAAGAAAGAAGTGTTCCAAAATCATAATTCAGGATGGTATGGCTGGGTCTCTCTTCCCCACTTTTGAAGCACGGGAAAAGGCGGGACTCTCGAGCACAGCACACTCCTGGGCCTCGACAGCATGAGGTTCACAGTTCTGTTCAACAATATCAAAAATCCTTCAGAGGCTAAGTTTCTTTCCTGCAAAAGTCTCATGCCTTAGAAGGTTTGCTGATTATAAGTAACACCCAAACAAAAGCTCTATCATTGTTCTTACACCTTGGGCGTTTGCTCTTCGCCCCTAGGATCTCCCTGCCGCGCTCGGATCCTCCATGTAAAAATAGGCCTCCCTCCGTCAGGTTCACTACAGTCTGTCAAATATCACTTGTGATCTTTAGGAGCCTTGATGTCCATTTAGACAAACAACAAGGTGACACTTTTGTTGACACACTGTTCTTGGGTGTATTATTCTTCACCCCTTTTTGAAAAAAAGCCAAACAAATAAACAAACAAAGGTTCTTTGGGCGATTGTTCTTCACCCCTGAGATCTCCCTCTGCTGGGCTTAGATCCTTTCTTGCAAAACCAGGCCTCCCTCCGTCGGGTTCACTGCAACCTTTCTTCAACACAGTTCGTGTATTCCTAATACCATTTCATGTATTGCTCAGTTTTATCAGAAAGCAGGGTTTCTTTCTCTTTAGCTTTCTATCGGCATCCCTCTGTCGGTTCACATTTGCCAATTATCACAGTTCAAAATGGTAGTGGAAAAAGGGGTTCCCTTCCCCTAACTTTCCTTTGGCAATGGGTCAGATACTTTCGATTGTACAAGGGATTTGACGTGACCCTTGTAGGACAACTCTGACTCCTCACGCCACCCTTTCCTAGGGCCTCCTGGTTGTTGTAGTTTCAAAAACAGATCCCCGTTAGAACCTTTCAATGAGCGCACACGTGGTGCAGGACCCCTCTGCACCTGCACCTCAACTGGGCTTTCTTTAAAGTTCAAAGGTACACATAAGTCCTTTCTTCTTGCAATCAAAATGTTGCTACTCGCAACCTTGGGCTTAACACAGTTTGGTTTGATATCAGATTCCTCTGACTCACCGGATGTGCTGAACCCGTTGCCTTCTTTCTTCTCTGGACTCAAGGATAGTACCATGCCAGCCAGCTTGCCTCTCTGCCTGCGTTATCAATGCGGGAGGCCCCCATGTACCGTTGACATCTGTTGCTCTGCACGCCAACTATAACTCACGGTCTTACGATTTCCCTTCTGGATGCTTCGTGGGTCTGAGTTGAAAAGGGCAAGGGCAATTTCCCCTTTGTCGTCCTTCCAGGTCTCACCGCTTTTAATACCGGTTTGATGTACCTGTCTCTTCATGCATTCAGCTTTACTCGAAGTGTGCTTTCGTGCTCCGCCTTTTATCCCTGTGGGAAAGGTAAAGGGCTGTCAGGTGTGTGTGGTTATTGTCAATTGCTTTACTCTGCCTGACACGAACGTTGGGACATGTCAGGTAAACGGCTCTGATGTTAGTCCGTTGTCTGTTACTATGTAAGAAAGTGTTCGTGTGGGAGAAGGGGGGTAGAGCTTCCAAATATCCTATGGTTAGGATGGGGAAGTGTTGTTTCAGGGGAAGGGATACCGTTTCTCAACTCTCAGTTTCCCACTTCCACTCCCTGAATCCCTCTCACCCAGGTGATCCTCTCCCACTAGTCCCGCCCCAGGAACTGGATCTAATAGCGATGGCCGTGTCCTGGCCACCTGGACAACAGATCTCTGGGGACCAGTGGCTGAGACGCCTTCAGGTTTCTCACATACCCTTCTCCTATGCGAGGTGGATATGCCTGTTCTTTGACCGGGCCTCGCTTCGTCAAGACCATGAAGAGAACAGGGACGAGAGATGTCCAAGAACTCTAACATATTGATTGGTTTTGGCCTGTGTAGGTAGAGGTGGAGTGGTGTTATTAATCTCTTTACAAAACCTTATTGATTGGGGTTTAAGGCCTATTTTTAGGTTTCACAGGTACAGACGTTTCGAAAGTCTGATATTGGAGAGTTCTGGGGGTTGTAGTATTTGGGAGCATGTTTAAATACTAGTTCCATCAAAGCACTGAGATACGGGAGTCTTGTAAGGAAAGCACAGAATCTAGCAGGCCAAAGGAAGATGCAATTGTTTAAAAGTCAGTAATCCTAACTTACGGAGCTGAAGGCTCCCTCCATTTTAATCCTGGGAATTGGGAAAAAATCGAAGGTGCCTTTTGGAAAAGGGCATTGAATCTTCCTAGAAGCACCCCAATAAAAGCTGTGAGGATGGAACTTGGTCTCACCTCGTTAAAGGCAGTAGTAAACTGGAAAACATGGCTTTTTACAGAAAATGTATTCACGAGAGGGTGAAAGGAGGTTTCTTATGTCTGATAAAAGCCCTAAACGACCAAAAGGAGCCTGTGTTGTCAGAATGGGAGGGAAAATGTAAAACACTTTTAGCTAGCATGGGGAATCGCCGCAATCCCTCATTAATAACCCAGATAAAACCAAGAAGAAACTGTTTACCCAGGATTGCATCCATACACAAGCAGAAATACTGAATTTATGGGAAACCATTGGAAGAAAGCCGCAAATTAAACACCCTATCGAGGTACCTGCGACTTTTTCCATACTGGTTTTTCAGGGATCATTTCTTTCGATTCCGTCTGAACTTACTACAAACCAAGGAGACAGGAAACTGGGGAAAATCAGATGGAAATACATTGACCTGTAGATTGTGCCAAGTTGAGGATTCACAGGAATCCACAAAACATCTGGTGATGGACTGTCAAGCCATGGAACAGCAGAGAAGAAAGTGAATGTGGGCAGCGATAACTAAATACGGCCAGAGAACCGGAGAGGACTGGTGGGAAATTCTGCTCTCAGGAGAGAAGACATCGATAACTTTGACTCTGGTCAAATTTTCAATGGTGATCAATAGAAAATTGGAAGAGTAACTGAAGATCTTGCCAGTTCTTTCTTTTAGCTGCGGAATGTATTATGTACACGATGTTACATGTTTTGTTTGCTCTTCTTTTTATATTGTGGACTATGGTGGTTAAAGGATGTTAAAATGTATAAACAATATGAACCACTTTAAATAAAACATTATTTTTTTAAAAATAGACATGAGATCAGGGGCTTGGCGCCATCATTTGTCAGCAGGAACTTTGCAAACGTGGTGAGCTGCCAAGTGGTGGCTTGTTTCACCTCCCTATTCATGAGCCAATTTCTTATTTGGAAATACCTCAGCCTTTAACCCTTCCCCACTGCAAAATCCTGTTTGCATTCCTGGATGGTTTTTACACTGTCCCCCATGAACATATCCTGGATCTTCCTACAGCCTCCCTTTCTCCACCCTTCAAAGGCCCACAGCTCCCATCCCAGGTGGAATTCCTTGTTGTTCGGGGTAAACAGTGATGGGAATGTCATAATTCCTTTTTTTCCTTTACCACTCTATCCCATGTGTCCGTTAGTGCTTTAGTTATCACACTCTATATAGGTGTTATGGTCTCCTGTTGCGAGGGAGCCACAAGACCTCTCCCAGGTCATGTTGAGCCACCGCCCTATCCATCTGTGTCCATTGCTTCCCTCCATCCTGTAGGAACCATTCTTGAATCACCCTCATTTGTGCTGCCTCGTAATATTATTGAAAGTTAGGGAAGGCCATTCCTCCCATCCTCGGTGACGCTAATAGGCAGCGGTTTATCTGTGCCTTCTTGCCCTCCCAGACAAATTCCCTAGTCTTTCCTAGTTACCTGAGGAAGTCCTCCGGTGTTAGCAATGGGATTGCTTGGAATAGGTAAAGCAGCCGTGGGAGTGTGATCATCTTCACCGCCCCCATCCTACCCATCCATGACACCCTCTGGTTCCTCCATTTCTGGTAGTCCCCTTTAATTGCTTTTAGTGTGGATGGGAATTAGCTGCATACCATCCTAAAAGGGACAGTTATTTTGACCCCAGGTATCTAATTCTACCCATGCTCCAGAGAAAAGGTGAATCTTGATTTCAGTTCCCCCGCCTCCTCCTTCCCTAGCATTATGTTCATCAGCTCGGACTTCCCAATTAATTTTCAGGCCCAACACCTCCCCGAACCTGGCCAGTATAGACTCACAAGCTTCTAGCAATGTTTTGGTGCTAGTGAGGGATAATAACATGTCATCGGCGAATGCCTCCACTTTATGTTGTACTCCCCCAAAGGGTATCCACTCTACCTCCCTTATTGCCTGCAGCAGGGGTTCCAGGTAGATTGCGTATAGGAGGGGGGAGAGCGGACACCCTGCTTAGTTTCTCTGCCCAGTTTAACAGTCTGCGACATTGACCCATTCGCCGCCAAGCGGATCGTTGGGTTCCTGTAATTCGCTTGGACCATTCTAAGAAAGTCTCCCCCAAACCCTTCTTCTCCATTAGCCTAAAGAGAAACAGCCACTCCACCTGGTCGAACGCTTTCTCAGCATCTAGCGCAAGTAAGACTGCGGAAGTGGCCGTTTTCTGTGCCTGGTGTGCCACTCTTCGAATATTGTCTACCTGTCCAGGAGGAACCCTGCCTGGTCCGGGTGGATCAGTAAGGGGAGGTGAGGTACCAATCTTTTCGCAAACATTTTTGTATAGATTTTGGCATCTTTATTTGAGTGCAATTGGCCTATATGAAGTACACTCTGCGTGCTCTTTGTTGGGCTTGGGAATGAGCGTGATTTTAGCTTCTTCCATGGATGCTGTAATACGGCCCTAAGCCTTGAATGTGTTAAACAGCTGTGCCAGGAGAGTGCTCAGGATGTGAGTGTATGTTTTGTAAAAGAGACCTGTGAAGCCAACCGGGCTTGGGCCTTGTTTGGGGGAAGCTTTGCAATAGTGTTTCGCACTTCTACGTTTTTTCCTGGCTTTGGAGCTCTTGCTGCTCTTGGGAAATCTGGAGCAATTGTACCCTTTCTAGGAAGTCTATCTGCTTCTGTGTCTGCAGGGTCTGGGGATATATAATGTGCTGTAGTAGCTGACCAGGCTTTCCTGAACATCCTCAGTCCTCGTGATTCTCTACCCACATTCGTCATTCACCACCATTATCGTGTTCTGTCCCTGTGCTGCCCCCAGCAGTCTAGCCAATAAGGTGTCGGCTTTGTTTGCTTTGGCATAATATTTCTGCCTCATGAAGAGCATCACACTCTCAGCTGTCTTAATCTTCAGTATCTCCAGCTGTTCTACTGCAAGTCTGTATGCTCTGAGCGATTTCCTTGCTAGTGAGTCTGCTGCATTTAGGCGCGCTTCCTCCACTTCCCCATTAGCTGATTTTCTAGGACCTTCATCGGTTTTTCCCTCTGTCCTTTGGAGCTATGAACTCCCCCTTTATAGTGGCTTTAAAGGCATCCCCCCTAGTATTTTCACTCGTCTCAAAGTTCTTGTTCACCTCAAAGAAGTTTCTAATCTTTTCCCCTATTTCCTCCCTCCTCACTGGGTCTCTGAGTATTTCCCCCGGGAGCCTCCATTTCCAGACTCCCTGTCTATGATTCGGCGTGTTCAGGGTCATCAAGACTACCTTGTGGTCTGCTATCCCCAGGGGTCCAAACTCCACCTCCCTTATTTTCCCCTAAATCAGGCAGAGACCCAAATATAATCGATCCTGGAGAGCATGCTGTGAACCACAGAGACACATGTATGACCCTCCAGCTGCCCCTCTAGTGCCCTCTGTTAGGAAATATTTCATAATTGTATGTAATTTTCCCTCCATGTGTCAAACCCCAAACATTTTTCTGCTGTTTAGACACCATTGTCTGACTTTGCCAGAGAAGCACAGCCTTCAGCTGCACTCCTCTGGGCTTTCACTCACTTTTTATGGGGAAACTGACATGCCCTTAGCGCAGTCAGTACTGGGAGACTTTGCTTCCCTTAGTTCTTTCCTCATGTTGCAGCTTTTGTGCAACATGTAACAAGTGTGCAAAGTACCTTACCATACAGCACACTTGGGTCTATAGTCATTTCCAAAGGCCCTAGATACTCTTGGTGGACTTTTTATGAACTGTGCAGATGTGTAATTGACAGGACTGTTGGAAGCTATCTTTTCGCATTATTTTTAGCCCTTTCCTTCCATGTTAACCACGTTAACCGCGTTTGGCACGAATAGGTGGCATGGCTCCAAAATGGCCATGCCACGAGGTTCTTTGTCATGCCCTTGTTACGCTCACCTGGACCCCACAGGGGTGTCGATCGGACCCGGACAGCTGCGGTCTACGTCAACGTGATGCGTAGTGCAGAGATGACTGTCTGGACTGGCCCGCCTAGTCTTGTCTGCTGGACCCGAAGAAGTATTTTCCTGCAAGTGGAGACAGGGATTAGCCACCAGTGGGTTTTAGTGATGGCCTCCCAACTGTTCTCGCTCTCCCCCACTAATCACCTCCGATATCCTCTTAGTAACCTCACCTTATGTTTGTAAAAGATGAGCTCTCTATCCTGCGTGTCGTGCAGGGGCGCATAGATACCAGTTACTTCACTGGTTTGAAGGCGTTGGGAGAGTTCCAGTAAACATTGACTCTGAAGTCCCAGGCGGGATTGGTAAGTATCAAGTTCAAAGAGTTCAATGTGCCCGATGTTCACTCTTGTCCCCTTCCTTCCTTAAATTGCAACTGAGTTCGTGAGAAGAAGGTCTCGTAGCTGCTGCTGGCGTTCAGGTAAAAGTCTGTGTTACCCAACGCTGTCCGGTAACTATTACATGCGTTAACGTGTTGTTTTTCTCCCTCTTTACAGATGCGGCATTACCGCCGGTGGTAAATCAGGTAAGTCTATGGTAGTAAGAGGTATTTGTTGATTCCCTTGTCTCACCTTGTTATTCTTGTGCCCCTAGGTGCCGGAGTACGCCGAAGAAATGATGGAGACAGTGCCAGATCGAAAGATGCTGTGAGAACTGGTGAGTATGGCGCCGTGCTGGAGCTGGCGAAGCGACGCGTGCAGGACTGATGTACTTTCCAGGTCGGGAGATGAAATGGATCCGGAATCAGGTGAGGAATTTGAAATAAGTTCATTTTCTAACCTTGTCCTTTTCTTCCTCTTTATTCTAGGAGCTCCGGATTCGAGGCAGGCGTGGCAGAAGACTGGATGCTGGCTGCAAGCACGCGGGTGTGGCAGAAGACTGGATGCTGACTGCAGGCACAGTGAGAGTCACGCTGCTGGATGCAGAATAACACGAAGCATGTGCTGCTGTTCGGGCGTGGTTTAAAGCCTCCAAAGTAGTCCCAGGAAAGAAGTTCCCCAGGACCACACCCAAGTAAAAAATAGTCCCTGTAGTAAAATAGTCCCATCCAGGCCTCATGTTGGCTTGGATTTATTTGCAGCATGGTCTGCATGAGGTAAGTAATGTCTATGAGCCTGGCGCCTATGGCGCCAGTACTGATTTTTATTATGAGCCCGGTGCCTACGGCACCAGGACTGAACCCAGACAGCCCCTAGCTGGGGCTGCTGGGGTTTTTGTAAATGTCTGGATGCCTGCTCCCGGGGCTGATGGGCTTGATCCGGATGCCCGGGGGTAGGCATCATGACAGTCCTTTGGCCATCTTGCCCCTTCACCTCCCCCAGGTCGAGTCGACCCGGGTCAGTCCTTATTTGGTCATGCACTTTCCCACGAATCCCACTGCTTTCGCGGGATTCTGCATGCCTTGTTTGTCTGCCTCCAGGATGTGGGCTGGAATGTCTGATTCCAATACACATCCTGGGTGCCAGAGAGTCTGGAGTGCCATGAATGCCTGGGACCACCGTGGTCCATGATTGGTCCACGTATGGAGTGTGTGTTTGTGAGAAGATCTCCCATTGGGTCTGCTCCATTTTTGCACGAAGGGAACTTTGGATAAGAGGAGGCTGAAAACACCACTACCATGTCGATCTCCTGACTTATCACTGAACAAAGGATAGGATCCAAGTATCCTGTAACTATGAAGCTGAGTGGAGGAACCGCTGGTGACCCACTGGAAGTTTTGGCACCCTGAGCCCGCTGTCGTCCCGTGGGACCCCTCTGCATCTGGTCATCCTAGAAGGTCTGCAAAGATGCTTCGACCCATTGGAATAGTGGGATCAACTATTCTTGGCACCTTAATTAAACCCTGCAAGTAAGCTTTCTCGGAAGTGTCCCTGGGCCAACCAGTGGACTGACCAGCTTACCCAGTTGCTTTGCTCTGTCACTGCCGCCGTTTTGAGGAGGCCCTCAAAACATGGTATACTGTTAGCTCTGTGTCCACGGCACACTCACACACAATTGTGCACACTTGGCATTCCCAGGTCTGAAGTGAGAGGAGTGCTCCGAGACCGGAGTAATCGCGGTTACCGTGTTGCCCTGCCGCGGCAATGTCCTGTGCAAGTTCACTGCATTTGTGACCCTCTTGCCCCTGAAGCCTGCTGCAGTGAAACTGGGTTGATTCATCCACCCGGAGTGGAGAAATCGCCACTGTCCCGTTTGGGAATCATCGTTGTATCTCAGGAACTGAAAGGTGCCCAGACGTTCTTTTTGCCACATTCGAACCTGCCAGCGAAGTGGACTGAAATGGCGAAGTTTGGGTCTGCCTGTGTCGGGGACCAGTGAGTACTCCTTACCCCAACCGGTGGCCCCTAGTGCAGGAGCCCATTTTTATGCACAAATGGCCCCTGAGGGCCCCTCTCCTTTCCACGACTATTTCGAAATAGCGACTCCATCTCGCACTCTCAAACTACCTCTGCCTTCAAGTGGAGGTCCTCCTTGAATAGTGGGAACTTGTTTTGCATCGCCTCATTCACCTTCATGAGCTGCTAGAGACCCTTGAAGAGACCCTATTCCGCCCATTAGCACAAGCGTGTGCATGTACTATTGAGCACAAGGCTCCTCTCAACGTAGGGCTTGGACTGCCTCTTAGTTAGGTGTATAAGTGATGTTGAACTGGGCCTAAAGATTACCTGCACTGCCTGTTTCCTTCACCTCTAGGTTGTCGACATATTTCGTGCAGTCACCCCTTTAGACCCCCATGGTCTTGTATATATATTATATTGAGTGTGATGTATTGGTTTAGTTAGTGTTACTGTGAGCCTTTTGCTATGGTCTATGCTACAAAGGCCTTGTAATAAATGTGTTTATATTTTTAATGTAACACCTGTCTGGAGTGATTTGGAAGTGTCCTTGTTCTGTGTGCTCATTGAGGTCCTTCAGTCACCCTAACTCCTCCTGAGACTTAGGGCCTCATTACGAGATGGGTGGTAGCCATGGAGCTATTAGCTCCATGGCTTCCTCCCATACTGTGCCCGTGTCCGGTGTTGTTCAATGGGGACTTACCGGTGTAGTCCGACCATGGCGGGACCGGTAAGTCCCCATTGAACAAACCATTCCCCATTCCCATTTGAGCCCAATAGTGCTCAATGGGAATTGGGAGGGTGCTAATAACGGGCTCGCGACTTGCAAGCCCGTTATTAGCACCCTGGTCCCTTAGCGGGACCCGTAAAGGACATGTGGTCAGACCACACGTTCCTTGCGGTCCCCGCCAAGGGACCTTGGAATAGGGCAGTAAGGGATTACCGGCACCGGTCTCCATACCGGTGCCCGGTATCCATTACCACCCAGGTCGTAATGACCCCCTTAGTTTTGACCTCCTGCCATAGCTGCCCTGATTGGTCTGGCTTGTCCAGAGGTTACCCTGTTCCAAGAAACTAGGTTGGCCTTCTGAACTTCTGCACCTCCAGGGCAGAGTTCAGAAATCCTTCTTAACACCCTCCAGGTGCCTGTCAATCCAAGATACTTTCTCTCAACTGCGGGGAGGCTACAGCACCCCCACCTAGGCCCTGCATCGTTTTGTCCACCTTCTTGTCCCAGGCTGAGTTGAGGTCCCCCATAAGGATGATATACCCCTTTGCAGTGTCCTCCACTATCCTCAAGAGTTCTCTTAGAAAGCTTTCATGCCACGTGGTTGGTGCATACCCTGACACTATAGTATAATCTATTCCTCTGTGGTCACCTTTAATGCATCTTCCCCCTTTCTACCTCAGGATATCCCATCCTCTGACGTCCATGTTCTTGGAGGCTAGTGCCACCCCTCCAGCTTTGGTGGCTCCCGAAGCGAGGGACACTTGGGAGAAACCTCTCAATTTAAGACGTCCCTGGCCCCGCTTCAGAAGGTGGGTCTCCTGTAAGGCTAGTATGTCTGGCTCTGTTGCCTTGGTAAACCTCTCAATTTTTTTCCTCTTGAGCGGAGAGTTGAGCCCCTCTCAAATTTGTTCATGCATTTCAATTTGTTTCAATCCTCTACCTGTGCTTACCCCCCCCCCCTAGAGACTCTGTCCCCTTGTCCTGTCCTGACTCTTCGCTTGTGCCCCGCCAGACCAGTTCCCTACCCTTTCCTTTCTCCTCCTTCCTGGTAGCCCACCCTTCTCCTGTCTGTCCTCCGGTTTCCCCAGCTGCCTGCTGCCCCCTGCGCCCCCTCATTTGCCTCCACAACTTCGGAATGAGCCTACCTTTCCCTTCCCCTGTCCCCCTTCCCTCAGGTGACATCACCGTTTTTGGTTCCAACAGGTTTTATACTCTGTTCCCCTTTTTGTATGCAGTGTGTCCACCACCCCCTTTCTACTCCTATTTTGGGCATTAGAAGGGATCCGCTATCCCTCAGTACTTTTTGGTTCTTCCTCCAGCACCCCCCCTCTTGTGGCTGGGCCTCTCAATGACGCCCTTATTTTCAGTTGATCCCCCCACTAGAGACCATTCCCACTGCTGGGGTCCAGTCTTTTTTCTCCATCGGTCTGGGTTCCTCTCGGGGTGTACTCTCCGTTATTTCCATGCAAATTGTCTGCCGCTTCTTGCAAGGAGGTTACTAGTTTCTGGACCCCTTCCCATTCAAACAACCTAAACGGGAAGGTCCACCTGTTTTGGTCAGTTCTCTTAGAATTGGGCTCATGAGTCCTCTCTTGGTCAGTGTGCTGGATGCTAGATCCTGGAATAATCCTATCTCTTGGCCTTTGTATACCACAGGCTCTTGCTGTCTGGCTGCCCTACGGACCGCCTCCTTTTGCCCATATCAAGCAAAGTCTGCTAGGACGTCTCTGGGTTTAACATTGGGCCGCTTGTTCGGCCATCCCACCCTGTGGATTCTGTCCAGTGGCACTGTTTCACCCCCCCCCAGTAGCTCAATATCTTCTGCACTTCTTCTTTCAGATCCTTATCCAATATTGTTTCCGATATGCGCTTTATTCTTATATTCGTCGTGACTTGTTCCCTAAGTCCTCCAACTGTATTTCCAGGTTTTGTGTTGCCACCTTCAGACGCTCAATTGCCTTGCTGTTTGTTCTCTGTGGTCTTTGTCGATTGCTTGTAGGCCTCTTTCAACCAGGTCAGTGCGTTCTCCCAGTTGACCTATTTCCTGCCTCATCTCCCCTAGCGCTGAGTTGAGATCTGACATTTGAAACAGATCTTGAAATGTCTTGGCCAGGGTGGTTTACAGGGAGAGTATTTCTCCCTGGAAATCCTGATTTGTCATTGGGGCTTGGCCATCCTCCTGTAACGCTCACCTGATTCCCGCAGAGGCGCCGGTCTTGACTGGGTGAATGCCGTATCTTCAAAGGTGATGTGTAACACACGGTTGGCTCTTTGGGCTGGACCTCTGTGCACTGTATGTCTGACTCGAAGAGTAAGATGTCTTAGGTAAGTGAACGCCGAGCTCTCCATCTGCCTCGGGGCAGGGTGCCGTAACCAGTTTCTTCACTGGATAAGGGTGCAGGCCTCTTGACCTCAGAGGACTGCTGTCCGTCGTTAACTGCACGAACGGTAAGTTCTGGGCACTTCAAATGTCTTAAAAGTCTTTTGTAATGATATCTCTTGTTTTGCAGGGTTCCGGCGATGGCGGATGGCGGGCTGATGAGAGTTGAGGATCGAACCCGCGTGAGGAATAGCAGCGCCTGGAAGCACGTAAGTAAGCGCTTGTAGCCTGCTTCACGATGCGCACTAACTGTCCCTTTTATCTTGCAGGTACACGTTCGGAGCTTTAGAGTAGCTGAAGGGTGCTGGAATACCCACTGGATTCGGCGTGGGAAGGAGTAATGGCACGTGAGTAATAAAGTTGCCCAATGTCTTTAAACGCACCTTCTTTTGTCTTTCAGATGCGGGATACAGCGCCAAAGGCCTCCGGAGCGTGCGAAGAGCTGGTAAGCTTTTGTCTTTCAGATGCCGGAATGCAGTGCGAAGACCTCCGGAGCATGCGAAGAGTAGGTAAGCCTTTGTCTTTCAGATGCCGGAATGCAGCGCGAGGCGTTGGTGACAGCCGATGGACCAGGTAAGAGATGCGCTGCCACTGAAGACCGTAGTGCTAACCTGTTCTTTCTTTGTCTTCACAGGTGCTGCTGAAGACTGGATTCCAGGATGGTAAGCCTTTGTTCCCTTAGGCCCAGGATCAGAAGCAGAAGACACGATGAGCGTTCTGCTGCAGAGAATGCAGAATAACGCAAAGCAAGATTCATCCATCGGGTGTGGTTTAAATAGCCTCCTGTAGTGCTTAGGTGTCTCCTTCCACAGCCACGCCTAGGTAAGAAAAGAGTTCCTGCTTTCCAGGAGAGTTCCAGTGTTCTGAACCTAGGGAGTGGCTCCTGCCCCACCCAACAGGAAAAGTAGTCCCAAACAGAAGAGGATCAGGGGTTCAACTGGCAGGTAAGTAAGCAGCATGGTCTGCTGCAGGTAGGTCCACCCAAGCATTATGAGCCCGGCGCTTCCAGCGCTGGGACTGGGCATCTTTATGAGCCTGGTGCCACTGGCGCCAGGACAGGGTCCAAAAGGTCCCAATTGGGACTGGCTGGCACTTGGAACCGGGGTTATGGGTCTGCTTCCAAGGGAGTCGGGCAAGTCCTGATCTTTTAGAAGCAGAGATCATGACAGCACCCCCCTTCAAGGCCCCTCCCAAACCGGGCTTCTCCGGGGGTTTGGGCTTGTTAGGAAATGTTCGATGAAATCTTTTGATTAGACGAGGCGCGTGGACATATTCTGCAGGTTCCCAGGATCTTTCTTGGGGACCGTAGCCTTTCCAGTCAATCAGGTAAAATAGTTTAGATTTGGAGATCTTGGAATCCAGGATGCTTTTGACTTCAAACTCGAGTTCTCCATCAACTAGAATAGGTTTTGGAGATGTAGTTAGTCGGGTTTGAGGTTGCACTGGTTCTAATAGAGAAACGTGGAAGACCGGATGTATCTTCATGTGAGGGGGCAAGTCCAACTTGACCGCTACTGGATTTACTATGGTAGTGATGGAAAAGGGACCAAGGTATCTTGGGTTGAATGTGCGTGGTCCTTTTAGAGGTAGATATTTGGTGGATACCCAGACTTGATCTCCTACTTGATATTGGGGGGCTTCCTTCCGATGTTGGTCTGCTCCTTTCTTGTATTGTTCTTTAGCCCTTTGAAGGTGAGAAACGGCTTCCTTAAAGGCTTGGGTGATTGTAGAATGCAGGTGGTCTACTGCTGGTGTTCCAAGATCTTGGAGTGGATCCAACTCCGAGGTTCGAGAGTGACTACCGTATAAAAGAAAAAACGGGGTCTTCCCAGTTCCCGAGTGGACAGAGTTATTGTAGGCATATTCGGCTATCCAAAGGATATCTTTCCAAGTTTTTTCAGTTTGTTGTAGCATGCAGCGCAAATACTGTTCCAGAGTTTGATTGGTCCTCTCGGTTTGTCCATCGGTTTGAGGGTGGTGGCTGGTCGAAAGTCTCACATCAATTTGAGCCGACCGACAGCAACTTCGCCAAAAATGAGAAATAAATTGACTACCTCGATCTGAAATTAGAACTGAAGGAAAACCGTGCAGTCGGACGATGTTTTCGAGAAATTCTCAGGCCAGAGTTGCTGCTGTTGGTAAGCCTTTGAGTGGAATGAAATGCGCCATCTTGGAGAATAGGTCCACGATTACTAGGATCGTATTGTATCCGGAGCATGGAGGTAGATCGGTGATGAAGTCCATAGAAAGCGTATGCCAAGGGCGAGGCGGGATGTTAATAGGGCGTAAGGGGCCGGCTGGTTTTTCCTTTTGACTCTTGTTTTGGGCGCATACTCCACATGACATTATAAAGTCTCTGATATCTTTTTTCCAAGACGGCCACCAGAAGTAGCACTTGATCTTTTCCGAGGTCTTGGTCATACCGGGATGTCCTTCCATTAAAGAATCGTGATACCAAGAGATTACCTTTTTCTGTAAATCTGTGCTGGGCAGGTATAACCGTTCTTGGAAATATAATAGGTTGTCCTTCACCGTAAAGTCCTTTCCCTGCAGATGCCAATTCTGTATGTCTGCTGGAGTTACCAGTAGCCTGGCTTTATCCTTAACTTCCTCTATGGATTGTGTGGCGATTACACCTAGAATTCTTTGTTCGGGAATGATAGGTACAGGTTTAGGATTGATCAAATGTTCTTCCACTCCCATCCGAGAAAGGGCATCAGCTTTACCATTTTTTGTACCAGGTCGATAGGTAATTATGAAGTCAAACTCGGAAAGAATAGTGCCCAACGGAGTTGCCTAGAGGATTGAGCTTTTGCGGTTTTCAAATATTGCAGGTTTCGGTGATCTGTAATCACAGTAACGGTGTGTCGGGCCCCCAGAAGATAATGCTGCCAAGCCTTAAAGGCGGACTTGATAGCTAGAAGTTCCTTATCAGTAATAGTGTAATTGATTTCAGGAGGCGAGAATTTGCGGGACCAAAATGCCACGGGATGCAACTAATTGGTTACTTGGTCCTTTTGTGATAGAACTGCCCCCATGGCAAGGCTCGAAGCATCAGTTTCAACGATGTAGGGGAGTTCTGGGCGAGGATGTTTTAAGATCGGTGCAGAGATAAATCTAGTCTTCAAATTCTGGAAAGCTTGTTCCGCCTCGGTAGACCATTCAAAACGTTTGTTTTTCTTTAACAAGGCGGTGATGGGCTGGACTATTCGAGAGAATTCGGGGATAAACCTGAGGTAAAAGTTAGCAAAGCCTAACATGCTTTGAACACCTTTTACGGAGGATGGCGATGGCCATTTGAGAATTGCATCGACCTTCTTTGAATCCATACGCACTCCGCTAGGTGATAATATGAATCCCAAGAATTCAACTTCAGTCACGTTGAAAACACATTCATTTTTCCAACTTAGCGAAAAGTTTGTGTTGACGCAATCTCTCGAGGACCATTTTCACGTGTTTCCGATGTTCAGTTTCCGATGAAGAATAAACGAGGATGTCGTCAATGTAAACAACAACACACACATCTATGAGCTCTCTGAGGACATCGTTCATAAAATATTGAAAGGCGGCCGGGGCATTGCAAAGTCCGAAGGGCATGAACTGATATTCAAATAGCCCATACTTGGTGCGGAAGGCCGTCTTCCATTCATCGCCCTCTTTTACTCGTACCAAGTGGTAGGCTCCTCTAAGATCCAGCTTTGTATATATGCATGCTTTTCTGACTTGGTCCAGGAGTTCAGGGATCAAAGGTAACGGATATCTATTCTTAACGGTGATCTGGTTCAGGGCGTGATAATTTATACAAGTTCTAAGGTCCCCTTCTTTTTTTGGAACGAAGAACAAAGCTGAGGAAGCAGGGGACTTGGAAGGACTAATAAACCCATTCGCTAGGTATTGATCCAGGTATTGTCGGAGGTGAAGATTCTCAGGCTCGGTGAGGGCATAAATTCTACTACAAGGAGGAGTAGATCCAGGTATCAGGTCTATCTGGCAGTCATAAGACCTATGAGGAGGTAGAGAGTTAGCCTGATCCTTCTGGAAAACATCTTGGAATTCTAGGTATTCAGGAGGTAACTGGGGAGCCTCCGAGGAAATTGCTGCCAGTGCAACACCAGGTCGAGGGTGACAAGTAGAGACACATTCTGGAAACTGAACCGTTCTTGCTCGCCAATCGATCTGAGGATTGTGCTTCTCTAACCAAGGAATTCCTAGAATAATCTGGAACTGAGGGGCCTTGATCACATCGAACACGATCTTCTCATGGTGTCCATCTTGACTTACTAGCGTCACTTCTTGGGTGGTATGCGTTACTGGTCCGGAGGCTATCTCCTTACCATCCACCGTAGTAATGACGCCCTTTACAGCCTTTGGACAAAGAGTCAGATTCATCCTCAAAACCATTTCATGATCCACATAATTGCCGATGGCACCGCTGTCGACGTAAGCTTCAATCGCATGTAATCGATCCGGATGTTCAGGGCTAATGAGGACCATAGGTATCACGAAATGCGAGGTCACGGAACTGGTTTTAACGCTCGGCAAGAGGACCTCTATTCTTGTCGGGCAAAGTCGTTTCCCTGCTCAGAGTTTGTGACCCTGGTAACTGCAGCTCCTACTGCCTTCTTGGCTGGTTTCACCGGACAGTCTCGAAGAAAGTGCCCCGAGTTTCCGCAATAGAGGCATAATTGCAGCTGTTTTCTCCTTTCCCGCTCCTTTTGTGTTAGTGGTCCTTTCAGGCCCCCTATTTGCATGGGTTCCCCGGAGTCTACTCCTTTGGTAGGAGTTGGTGGTTTGGAAAATACTCGAGCATCAAACTTGGAACGATCGGCCTTCCTGTTCTGCAGTCTGTGGTCAATTTGAACGACTAAGTCAATATAGACCGAACAGTCTTGCGGGGGATTCACTACTTGTGCTAACACATCTTTGAGCTCTCCACGTAGACCTCTATAAAACAGCGTAATCCTTTTGTCCTCAGGCCATCGAGTTTCCACTATCAGTCTGTTGAAAGACGCAATATAAGCCAAAAGGTCTTGATTACCCTGTCGCAATGAAAGGAGCTCATTGTCCAAGGCCTGCCCCTGTGAATGTCTTGCAAACAGTTTTTCCATACTGAGCTGAAAAGCTTGAAAATCATGGAGAACCGGATCATCTTGATTAACTAGAGGGATCGACCAGTCTGCCGCATTGCCACTAAGGTACGAAAGCACGAAAGCTACCTTAGCTTGATCAGTTGGAAAGGCTGCTGGCCGGCATAAGAAGTGCAACCGGCACTGATTAATAAATACTGCAAACCTCTTTGGGTCACCAGAAAATCGTTCGGGCGGAGCCAAAGGTACATTCCCAGGTAGGTTGATCTGCACTGGGTTCGTAGAGGATGTTGAAGGAAGATTTGCCCCTGATGCGGGTAACGGAGTTTGTCCGGCTTGTGACTGTAGCAATTGTCTAGCGAGATCGTCTGTTCTCTCCTTGGAAATAATCAGTTCCCTTCTTAGAGCATTTGTTTCCTGACGGGCTGCATGCACTTCTTCTCTTAGTTCCCCAAGTAACTGGGCTAGCTGGTCGGTATCCGAGGTTTCCATAGCGCCTGGGTGGGAGTTTTGCGATGGGCTTTGCGTTCTGTAACGCTCACCTGATTCCCGCAGAGGCGCCGGTCTTGACTGGGTGAATGCCATATCTTCAAAGGTGATGTGTAACACACGGTTGCTCTTTGGGCTGGACCTCTGTGCACTGTATGTCTGACTCGAAGAGTAAGATGTCTTAGGTAAGTGAACGCCGAGCTCTCCATCTGCCTCGGGGCAGGGTGCCGTAACCAGTTTCTTCACTGGATAAGGGTGCAGGCCTCTTGACCTCAGAGGACTGCTGTCCGTCGTTAACTGCACGAACGGTAAGTTCTGGGCACTTCAAATGTCTTAAAAGTCTTTTGTAATGATATCTCTTGTTTTGCAGGGTTCTGGCGATGGCGGATGGCGGGCTGATGAGAGTTGAGGATCGAACCCGCGTGAGGAATAGCAGCGCCTGGAAGCACGTAAGTAAGCGCTTGTAGCCTGCTTCACGATGCGCACTAACTGTCCCTTTTATCTTGCAGGTACAAGTTCGGAGCTTTAGAGAAGCTGAAGGGTGCTGGAATACCCACTGGATCCAGCGTGGGAAGGAGTAATGGCACGTGAGTAATAAAGTTGCCCAATGTCTTTAAACACACCTTCTTTTGTCTTTCAGATGCGGGATGCAGCGCCGAAGGCCTCCGGAGCGTGCGAAGAGCTGGTAAGCTTTTGTCTTTCAGATGCCGGAATGCAGTGCGAAGACCTCCGGAGCATGCGAAGAGTAGGTAAGCCTTTGTCTTTCAGATGCCGGAATGCAGCGCGAGGCTTTGGTGACAGCCGATGGACCAGGTAAGAGATGCGCTGCCACTGAAGACCGTAGTGGTAACCTGTTCTTTCTTTGTCTTTACAGGTACTGCTGAAGACTGGATTCCAGGATGGTAAGCCTTTGTTCCCTTAGACCCAGGATCAGAAGCAGAAGACACGATGAGCGTTCTGCTGCAGAGAATGCAGAATAACGCAAAGCAAGATTCATCCATCGGGTGTGGTTTAAATAGCCTCCTGTAGTGCTTAGGTGTCTCCTTCCACAGTCACGCCTAGGTAAGAAAAGAGTTCCTGCTTTCCAGAAGAGTTCCAGTGTTCTGAACCTAGGGAGTGGCTCCTGCCCCACCCAACAGGAAAAGTAGTCCCAAACAGAAGAGGATCAGGGGTTCAACTGGCAGGTAAGTAAGCAGCATGGTCTGCTGCAGGTAAGTCCACCCAAGCATTATGAGCCCGGCGCTTCCAGCACTGGGACTGGGCATCTTTATGAGCCTGGTGCCACTGGCGCCAGGACAGGGTCCAAAAGGTCCCAATTGGGACTGGCTGGCACTCGGAACGGGGGTTATGGGTCTGCTTCCAAGGGAGTCGGGCAAGTCCTGATCTTTTGGAAGCAGAGATCATGACACCTCCACTTCCAAGTCCATTCAGTCCTTCCCACGGTCTGCGCCACCCTTGGCCTGTTCCCTTGTTCCCACCAACGGCCACATATTGTTAAGTGTGCCTGGGGTGTCCCCCATGGGCGGGCCTGCTTTCATTGGGTGGCCTTTCACCTTGGTCGTCATTGAGGGGTTTGGCTAGTTCTCCATCTGTTGTGCTTGTTCCAGTGGGCTGTGGCCCAACTTTGATGTGCTGTCTGGTCCTCCTCCGCCGTGTGGGTTATTCCCCTCCACCCTTAGTGGGCCACACGCCCGAACCGTGCGCAGTGTAGGCCTTCCTTGTCCTCGGTGGCCCTTTTCGCCTTCTCCTGCCTCCTTCCTTCACTCCCCACTTCTAGGGCCTCCTCTGCTGCCTTATGTGCCCTTGTGTTGGCTTCCTGCTCAGCAGACTCTCTTCTCCTGGCCCTTTGATGCCCTTCAGTGGGGTCTCTGTGCGTTTTTGTTAGGCCTCTCTCCCTCCTCTGCAACAATGTTGTTCAGTTCCTCTGTAGAGTGATCCTTGGAGCCAGCCTTCGCCCGCTGGGCTCCTAGAGATGTCCTGCTCTCCCCCTCTGGGGTTTGGGGGGCTATTCTACCAAAGTGTTTCGCTAGTCACCCGCCTCCTGATGGCTTACTTTCTTGGGCAGGCCTCCATTGTCCCTCGCTCTTCCAACAGAGGCCCTGTGTCTTCTTACTGCCCCCCTGCTTCCTTACGGAGCTCTCCTCACCCAGACCTGGGTGCTGTCTGCTGGGTTTGTGCTGAGTGGGGTCTCGGCTCTGTTATGTTATTTAAGTTGTTATTTAAACTTCTACAGTGCACGCTCACCCAAAGGTAACTTGGCACTAAGGGAGAGACAGAAGTCCACCAACTATCCGCCACAGTTTGTTAAAATAAAAATGTCTTTAGGGCCCTTCTAAAGGGCAGGTGATTTGACAAGGCCTTAACTGATGGGGGAAGATCATTCCACATTCGGGCAGCGGTCACCGAGAAAGCCTGGCCTCCAATGCGCTCATGGCGATAGGGGGAGGGTGCACCACCAGCAGGT
Source organism: Ambystoma mexicanum (assembly GCF_040938575.1). NCBI lineage: Eukaryota > Metazoa > Chordata > Amphibia > Caudata > Ambystomatidae > Ambystoma > Ambystoma mexicanum. The sequence continues at coordinate 1,084,954,471 of NC_090934.1, forward strand.
CCTCTGATGCCGAGCTCAACAAACAGGTCAGGCAGTAGCCAACAAACTTGGACTGAAGGTATTCTGCCCCTAATCCTTGAAGTGCCCGATGAATATTAAGTGTCTTGAACTCAATTCTGTCTCACAGGGAGCCAGTGCAGAGTACGCAGCACCGGGGAGTTATGAGCTCCATGCGGTGACCCAGTGGCTACCCGGGCGGCCAGATTTTGTAGGCACTGAAGCTGTTGTATCAGACCCTTGGGCTGTGCAAGATATAATGAGTTGCAATATTCTAGCCGGCTGAGCACCAAGGCAGCAACAACTGGTGGATGGAGAGAAGCTGGCAACAATGGAAGAACCTTCTTCAAAGTCTTAATATGGAAATGACCCACTTTACACACCACAGAGACTTGGTCATTCATAGACAGAGAAGCTGAGAGGGTCACACCAAGATTCTTCACCTTAGTCACTGGAACAGGAAGAGGAACAAGTAGGTGGGCAAAAGAGAAGACACCCAGAGTGAAGGATCAGGGGGTGCCTACCACATCACTTCTGGCCACTGTGATTCCCCCCAGGCCTCTGACCACATAATACCCGCCCAGACCTCTGGCACTGTGATTCCCCCTGGGCCTCTGGCCACTGTGACCCCCCCCCCCGGGCCTCTTGCCACTGTGATTTCCTCCTCCCCCCAGGCCTTTGGCCACTGTGATTTCCCCCTCCCCCTGGGCCTCTGGCCACTGTGATTTCCCCCTTCCCCCCGGGCCTCTGGCCACTGCGATTCCCCCCCCACTGGTCCTCTGGCCACTGTGATTTGCCCCTCCCCTGGGCAACTAGCCACTGTGATTTCCCCCCGGGCCTCTGGCCACTGTGATTCCCCCCGGGCCTCTGGCCACTGTGATTCCCCCCGAGCCTCTGGCCACTGTGCCTTTCCCCGTGGCCTCTGGCTACTGTACCTCCCCCCGTGGCCTCTGGCTACTGTGCCTCCCCCGCAGCCTCTGGCTACTGTGCCCCCCCTGCAGCCTCTGGCTACTGTGCCCCCCCGCGGCCTCTGGGTACTGTTCCTCACCCTGGTCTCTGGCTACTGTGCCCCCAGGAGTCTATGGCTACTGTGCTTCCCCCCACGGCCTCTGGCTACTGTGCCTCTCCCCCACGGCCTCTGGCTTCTCTGCCTCCCCCCCACGGCCTCTGGCTACTGTGCCTCCCTCCCGTGGCCTCTGGTTACTGTGATTTCCCTCCCCCTGTGGCCTGAAGCTACTATGATTTCCCTCCCCCTGGCCTGTAGCTACTGTCATTTCCCTCCATCGTGGACTGTAGCTACTGTGCCTCCCCTCCAGGCCTCTGGCCACTGTGCCTTCCCCCCGGGGCCTCTGGCCACCATGCCTCTGGTATACTCAGCCACCTCCCCTGGGCCTCTGGCCACCATGCCTCTGGCTGCTGTGATTCCCCCCCGGGCCTCTGGCCACCATGCCTCTGGCCACTGTGATTTCCCCCCCCCTGGGCCTCTGGCCACTATGCCTCTGGTACACTCAGCCGCCTCCCCCGGGCCTCTGGCCACCATGCCTCTGGCTGCTGTGATTCCCCCCCAGGCCTCTGGCCACCATGCCTCTGGCCACTGTGATAACCCCCCGGGTCTCTGGCCACTGTGATTTCCCCACCCCGGGCCTCTGGCCACTGTGATTTCTCCCTCTGGGCCGCTGGCCACTGTGATTTCTCCCTCCGGGCCGCTGGTCACTGTGATTTCCCCCTCCCGGGCCTCTGGCCACAGTGATTCCCCCCGGGCCGCTGGTCACTGTGATTTCCCCCTCCCGGACCTCTGGCCACAGTGATTCCCCCCGGGCCTCTGGCCACTATGATTTCCCCCCCCGGGCCTCTGGCGCACTGTGATTTCCCCCCCGGGCCTCTGGCGCACTGTACATCCCCCCGGGCCTCTGGCGTACTGTGCCTCCCCTGGCCTCTAGCCACTATGCCTCTGGTACACTCAGCCGTCTCCCCCGGGCCTCTGGCCACCATTCCTCTGGCCACTGTGATTTCCCCCACCCCTGGACCTCTGGCCACTGTGATTTCCCCCCCCCCCCGGGCCTCTGGCCACTGTGATTCCCCCTGGGCCTCTGTCCACTGTAACTCCCCCCTGGCCTGTGGCCACTGTGATTCCCCCCACTGGGCCTATGGCCACTGTGATTCCCCACCTGGGCCTCCGACCACTGTGATTTCTCCCCCGGGCCTCTGGCCACTGTGATTTCTCCCCCCCATGGCTATAGACACTGTGATTCCCCCCCCAGGCCTCTGGCCAATGTGATTCCCCCCGGGCCTCTGGCCACTGTGATGTCCCACCCAGGCCTCTGGCCACTGTGATTTCCCCCCAGGCCTCTGGCCACTGTGATTTCCCCCTCCCCCCAGGCCTCTGGCCACTGTGATTTCCCCTCCCCCCGGGCCTCTGGCCACTGTGATTTCCCCCTCCCCCCGGTCTCTGGCCACTGTGATTTCCCCCTCCCCACCGGGCCTCTGGACACTGTGATTTCCCCCTCCCCCTGCGCCTCTGGCCACTGTGATTTCCCCTCCCCCCCAGGGCCTCTGGCCACTGTGATTCCCCCCCGGGCCTCTGGCCACTGTGATTCCCCCCTGGCCTCTGGCCACAGTGATTCCCCCCGTCCTCTGGCCACTGTGATTCCCCTCAGCCTCTGGCCTCTGTGATTCCCTCCCCTGGCCTCTGGCTACTGTGCCTCTCTCCCCCTGGCCTCTGGCTACTGTGCCTCTCCCCCCTGGCCTCTGGCAACTGTGCCTACCCCCCTACCCTCTGGCCACCTATGCCTACCCCCCACCTCTGGCTACTGTGCCCCCCCCAGCCTCTGGCTCCTGTGCCTCCCCCTGGCCTCTGGCTACTGTGCCTCCCCTCCCCTGGCCTCTGATTACAGTGCCTCCCCCCTGGCCCTTGGCTACTGTGCCCACACCTGGTCTCTGGCTACTGTGCCTCCCCCCTGGCCTCAGGCTACTGTGCCTCCCCCCTGGCCTCTGGCTACTGTGCCTCCCTCCCCTGGCCTCTGGCTACTGTGCCTCTCCCCCAGCCTCTGGCTACTGTGCCTCCCCCCTGGCCTCTGGCTACTGTGCCTCCCCCCTGGCCTCTGGCTAATGTGCCTCCCCCCTGCCTCTGGTTACTGTGCCTCCCCCCTGGCCTCTGGCTACTGTGCCTCTCCCTCTGGCCTCTGGCTACTGTTCCTCTCCCCCCTGGCCTCTGGCTACTGTGCCTCTCCCCTGCCGGCCTCTGGCTACTGAGCCTCTCCGCCCGGCCTTTGGCTACTGTGCCGCTCCCCCGTGGCCTCTGGCTACTGTGCCTCTCCCCCTGGGCTTCTGGCTACTGCAAATCTCCCCCCCATGGCGTCTGCCTACTGTGCCTCTCCCCCACCGCGGCCTTGGGCTACTGTGCCTCCCCCTGGCCTCTGGCTACTGTGCCTCCCCTCCCCTGGCCTCTGGCTACAGTGCCTCCCCGGCCTCTGGCTACTGTGCCTCCCCCTGTCATCTGGCTACCGTGCCTCCCCCCTGGCCTCTGGCTACTGTGCCTCCCCCCTGGCCTCTGGCTACTGTGCCTCCCCCCAGCCTCTAGCTACTGTGTCTCCCTCCCCTGGCCTCTGGCTACTGTGCCTCCCCCCATCCTCTGGCTACTGTGCCTCCCCCTGGCCTCTGGCTACTGTGCCTTCCCCCTGGCCTCTGGCTAATGTGCTTCCCCCGGCCTCTGGCTACTGTGCCTCCCCCCTGGCCTCTGGCTACTGTGCCTCTCCCACCCTGGCCTCTGGCTACTGTGCCTCCCCCCCACGGCCTCTGGCTACTGTTCCTCCCTCCCATGGCCTCTGGCTACTGTGATTTCCCTCCCCCTGTGGCCTGTAGCTATTGTGATTTCCCTCCCCCCGGCCTGTAGCTACTGTCATTTCCCTCCATCTTGGCCTGTAGCTACTGTGATTTCCTCCAGCCTCTGGCCACTGTGCCCTCCCCCCGGGGCTTCGGGCCACTGTGCCTTCCCCCCTGGGGCCTACGGCCACCATGCCTCTGGTACACTCAGCCACCTCCCGGGCCTCTGGCCACCATGCCTCTGGCCACTGTGATTTCCCCCCCCCTGGGCCTCTGGCCACTATGCCTCTGGTACACTCAGCTGCCTCCCCCGGGCCTCTGGCCGCCATGCGTCTGGCCGCTGTGATTTTCCTCCCCCAGGCCTCTGGCCACCATGCCTTTGGCTACTGTGATTCCCCCCCCTGGGTCTCTGGCCACTGTGATTTCCCCACCCCTGGGCCTCTGGCAACTGTGATTCCTCCCCCCTCGGGCCTCTGGCCACTGTGATTTCTCCCTCCGGGCCTCTGGCACTGTGATTTCCCCCTCCCCGAGGCTCTGGCCACAGTGATTTCCCCCTGGGCCTCTGGCCACTATGATTCCCCCCGGTCCTCTGGCACACTGTACATCCCCCCGGGCCTCTGGTGCACTGTACCTCCCCTGGACCTCTAGCCACTATGCCTCTGGTACACTCAGCTGTCTCCCCCGGGCCTCTGGCCACCATTCCTCTGGCCACTGTGATTTCTCCCCCCCGGGCCTCTGCCCACTGTGATTCCCCCACCCCTGGGCCTCTGGCCACTGTGAATCCCCCCTGGGGCTCTGTCCACTGTGATCCCCCCACTGGGCCACTGGCCACTGTGATTCCCCCCTGGGCCGCTGGCCACTGTGATTCCCCCCAATGGGCCTCTGGCCACTGTGATTCCCCCCGCTGGGCCTCTGGCCACTGTGATTCCCCACCTGGGCCTCTGGCCATTGTGATTTCTCTCCCCCCCTGGACTCTGGCTACTGTGCCTCCCCCTGGCCTCTGGCTACTGTGCTTCCCTCCCCTGGCCTCTGGCTACGGTGCCCCCCCGGCCTCTGGCTACTGTGCCTCCCTTCCAGCCTCTGGCTACTGTGCCTCTCCCCACCTGGACTCTGGCTACTGTGCCTCTCCCCCCCTGGGCTCTGGCTACTGTGCCTCTCCCCGCAGGCCTCTGGCTACTGTGTCTCCTGCCGGCCTCTGGTTACTCTGCCTCCCACCCAAGTCCTCTGGCTACTGTGCCTCCCCCACCGTGGCCTCTGGCTACTGTGCCTCTGCCCCCTGCGGCCTCTGGCTACTGTGCCTCCGCCCCACGCGGCCTCTGGCTACTGTGCCTTCTCCCCCCCGCAGCCTCTAGCTACTGTGCAGCCACCCCCTGTGGCCTCTAGCTACTGGACCTCCCCCCAGCCTCTGGCTACTGTGCCCCCCCCAGCCTCTGTCTACTGTGCCTCCCCCCGGCCTCCGGCTACTGTGCCTCCCTCCCAGGCTCTGGCTACTGTGCCTCTCCCACGTGGACTCTGGCTACTGTGCCTCTCCACCCTGGCCTCTAGCTACTGTGCCTCTCCCCATAGGCCTCTGGCTACTGTGCCTCTCCCTGCAGGCCTCTGGCTACTGTGCCTCCCCCCGACCTCTGGTTACTGTGTCTCACCCCCACGGCCTCTGGCTACTGTGCCTCCCCCACGTTGGCCTCTGGCTACTGTGCCTCTGCCCCCGCGGCCTCTGGCTACTCTGCCTCCACCCCCCGTGGCCTCTGGCTACTGTGCTGCCACCCCCTGTTGCTTCTGGCTACTGTGCCTTCCCCCACGGCCTCTGGCTACTGTGCCTCTGCCCAGCTTCCAGCTACTGTGCCTCTTCCCGGCATGTGGCTACTGTGCCTCTGGCCACTATGCCTCCCCCCCCAGGCCTCTGGCCACTATGCCTCTGGTATACTGTGCCTCCCCTCTCACTAGGTTGCTGGCGCACTGTGAACCTCCCCGGGCCTCTTGCGCACTGTGCCTACCCCGGCCTCTGGCTACTGTGCCCCCCGGCCTTTGGCTACTGTGCCTCCTCCAGCCTCTGGCTACTGTGCCTCCCCCTGGCCTCTGCTCTTGCTACTGTGCCTTCCCCCAGCCTCTGGCTACAATGCCTCCTCCCCCATGGACTCTGGCTACTGTGCCTCCTCCCTCCTGCCTCTGGATACTGTGCCTCCTCCCCCCAAGGCCTCTGGCTACTGTGCCTCACTGTGGTGTCTGGCTACTGTGCCTCTGGCCACCATGCCTCCCCCCAGGCCTCTGGCCACTATGCCTCTGGCGCACTGTGCCTCCACCCTCACTAGGTCCCTGGCACACAGTGCCCCCGCCGGGCCTCTGGCCACTATACCTCTGGTGTTCTGTGCCCCCCCCCGGCCTCTGGCCACTATGCCTCTGGTGCACTCAGCCTTCCCCCCATGCCTTTGGCCTCTTTGCCTCCCACCCAGGCCTCTGGCCACTATGCCACTGCCGCACTGTGCCTTCCCCCAACCTCATGGGCCTCTGGTGCACTGTGCCTCTCCCCCCGGGTCTCTGGTGGACTGTGCCTCTGGCCACTATGCCCCCCCGGGCTCTGGCCACTGTGCCTCTGGTGCACTCAGCCTCCCCCCAGGCCTCTGGTGCACTCAGCCTCCACCCCCGGGGCCTCTGACCACTGTGCCTCTGACCACTGTGCCTCCACCCCCGGGGCCTCTGGCGCACTGCCTCCCCTGGGCGTCTGGCCCCTATGCCTCTGGCACACTGTTCCTCCCCCGGGCTTCTGGCCACTTTGGCTTTGGCGCAGTGTGCCTCCCCCTATGCATCTGGTGCACTCAGCCTCCCCCCTAGGCCTCTGGCTACTGTGCCTCCCTCCCCTGGCCTCTGGCTACTGTGCCGCCCCCCGGCCTCTGGCGACTGTGCCTCCCCCCTGGCCTCTGGCTCCTGTGCTTACTCCTCTGGCCTCTGGCTACTGTGCATCCCCCCTGGCCTCAGGCTACTTTGCCTCCCCCCTGGCCTCTGGCTACTGTGCCTCTCCCCCCTGGCCTCTGTCTACTGTGCCTCTCCCCCCTGTCCTCTGGCTACTGTGCCTCCCCCATGGCCTCTGGCTACTATGCCTCTCCCTCCCGTGGCCTCTGGCTACTGTGCCTCTCCCCACCACGGCCTCTGGCTACTGTGCCCCCCCACAGCCTCTGGCTACTGTGCCCCCCCACGGCCTCTGGCTACTGTGCCTCTTCCCTCCTGGGACCTGGCTACTGTGCCTCTTTCCCCCCGCAGCCTCTGGCTACTGTGCCTCTCCCACCCCAGGCTTCTGGCTACTGTGCCTCTTCCCCCCGGGCCTCTGGCTACTGTGCCTTTTCCCCCCAGGCCTCTGGCTACTGTGCCTCCCCTGGGCCACTGGCTACTGTGCCCCCCCGGCCTCTGGCTAACATGCCTCCCCTGGACTTTGGCTACTGTGCCTCCCCTCTGGCTACTGTGCCTACCCCATGCCTCTGGCTGCTGTGCCTCCCCCTAGCCTCAAGCTGCTGTTCCTCACCCCATCCTCTGGCTACTGTGCCTCCCCTGGCCCCTGTCTACTGTGTCTCCCCCCTCTGTCTACTCTGCCTCCCTCCCCTGGCCTCTGGCTACTGTGCCTCCCTTCCCCTGGCCTCTGGCTACTGTGCCTCACCCCTGCCTCTGGCTACTGTGCCCCCTGGCCTCTGGCAACTGTGCCTCCCCCTCCCACCTCCTCCCCTGGCCTCTGGCTACTGTGCCTCCCCCCCAGCCTTAGGCTACTGTGCCTCTCTGGCTACTGTGCCTCACCCCCGCCACCTCTGGCTACTGTGCCCGGTGGCCTCTGGCTACTGTGCCCCCCCATGGCGTGTGGCTACTATGATTTTCCCCCCTGTGGCAACTGATTTCCCCCCTCCCCCCGGGGGTCTAGCCACTGTGATTCCCCCCCTGGGCTTCTAGCCACTGTGATTTCCCCCCCAGGCCTCTAGCCACTGTGATTCCCCCCGGGCCCTCTGGCCATTGTGATTTCCCACCCCCCCCCCGGCCCTCTGGCCATTGTGATTTCCCCCCCTGGCCCTGTGGCCATTGTGATGTCCCATCCCCCCGGCCCTCTGGCCATTGTGATTTCCCCCTCCTGGCCTCTGACCACTGTGCCCCCCCGGCCCTCTGGCCACAGTGATTTACCCTCCCGGGCCTCTACCCTCTGTGACATCCCCTCCCGGGCCTCTGGCCACTGTGATTTCCCCTCCCGTGCCTCTGGCCACTGCCATTACCCCTTCCGGGCCTCTGGCCACTGTGATTTCCCATCCCCCGGCCCACTGGCCATTGTGATTTCCCACCCCCCGGCCCTCTGGCCATTGTGATTGCCCACCCCCAGCTGTCTGGCCATTGTGATTCCCCCCGGCCCTCTGGCCATTGTGTCTCTCCCCCCCTGGTCCTCTGGCTACAGTGCCTCTTCCACCCTGGGCCTCTGGCTATTGTGCCTCTTCCCCCCCGGGCCTCTGGCTACTGTGCCTCTTCCCCCCGGGCCTCTGGCTACTGTGCCTCTTCCCCCTCAGGTCTCTAGCTACTGTGCCTCTTCCCCCCCAGGCCTCTGGCTACTGTGCCTCCTCCCTGGCCCACTGGCTACTGTGCTTCACCCCCGGCCTATCGCTACTGTGCCTCCCTTCTGGCTACTGTGCCTACCCCCCTTTCTCTGGCTGCTCTGCCTCCCCCTGGCCTCCAGCTGCTGTGCCTCACCTCTGGCCTCTGGCTACTGTGCCTCCCTCCCCTGGCCTCTGGCTAATGTGCCCCGCCGGGCCTCTGGCTACTGTGCCTCCACCCGGCCTCTGGCTACTGTGCCTTCACCCGGCCTCTGGCTACTGTGCCTTCACCCGGCCTCTGGCTACAGTGCCTCCGCCGGCCTCTGGCTACTGTGCCTCCCCCAGCTTCTGGCTACTGTGCCCCCCTGCCTCTGGCTACTATGCCTCCCCCCGGCCTCTGGCTACTGTGCCACCCCCCTCTGGCTACTGTGCCTCCCCCCGGCCTCTGGCTACTGTGCCTTCCCCGCCCCTGGGCCTCTGGCTACTGTGCCTCCCTCCCCCCTGGGCCTCTGGCTACTGTGCCTCCCTTCCCCCTGGGCCTCTGGCTACTGTGCCTCCCTCCCCCCAGCCTCTGACTACTCTGCCTCCAGCCGCCTCTGGCTACTCTGCCCCCCAGCCTCTGGCTACTGTGCCTCCCCCTTCCCCCTCCTCCCTGGCCTCTGGCTACTGTGCCTCCCCCGGCCTTTGGCTACTGTGCCTCGCCCCCAGCCTCTGGCTACTGTGCCTCACCCCCGCCACCTCTGGCTACTGTGCCCCACAGCCTCTGGCAACTGTGATTTTCCTCCCTGTGGCCACTGATTTCCCCCTCCCCCCGGTCCTTTAGCCACTGTGATTCCCCCCCTGGGCCCTCTGGCCATTGTGATTTCCCACCCCCCGGCCCTCTGGCCATTGTGATTTCCCCCCTGGCCCTGTGGCCATTGGGATTTCCCATATCCCCGGCCCTCTGGCCATTGTGATTTCACCCTCCCGGCCTCTGGCCACTGTGCCCCCCCGGGCGTCTGGCCACAGTGATTTACCCACCCGGTCCTCTGGCCACTGTGATTTCCCCTCCTGGGCCTCTGTGATTTCCCCTCCCTGGCCTCTGGCCACTGTGATTTCCCCTCCCGGGCCTCTGGCCACTGTGATTCCCCACCCCTGGGCTTCTAGCCACTGTGATTTCCCAACCCGCCCTGGGCCTCTGGCAATTGTGATTTCCCACCCTCGGCTGTCTGGCCATTGTGATTCCCCCCGGCCCTCTGGCCATTGTGCCTCTCCCCCCCGGCCTCTGGCTACAGTGCCTCTTCTCCCCTGGGACCTGGCTACTGTGCCTCTTTCCCCCCGGGCCTCTGGCTACTGTGTCTCTTCCCACCCCGGGCCTCTGGCTACTGTGCCTCATTCCCCCGGGCCTCTGGCTACTGTGCTTCTTCCCCCCCAGGCCTCTGGCTACTGTGCCTCCCCCAGGACACTGGCTACTGTGACCCCCCCGGCCTCTGGCTACTGTGCCTCCACTGGACTCTGGCTACTGTGCCTCCCCTCTGTCTACTGTGCCTACCCCCTGCCTCTGGCTGCTGTGCCTCCCCCTTGGCCTCTAGCTGCTGTGCCTCACCCCCAGCCTCTGGCTACTGTGCCTCTGGCTACTGTGCCCCCCTGGGCCTCTGGCTACTGTGCCTTTCCCCCCAGCCTCTGGCTACTGTGTCTCCCCCGGCCTCTGGCTACTGTGCCTCCCCCTGTCCTCTGGCTACTGTGCCTCCCCTCTGGCTACTGTGCCTCTCCCCAGCCCCTGGCTACTGTGTCTCCCCCCTGCCTCTGGCTACTGGGCCTCCCCCTTCCCACTTCCCCCAGCCTCTGGCTACTGTGCCTCAACCCTGGCCTCTGGCTACTGTGACTCACCCTCCGGCCCCTGGCTACTGTGCCTTGCCCCCGGCCTCTGGCTACTGTGCCTCCCCTGCTGCCTCTGGCTACTGTGTCCCCCCCGCAGCCTCTGGCTACTGTGCCCCCCGTGCTCTGTGGCTACTGTGATTTTCCCCCCTGTGGCCACTGATTTCCCCCTCCCCCTGGCCTCTTGCCACTGTGATTCCCCCCGCTGGGCCTCTAGCCACTGGGATTTCCCCCTGGCCTCTGGCTACTGAGCCCCACCCGGCCTCTGGCTACTGTGCCTCCCCCTGGCCTCTGGCTACTGTGCCTCCCCTCTGGCTACTGTGCCTCCCTCCTGGGCCTGTGGCTACTGGGCCTCCCTCGCCCATCCTCTGGCTACTGTGCCTCCCTCCCCCCGGCCTCTGGCTACTGTGCTTCCCTTGCCCCAGCCTCTGGCTACTGTGCCTCTCCCCATGTGGACTCTGGCTACTGTGCCTCTCCCCCCCTGGCCTCTGGCTACTGTGCCTCTCCCCGCAGGCCTCTGGCTACTGTGCCTCAGCCCGCAGGCCTCTGGCTACTGTGCCTCCCACCGGCCTCTGGTTACTGTGCCTCCCCCCACAGCCTCTGGCTACTGTGCCTCCCCCACCGCGGCCTCTGGCTACTGTGCCTCTGCCCCTGCGGCCTCTGGCCACTGTGATTTCCCCTCCTGGGCCTCCGGTCACTGTCATTACCCCTCCCTGGCCTCTGGCCACTGTGATTTCCCCTCCTGGGTCTCTGGCCACTGTGATTCCCCACCCCTGGGCTTCTAGCCACTGTGATTTACCTACCCACCCCGGGCCTCTGGCCATTGTGATTTCCCACCCCTGGCTGTCTGGCCATTGTGATTCCCCCAGCCCTCTGGCCATCGTGCCTCTCCACCCCGGGCCTCTGGCTACAGTGCCTCTTCCCCCCGGGCCTCTGGCTACTGTGCCTCTTACCCCCCAGGCCTCTGGCTACTGTGCCTCTTCCCCCCCAGGCCTCTGGCTACTGTGCCTCCCCCGGGGCCTCTGGCTACTGTGCCTAGCCCCTCTGGCTACTGTACCTCCCTCCCCCAGCCTCTGGCTACTGTGCCTCTTCCCCCCGGGCCTCTGGCTAGTGTGCCTCTTCCCCCCGGGCCTCTGGCTACTGTGCCTCTTACCCCCCAGGCCTCTGGCTACTGTGCCTCTTCCCCCCCAGGCCTCTGGCTACTGTGCCTCCCCCAGGACACTGGCTACTGTGACCCCCCCCGGCCTCTGGCTACTGTGCCTCCACTGGACTCTGGCTACTGGTCCTCCCCTCTGTCTACTGTGCCTACCCCCTGCCTCTGGCTGCTGTGCCTCCCCCTTGGCCTCTAGCTGCTGTGCCTCACCCCCAGCCTCTGGCTACTGTGCCTCTGGCTACTGTGCCCCCCTGGGCCTCTGGCTACTGTGCCTTTCCCCCAGCCTCTGGCTACTGTGTCTCCCCCGGCCTCTGGCTACTGTGCCTCCCCCTGTCCTCTGGCTACTGTGCCTCCCCTCTGGCTACTGTGCCTCTCCCCAGCCCCTGGCTACTGTGTCTCCCCCCTGCCTCTGGCTACTGTGCCTCCCCCTTCCCACTTCCCCCAGCCTCTGGCTACTGTGCCTCAACCCTGGACACTGGCTACTGTGTCCCCCCCGCAGCCTCTGGCTACTGTGCCTCCCCTCTGGCTACTGTGCCTCCCTCCTGGGCCTCTGGCTACTGGGCCTCCCTCGCCCATCCTCTGGCTACTGTGCCTCCCTCCCCCCGGCCTCTGGCTACTGTGCTTCCCTCGCCCCAGCCTCTGGCTACTGTGCCTCTCCCCATGTGGACTCTGGCTACTGTGCCTCTCCCCCCCCTGGCCTCTGGCTACTGTGCCTCTCCCCGCAGGCCTCTGGCTACTGTGCCTCAGCCCGCAGGCCTCTGGCTACTGTGCCTCCCACCGGCCTCTGGTTACTGTGCCTCCCCCCACAGCCTCTGGCTACTGTGCCTCCCCCACCGCGGCCTCTGGCTACTGTGCCTCTGCCCCTGCGGCCTCTGGCCACTGTGATTTCCCCTCCTGGGCCTCTGGTCACTGTCATTACCCCTCCCGGGCCTCTGGCCACTGTGATTTCCCCTCCTGGGTCTCTGGCCACTGTGATTCCCCACCCCTGGGCTTCTAGCCACTGTGATTTACCTACCCACCCCTGGCTGTCTGGCCATTGTGATTCCCCCAGCCCTCTGGCCATCGTGCCTCTCCACCCCGGGCCTCTGGCTACAGTGCCTCTTCCCCCCTGGGACCTGGCTACTGTGCCTCTTTCCTCCCCGGGCCTCTGGCTACTGTGCCTCTTCCCCCCGGGCCTCTGGCTACTGTGCCTCTTCCCCCCGGGCCTCTGGCTACTGTGCCTCTTACCCCCCAGGCCTCTGGCTACTGTGCCTCTTCCCCCCCAGGCCTCTGGCTACTGTGCCTCCCCCGGGCCACTGGCTACTGTGACCCCCCCTGGCCTCTGGCTACTGTGCCTCCACCAGACTCTGGCTACTGTGCCTCCCCTCTGTCTACTGTGCCTACCCCCTGCCTCTGGCTGCTGTGCCTCCCCCCTGGCCTCTAGCTGCGGTGCCTCACCCCCAGCCTTTGGCTACTGTGCCTCCCTCCCCCCAGGCCTCTGGATACTTTGCCCCCCTGGGCCTCTGCCTACTGTGCCCCCCCCGGCCTCTGGCTACTGTGCCTTTCCCCCATCCTCTGGCTACTGTACCTCTGCCGGCCTCTGGCTACTGCGCCTCCCCACGTCCTCAGGCTACTGTGCCTCCCCACTGGCTACTGTGCCTCTCCCCAGCCTCTGGCTACTGTGCCTCCCCCTGGGCCTCTGGCTACTGTGCCTCCCCCCTCTGGCTACTGTACCTCCCTCCCCCGGCCTCTGGCTACTGTGCCTCTTCCCCCCGGGCCTCTGGCTACTGTGCCTCTTCCCCCCGGGGCTCTGGCTACTGTGCCTCTTACGCCCCAGGCCTCCGGCTACTGTGCCTCTTCCCCCCCAGGCCTCTGGCTACTGTGCCTCGCCCGGGCCACTGGCTACTGTGACCCCCCCTGGCCTCTGGCTACTGTGCCTCCACCAGACTCTGGCTACTGTGCCTCCCCTCTGTCTACTGTGCCTCCCCCCTGGCCTCAGGCTACTGTGCCTCCCCCCTGGCCTCTGGCTACTGTGCCTCCCTCCCCTGGCCTCTGGCTGCTGTGCCTCTCCCCCAGCCTCTGGCTACTGTGCCTCCCCCCTGGCCTCTGGCTACTGTGCCTCCCCCTGGCCTCTGGCTAATGTGCCTCCCCCCTGCCTCTGGTTACTGTGCCTCCCCCCTGGCCTCTGGCTACTGTGCCTCTCCCTCTGGCCTCTGGCTACTGTTCCTCTCCCCCCCTGGCCTCTGGCTACTGTGCCTCTCCCCTGCCGGCCTCTGGCTACTGAGCCTCTCCGCCCGGCCTTTGGCTACTGTGCCGCTCCCCCGTGGCCTCTGGCTACTGTGCCTCTCCCCCTGGGCTTCTGGCTACTGCGAATCTCCCCCCCATGGCGTCTGCCTACTGTGCCTCTCCCCCACCGCGGCCTTGGGCTACTGTGCCTCCCCCTGGCCTCTGGCTACTGTGCCTCCCCTCCCCTGGCCTCTGGCTACAGTGCCTCCCCAGCCTCTGGCTACTGTGCCTCCCCCTGTCATCTGGCTACTGTGCTTCGCCCCCTGGCCTCTGGCTACTGTGCCTCCCCCCTGGCCTCTGGCTACTGTGCCTCCCCCCAGCCTCTAGCTACTGTGTCTCCCTCCCCTGGCCTCTGGCTACTGTGCCTCCCCCCCATCCTCTGGCTACTGTGCCTCCCCCTGGCCTCTGGCTACTGTGCCTTCCCCCTGGCCTCTGGCTACTGTGCTTCCCCCGGCCTCTGGCTACTGTGCCTCCCCCCTGGCCTCTGGCTACTGTGCCTCTCCCACCCTGGCCTCTGGCTACTGTGCCTCCCCTCCACGGCCTCTGGCTACTGTTCCTCCCTCCCATGGCCTCTGGCTACTGTGATTTCCCTCCCCCTGTGGCCTGTAGCTATTGTGATTTCCCTCCCCCCGGCCTGTAGCTACTGTCATTTCCCTCCATCTTGGCCTGTAGCTACTGTCATTTCCTCCAGCCTCTGGCCACTGTGCCCTCCCCCCGGGGCTTCAGGCCACTGTGCCTTCCCCCCTGGGGCCTACGGCCACCATGCCTCTGGTACACTCAGCCACCTCCCCGGGCCTCTGGCCACCATGCCTCTGGCCACTGTGATTTCCCCCCCCCCTGGGCCTCTGGCCACTATGCCTCTGGTACACTCAGCTGCCTCCCCCGGGCCTCTGGCCGCCATGCGTCTGGCCGCTGTGATTTTCCTCCCCCAGGCCTCTGGCCACCATGCCTTTGGTCACTGTGATTCCCCCCCCTGGGTCTCTGGCCACTGTGATTTCCCCACCCCTGGGCCTCTGGCAACTGTGATTCCTCCCCCCTCGGGCCTCTGGCCACTGTGATTTCTCCCTCCGGGCCTCTGGCCACTGTGATTTCCCCCTCCACGAGGCTCTGGCCACAGTGATTTCCCCCTGGGCCTCTGGCCACTATGATTCCCCCCGGTCCTCTGGCACACTGTACATCCCCCCGGGCCTCTGGTGCACTGTACCTCCCCTGGACCTCTAGCCACTATGCCTCTGGTACACTCAGCTGTCTCCCCCGGGCCTCTGGCCACCATTCCTCTGGCCACTGTGATTTCTCCCCCCCGGGCCTCTGCCCACTGTGATTCCCCCACCCCTGGGCCTCTGGCCACTGTGAATCCCCCCTGGGGCTCTGTCCACTGTGATCCCCCCCACTGGGCCTCTGGCCACTGTGATTCCCCCCTGGGCCGCTGGCCACTGTGATTCCCCCCAATGGGCCTCTGGCCACTGTGATTCCCCCCGCTGGGCCTCTGGCCACTGTGATTCCCCACCTGGGCCTCTGGCCATTGTGATTTCTCTCCCCCCCTGGACTCTGGCTACTGTGCCTCCCCCTGGCCTCTGGCTACTGTGCTTCCCTCCCCTGGCCTCTGGCTACGGTGCCCCCCCGGCCTCTGGCTACTGTGCCTCTCCCCACCTGGACTCTGGCTACTGTGCCTCTCCCCCCCTGGGCTCTGGCTACTGTGCCTCTCCCCGCAGGCCTCTGGCTACTGTGTCTCCTGCCGGCCTCTGGTTACTCTGCCTCCCACCCAAGTCCTCTGGCTACTGTGCCTCCCCCACCGTGGCCTCTGGCTACTGTGCCTCTGCCCTCTGCGGCCTCTGGCTACTGTGCCTCCGCCCCACGCGGCCTCTGGCTACTGTGCCTCCACCCCCCCGCAGCCTCTGGCTACTGTGCCCCCCCAGCCTCTGTCTACTGTGCCTCCCCCCGGCCTCTGGCTACTGTGCCTCCCTCCCAGGCTCTGGCTACTGTGCCTCTCCCACATGGACTCTGGCTACTGTGCCTCTCCCCCCTGGCCTCTAGCTACTGTGCCTCTCCCCGTAGGCCTCTGGCTACTGTGCCTCTCCCTGCAGGCCTCTGGCTACTGTGCCTCCCCCCGACCTCTGGTTACTGTGTCTCACCCCCACGGCCTCTGGCTACTGTGCCTCCCCCACGTTGGCCTCTGGCTACTGTGCCTCTGCTCCCGTGGCCTCTGGCTACTCTGCCTCCACCCCCCGTGGCCTCTGGCTACTGTGCTGCCACCCCCTGTGGCTTCTGGCTACTGTGCCTTCCCCCACGGCCTCTGGCTACTGTGCCTCTGCCCAGCTTCCAGCTACTGTGCCTCTTCCCGGCATGTGGCTACTGTGCCTCTGGCCACTATGCCTCCCCCCCCCAGGCCTCTGGCCACTATGCCTCTGGTATACTGTGCCTCCCCTCTCACTAGGTTGCTGGCGCACTGTTAACCTCCCCGGGCCTCTTGCGCACTGTGCCTACCCCGGCCTCTGGCTACTGTGCCCCCCGGCCTTTGGCTACTGTGTCTCCTCCAGCCTCTGGCTACTGTGCCTCCCCCTGGCCTCTGCTCTTGCTACTGTGCCTTCCCCCAGCCTCTGGCTACAATGCCTCCTCCCCCATGGACTCTGGCTACTGTGCCTCCTCCCTCCTGCCTCTGGATACTGTGCCTCCTCCCCCCAAGGGCTCTGGCTACTGTGCCTCACTCTGGTGTCTGGCTACTGTGCCTCTGGCCACCATGCCTCCCCAGTCCTCTGGCCACTATGCCTCTGGCGCACTGTGCCTCCACCCTCACTAGGTCCCTGGCACACAGTGCCCCCGCCGGGCCTCTGGCCACTATACCTCTGGTGTTCTGTGCCCCCCCCAGGCCTCTGGCCACTATGCCTCTGGTGCACTCAGCCTTCCCCCCATGCCTTTGGCCACTTTGCCTCCCACCCAGGCCTCTGGCCACTATGCCACTGCCGCACTGTGCCTTCCCCCAACCTCATGGGCCTCTGGTGCACTGTGCCTCTCCCCCCGGGTCTCTGGTGGACTGTGCCTCTGGCCACTATGCCCCCCGGGCTCTGGCCACTGTGCCTCTGGTGCACTCAGCCTCCCCCCAGGCCTCTGGTGCACTCAGCCTCCACCCCCGGGGCCTCTGACCACTGTGCCTCTGACCACTGTGCCTCCACCCCCGGGGCCTCTGGCGCACTGCCTCCCCTGGGCTTCTGGCCCCTATGCCTCTGGCACACTGTTCCTCCCCCGGGCTTCTGGCCACTTTGGCTCTGGCGCAGTGTGCCTCCCCCTATGCATCTGGTGCACTCAGCCTCCCCCCTAGGCCTCTGGCTACTGTGCCTCCCTCCCCTGGCCTCTGGCTACTGTGCCTCCTCCCGGCCTCTGGCGACTGTGCCTCCCCCCCTGGCCTCTGGCTCCTGTGCTTACTCCTCTGGCCTCTGGCTACTGTGCCTCCCCCCTGGCCTCAGGCTACTTTGCCTCCCCCCTGGCCTCTGGCTACTGTGCCTCTCCCCCCTGGCCTCTGTCTACTGTGCCTCTCCCCCCTGTCCTCTGGCTACTGTGCCTCCCCCATGGCCTCTGGCTACTATGCCTCTCCCTCCCGTGGCCTCTGGCTACTGTGCCTCTACCCACCACGGCCTCTGGCTACTGTGCCCCCCCACAGCCTCTGGCTACTGTGCCCCCCCCCCACGGCCTCTGGCTACTGTGCCTCTTCCCTCCTGGGACCTGGCTACTGTGCCTCTTTCCCCCCGCAGCCTCTGGCTACTGTGCCTCTCCCACCCCAGGCTTCTGGCTACTGTGCCTCTTCCCCCCGGGCCTCTGGCTACTGTGCCTTTTCCCCCCAGGCCTCTGGATACTGTGCCTCCCCTGGGCCACTGGCTACTGTGCCCCCCCGGCCTCTGGCTAACATGCCTCCCCTGGACTTTGGCTACTGTGCCTCCCCTCTGGCTACTGTGCCTACCCCATGCCTCTGGCTGCTGTGCCTCCCCCTAGCCTCAAGCTGCTGTTCCTCACCCCATCCTCTGGCTACTGTGCCTCCCCTGGCCCCTGTCTACTGTGTCTCCCCCCTCTGTCTACTCTGCCTCCCTCCCCTGGCCTCTGGCTACTGTGCCTCCCTTCCCCTGGCCTCTGGCTACTGTGCCTCACCCCTGCCTCTGGCTACTGTGCCCCCTGGCCTCTGGCAACTGTGCCTCCCCCTCCCACCTCCTCCCCTGGCCTCTGGCTACTGTGCCTCCCCCCCAGCCTTAGGCTACTGTGCCTCTCTGGCTACTGTGCCTCACCCCCGCCACCTCTGGCTACTGTGCCCGGTGGCCTCTGGCTACTGTGCCCCCCCATGGCGTGTGGCTACTGTGATTTTCCCCCCTGTGGCAACTGATTTCCCCCTCCCCCCGGGGGTCTAGCCACTGTGATTTCCCCCCCTGGGCTTCTAGCCACTGTGATTTCCCCCCCAGGCCTCTAGCCACTGTGATTCCCCCCGGGCCCTCTGGCCATTGTGATTTCCCACCCCCCCCGGCCCTCTGGCCATTGTGATTTCCCCCCCTGGCCCTGTGGCCATTGTGTTTTCCCATCCCCCCGGCCCTCTGGCCATTGTGATTTCCCCCTCCTGGCCTCTGACCACTGTGCCCCCCCGGCCCTCTGGCCACAGTGATTTACCCTCCCGGGCCTCTGCCCTCTGTGATATCCCCTCTCGGGCCTCTGGCCACTGTGATTTCCCCTCCCGTGCCTCTGGCCACTGCCATTACCCCTTCCGGGCCTCTGGCCACTGTGATTTCCCATCCCCCGGCCCACTGGCCATTGTGATTTCCCACCCCCCGGCCCTCTGGCCATTGTATTGCCCACCCCCAGCTGTCTGGCCATTGTGATTCCCCCCGGCCCTCTGGCCATTGTGTCTCTCCCCCCCTGGGCCTCTGGCTACAGTGCCTCTTCCACCCTGGGCCTCTGGCTATTGTGCCTCTTCCCCCCGGGCCTCTGGCTACTGTGCCTCTTCCCCCCGGGCCTCTGGCTAATGTGCCTCTTCCCCCTCAGGTCTCTAGCTACTGTGCCTCCCCCCCACGGCCTCTGGCTACTGTTCCTCCCTCCCATGGCCTCTGGCTACTGTGATTTCCCTCCCCCTGTGGCCTGTAGCTATTGTGATTTCCCTCCCCCCGGCCTGTAGCTACTGTCATTTCCCTCCATCTTGGCCTGTAGCTACTGTCATTTCCTCCAGCCTCTGGCCACTGTGCCCTCCCCCCGGGGCTTCGGGCCACTGTGCCTTCCCCCCTGGGGCCTACGGCCACCATGCCTCTGGTACACTCAGCCACCTCCCCGGGCCTCTGGCCACCATGCCTCTGGCCACTGTGATTCCCCCCCCCCTGGGCCTCTGGCCACTATGCCTCTGGTACACTCAGCTGCCTCCCCCGGGCCTCTGGCCGCCATGCGTCTGGCCGCTGTGATTTTCCTCCCCCAGGCCTCTGGCCACCATGCCTTTGGTCACTGTGATTCCCCCCCCTGGGTCTCTGGCCACTGTGATTTCCCCACCCCTGGGCCTCTGGCAACTGTGATTCCTCCCCCCTCGGGCCTCTGGCCACTGTGATTTCTCCCTCCGGGCCTCTGGCCACTGTGATTTCCCCCTCCACGAGGCTCTGGCCACAGTGATTTCCCCCTGGGCCTCTGGCCACTATGATTCCCCCCGGTCCTCTGGCACACTGTACATCCCCCCGGGCCTCTGGTGCACTGTACCTCCCCTGGACCTCTAGCCACTATGCCTCTGGTACACTCAGCTGTCTCCCCCGGGCCTCTGGCCACCATTCCTCTGGCCACTGTGATTTCTCCCCCCCGGGCCTCTGCCCACTGTGATTCCCCCACCCCTGGGCCTCTGGCCACTGTGAATCCCCCCTGGGGCTCTGTCCACTGTGATCCCCCCCACTGGGCCTCTGGCCACTGTGATTCCCCCCTGGGCCGCTGGCCACTGTGATTCCCCCCAATGGGCCTCTGGCCACTGTGATTCCCCCCGCTGGGCCTCTGGCCACTGTGATTCCCCACCTGGGCCTCTGGCCATTGTGATTTCTCTCCCCCCCTGGACTCTGGCTACTGTGCCTCCCCCTGGCCTCTGGCTACTGTGCTTCCCTCCCCTGGCCTCTGGCTACGGTGCCCCCCCGGCCTCTGGCTACTGTGCCTCTCCCCACCTGGACTCTGGCTACTGTGCCTCTCCCCCCCTGGGCTCTGGCTACTGTGCTTCTCCCCGCAGGCCTCTGGCTACTGTGTCTCCTGCCGGCCTCTGGTTACTCTGCCTCCCACCCAAGTCCTCTGGCTACTGTGCCTCCCCCACCGTGGCCTCTGGCTACTGTGCCTCTGCCCTCTGCGGCCTCTGGCTACTGTGCCTCCGCCCCACGCGGCCTCTGGCTACTGTGCCTCCACCCCCCCGCAGCCTCTGGCTACTGTGCCCCCCCAGCCTCTGTCTACTGTGCCTCCCCCCGGCCTCTGGCTACTGTGCCTCCCTCCCAGGCTCTGGCTACTGTGCCTCTCCCACATGGACTCTGGCTACTGTGCCTCTCCCCCCTGGCCTCTAGCTACTGTGCCTCTCCCCGTAGGCCTCTGGCTACTGTGCCTCTCCCTGCAGGCCTCTGGCTACTGTGCCTCCCCCCGACCTCTGGTTACTGTGTCTCACCCCCACGGCCTCTGGCTACTGTGCCTCCCCCACGTTGGCCTCTGGCTACTGTGCCTCTGCCCCCGTGGCCTCTGGCTACTCTGCCTCCACCCCCCGTGGCCTCTGGCTACTGTGCTGCCACCCCCTGTGGCTTCTGGCTACTGTGCCTTCCCCCACGGCCTCTGGCTACTGTGCCTCTGCCCAGCTTCCAGCTACTGTGCCTCTTCCCGGCATGTGGCTACTGTGCCTCTGGCCACTATGCCTCCCCCCCCAGGCCTCTGGCCACTATGCCTCTGGAATACTGTGCCTCCCCTCTCACTAGGTTGCTGGCGCACTGTTAACCTCCCCGGGCCTCTTGCGCACTGTGCCTACCCCGGCCTCTGGCTACTGTGCCCCCCGGCCTTTGGCTACTGTGTCTCCTCCAGCCTCTGGCTACTGTGCCTCCCCCTGGCCTCTGCTCTTGCTACTGTGCCTTCCCCCAGCCTCTGGCTACAATGCCTCCTCCCCCATGGACTCTGGCTACTGTGCCTCCTCCCTCCTGCCTCTGGATACTGTGCCTCCTCCCCCCAAGGGCTCTGGCTACTGTGCCTCACTCTGGTGTCTGGCTACTGTGCCTCTGGCCACCATGCCTCCCCAGTCCTCTGGCCACTATGCCTCTGGCGCACTGTGCCTCCACCCTCACTAGGTCCCTGGCACACAGTGCCCCCGCCGGGCCTCTGGCCACTATACCTCTGGTGTTCTGTGCCCCCCCCAGGCCTCTGGCCACTATGCCTCTGGTGCACTCAGCCTTCCCCCCATGCCTTTGGCCACTTTGCCTCCCACCCAGGTCTCTGGCCACTATGCCACTGCCGCACTGTGCCTTCCCCCAACCTCATGGGCCTCTGGTGCACTGTGCCTCTCCCCCCGGGTCTCTGGTGGACTGTGCCTCTGGCCACTATGCCCCCCCGGGCTCTGGCCACTGTGCCTCTGGTGCACTCAGCCTCCCCCCAGGCCTCTGGTGCACTCAGCCTCCACCCCCGGGGCCTCTGACCACTGTGCCTCTGACCACTGTGCCTCCACCCCCGGGGCCTCTGGCGCACTGCCTCCCCTGGGCTTCTGGCCCCTATGCCTCTGGCACACTGTTCCTCCCCCGGGCTTCTGGCCACTTTGGCTCTGGCGCAGTGTGCCTCCCCCTATGCATCTGGTGCACTCAGCCTCCCCCCTAGGCCTCTGGCTACTGTGCCTCCCTCCCCTGGCCTCTGGCTACTGTGCCTCCTCCCGGCCTCTGGCGACTGTGCCTCCCCCCTGGCCTCTGGCTCCTGTGCTTACTCCTCTGGCCTCTGGCTACTGTGCCTCCCCCTGGCCTCAGGCTACTTTGCCTCCCCCCTGGCCTCTGGCTACTGTGCCTCTCCCCCCTGGCCTCTGTCTACTGTGCCTCTCCCCCCTGTCCTCTGGCTACTGTGCCTCCCCCATGGCCTCTGGCTACTATGCCTCTCCCTCCCGTGGCCTCTGGCTACTGTGCCTCTCCCCACCACGGCCTCTGGCTACTGTGCCCCCCCACAGCCTCTGGCTACTGTGCCCCCCCCCCACGGCCTCTGGCTACTGTGCCTCTTCCCTCCTGGGACCTGGCTACTGTGCCTCTTTCCCCCCGCAGCCTCTGGCTACTGTGCCTCTCCCACCCCAGGCTTCTGGCTACTGTGCCTCTTCCCCCCGGGCCTCTGGCTACTGTGCCTTTTCCCCCCAGGCCTCTGGATACTGTGCCTCCCCTGGGCCACTGGCTACTGTGCCCCCCCGGCCTCTGGCTAACATGCCTCCCCTGGACTTTGGCTACTGTGCCTCCCCTCTGGCTACTGTGCCTACCCCATGCCTCTGGCTGCTGTGCCTCCCCCTAGCCTCAAGCTGCTGTTCCTCACCCCATCCTCTGGCTACTGTGCCTCCCCTGGCCCCTGTCTACTGTGTCTCCCCCCTCTGTCTACTCTGCCTCCCTCCCCTGGCCTCTGGCTACTGTGCCTCCCTTCCCCTGGCCTCTGGCTACTGTGCCTCACCCCTGCCTCTGGCTACTGTGCCCCCTGGCCTCTGGCAACTGTGCCTCCCCCTCCCACCTCCTCCCCTGGCCTCTGGCTACTGTGCCTCCCCCCCAGCCTTAGGCTACTGTGCCTCTCTGGCTACTGTGCCTCACCCCCGCCACCTCTGGCTACTGTGCCCGGTGGCCTCTGGCTACTGTGCCCCCCCATGGCGTGTGGCTACTGTGATTTTCCCCCCTGTGGCAACTGATTTCCCCCTCCCCCCGGGGGTCTAGCCACTGTGATTTCCCCCCCTGGGCTTCTAGCCACTGTGATTTCCCCCCCAGGCCTCTAGCCACTGTGATTCCCCCCGGGCCCTCTGGCCATTGTGATTTCCCACCCCCCCCGGCCCTCTGGCCATTGTGATTTCCCCCCCTGGCCCTGTGGCCATTGTGTTTTCCCATCCCCCCGGCCCTCTGGCCATTGTGATTTCCCCCTCCTGGCCTCTGACCACTGTGCCCCCCCGGCCCTCTGGCCACAGTGATTTACCCTCCCGGGCCTCTGCCCTCTGTGATATCCCCTCTCGGGCCTCTGGCCACTGTGATTTCCCCTCCCGTGCCTCTGGCCACTGCCATTACCCCTTCCGGGCCTCTGGCCACTGTGATTTCCCATCCCCCGGCCCACTGGCCATTGTGATTTCCCACCCCCCGGCCCTCTGGCCATTGTATTGCCCACCCCCAGCTGTCTGGCCATTGTGATTCCCCCCGGCCCTCTGGCCATTGTGTCTCTCCCCCCCTGGGCCTCTGGCTACAGTGCCTCTTCCACCCTGGGCCTCTGGCTATTGTGCCTCTTCCCCCCGGGCCTCTGGCTACTGTGCCTCTTCCCCCCGGGCCTCTGGCTAATGTGCCTCTTCCCCCTCAGGTCTCTAGCTACTGTGCCTATTCCCGCCCAGGCCTCTGGCTACTGTGCCTCCTCCCTGGCCCACTGGCTACTGTGCTTCACCCCCGGCCTATCGCTACTGTGCCTCCCTTCTGGCTACTGTGCCTACCCCCCTTTCTCTGGCTGCTCTGCCTCCCCCTGGCCTCCAGCTGCTGTGCCTCACCTCTGGCCTCTGGCTACTGTGCCTCCCTCCCCTGGCCTCTGGCTAATGTGCCCCGCCGGGCCTCTGGCTACTGTGCCTCCACCCGGCCTCTGGCTACTGTGCCTTCCCCCAGCCTCTGGCTACTGTGCCTTCCCCCGGCCTCTGGCTACAGTGCCTCCGCCGGCCTCTGGCTACTGTGCCTCCCCCAGCTTCTGGCTACTGTGCCCCCCGGCCTCTGGCTACTATGCCTCCCCACGGCCTCTGGCTACTGTGCCCCCCCGGGCTCTGGCTACTGTGCCACCCCCCTCTGGCTACTGTGCCTCCCCCCGGCCTCTGGCTACTGTGCCTTTCTCCCCCCTGGGCCTCTGGCTACTGTGCCTCCCTCCCCCCTGGGCCTCTGGCTACTGTGCCTCCCTTCCCCCTGGGCCTCTGGCTACTGTGCCTCCCTCCCCCCGGCCTCTGACTACTCTGCCTCCACCCGCCTCTGGCTACTCTGCCCCCCAGCCTCTGGCTACTGTGCCTCCCCCTTCCCCCTCCTCCCTGGCCTCTGGCTACTGTGCCTCCCCCCGGCCTTTGGCTACTGTGCCTCGCCCCCAGCCTCTGGCTACTGTGCCTCACCCCCGCCACCTCTGGCTACTTTGCCCCACAGCCTCTGGCAACTGTGATTTTCCTCCCTGTGGCCACTGATTTCCCCCCTCCCCCCGGTCCTTTAGCCACTGTGATTCCCCCCCTGGGCCCTCTGGCCATTGTGATTTCCCACCCCCCGGCCCTCTGGCCATTGTGATTTCCCCCCTGGCCCTGTGGCCATTGGGATTTCCCATATCCCCGGCCCTCTGGCCATTGTGATTTCACCATCCTGGCCTCTGGCCACTGTGCCCCCCCGGGCGTCTGGCCACAGTGATTTACCCTCCCTGGCCTCTGGCCACTGTGATTTCCCCTCCTGGGCCTCTGTGATTTCCCCTCCCTGGCCTCTGGCCACTGTGATTTCCCCTCCCGGGCCTCTGGCCACTGTGATTCCCCACCCCTGGGCTTCTAGCCACTGTGATTTCCCAACCCGCCCTGGGCCTCTGGCAATTGTGATTTCCCACCCCCGGCTGTCTGGCCATTGTGATTCCCCCCGGCCCTCTGGCCATTGTGCCTCTCCCCCCCGGCCTCTGGCTACAGTGCCTCTTCTCCCCTGGGACCTGGCTACTGTGCCTCTTTCCCCCCGGGCCTCTGGCTACTGTGTCTCTTCCCACCCCGGGCCTCTGGCTACTGTGCCTCATTCCCCCGGGCCTCTGGCTACTGTGCTTCTTCCCCCCCAGGCCTCTGGCTACTGTGCCTCCCCCAGGACACTGGCTACTGTGACCCCCCCGGCCTCTGGCTACTGTGCCTCCACTGGACTCTGGCTACTGTGCCTCCCCTCTGTCTACTGTGCCTACCCCCTGCCTCTGGCTGCTGTGCCTCCCCCTTGGCCTCTAGCTGCTGTGCCTCACCCCCAGCCTCTGGCTACTGTGCCTCTGGCTACTGTGCCCCCCTGGGCCTCTGGCTACTGTGCCTCCCCCCCAGCCTCTGGCTACTGTGCCTTTCCCCCCAGCCTCTGGCTACTGTGTCTCCCCCGGCCTCTGGCTACTGTGCCTCCCCCCGTCCTCTGGCTACTGTGCCTCCCCCCGTCCTCTGGCTACTGTGCCTCCCCTCTGGCTACTGTGCCTCTCCCCAGCCCCTGGCTACTGTGTCTCCCCCCTGCCTCTGGCTACTGTGCCTCCCCCTTCCCACTTCCCCCAGCCTCTGGCTACTGTGCCTCAACCCTGGCCTCTGGCTACTGTGACTCACCCTCCGGCCCCTGGCAACTGTGCCTCGCCCCCGGCCTCTGGCTACTGTGCCTCCCCTGCTGCCTCTGGCTACTGTGTCCCCCCCGCAGCCTCTGGCTACTGTGCCCCCGTGCTCTGTGGCTACTGTGATTTTCCCCCCTGTGGCCACTGATTTCCCCCTCCCCCTGGCCTCTTGCCACTGTGATTCCCCCCCGCTGGGCCTCTAGCCACTGGGATTTCCCCCTGGCCTCTGGCTACTGAGCCCCACCCGGCCTCTGGCTACTGTGCCTCCCCCTGGCCTCTGGCTACTGTGCCTCCCCTCTGGCTACTGTGCCTCCCTCCTGGGCCTCTGGCTACTGGGCCTCCCTCGCCCATCCTCTGGCTACTGTGCCTCCCTCCCCCGGCCTCTGGCTACTGTGCTTCCCTCGCCCCAGCCTCTGGCTACTGTGCCTCTCCCCATGTGGACTCTGGCTACTGTGCCTCTCCCCCCCTGGCCTCTGGCTACTGTGCCTCTCCCCGCAGGCCTCTGGCTACTGTGCCTCAGCCCGCAGGCCTCTGGCTACTGTGCCTCCCACCGGCCTCTGGTTACTGTGCCTCCCCCCACAGCCTCTGGCTACTGTGCCTCCCCCACCGGGCCTCTGGCTACTGTGCCTCTGCGGCCTCTGGCCACTGTGATTTCCCCTCCTGGGCCTCTGGTCACTGTCATTACCCCTCCCGGGCCTCTGGCCACTGTGATTTCCCCTCCTGGGTCTCTGGCCACTGTGATTCCCCACCCCTGGGCTTCTAGCCACTGTGATTTACCTACCCACCCCGGGCCTCTGGCCATTGTGATTTCCCACCCCTGGCTGTCTGGCCATTGTGATTCCCCAGCCCTCTGGCCATCGTGCCTCTCCACCCCGGGCCTCTGGCTACAGTGCCTCTTCCCCCCTGGGACCTGGCTACTGTGCCATTTTCCTCCCCAGGCCTCTGGCTACTGTGCCTCTTCCCCCCGGGCCTCTGGCTACTGTGCCTCTTCCCCCCGGGCCTCTGGCTACTGTGCCTCTTACCCCCCAGGCCTCTGGCTACTGTGCCTCTTCCCCCCCAGGCCTCTGGCTACTGTGCCTCCCCCGGGCCACTGGCTACTGTGACCCCCCCCTGGCCTCTGGCTACTGTGCCTCCACCAGACTCTGGCTACTGTGCCTCCCCTCTGTCTACTGTGCCTACCCCCTGCCTCTGGCTGCTGTGCCTCCCCCCTGGCCTCTAGCTGCGGTGCCTCACCCCCAGCCTTTGGCTACTGTGCCTCCCTCCCCCCAGGCCTCTGGATACTGTGCCCCCCTGGGCCTCTGCCTACTGTGCCCCCCCGGCCTCTGGCTACTGTGCCTTTCCCCCATCCTCTGGCTACTGTGCCTCTGCCGGCCTCTGGCTACTGTGCCTCCCCCCGTCCTCAGGCTACTGTGCCTCCCCACTGGCTAGTGTGCCCCTCCCCAGCCTCTGGCTACTGTGCCTCCCCCGGGGCCTCTGGCTACTGTGCCTAGCCCCTCTGGCTACTGTACCTCCCTCCCCCGGCCTCTGGCTACTGTGCCTCTTCCCCCCGGGCCTCTGGCTACTGTGCCTCTTCCCCCCGGGGCTCTGGCTACTGTGCCTCTTACGCCCCAGGCCTCTGGCTACTGTGCCTCTTCCCCCCCAGGCCTCTGGCTACTGTGCCTCGCCCGGGCCACTGGCTACTGTGACCCCCCCTGGCCTCTGGCTACTGTGCCTCCACCAGACTCTGGCTACTGTGCCTCCCCTCTGTCTACTGTGCCTACCCCCTGCCTCTGGCTGCTGTGCCTCCCCCCTGGCCTCTAGCTGCGGTGCCTCACCCCTAGCCTCTGGCTACTGTGCCTCCCTCCCCCCTGGCCTCTGGATACTGTGCCCCCCTGGGCCTCTGCCTACTGTGCCCCCCCGGCCTCTAGCTACTGTGCCTTTCCCCCATCCTCTGGCTACTGTGCCTCTGCCAGCCTCTGGCTACTGTGCCTCCCCCGTCCTCAGGCTACTGTGCCTCCCCTCTGGCTACTGTGCCTCTCCCCAGCCTCTGGCTACTGTGCCTCCCCCAGGGCCTCTGACTACTGTGCCTCCCCCCTCTGGCTACTTTACCTCCCTCCCCTGGCCTCTGGCTACTGTGCCTCCCTCCCATCGGCCTCTGGCTACTGTGCCTCACTCCCCCCGGCCTCTGGCTACTGTGCCTCCCCCCTCTCACTTCCCCCAGCCTCTGGCTACTGCGCCTCAACCCTGGCCTCTGGCTACTGTGACTCGCCCTCCAGCCTCTGGCTACTGTTCCTCGCCCCCAGCCTCTGGCTACTGTGCCTCCCCCTCCTCCTCTGGCTACTGTGCCCCCTGTGCTCTGTGGCTACTGTGATTTTCCCCCCTGTGGCCACTGATTTCCCCCCTCCCCGCTGGCCTCTAGCAACTGTGATTCCCCCCTGCTGGGCCTCTAGCCACTGGGATTTCCCCCTGGCCTCTGGCTACTGTGCCCCACCTGGCCTCTGGCTACTGTGCCTCCCCCCCAGCCTCTGGCTACTGTGTCTCCCCCTGGCCCCTAGCTACTGTGCCTCCCCTCTCACTACTGTGCCTCCCTCGTGGGCCTCTGGCTACTGTGCCTCCCTCCTGGTCCTCTGGCTACTGTGCCTCCCCCGGGCCTCTGGCTATGGTGCCTCCCTCACCTGTCCTCTGGCTACTTTGCTTCCCTCCCCCGGCCTCTGGCTACTGTGCCTCCCTCGCCCCAGCCTCTGGCTACTGTGCCTCTCCCCACATGAACTCTGGCTACTGTGCCTCTTCCCCCCTTGCCTCTGGCTACTGTGCCTCTCCCTGCCGGCCTCTGGCTACTGTGCCTCACCCCGCAGGCCTCTGGCTACTGTGCCTCCCCCGGCCTCTGGTTACTGTGCCTCGCCCCCCCACGGCCTCTGGCTCCTGTGC
This sequence comes from Ambystoma mexicanum, assembly GCF_040938575.1. Taxonomy (NCBI): domain Eukaryota; kingdom Metazoa; phylum Chordata; class Amphibia; order Caudata; family Ambystomatidae; genus Ambystoma; species Ambystoma mexicanum. The sequence continues at coordinate 1,084,982,518 of NC_090934.1, forward strand.
CTCCCTCCCCTGGCCTCTGGCTACTGTGCCTCCCCCCGGCCTCTGGCGACTGTGCCTCCCCCCTGGCCTCTGGCTCCTGTGCTTACTCCTCTGGCCTCTGGCTACTGTGCCTCCCCCCTGGCCTCAGGCTACTTTGCCTCCCCCCTGGCCTCTGGCTACTGTGCCTCTCCCCCCTGGCCTCTGTCTTCTGTGCCTCTCCCCCCTGGCTTCTGGCTAATGTGCCTCTCCCCCGCAGGCCTCTGGCTACTGTGCCTCCCCATGGCCTCTGGCTACTATGCCTCTCCCTCCCGTGGCCTCTGGCTACTGTGCCTCTCCCCACCACGGCCTCTGGCTACTGTGCCCCCCCCGCAGCCTCTGGCTACTGTGCCTCCCCCCCACGGCCTCTGTGTCATGATGCCTGCCCCCGGGAAACCAGATCAGGCCCAGCAACCCCAGAAGCAGGCATCATGCCATTTTGAGCGCGCCCAAAGACCCCAGCTAGGGGCCGTTTGGGTGCAGTCCTGGCGCCTATGGCGCCAGGCTCATAAACATGGAGTCAGTCCTGGCGCCTTCAGCAGCTTCCAGTCTTCAGCCACGCCCGCTTCAGTCCTGGTCCACCTGGAAACGAAAAGAAAGAAGGAAAAGAGGTTTAAACTTGAAACCTTACCTGAATCCTTGATCCATCGCGCCATCGATCTTGAAGAGAGAAGTCATAGCACGCGCGCCGCCACGCACCTCGCAGCGCAGCGCTGAACTCACCATCCAGTGCAGCTTTTCCTCACTCCATCGCGAACTCTGCACTTCCAGACCGCTCTACGATATCTAAGGGGACAAGAAAAGCCAGGTGAGCAAGAGAATGCAAAAGGGCAATACAAGCTACCCCCAAAGACTTATCGGATTACCACAGGGGGGTACTCACCTCATCTCGGGTCGGCGCAGTTAACTCTGCATCACCGCCGCACCCCGGCCCCTAAGGGGAAACCACTGGACATTACAAGCTACCCCCCAAAGACTTACCTGCTTTACCGCAGGGGGGTACTCACCTCATCTCGGGTCGGCGCAGTTAACGCTGCATCATCGCCGTACCCCGGCCCCTAAGGGGAAAACCACTATAGACTTGCCTGACTCTCACCAACTGCCATTTGGACTCTTCGTGGTGGTTAAACCGCAACCTACAAGGAATCGGAAAGAGTGAAGATCAAACATTTGAACTCTTACAAACTATTGGATTATAGAGTCAATACTGGAACTCACCAATTCCTCCACACCAGTGAAGTAACTGGTCGTCTACGCGCCCCTGCGCTCGATGCAGGATGGAGAGCTCATCTTTCCAAACCATCAGGTGAGATTAAGAGGGAACATCAGGAGTGGTCAGTGGGCAGACAACGGGAGTGGAAGGTGGGTTAACGCTCAAATTACGGAAGGTTAATTCCCTTTCTCCTTTGCAGAAAGATATTCATACGAGCCGACAAACGAAGTTAAGTGGGTCTGTCTAGTCAGTCATCTCGGCTCTACGTGGCACCGGGCCAGTCCAGATCGCCGTCCCCATGGGAATCAGGTGAGCGTAACACTCTGGCTACTGTGCCTCCCCCACTGCAGACTACGGCTACGGTGCCTCCACCCCCCGGGGCCTCTGGCTACTGTGCCCCCCCACGGCCTCTGGCTACTGTGCCTCCCCCACCGCGGCCTCTGGCTACTGTGCCTCCACCCCCCCATGGCCTCTGGCTACTGTACCTCCACCCCCCGCAGCCTCTGGCTACTGAGCCTCTGCCCCCCCGCAGCCTCTGGCTACTGTGCCTCCACCCCCTGTGGCCTCTGGCTACTGTGCCTCCCCCTGTGGCCTCTGTCTATTGTGCCTCCCCCCAGCCGATGGCTCCTGTGCCTCCCCACCCCCAGCATCTGGCTACTGTACCTTTGGCCACTATGCCTCCCCCAGGCCTCTGGCCACTATGACTCTGGCGCACTGTGCCTTCCCCCTCACTAGGCCTCTGGCGCACTGTGAGCCCCCCCGGCCTCTGGCTACTGTTCCTTCCAGCCCGGCCTCTGGCTACTGTGCCTCCTCCCCCCAGCCTCTGGCTACTGTGCCTCCCCCCTGGCCTCTGGCTACTGTGCCTCCCCCTGGCCTCTAGCTACTGTGCCTCCCCCCGGTGTTTGGCTACTGTGCCTCCGTCCACTATGCCTCCCCCCAGACCTCTAGACACTATGCCTCTGCCGCACTGTGCCTCCCCCCTCACTAGGTCTCTGGTGCACTGTGAGCCTCCCTGGGCCTCTGGCGCACTGTGCCTCCCCCCCAGGGCCTCTGGCACACTGTGCTCCCCTGCAGGCCTCTGGCCACTATGCCTCTGGTGCACTGTGCCGCCCCCCAAGCCTCTGGCCACTATGCCTCTGGTGCACTCAGCCTCCCCCCCCCCAGGTCTCTGGCCTCTGTGCCTCCCACCCAGGCCTCTGGCCACTATGCCACTGGCACACTGTGCCTTCCCCCCCGACCCCCTGGGCCTGTGGTGCACTGTGCCTGTCCCCCTGGGTCTCTGGTGGACTGTGCCTCTGGCCACTATGCCCCCTGGGCCTCTGGCCACTGTGCCTCTGGTGCACTCAGCTTCCACCCCCGGGGCCTCTGGCCACTTTGCCTCCACCCCAGGGGCCTCTGGCGCACTGTGCCTCCCCCGGGCTTATGGCCACTGTGCCTGTGGCGCACTGTGCCTCCCCCCTCACTAGGCCTCTGGTGCACTGTGAGCGCCCCTCGGCCTCTGGCACACTGTGCCTTGCCCCGGCCTCGGCTACTGTGCCCACCGAGCCTCTGGCTACTGTGCCTCCCCTGTCCTCTGGCTACTCTGCCTCCCCCTGGTCTCTGGCTACTGTGCCTTCCCCCCAGCCTCTGGCTACTGTTCCTCCTCCCCCCCGGCCTCTGGCTACTGTGCCTCCTCCCCCCCCAACCTCTGGCTACCGTGCCTCCTCCCCCGCCAGGCCTCTGGCCACTATGCCTCTGGAACACTGTGCCTCCTCCATCACTAGGCCTCTGGCCCACTGTGAGCCCCCCGGGCCTCTGGCACACAGTGCCTCCCCCTGGTCTCTGGCTACTGTGCCCTGCCAGCCTCTGGCTACTGTGCCTCTGCTCCCCCGCAGCCTCTGTCTACTGTGCCTCCACCCCCGTGGCCTCTGGCTACTGTGCCTCCTCCCCCCAGCCTCTGGGTACTGTGCAGCCCCCCCAAGGCCTCTGGCTACTGTGCCTCCCCCCTGACCTCTGGGTACACTGACTCCCCCCGGCCTCTAGCTACTGTGCCTCCCCCCGGTGTCTGGCTACTGTGCCTCCAGCCACTATGCCTCCCCCCAGACCTCTAGACACTATGCCTCTGGCGCACTGTGCCTCCCCCCTCACTATGTCTCTGGTGCACTGTGAGCCTCTGGTGCACTGTGCCTCCCCCCAGGGCCTCTGGCACACTGTGCTCCCCCCGGGACTCTGGCCACTATGCCTCTGGTGCACTGTGCCTTCCACCCCAACCCCCTGGGCCTCTGGTGCACTGTGCCTTTCCCACTGGGTCTCTGGTGGACTGTGCCTCTGGCCACTATGCCCCTTGGGCCTTTGGACACTGTGCCTCTGGTGTACTCAGCCTCTACACCCGGGGCCTCGGGTCACTGTGTCTCCACCCCCGGGGCCTCTGGGGCACTGTGCCTCCCCCGGGCTTCTGGCCCCTATGCCTCTGGCACACTGTTCCTCCCCCGGGCTTCTGGCCACTTTGGCTCTGGCGCAGTGTGCCTCCCCCTATGCATATGGTGCACTCAGCCTCCCCCCCTAGGCCTCTGGCTACTGTGCCTCCCTCCCCTGGCCTCTGGCTACTGTGCCTCCCCCCGGCCTCTGGCGACTGTGCCTCCCCCCTGGCCTCTGGCTCCTGTGCTTACTCCTCTGGCCTCTGGCTACTGTGCCTCCCCCCTGGCCTCAGGCTACTTTGCCTCCCCCCTGGCCTCTGGCTACTGTGCCTCTCCCCCCTGGCCTCTGTCTACTGTGCCTCTCCCCCCTGTCCTCTGGCTATTGTGCCTCCCCCATGGCCTCTGGCTACTATGCCTCTCCCTCCCGTGGCCTCTGGCTACTGTGCCTCTCCCCACGACGGCCTCTGGCTACTGTGCCCCCGCACAGCCTCTGGCTACTGTGCCCCCCCCACGGCCTCTGGCTACTGTGCCTCTTCCCTCCTGGGACCTGGCTACTGTGCCTCTTTCCCCCCGCAGCCTCTGGCTACTGTGCCTCTCCCCCCCAGGCTTCTGGCTACTGTCCTTCTTCCCCCCGGGCCTCTGGCTACTGTGCCTTTTCCCCCCAGGCCTCTAGCTACTATGCCTCCCCTGGGCCACTGGCTACTGTGCCCCCCCGACCTCTGGCTACCGTGCCTCCCCTGGACTTTGGCTACTGTGCCTCCCCTCTGGCTACTGTGCCTACCCCCTGCCTCTGGCTGCTGTGCCTCCCCCCTAGCCTCAAGCTGCTGTTCCTCACCCCATCCTCTGGCTACTGTGCCTCCCCCAGCCCCTGTCTACTGTGTCTCCCCCCTCTGTCTACTGTGCCTCCCTCCCCCGGCCTCTGGCTACTGTGCCTCCCTTCCCCTGGCCTCTGGCTACTGTGCCTCACCCCTGCCTCTGGCTACTGTGCCCCCTGGCCTCTGGCAACTGTGCCTCCCCCTCCCACCTCCTCCCCTGGCCTCTGGCTACTGTGCCTCCCCCCCAGCCTTAGGCTACTGTGCCTCTCTGGCTACTGTGCCTCACCCCCGCCACCTCTGGCTACTGTGCCCGGTGGCCTCTGGCTACTGTGCCCCCCATGGCGTGTGGCTACTGTGATTTTCCCCCCTGTGGCAACTGATTTCCCCCCTCCCCCCAGGCCTCTAGCCACTGTGATTCCCCCCCTGGGCTTCTAGCCACTGTGATTTCCCCCCCAGGCCTCTAGCCACTGTGATTCCCCCGGGCCCTCTGGCCATTGTGATTTCCCACCCCCCCCGGCCCTCTGGCCATTGTGATTTCCCCCCCTGGCCCTGTGGCCATTGTGATTTCCCATCCCCCCGGCCCTCTGGCCATTGTGATTTCCCCCTCCTGGCCTCTGACCACTGTGCCCCCCGGCCCTCTGGCCACAGTGATTTACCCTCCCGGGCCTCTGCCCTCTGTGATATCCCCTCCCGGGCCTCTGGCCACTGTGATTTCCCCTCCCGGGCCTCTGGCCACTGCCATTACCCCTTCCGGGCCTCTGGCCACTGTGATTTCCCATCCCCCGGCCCACTGGCCATTGTGATTTCCCACCCCCTGGCCCTCTGGCCATTGTGATTGCCCACCCCCAGCCGTCTGGCCATTGTGATTCCCCCCGGCCCTCTGGCCATTGTGTCTCTCCCCCCCTGGGCCTCTGGCTACAGTGCCTCTTCCACCCTGGGCCTCTGGCTATTGTGCCTCTTCCCCCCCGGGCCTCTGGCTACTGTGCCTCTTCCCCCCGGGCCTCTGGCTACTGTGCCTCTTCCCCCCAGGTCTCTGGCTACTGTGCTCTTCCCCCCCAGGCCTCTGGCTACTGTGCCTCCTCCCTGGCCCACTGGCTACTGTGCTTCACCCCCGGCCTATCGCTACTGTGCCTCCCTTCTGGCTACTGTGCCTACCCCACTTTCTCTGGCTGCTGTGCCTCCCCCTGGCCTCTAGCTGCTGTGCCTCACCTCTGGCCTCTGGCTACTGTGCCTCCCTCCCCTGGCCTCTGGCTAATGTGCCTTGCCGGGCCTCTGGCTACTGTGCCTCCACCCGGCCTCTGGCTACTGTGCCTTCCCCCAGCCTCTGGCTACTGTGCCTTCCCCCAGCCTCTGGCTACAGTGCCTCCCCCAGCTTCTGGCTACTGTGTCCCCCGGCCTCTGGCTACTATGCCTCCCCCCGGCCTCTGGCTACTGTGCCCCCCCTGGGCTCTGGCTACTGTGCCACCCCCCTCTGGCTACTGTGCCTCCCCCCGGCCTCTGGCTACTGTGCCTTCCTCCCACCTGGGCCTCTGGCTACTGTGCCTCCCTCCCCCCTGGGCCTCTGGCTACTGTGCCTCCCTCCCCCCTGGGCCTCTGGCTACTCTGCCTCCCTCCCCCCGGCCTCTGGCTACTCTGCCTCCACCCGCCTCTGGCTACTCTGCCCCCCAGCCTCTGGCTACTGTGCCTCCCCCTTCCCCCTCCTACCTGGCCTCTGGCTACTGTGCCTCCCCCCGGCCTTTGGCTACTGTGCCTCGCCCCCAGCCTCTGGCTACTGTGCCTCACCCCCGCCACCTCTGGCTACTGTGCCCCACAGCCTCTGGCAACTGTGATTTTCCTCCCTGTGGCCACTGATTTCCCCCCTCCCCCCGGTCCTTTAGCCACTGTGATTCCCCCCCCCCCCCCGGGCCCTCTGGCCATTGTGATTTCCCACCCCCCCCGGCCCTCTGGCCATTGTGATTTCCCCCTGACCCTGTGGCCATTGGGATTTCTCATATCCCCGGCCCTCTGGCCATTGTGATTTCACCCTCCCGGCCTCTGGCCACTGTGCCCCCCCGGGCTTCTGGCCACAGTGATTTACCCACCCGGGCCTCTGGCCACTGTGATTTCCCCTCCTGGGCCTCTGTGATTTCCCCTCCCTGGCCTCTGGCCACTGTGATTTCCCCTCCCGGGCCTCTGGCCACTGTGATTCCCCACCCCCGGGCTTCTAGCCACTGTGATTTCCCAACCCGCCCTGGGCCTCTGGCCATTGTGATTTCCCACCCCCGGCTGTCTGGCCATTGTGATTCCCCCCGGCCCTCTGGCCATTGTGCCTCTCCCCCCCGGCCTCTGGCTACAGTGCCTCTTCTCCCCTGGGACCTGGCTACTGTGCCTCTTTCCCCCCAGGCCTCTGGCTACTGTGTCTCTTCCCACCCCGGGCCTCTGGCTACTGTGCCTCATTCCCCCGGGCCTCTGGCTACTGTGCTTCTTCCCCCCAGGCCTCTGGCTACTGTGCCTACCCCAGGACACTGGCTACTGTGACCCCCCCGGCCTCTGGCTACTGTGCCTCCACTGGACTCTGGCTACTGTGCCTCCCCTCTGTCTACTGTGCCTACCCCCTGCCTCTGGCTGCTGTGCCTCCCCCTTGGCCTCTAGCTGCTGTGCCTCACCCCCAGCCTCTGGTTACTGTGCCTCCCTCCCCCCTGGCCTCTGGCTACTGTGACCCCCTGGGCCTCTGGCTACTGTGCCTCCCCTGCTGCCTCTGGCTACTGTGTCCCCCCCGCAGCCTCTGGCTACTGTGCCCCCCGTACTCTGTGGCTACTGTGATTTTCCCCCCTGTGGCCACTGATTTCCCCCTCCCCCCTGGCCTCTTGCCACTGTGATTCCCCCCCCCGCTGGGCCTCTAGCCACTGGGATTTCCCCCTGGCATCTGGCTACTGAGCCCCACCTGTCCTCTGGCTACTGTGCCTCCCCCCCAGCCTCTGCCTACTGTGCCTCCCCCTGGCCTCTTGCTACTGTGCCTCCCCTCTGGCTACTGTGCCTCCCTCCTGGGCCTCTGGCTACTGGGCCTCCCTCCTGGTCCTCTGGCTACGGTGCCTCCCTCGCCCGTCCTCTGGCTACTGTGCCTCCCTCCCCCCAGCCTCTGGCTACTGTGCTTCCCTCACCCCAGCCTCTGGCTACTGTGCCTCTCCCCATGTGGATTCTGGCTGCTGTGCCTCTCCCCCCCGGCCTCTGGTTACTGTGCCTCTCCCCGCAGCCTCTGGCTACTGTGCCTCCCCCACCGCGGCCTCTGGCTACTGTGCCTCTGCCCCAGCTGCCTCTGGCCACTGTGATTTCCCCTCCTGGGCCTCTGGTCACTGTTATTACCCCTCCCGGGCCTCTGGCCACTGTGATTTCCCCTCCTGGGTCTCTGGCCACTGTGATTCCCCACCCCTGGGCTTCTAGCCACTGTGATTTACCAACCCACCCCGGGCCTCTGGCCATTGTGATTTCCCACCCCTGGCTGTCTGGCCATTGTGATTCCCCCAGCCCTCTGGCCATTGTGCCTCTCCAGCCCGGGCCTCTGGCTACAGTGCCTCTTCCCCCCTGGGACCTGGCTACTGTGCTTCTTTCCTCCCCGGGCCTCTGGCTACTGTGCCTCTTCCCCCCGGGCCTCTGGCTACTGTGCCTCTTCCCTCCGGGCCTCTGGCTACTGTGCCTCTTACCCACCAGGCCTCTGGCTACTGTACCTCTTCCCCCCCAGGCCTCTGGCTACTGTGCCTCCCCCAGGCCACTGGCTACTGTGACCCCCCCTTGCCTCTGGCTGCTGTGCCTCCCCCCTGGCCTCTAGCTGCGGTGCCTCACCCCCAGCCTTTGGCTACTGTGCCTCCCTCCCCCCTGGCCTCTGGATACTGTGCCCCCCTGGGCCTCTGCCTACTGTGCCCCCCCGGCCTCTGGCTACAGTGCGTTTCCCCCATCCTCTGGCTACTGTGTCTCCCGGCCTCTGGCTACTGTGCCTCCCCCCGTCCTCAGGCTACTGTGCCTCCCCTTTGGCTACTGTGCCTCTCCCCAGCCTCTGGCTACTGTGCCTCCCCCGGGGCCTCTGGCTACTGTGCCTCCCCCACTCTGGCTACTGTACCTCCCTCCCCCGGCCTCTGGCTACTGTGCCTCTTCCCCCCCGGGCCTCTGGCTACTGTGCCTCTTCCCCCCGGGGCTCTGGCTACTGTGCCTCTTACCCCCCAGGCCTCTGGCTACTGTGCCTCTTCCCCCCCAGGCCTCTGGCTACTGTGCCTCGCCCGGGCCACTGGCTACTGTGACCCCCCCTGGCCTCTGGCTACTGTGCCTCCACCAGACTCTGGCTACTGTGCCTCCCCTCTGTCTACTGTGCCTATCCCCTGCCTCTGGCTGCTGTGCCCCTCCCCTGGCCTCTAGCTGCGGTGCCTCACCCCCAGCCTCTGGCTACTGTGCCTCCCTCCCCCCTGGCCTCTGGATACTGTGCCCCCCTGGGCCTCTGCCTACTGTGCCCCCCCGGCCTCTAGCTACTGTGCCTTTCCCCCATCCTCTGGCTACTGTGCCTCTGCCGGCCTCTGGCTACTGTGCCTCCCCCCGTCCTCAGGCTACTGTGCCTCCCCTCTGGCTACTGTGCCTCTCCCCAGCCTCTGGCTACTGTGCCTCCCCCGGGGCCTCTGACTACTGTGCCTCCCCCCTCTGGCTACTTTACACCCCTCCCCCGGCCTCTGGCTACTGTGCCTCCCTCCCCTCAGCCTCTGGCTACTGTGCCTCACTCCCCCCGGCCTCTGGCTACTGTGCCTCCCCCCTCTCACTCCCCCAGCCTCTGGCTACTGCGCCTCAACCCCGGCCTCTGGCTACTGTGACTCGCCCTCCAGCCTCTGGCTACTGTTCCTCGCCCCCAGCCTCTGGCTACTGTGCCTCCCCCACCTCCTCTGGCTACTGTGCCCCCAATGCTCTGTGGCTACTGTGATTTTCCCCCCTGTGGCCACTGATTTCCCCCCTCCCCACTGGCCTTTAGCAACTGTGATTCCCCCCTTTTGGGCCTCTAGCCACTGGGATTTCCCCCTGGCCTCTGGCTACTGTGCCCCACCTGGCCTCTGGCTACTGTGCCTCCCCCCCAGCCTCTGGCTACTGTGCCTCCCCCTGGCCCCTAGCTACTGTGCCTCCCCTCTGGCTACTGTGCCTCCCTCCTGGGCCTCTGGCTACTGTGCCTCCCTCCTGGTCCTCTTGCTACTGTGCCTCCCCCCGGCCTCTGGCTATGGTGCCTCCCTCACCTGTCCTCTGGCTACTGTGCTTCCCTCCCCCGGCCTCTGGCTACTGTGCCTCCCTCGCCCCAGCCTCTGGCTACTGTGCCTCTCCCCACATGGACTCTGGCTACTGTGCCTCTCCCCCCCTGGCCTCTGGCTACTGTGCCTCTCTCTGCCAGCCTCTGGCTACTGTGCCTCACCCTGCAGGCCTCTGGCTACTGTGCCTCCCCCCCCACAGCCTCTGGCTCCTGTGCCTCCCTCCCCTGGCCCCTGGCTACTGTGCCTCCCCCCGGCCTCTGGCGACTGTGCCTCCCCCCCTGGCCTCTGGCTCCTGTGCTTACTTCTCTGGCCTCTGGCTACTGTGCCTCCCCCCTGGCCTCAGGCTACTTTGCCTCCCCCCTGGCCTCTGGCTACTGTGCCTCTCCCCCCTGGCCTCTGTCTACTGTGCCTCTCCACCCTGGCTTCTGGCTAATGTGCCTCTCCCCCGCAGGCCTCTGGCTACTGTGCCTCCCCATGGCCTCTGGCAACTATGCCTCTCCCTCCCGTGGCCTCTGGCTACTGTGCCTCTCCCCACCACGGCCTCTGGCTACTGTGCCCCCCCGCAGCCTCTGGCTACTGTGCCTCCCCCCCACGGCCTCTGTGTCATGATGCCTGCCCCCGGGAAACCAGATCAGGCCCAGCAACCTCGGAAGCAGGCATCATGCCATTTTGAGCGCGCCCAAAGACCCCAGCTAGGGGCCGTTTGGGTGCAGTCCTGGCGCCTATGGCGCCAGGCTCATAAACATGGAGTCAGTCCTGGCGCCATGGGCGCCAGGCTCATAGTAGAAAACCCACCTGACGCAGACCATTCTGCATACTTACCTGATGCAGACCATGCTGCAAAAGGCCTCAAGCCAAATGAGGCTTAGGAGGGACTATTTTACCTGAGGGACTACTTTTTACTCGGTTGGGGCTATGCAAGGATACTTACCTGGGACTTCTTCCAAGGCTATTTAAACCACGCCCGATCAACAGCACACGCTTCGCGTTATTCTGCATTCTGCAGCGTAACACTCACCGTGCCTTCAGCAGCTTCCAGTCTTCAGCTACGCCCGCTTCAGTCCTGGACCACCTGGAAACGAAAAGAAAGAAGGAAAAGAGGTTTAAACTTGAAACCTTACCTGAATCCTTGATCCATCGCGCCATCGATCTTGAAGAGAGAAGTCATAGCACGCGCGCCGCCATGCATCTCGCAGCGCAGCGCTGAACTCACCATCCAGTGCAGCTTTTCCTCACTCCATCGTGAACTCTGCACTTCCAGACCGCTCTACGATATCTAAGGGGACAAGAAAAGCCAGGTGAGCAAGAAAATGCAAAAGGGCAATACAAGCTACCCCCAAAGACTTATCGGATTACCACAGGGGGGTACTCACCTCATCTCGGGTCGGCGCAGTTAACTCTGCATCACCGCCGCACCCCGGCCCCTAAGGGGAAACCACTGGACATTACAAGCTACCCCCCAAAGACTTACCTGCTTTACCGCAGGGGGGTACTCACCTCATCTCGGGTCAGCCCAGTTAACGCTGCATCATCGCCGTACCCCGGCCCCTAAGGGGAAAACCACTATAGACTTACCTGACTCTCACCAACTGCCATTTGGACTGTTCGTGGTGGTTAAACCGCAACCTACAAGGAATCGGAAAGAGTGAAGATCAAACATTTGAACTCTTACAAACTATTGGATTCTAGAGTCAATACTGGAACTCACCAATTCCTCCATGCCAGTGAAGTAACTGGTCGTCTACGTGCCCCTGCGCTCGATGCAGGATGGAGAGCTCATCTTTCCAAACCATCAGGTGAGAGTAAGAGGGAACATCAGGAGTGGTCAGTGGGCAGACAACGGGAGTGGAAGGTGGGTTAACGCTCAAATTACGGAAGGTTAATTCCCTTTCTCCTTTGCAGAAAGATATTCATACGAGCCGACAAACGAAGTTAAGTGGGTCTGTCTAGTCAGTCATCTCGGCTCTACGTGGCACCGGGCCAGTCCAGATCGCCGCCCCCGTGGGAATCAGGTGAGCGTAACACTCTGGCTACTGTGCCTCCCCCACTGCAGACTACGGCTACTGTGCCTCCACCCCCCGGGGCCTCTGGCTACTGTGCCCCCCCACGGCCTCTGGCTACTGTGCCTCCCCCACCGTGGCCTCTGGCTACTGTGCCTCCACCCCCCATGGCCTCTGGCTACTGTGCCTCCGCCCCCCGCAGCCTCTGGCTACTGAGCCTCTGCCCCCCCGCAGCCTCTGGCTACTGTGCCTCCACCCCCTGTGGCCTCTGGCTACTGTGCCTCCCCCTGTGGCCTCTGTCTATTGTGCCTCCCCCCAGCCTCTGGCTCCTGTGCCTCCCCACCCCCAGCATCTGGCTACTGTACCTCTGGCCACTATGCCTCCCCCAGGCCTCTGGCCACTATGACTCTGGCGCACTGTGCCTTCCCCCTCACTAGGCCTCTGGCGCACTGTGAGCCCCCCCGGCCTCTGGCTACTGTGCCACCTGGCCTCTGGCTACTGTTGCCTCCCCCTGGCCTCTGGCTACTATTCCTTCCCACCTGGCCTCTGACTACTGTGCCTCCCCCCTGACCTCTGTCTACTGTTCCTTCCACCCTGGCCTCTGGCTACTGTGCCTTCTCCCCCCAGCCTCTGGCTACTGTGCCTCCCGCCTGGCCTCTGGCTACTGTGCCTCCCCCCGGCCTCTAGCTACTGTGCCTCCCCCCGGTGTCTGGCTACTGTGCCTCCGGCCACTATGCCTCCCCCCCAGACCTCTAGACACTATGCCTTTGGCGCACTGTGCCTCCCCCCTCACTAGGTCTCTGGTGCACTGTGAACCTCCCTGGGCCTCTGGCGCACTGTGCCTCCCCCCCCAGGGCCTCTGGCACACTGTGCTCCCCCCCAGGCCTCTGGCCACTATGCCTCTGGTGCACTGTGCCTCCCCCAGGCCTCTGGCCACCATGCCTCTGGTGCACTCAGCCTTCCCCCCAGGTCTCTGGCCTCTGTGCCTCCCACCCAGGCCTCTGGCCACTATGCCACTGGCACACTGTGCCTTCCCCCCAACCCCCTGGGCCTCTGGTGCACTGTGCCTCTCCCCCTGGGTCTCTGGTGGACTTTGTCTCTGGCCACTATGCCCCCTGGGCCACTGGCCACTGTGCCTCTGGTGCACTCAGCTTCCACCCCCGGGGTCTCTGGCCACTGTGCCTCCACCCCAGGGGCCTCTGGCGCACTGTGCCTCCCCCAGGCTTCTGGCCACTGTGCCTGTGGCGCACTGTGCCTCCCCCCTCACTAGGCCTCTGGTGCACTGTGAGCACCCCTGGGCCTCTGGCACACTGTGCCTTGCCCCGGCCTCTGGCTACTGTGCCCCCCGAGCCTCTGGATACTGTGCCTCCCCCTGGCCTCTGGCTACTGTGCCTCCCCCGGCCTCTGGCTACTGTGCCTTCCCCCCAGCCTCTGGCTACTGTTCCTCCTCCCCCCCGGCCTCTGGCTACTGTGCCTCCTCCCCCCCGACCTCTGGCTACCGTGCCTCCTCCCCCGCCAGGCCTCTGGCCACTATGCCTCTGGCGCACTGTGCCTCCTCCATCACTAGGCCTCTGGCGCACTGTGAGCCCCCCGGCCTCTGGTGCACAGTGCCTCCCCCTGGCCTCTGCCTACTGTGCCCCCGCAGCCTCTGGCTACTGTGCCTCTACTCCCCCGCAGCCTCTGGCTACTGTGCCTCCACCCCCGTGGCCTCTGGCTACTGTGCCTCCCCCTGCGGCCTCTGTCTACTGTGCCTCCCCCGGCCTCTGGCTCCTGTGCCTCCCCCTCCCCGGCGTCTGGCTACTGTGCCTCTGGCCACTATGCCTCCCACCCAGGCCTCTGGCCACTATGCCTCTGGCGCACTGTGCCTCCCCCCTCACTGGGCCTCTGGAGCACTGTGAGCCCCCGCCGGGCCTCTGGTGCACTGTTCCCCCACCCAGGCCTCTGGCAACTGTTCCTTCCCGCTTGGCCTCTGGCTACTGTGCCTCCCCCGGCCTCTGGCTACTGTGCCTCCTCCCCCCAGCCTCTGGCTACAGTGCCGCCTCCCCCCCAAGGCCTCTGGCTACTGTGCCTCCCCCCCTGACCTCTGGCTACTGTGCCTCCCCCCGGCCTCTAGCTACTGTGCCTCCCCCCGGTGTCTGGCTACTGTGCCTCCGGCCACTATGCCTCCCCCGGACCTCTAGACACTATGCCTCTGGCGCACTGTGCCTCCCCCCTCACCAGGTCTCTGGTGCACTGTGAGCCTCTGGTGCACTGTGCCTCCCCCCAGGGCCTCTAGCGCATTGTGCTCCCCCCCCAGGCCTCTGGCCACTATGCCTCTGGTGCACTGTGCCTCCCCACAGGCCTCTGGCTACTATGCCTTCGGTGCACTCAGCCTCCCCACCCCAGGTCTCTGGCCTCTGTGGCTCCCACCCAGGCCTCTGGCCACTATGCCACTGGCACACTGTGCCTTCCACCCCAACCCCCTGGGCCTCTGGTGGACTGTACCTTTCCCCCTGGGTATCTGGTGGACTGTGCCTCTGGCCACTATGCCCCTTGGGCCTTTGGACACTGTGCCTCTGGTGTACTCAGCCTCTACACCCGGGGCCTCGGGTCACTGTGCCTCCACCCCGAGGCCTTTGGCGCACTTTGCCTCCCTGGCTTCTGGCCACTGTGCCTGTGGTGCACTGTGCCTCCTCCCTCACTAGGCCTCTGGCGCACTGTGAGCCCCCCCGGGCCTCTGATGCACTGTGTCTACCCCCGGTTTATGGCTACTGTGCATCCCCCTGGCCTCTGGCTACTGTGTCTCCCCCTGGCCTCTGGCTACTGTGCCTCTCCACCCCCAGCATCTGGCTACTGTACCTCTGGCCACTATGCCTCCCCCAGGCCTCTGGCCACTATGACTCTGGTGCACTGTGCCTTCCCCCTCACTAGGCCTCTGGCGCACTGTGCCTCCCCCCGGCCTCTGGCTACTGTGCCACCTGGCCTCTGGCTACTGTTGCCTCCCCCTCCCCTCTGGCTACTGTTCCTTCCCACCCGGCCTCTGACTACTGTGCCTCCCCCCGACCTCTGGCTACTGTTCCTTCCAGCCCGGCCTCTGGCTACTGTGCCTCCTCCCCCCAGCCTCTGGCTACTGTGCCTCCCCCCTGGCCTCTGGCTACTGTGCCTCCCCCTGGCCTCTAGCTACTGTGCCTCCCCCCGGTGTTTGGCTACTGTGCCTCCAGCCACTCTGCCTCCCCCCAGACCTCTAGACACTATGCCTCTGCCGCACTGTGCCTCCCCCCTCACTAGGTCTCTGGTGCACTGTGAGCCTCCCTGGGCCGCTGGCGCACTGTGCCTCCCCCCCAGGGCCTCTGGCACACTGTGCTCCCCCCCAGGCCTCTGGCCACTATGCCTCTGGTGCACTGTGCCGCCCCCCAAGCCTCTGGCAACTATGCCTCTGGTGCACTCAGCCTCCCCCCCCCAGGTCTCTGGCCTCTGTGCCTCCCACCCAGGCCTCTGGCCACTATGCCACTGGCACACTGTGCCTTCCCCCCCAACCCCCTGGGCCTCTGGTGCACTGTGCCTCTCCCCCTAGGTCTCTGGTGGACTGTGCCTCTGGCCACTATGCCCCCTGGGCCTCTGGCCACTGTGCCTCTGGTGCACTCAGCTTCCACCCCCGGGGCCTCTGGCCACTGTGCCTCCACCCCAGGGGCCTCTGGCGCACTGTGCCTCCTCCCTCACTAGGCCTCTGGCACACTGTGAGCCCCCCGGGCCTCTGGTGCACTGTGTCTACCCCCGGTTTATGGCTACTGTGCATCCCCCTGGCCTCTGGCTACTGTGTCTCCCCCTGGCCTCTGGCTACTGTGCCTCTCCACCCCCAGCATCTGGCTACTGTACCTCTGGCCACTATGCCTCCCCCAGGCCTCTGGCCACTATGACTCTGGTGCACTGTGCCTTCCCCCTCACTAGGCCTCTGGCGCACTGTGCCTCCCCCGGCCTCTGGCTACTGTGCCACCTGGCCTCTGGCTACTGTTGTCTCCCCCTCCCCTCTGGCTACTGTTCCTTCCCACCCGGCCTCTGACTACTGTGCCTCCCCCCCGACCTCTGGCTACTGTTCCTTCCAGCCCGGCCTCTGGCTACTGTGCCTCCTCCCCCCAGCCTCTGGCTACTGTGCCTCCCCCCTGGCCTCTGGCTACTGTGCCTCCCCCTGGCCTCTAGCTACTGTGCCTCCCCCCGGTGTCTGGCTACTGTGCCTCCGGCCACTATGCCTCCCCCCAGACCTCTAGACACTATGCCTCTGCCACACTGTGCCTCCCCCCTCACTAGGTCTCTGGTGACTGTGAGCGTCCCTGGGCCTCTGGCGCACTGTGCCTCCCCCCAGGGCCTCTGGGACACTGTGCTCCCCCCAGGCCTCTGGCCACTATGCCTCTGGTGCACTGTGCCGCCTCCCAAGCCTCTGGCCACTATGCCTCTTGTGCACTCAGCCTTCCCCCCCCCAGGTCTCTGGCCTCTGTGCCTCCCACCCAGGCCTCTGGCCACTATGCCACTGGCACACTGTGCCTTCCCCCCCAACCCTCTGGGCCTCTGGTGCACTGTGCCTCTCCCCCTAGGTCTCTGGTGGACTGTGCCTCTGGCCACTATGCCCCCTGGGCCTCTGGCCACTGTGCCTCTGGTGCATTCAGCTTCCACCCCCGGGGCCTCTGGCCACTGTGCCTCCACCCCAGGGGCCTCTGGCGCACTGTGCCTCCCCCGGGCTTCTGGCCACTGTGCCTGTGGCGCACTGTGCCTCCCCCCTCACTAGGCCTCTGGTGCACTGTGAGCGCCCCTGGGCCTCTGGCACACTGTGCCTTGCCCCGGCCTCGGCTACTGTGCCCACCGAGCCTCTGGCTACTGTGCCTCCCCCTGGCCTCTGGCTACTCTGCCTCCCCCTGGCCTCTGGCTACTGTGCCTTCCCCCCAGCCTCTGGCTACTGTTCCTCCTCCCCCCGGCCTCTGGCTACTGTGCCTCCTCCCCCCCGACCTCTGGCTACCGTGCCTCCTCCCCCGCCAGGCCTCTGGCCACTATGCCTCTACCACACTGTGCCTCCTCCATCACTAGGCCTCTGGCCCACTGTGAGCCCCCCGGGCCTCTGGCACACAGTGCCACCCCCTGGACTCTGGCTACTGTGCCTCTGTTCCCCCGCAGCCTCTGGCTACTGTGCCTCCACCCCCGTGGCCTCTGGCTACTGTGCCTCCCCCTGCGGCCTCTCTCTACTGTGCCTCCCCCCAGCCTGTGGCTCCTGTGCCTCCCCCTCCCCGGCATCTGGCTACTGTGCCTCTGGCCACTATGCCTCCCACCCAGGCCTCTGGCCACTATGCCTCTGGCGCACTGTGCCTCCCCCTCACTGGGTGTCTGGAGCACTGTGAGCGCCCCCCCCAGGCCTCTGGCGCACTGTTCCCCCCCAGGCCTCTGGCTACTGTTCCTTCCCGCCTGGCCTCTGGCTACTGTGCCTCCTCCCCCCAGCCTCTGGGTACTGTGCCGCCCCCCCAAGGCCTCTGGCTACTGTGCCTCCCCCCTGACCTCTGGCTACTGTGACTCCCCCCGGCCTCTAGCTACTGTGCCTCCCCCCGGTGTCTGGCTACTGTGCCTCCGGCCACTATGCCTCCCCCCGGACCTCTAGACACTATGCCTCTGGCGCACTGTGCCTCCCCCCTCACTATGTCTCTGGTGCACTGTGAGCCTCTGGTGCACTGTGCCTCCCCCCAGGGCCTCTGGCGCACTGTGCTCCCCCCGGGCCTCTGGCCACTATGCCTAAGGTGCACTGTGCCTTCCACCCCAACCCCCTGGGCCTCTGGTGCACTGTGCCTTTCCCCCTGGGTCTCTGGTGGACTGTGCCTCTGGCCACTATGCCCCTTGGGCCTTTGGACACTGTGCCTCTGGTGTACTCAGCCTCTACACCCGGGGCCTCGGGTCACTGTGTCTCCACCCCCGGGGCCTCTGGGGCACTGTGCCTCCCTGGCTTCTGGCCACTGTGCCTGTGGCACACTGTGCCTCCCCCCTCACTAGGCCTCTGGTGCACTGTGTCGCCCCCCCGGGCCTCTGATGCACTGTGCCTCCCCCGGCTTATGGCTACTGTGCATCCCCCTGGCCTCTGGCTACTGTGCCTCCCCCTGGCCTCTGGCTACTGTGCCTCCCCACCCCCAGCATCTGGCTACTGTACCTCTGGCCACTATGCCTCCCCCCAGGCCTCTGGCCACTATGACTCTGGCACACTGTGCCTTCCCCCTCACTAGGCCTCTGGCGCACTGTGAGCCCCCCCGGGCCTCTGGCTTAATGTGCCTCCCCCCGGCCTCTGGCTACTGTGCCACCTGGCCTCTGGCTACTGTTGCCTTCCCCTCCCCTCTGGCTACTGTTCCTTCCCACCTGGCCTCTGACTACTGTGCCTCCCCCCCGACCTCTGGCTACTGTTCCTTCCAGCCCAGCCTCTGGCTACTGTGCCTCCCCCCTGGCCTCTGGCTACTGTGCCTGCCCCCGGCCTCTAGCTACTGTGCCTCCCCGCGGTGTCTGGCTACTGTGCCTCCGGCCACTATGCCCCCCCCAGATCTCTAGACACTATGCCTCTGCCACACTGTGGCTCCCCCCTCACTAGGTCTGTGGTGCACTGTGAGCCTCCCTGGGCCTCTGGCGCACTGTACCTCCCCCCAGGGCCTCTGGCACACCGTGCTCCCCCCAGGCCTCTGGCCACAATGCCTCTGGTGCACTGTGCCGCCCCCCAGGCCTCTGGCCACTGTGCCTCTGGTGCACTCAGCCTTCCCCCCCAGGTCTCTGGCCTCTGTGCCTCCCACCCAGGACTCTGGCCACTATGCCACTGGCACACTGTGCCCTCCCCCCCCCAATCACCTGGGCCTCTGGTGCACTGTGCCTCTCCCCCTGGGTCTCTGGTGGACTGTGCCTCTGGCCGCTATGCCCCCTGGGCCTCTGGCCACTGTGCCTCTGGTGCACTCAGCTTCCACCCCCGGGGCCTCTGGCCACTGTGCCTCCACCCCAGGGACCTCTGGCGCACTGTGCCTCCCTTGGGCTTCTGGCGACTGTGCTTGTGGTGCAATGTGCCTCCCCCCTCACTAGGCCTCTGGTGCACTGTGAGCACCCCTGGGCCTCTGGCACAATGTGCCTTGCCGCGGCCTCTGGCTACTGTGCCCCCCGAGCCTCTGGCTACTGTGCCTCCCCCTGGCCTCTGGCTACTGTGCCTCCCCCTGGCCTCTGGCTACTGTGCCTTCCCCCCAGCCTCTGGCTACTGTTCCTCCTCCCCCCGGCCTCTGGCGCACTGTGCCTCCTCCATCACTAGCCCTCTGGTGTACTGTGAGCCCCCCGGGCCTCTGGCGCACAGTGCCTCCCCCTGGTCTCTGGCTACTGTGCCCCCCCAGCCTCTGGCTACTGTGCCTCTGCTCCCCCACAGCCTCTGGCTACTGTGCCTCCACCCCCCGTGGCCTCTGGCTACTGTGCCTCCCCCTGCAGCCTCTTTCTACTGTGCCTCCCCCCGGTCTGTGGCTCCTGTGCCTCCCCCTCCCCGGCGTCTGGCTACTGTGCCTCTGGCCACTATGCCTCCCACCCGGGTCTATGGCCACTCTGCCTCTGGCGCACTGTGCCTCCCCCCTCACTGGGCCTCTGGAGCACTGTGAACCACCCCCCCCCCGGGCCTCTGGCACACTGTCCCCCCCCCAGGCTTCTGGCTACTGTTCCTTCCCGCCTGGCCTCTGGCTACTGTGCCTCCCCCGGCCTCTGGCTACTGTGCCTCCTCCCCCAGCCTCTGGCTACTGTGCCGCCTCCCCCCAAGGCCTCCAAGGCCTCTGGCTACTGTGCCTCCCCCCCTGACCTCTGGCTACTGTGCCTCCCCCCCGGCCTCTAGCTACTGTGCCTCCCCCAGTGTCTGGCTACTGTGCCTCCGGCCACTATGCCTCCCCCCGGACCTCTAGACACTATGCCTCTGGCGAACTGTGCCTCCCCCCTCACTAGGTCTCTGGTGCACTGTGAGCCTCTGGTGCACTGTGCCTCCCCCCAAGGCCTCTGGCGCACTGTGCTCCCCCCCAGGCCTCTGGCCACTATGCCTCTGGTGCACTGTGCCTCCCCACAGGCCTCTGGCTACTATGCCTTCGGTGCACTCAGCCTCCCCCCAGGTCTCTGGCCTCTGTGGCTCCCACCCAGGCCTCTGGCCACTATGCCTCTGGCGCACTGTGCCTCCCCCTCACTGGGCCTCTGGAGCACTGTGAGCCCCCCCCTGGGCCTCTGGCGCACTGTCCCCCCCCAGGCCTCTGGCTACTGTTCCTTCCCGCCTGGCCTCTGGCTACTGTGCCTCCCCCAGCCTCTGGCTACTGTGCCTCCTCCCCCCAGCCTCTGGCTACTGTGCCGCCTCCCTCCAAGGCCTCTGGTTACTGTGCCTCCCCCCTGACCTCTGGCTACTGTGCCTCCCCCCCGGCCTCTAGCTACTGTGCCTCCCCCCGGTGTCTGGCTACTGTGCCTCTGGCCATTATGCCTCCCCCTGGACCTCTAGGCACTATGCCTCTGGCTCACTGTGCCTCCCCCCTCACTAGGTCTCTGGTGCACTGTGAGCCTCTGGTGCACTGTGCCTCTCCCCAGGGCCTCTGGCAACTATGCCTTCGGTGCACTCAACCTCCCCCCCAGGTCTCTGGCCTCTGTGGCTCCCACCCAGGCCTCTGGCCACTATGCCACTGGCACACTGTGCCTTCCACCCCAATCCCCTGGGCCTCTGGTGCACTGCGCCTTTCCCCCTGGGTCTCTGGTGGACTGTGCCTCTGGCCACTATGCCCCTTGGGCCTTTGGACACTGTGCCTCTGGTGTACTCAGCCTCTACACCCGGGGCCTCGGGTCACTGTGTCTCCACCCCCGGGGCCTCTGGGGCACTGTGCCTCCCTGGCTTCTGGCCACTGTGCCTGTGGCGCACTGTGCCTCCCCTCTCACTAGGCCTCTGGCGCACTGTGAGCCCCCCCGGGCCTCTGATGCACTCTGCCTTGCCCCGGCTTATGGCTACTGTGCATCCCCTGGCCTCTGGCTACTGTGCCTCCCCCCGGACTCTGGCTACTGTGCCTCCCCACCCCCAGCATCTGGCTACTGTACCTCTGGCCACTATGCCTCCCCCCAGGCCTCTGGCCACTATGACTCTGGCACACTGTGCCTTCCCCCTCACTAGGCCTCTGGCTCACTGTGAGCCCCCCCGGCCTCTGGCTTAATGTGCCCCCCCCGGCCTCTGGCTACTGTGCCACCTGGCCTCTGGCTACTGTTGCCTCCCCCTCCCCTCTGGCTACTGTTCCTTCCTGCCTGGCCTCTGGCTACTGTGCCTCCTCCTCCCAGCCTCTGGCTACTGTGCCGCCTCCCCCCCAAGGTCTCTGGCTACTGTGCCTCCCCCCCTGACCTCTGGCTACTGTGCCTCCCCCCCGGCCTCTAGCTACTGTGCCTCCGGCCACTATGCCTCCCCCCGGACCTCTAGACACTATGCCTCTGGCGCACTGTGCCTCCCCCTCACTAGGTCTCTGGTGCACTGTGAGCCTCGATTGCACTATGCCTCTCCCCAGGGCCTCTGGCGCACTGTGCTCCCCCCCAGGCCTCTGGCCACTATGCCTCTGGTGCACTGTGCCTCCCCACAGGCCTCTGGCTACTATGCTTTCGGTGCACTCAGCCTCCCCCCAGGTCTCTGGCCTCTGTGGCTCCCACCCAGGCCTCTGGCCACTATGCCTCTGGCGCACTGTGCCTCCCCCTCACTGGGCCTCTGGAGCACTGTGAGCCCCCCCCCCGGGCCTCTGGCGCACTGTCCCCCCCAGGCCTCTGGCTACTGTTCCTTCCCGCCTGGCCTCTGGCTACTGTGCCTCCCCCGGCCTCTGGCTACTGTGCCTCCTCCCCCCAGCCTCTGGCTACTGTGCCACCTCCCCCCAAGGCCTCTGGCTACTGTGCCTCCCCCCTGACCTCTGGCTACTGTGCCTCCCCCCGGCCTCTAGCTACTGTGCCTCCCCCCGGTGTCTGGCTACTGTGCCTCTGGCCACTATGCCTCCCCCTGGACCTCTAGACACTATGCCTCTGGCTCACTGTGCCTCCCCCCTCACTAGGTCTCTGGTGCACTGTGAGCCTCTGGTGCACTGTGCCTCTCCCCAGGGCCTCTGGCGACTATGCCTTCGGTGCACTCAGCCTCCCCCCGCAGGTCTCTGGCCTCTGTGGCTCCCACCCAGGCCTCTGGCCACTATGCCACTGGCACACTGTGCCTTCCACCCCAATCCCCTGGGTCTCTGGTGGACTGTGCCTCTGGCCACTATGCCCCTTGGGCCTTTGGACACTGTGCCTCTGGTGTACTCAGCCTCTACACCCGGGGCCTCGGGTCACTGTGTCTCCACCCCCGGGGCCTCTGGGGCACTGTGCCTCCCTGGCTTCTGGCCACTGTGCCTGTGGCGCACTGTGCCTCCCCCCTCACTAGGCCTCTGGTGCACTGTGAGCCCCCCCGGGCCTCTGATGCACTCTGCCTTGCCCCGGCTTATGGCTACTGTGCATCCCCTGGCCTCTGGCTACTGTGCCTCCCCCCGGCCTCTGGCTACTGTGCCTCCCCACCCCCAGCATCTGGCTACTGTACCTCTGGCCACTATGCCTCCCCCCATGCCTCTGGCCACTATGACTCTGGCACACTGTGCCTTCCCCCTCACTAGGCCTCTGGCTCACTGTGAGCCCCCCCCGGCCTCTGGCTTAATGTGCCCCCCCGGCCTCTGGCTACTGTGCCACCTGGCCTCTGGCTACTGTTGCCTCCCCCTCCCCTCTGGCTACTGTTCCTTCCTGACTGGCCTCTGGCTACTGTGCCTCCTCCTCCCAGCCTCTGGCTACTGTGCCTCCCCCCTGACCTCTGGCTACTGTGCCTCCCCCCGGCCTCTAGCTACTGTGCCTCCCCCCGTGTCTGGCTACTGTGCCTCCGGCCACTATGCCTCCCCCCGGACCTCTAGACACTATGCCTCTGGCGCACTGTGCCTCCCCCTCACTAGGTCTCTGGTGCACTGTGAGCCTCGATTGCACTATGCCTCTCCCCAGGGCCTCTGGCGCACTGTGCTCCCCCCCAGGCCTCTGGCCACTATGCCTCTGGTGCACTGTGCCTCCCCACAGGCCTCTGGCTACTATGCCTTCGGTGCACTCAGCCTCCCCCCAGGTCTCTGGCCTCTATAGCTCCCACCCAGGCCTCTGGCCACTATGCCTCTGGCGCACTGTGCCTCCCCCTCACTGGGCCTCTGGAGCACTGTGAGCCCCCCCCGGCCTCTGGCTTAATGTGCCCCCCCGGCCTCTGGCTACTGTGCCACCTGGCCTCTGGCTACTGTTGCCTCCCCCTCCCCTCTGGCTACTGTTCCTTCCTGACTGGCCTCTGGCTACTGTGCCTCCTCCTCCCAGCCTCTGGCTACTGTGCCTCCCCCCTGACCTCTGGCTACTGTGCCTCCCCCCGGCCTCTAGCTACTGTGCCTCCCCCCGTGTCTGGCTACTGTGCCTCCGGCCACTATGCCTCCCCCCGGACCTCTAGACACTATGCCTCTGGCGCACTGTGCCTCCCCCTCACTAGGTCTCTGGTGCACTGTGAGCCTCGATTGCACTATGCCTCTCCCCAGGGCCTCTGGCGCACTGTGCTCCCCCCCAGGCCTCTGGCCACTATGCCTCTGGTGCACTGTGCCTCCCCACAGGCCTCTGGCTACTATGCCTTCGGTGCACTCAGCCTCCCCCCAGGTCTCTGGCCTCTATAGCTCCCACCCAGGCCTCTGGCCACTATGCCTCTGGCGCACTGTGCCTCCCCCTCACTGGGCCTCTGGAGCACTGTGAGCCCCCCCCCTGGGCCTCTGGCGCACTGTCCCCCCCCAGGCCTCTGGCTACTGTTCCTTCCCGCCTGGCCTCTGGCTACTGTGCCTCCCCCAGCCTCTGGCTACTGTGCCTCCTCCCCCCAGCCTCTGGCTACTGTGCCACCTCCCCCCAAGGCCTCTGGCTACTGTGCCTCCCCCCTGACCTCTGGCTACTGTGCCTCCCCCCGGCCTCTAGCTACTGTGCCTCCCCCCGGTGTCTGGCTACTGTGCCTCTGGCCACTATGCCTCCCCCTGGACCTCTAGACACTATGCCTCTGGCTCACTGTGCCTCCCCCCTCACTAGGTCTCTGGTGCACTGTGAGCCTCTGGTGCACTGTGCCTCTCCCCAGGGCCTCTGGCGACTATGCCTTCGGTGCACTCAGCTTCCCCCCCAGGTCTCTGGCCTCTGTGGCTCCCACCCAGGCCTCTGGCCACTATGCCACTGGCACACTGTGCCTTCCACCCCAATCCCCTGGGCCTCTGGTGCACTGTGCCTTTCCCCCTGGGTCTCTGGTGGACTGTGCCTCTGGCCACTATGCCCCTTGGGCCTTTGGACACTGTGCCTCTGGTGTACTCAGCCTCTACACCCGGGGCCTCGGGTCACTGTGTCTCCACCCCCGGGGCCTCTGGGGCACTGTGCCTCCCTGGCTTCTGGCCACTGTGCCTGTGGCGCACTGTGCCTCCCCCCTCACTAGGCCTCTGGCGCACTGTGAGCCCCCCCGGGCCTCTGATGCACTGTGCCTTGCCCCGGCTTATGGCTACTGTGCATCCCCCTGGCCTCTGGCTACTGTGCCTCCCCCCGGCCGCTGGCTACTGTGCCTCCCTACCCCCAGCATCTGGCTATTGTACCTCTGGCCACTATGCCTCCCCCCAGGCCTCTGGCCACTATGACTCTGGCACACTGTGCCTTCCCCTCACTAGGCCTCTGGCTCACTGTGAGCCCCCCCCGGCCTCTGGCTTAATGTGCCCCCCCGGCCTCTGGCTACTGTGCCACCTGGCCTCTGGCTACTGTTGCCTCCCCCTCTCCTCTGGCTACTGTTCCTTCCTGCCTGGCCTCTGGCTACTGTGCCTCCTCCTCCCAGCCTCTGGCTACTGTGCCGCCTCCCCCCCAAGGTCTCTGGCTACTGTGCCTCCCCCCTGACCTCTGGCTACTGTGCCTCCCCCCAGCCTCTAGCTACTGTGCCTCCCCCCAGTGCCTGGCTACTGTGCCTCCAGCCACTATGCCTCCCCCCGGACCTCTAGACACTATGCCTCTGGCGCACTGTGCTTCCCCCCTCATTAGGTCCCTGGTGCACTGTGAGCCTCTGGTGCACTGTGCCTCCCCGCAGGGCCTCTGGCGCACTGTGCTCCCCCCCGGGCCTCTGGCCACTATGCCTCTGGTGCACTGTGCCTCCCCACTGGCCTCTGGCTACTATGCCTTCGGTGCACTCAGCCTCCCCCCCAGGTCTCTGGCCTCTGTGGCTCCCACCCAGGCCTCTGGCCACTATGCCACTGGCACACTGTGCCTTCCACCCCAACCCCCCGGGTCTCTGGTGGACTGTGCCTCTGGCCACTATGCCCCTTGGGCCTTTGGCCACTGTGCCTCTGGTGTACTCAGCCTCTACACCCGGGGCCTTAGGTCACTGTGTCTCCACCCCCGGGGCCTCTGGCGCACTGTGCCTCCCTGGCTTCTGGCCACTGTGCCTGTGGCGCACTGTGCCTCCCCCCTCACTAGGCCTCTGGCGCACTGTGAGCCCCCCCGGGCCTCTGATGCACTGTGCCTTGCCCCGGCTTATGGCTACTGTGCATCCCCCTGGCCTCTGGCTACTGTGCCTCCCCCCGGCCTCTGGCTACTGTGCCTCCCCACCCCCAGCATCTGGCTACTGTACCTCTGGCCACTATGCCTCCCCCCAGGCCTCTGGCCACTATGACTCTGGCACACTGTGCCTTCCCCCTCACTAGGCCTCTGGCGCACTGTGAGCCCCCCCCGGCCTCTGGCTTAATGTGCCCCCCCCGGCCTCTGGCTACTGTGCCACCTGGCTTCTGGCTACTGTTGCCTCCCCCTCCCCTCTGGCTACTGTTCCTTCCTGTCTGGCCTCTGGCTACTGTGCCTCCTCCTCCCAGCCTCTGGCTACTGTGCCTCCTCCCCCCCAAGGTCTCTGGCTACTGTGCCTCCCCCCCTGTGCCTGTGGCGCACTGTGCCTCCCTCCTCACTAGGCCTCTGGTGCACTGTGAGCCCCCCCCCGGGCCTCTGGCGCACTATGCCTCCCCCTGGCCTCTGGCTACTGTGCCCCCCGGCTTATGGCTACTGTGCATCCCCCTGGCCTCTGGCTACTGTGCCTCCCCCCGGCCTCTGGCTACTGTGCCTTCCCCCCAGCCTCTGGCTACTGTTCCTCCTCCCCCCCAGCCTCTGGCTACTGTGCTTCCTCCCCCCCTGACCTCTGGCTACTGTGCCTCCTCCCCCACCAGGCCTCTGGGCACTATGTCTCTGGCGCACTGTGCTTTCCCCCTCACTTGGTCTCTGGTGCACTGTGAACCCCCCCCCCCCCGGGCCTCTGGCACACTTTGCCCCCCCAGGTCCTCTGGCACAGTGTGCTTCCCCCTGGGCCTCTGGCCACTATGCCTCTGGTGCACTGTGCCTCCCCGCCAGGCCTATGGCCACTATGCCTCTGGTGCACTCAGCCCCCCCAGGTCTCTGGCCTCTGTGCCTCCCACCAGGCCCTTGGAC
Organism: Ambystoma mexicanum; assembly: GCF_040938575.1. Classification (NCBI taxonomy): domain Eukaryota; kingdom Metazoa; phylum Chordata; class Amphibia; order Caudata; family Ambystomatidae; genus Ambystoma; species Ambystoma mexicanum. Next base: position 1,085,008,717 of record NC_090934.1, read on the forward strand.
ACTATGCCACTTGTGCACCGTGCCTTCCCCCAACCCGCTGGGCTTCTGGTGCACTGTGCCTCTCCCCCTGGGTCTCTGGTGGACTGTGCCTCTGGCCACTATGCCCCCCCGGGCCTCTGGCCACTGTGCCTCTGGTGCACTCAGCCTCTGCCCCAGGGCGTCTGGCGCACTGTGCCTCACGCCTAGGGCCTCTGGCGCACTGAGCTCCCCCCCGGGCCTCTGGCCACTATGCCTCTGGTGCACTTTGCCTCCCCCCAGGCCTCTGGCCACTATGCCTCTGGTGCACTCATCCTCCCCCTCCCCCAGGTCTCTGGCCTCTGTGCCTCCCACCCAGGCCTCTGGCCACTATGCCACTGGCACACTGTGCCTTGCCCCAACCCCCTGGGCCTCTGGTGCACTGTGCCTCTCCCCCTGGGTCTCTGGTGGACTGTGCCTCTGGCCACTATGCCCCTCCAGGCCTCTGGCCACTGTGCCTCTGGTGCACTCAGCCTCTGCCCCAGGGCTTCTGGCGTACTGTGCCTCCCCCTTAGGACCTCTGGCGCACTGAGCTCCCCCCCGGGCCTCTGGCCACTATGCCTCTGGTGCACTTTGCCTCACCCCCAGGCCTCTGGCCACTATGCCTCTGGTGCACTCATCCTCCCCCTCCCCCAGGTCTCTGGCCTCTGTGCCTCCCACCCAGGCCTCTGGCCACTATGCCACTGGCACACTGTGCCTTGCCCCAACCCCCTGGGCCTCTGGTGCACTGTGCCTCTCCCCCTGGGTCTCTGGTGGACTGTGCCTCTGGCCACTATGCCCCCTGGGCCTCTGGCGACTGTGACTCTGGTGCACTCAGCCTCCACCCCCAGAGCCTCTGGCCACTGTGCCTCCACCCCTGGGGCCTCTGGCGGACTGTGCCCCCACGGGTTTCTGGCCACTGTGCCTGTGGCGCACTGTGCCTCCCCCCTCACTAGGCCTCTTGTGCACTGTGAGCCCCCCCGGACCTCTGGCCCACTGTGCCTACCCCCGGCCTCTGGCTAATGTGCCTCCCCCTGGCCTCTGGCTAATGTGCCTCCCAACTGGCCTCTGTCTACTGTGCCTCCCTCCCCCGGCCTCTGGCTAGTGTGCCTCCCCCCCGGGGCTCTGGCTACTGTGCCTCCTCCCCCCCAGGCTCTGGCTACTGTGCCTCCTCCCCCCGGCCTCTAGCTACTGTGCCTCCTCCCCCCAAGGCCTCTGGCTACTGTGCCTCCCCCCTGGCCTCTGGCTAATGTGCCTCCCCAACAGCCTCTGGCTACTGTGCCTCCTCCCGGTGTCTGGCTACTGTGCCTCCGGCCACTATGCCTAGCCCCCAGGTCTCTGGCCACTGTGCCTCTGGCGCACTGTGCCTTCCCCCTCACTTGGTATCTGGTGCACTGTGAGCCCCCCCCAGGCTCCGGCCACTGTGCCTCCACCCCTGGGGCCTCTGGCGCACTGTGCTTCCCCCCAATGCATCTGGTGCACTCAGCCTCCCCCGGGCCTTTGGCACACTGTGTCTCCACCCCTGGGCCTCTGGCCAATATGCATCTAGTGCAATCAGCCTCCCCCCTGGCATCTGGCTACTGTGCCTCCCTCCCCTGGCCTCTGGCTGCTGTGCCTCCCCCCCTGGCCTCTGGCTACTGTGCCCCCCCTGGACTCTGGCTACTGTGCCTCTCCCCGTGACCTCTGTCTACTGTGCCTCCCCCCGGCCTCTGGCTCCTGTGCCTCCCCCTCCCCGGCGTCTGGCTACGGTGCCTCTGGCCACTATGCCTTCCCCCCAGGCCTCTGGCCACTATGCCTCTGGCGCACTGTGCCTCCCCCCTCACTAGGCCTCTGGCACACTGTGAGCCCCCCCAGGCCTCTGGCATACTGTGCCTCTCCCTGGCCTCTGGCTACTGTGCCGCCCCAACCTCTGGCTACTGTGCCTCCCCCGTCTCAGGCTACTGTGCCTCCTCCCCCCCGGCCTCTGGCTACTGTGTCTTCTCCCCCCGGCCTCTGGCTACTTTGCCTCCTCCCCCCCAAGGCCTCTGGCTACTGTGCCTCCCCCTCTGGCCTCTGGCTACTGTGCCTCCCCCCAGCCTCTGGCTACTATGCCTCCCCCAGTGTCTGGCTACTGTGCCTCCGGCCACTATGCCTCCCTCCCAGGCCTCTGGCCACTATTCCTCTGGCACACTGTGCCTCCCCCTCACTACGTCTCTGGTGCATTGTGAGCCCCCCCCGGGCCTCTGGCGCACTGTGCCTCCCCCTGGCCTTTGGCTAATGTGCCTCCTCCCCCCCAGCCTCTGGCTACTGTGCCTCCTCCCCCCAGCCTCAGGCTACTTTCCCTCCTCCCTCCCAAGGCCTCTGGCTACTGTGCCTCCTCCCCCAAGGCATCTGGCTACTGTGCCTCCCCCACGCCTCTGGCTACTGTGCCTCCCCCCAGCTTCTGGCTACTGGGCCTCTGGTGCACTTTGCCTCCCCCCCAGGCCTCTGGCCACTATGCCTCTGGTGCACTCATCCTCCCCCTCCCCCAGGTCTCTGGCCTCTGTGCCTCCCACCCAGGCCTCTGGCCACTATGCCACTGGCACACTGTGCCTTGCCCCAACCCCCTGGGCCTCTGGTGCACTGTGCCTCTCCCCCTGGGTCTCTGGTGGACTGTGCCTCTGGCCACTGTGCCCCCTGGCACTCTGGCCACTGTGACTCTGGTGCACTCAGCCTTCACACCCAGATCCTCTGGCCACTGTGCCTCCACCCCTGGGGCCTCTGGCGGACTGTGCCTCCCACGGGTTTCTGGCCACTGTGCCTGTGGCGCACTGTGCCTCCCCCCTCACTAGGCCTCTTGTGCACTGTGAGCCCCCCCGGACCTCTGGCCCACTGTGCCTCCCCCGGCCTCTGGCTAATGTGCCTCCCCCTCGCCTCTGGCTAATGTGCCTCCCAACTGGCCTCTGTCTACTGTGCCTCCCTCCCCCGGCCTCTGGCTACTGTGCCTCCCCCCCTGGGCTCTGGCTACTGTGCCTCCTCCCCCCCCAGGCTCTGGCTACTGTGCCTCCTCCCCCCAAGGCCTCTTGCTACTGTGCCTCCCCCCTGGCCTCTGGCTAATGTGCCTCCCCAACAGCCTCTGGCTACACTGCCTCCTCCCGGTGTCTGGCTACTGTGCCTCCGGCCACTATGCCTAGCCCCCCGGTCTCTGGCCACTGTGCCTTTGGCGCACTGTGCCTTCCCCCTCACTTGGTATCTGGTGCACTGTGAGCCCCCCCGGGCCTCGGCCACTGTGCCTCCACCCCTGGGGCCTCTGGTGCACTGTGCTTCCCCCCAATGCATCTGGTGCACTCAGCCTCCCCCCGGGCCTTTGGCACACTGTGCCTCCACCCCTGGGCCTCTGGCCAATATGCATCTAGTGCAATCAGCCTCCCCCCTGGCATCTGGCTACTGTGCCTCCCTCCCCTGGCCTCTGGCTGCTGTGCCTCCCCCCCTGGCCTCTGGCTACTGTGCCCCCCCTGGACTCTGGCTACTGTGCCTCTCCCCGTGGCCTCTGTCTACTGTGCCTCCCCCCGGCCTCTGGCTCCTGTTCCTCCCCCTCCCCGGCGTCTGGCTACGGTGCCTCTGGCCAATATGCCTTCCCCCCAGGCCTCTGGCCACTATGCCTCTGGCGCAGTGTGCCTCCCCCCTCACTAGGCCTCTGGCACACTGTGAGCCCCTCCAGGCCTCTGGCGTACTGTGCCTCCCCCTGACCTCTGGCTACTGTGCCGCCCCAACCTCTGGCTACTGTGCCTCCCCCCCGGCCTCTGGCTACTGTGCCTCCCCCGTCTCTGGCTACTGTGCCTCCTCCCCCCCGGCCTCTGGCTACTGTGCCTTCTCCCCCCGGCCTCTGGCTACTTTGCCTCCTCCCCCCAAGGCCTCTGGCTACTGTGCCTCCCCCTCTGGCCTCTGGCTACTGTGCCTCCCCCCAGCCTCTGGCTACTGTGCCTCCCCCAGTGTCTGGCTACTGTGCCTCCGGCCACTATGCCTCCCTCCCAGGCCTCTGGCCACTATTCTTCTGGCACACTGTGCCTCCCCCTCACTACGTCTCTGGTGCATTGTGAGCCCCCCCGGGCCTCTGGCGCACTGTGCCTCCCCCCTGGCCTTTGGCTAATGTGCCTCCTCCCCCCCAGCCTCTGGCTACTGTGCCTCCTCCCCCCAGCCTCTTGCTACTTTCCCTCCTCCCTCCCAAGGCCTCTGGCCACTGTGCCTCCTCCCCCAAGGCATCTGGCTACTGTGCCTCCCCCACGCCTCTGGCTACTGTGCCTCCCACCCAGCCTCTGGCTACTGGGCCTCCCCCGGTGTCTGGCTACTGTGCCTCTGGCCACTATGCCTCCCCCAAGCCTCTGGCCACTATGCCTCTGGTGCACTGTGCCTCCCCCCTCACTATGCTCTGGTGCACTGTGAGCCCCCCTGGGCCCCTGGCACACTGTGCCTCCCCCCAGGTCCTCTGGCGCACTGTGCTTCCCCCCCAGGCCTCTGGCCACTATGCCTCTGGCGCACTGTGCCTCCCCGCTCACTAGGCCTCTGGTGCACTGTGAGCCCCCCCCAGATCTCTGGCGCACTGTGCCTCCCCCGGCATCTGGCTACTGTGCCTCCCCCCGGCCTCTGGCTACTGTGCCCCCCCCGGCCTCTGGCTACTGTGCCTCCCCCCTGGCTTCTGGCTACTGTGCCCCCCTGGCCTCTGGCTACTGTGCCTCCTTCCCCCAGCCTCTGCCTTCTGTGCCTCCTCCGCCCAAGGCCTCTGGCTACTGTGCCTCACCCCCCTGGTCTCTGGCTACTGTGCCTCCCCACCAGCCTCTGTCTTCTGCGCCTCCCCTGGTGTCTGGCTATTGTGCCTCTGGCAACTATGCCTCCCCCCAGGCCTCTGGCCACTATGTCTCTCGTGCACTGTGCCTCCCCCCTCACTAGGTCTCTGGCGCACTGGGAGTCCCCCCTGGGCCTCTGGCACACTGTACCCGCCCGGGCCTCTGGCCACTATGCCTCTGATGTACTGTGCCTCCCCCCAGGCCTTTGGCCACTATGCCTCTGGTGCACTCAGCCTTCCCCCCAGGCCTCTGGCCTCTGTGCCTCCCACCCACGCCTCTGGCCACTATGCCACTGGCGCACTGTGCCTCCTCCTCCCAACCCCCTGGGCCTCTGGTATACTGTGTCTCCCCCCCACCGGGTCTCTGGTGGACTGTGCCTCTGGCCACTGGTCTCTGGTGCACTCAGCCTCCACCCCCAGGGCCTCTAGCCACTGTACTTCCACCCCCGGCGCCTCTGGCGCACTGTGCCCCCCCAGACTTCTGGCCACTATGCTTCTGGCGCACTGTGCCTCCCCCTGGGCTTCTGGCCACTATGTCTCTGGTGCACTGTGCCTCCCCCTATGCATCTGGTGTACTCAGCCCCCCCGGGCCTCTGGCGCACTGTGCCTCCACTCCCGTTCCTCTGGCCACTATGCCTCTGGTGCACTCAGCCCCCCTTGGATTTCCCCCACTGTGATTTCCCCCCCTAGGCCTCTAGCCACTGTGATTCCCCCCCTGGGCCCTCTGGCCATTGTGATTTCCCACCCCCCTGGCCCTCTCGCCTTTGTGATTTCCCCCCCTGGCCCTGTGGCCATTGTGATTTCCCATCCCCCTGGCCCTCTGGCCATTTTGATTTCCCCCTCTAGGCCTCTGGTCACTGTGCCCTCCTGGGCCTCTGGCCACTGTAATTTACCCTCCCGGGCCTCTGGCCACTGTGATTCCCCACCCCCGGGCCTCTAGCCACTGTGATTTCCCAACCCGCCCGGGCCTCTGGCCACTGTGATTCCCCACCCCCGGGCTTCTAGCCACTGTGATTTCCGAACCCGCCCGGGCCTCTGGCCATTGAGATTTCCCAGCCCCTGCCCCTCTGGCCATTGGGATTCCCCCCGGTCCTCTGGCCATTGTGCCTCTCCCCCGACCGGGCCTCTGGCTACAGTGCCTGTTCCCCCCTGGGACCTGGCTACTGTGCCTCTTTCCCCCGGGCCTCTGGCTACTGTGCCTCTTCCCCCCTGGCTACTGTGCCTCCCCCGGGCCACTGGCTACTGTGCCCCCTGGCCTCTGGCTACTGTGCCTCCCCCCGGCCTCTGGTTACTGTGCCTCCCCCCCACGGCATCTGGCTACTGTGCCTCCCCCACCGCGGCCTCTGATTACTGTGCCTCTGCCCCCTGCAGCCTCTGGCCATTGTGATTTGCCCTCCCGGGCCTCTGGCCACTGTCATTTCCCCTCCCGGGCCTCTGGCCACTGTGATTACCCCTCCCGGGCCTCTGGCCACTGTGATTCCCCACCCCCGGGCTTCTAGCCACTGTGATTTCCCAACCCGCCCGGGCCTCTGGCCATTGTGATTTCCCACCCCGAGCCGTCTGGCCATTGTGATTCCCCCCGGCCCTCTGGCCATTGTGTCTCTCCCCCCCTGGGCCTCTGGCTACAGTGCCTCTTCCACCCTGGGCCTCTGGCTATTGTGCCTCTTCCCCCCCGGGCCTCTGGCTACTGTGCCTCTTCCCCCCGGGCCTCTGGCTATTGTGCCTCTTCCCCCCAGGTCTCTGGCTACTGTGCCTCTTCCCCCCCAGGCCTCTGGCTACTGTGCCTCCTCCCTGGCCCACTGGCTACTGTGCTTCACCCCCGGCCTATCGCTACTGTGCTTCCCTTCTGGCTACTGTGCCTACCCCCCTTTCTCTGGCTGCTGTGCCTCCCCCTGGCCTCTAGCTGCTGTGCCTCACCTCTGGCCTCTGGCTACTGTGCCTCCCTCCCCTGGCCTCTGGCTAATGTGCCCCGCCGGGCCTCTGGCTACTGTGCCTCCACCCGGCCTCTGGCTACTGTGCCTTCCCCCGGCCTCTGGCTACTGTGCCTTCCCCCGGCCTCTGGCTACAGTGCCTCCCCCGGCCTCTGGCTACTGTGCCTCCCCCAGCTTCTGGCTACTGTGCCCCCCCGGCCTCTGACTACTATGCCTCCCCACGGCCTCTGGCTACTGTGCCCCCCCGGGCTCTGGCTACTGTGCCACCCCCCTCTGGCTACTGTGCCTCCCCCCGGCCTCTGGCTACTGTGCCTTCCTCCCCCCTGGGCCTCTGGCTACTGTGCCTCCCTCCCCCCTGGGCCTCTGGCTACTGTGCCTCCCTCCCCCCTGGGCCTCTGGCTACTGTGCCTCCCTCCCCCCGGCCTCTGGCTACTCTGCCTCCACCCGCCTCTGGCTACTCTGCCCCCCAGCCTCTGGCTACTGTGCCTCCCCCTTCCCCCTCCTCCCTGGCCTCTGGCTACTGTGCCTCCCCCCAGCCTTTGGCTACTGTGCCTCGCCCCCAGCCTCTGGCTACTGTGCCTCACCCCCGCCACCTCTGGCTACTGTGCCCCACAGCCTCTGGCAACTGTGATTTTCCTCCCTGTGGCCACTGATTTCCCCCCTCCCCCCAGTCCTTTAGCCACTGTGATTCCCCCCCGGGCCCTCTGGCCATTGTGATTTCCCACCCCCCCGGCCCTCTGGCCATTGTGATTTCCCCCCTGGCCCTGTGGCCATTGGGATTTCCCATATCCCCGGCCCTCTGGCCATTGTGATTTCACCCTCCCGGCCTCTGGCCACTGTGCCCCCCCGGGCCTCTGGCCACAGTGATTTACCCACCCGGGCCTCTGGCCACTGTGATTTCCCCTCCTGGGCCTCTGTGATTTCCCCTCCCTGGCCTCTGGCCACTGTGATTCCCCACCCCCGGGCTTCTAGCCACTGTGATTTCCCAACCCGCCCTGGGCCTCTGGCCATTGTGATTTCCCACCCCCGGCTGTCTGGCCATTGTGATTCCCCCCGGCCCTCTGGCCATTGTGCCTCTCCCCCCCGGCCTCTGGCTACAGTGCCTCTTCTCCCCTGGGACCTGGCTACTGTGCCTCTTTCCCCCCGGGCCTCTGGCTACTGTGTCTCTTCCCACCCCGGGCCTCTGGCTACTGTGCCTCATTCGCCCGGACCTCTTGCTACTGTGCTTCTTCCCCCCAGGCCTCTGGCTACTATGCCTCCCCCAGGACACTGGCTACTGTGACCCCCCCGGCCTCTGGCTACTGTGCCTCCACTGGACTCTGGCTACTGTGCCTCCCCTCTGTCTACTGTGCCTACCCCCTGCCTCTGGCTGCTGTGCCTCCCCCTTGGCCTCTAGCTTCTGTGCCTCACCCCCATCCTCTGGCTACTGTGCCTCCCTCCCCCCTGGCCTCTGGCTACTTTGCCCCCCTGGGCCTCTGGCTACTGTGCCTCCCCCCCAGCCTCTGGCTACTGTGCCTTTCCCCCCAGCCTCTGGCTACTGTGTCTCCCCCGGCCTCTGGCTACTGTGCCTCCCCCCGTCCTCTGGCTACTGTGCCTCCCCTCTGGCTACTGTGCCTCTCCCCAGCCCCTGGCTACTGTGTCTCCCCCCCTGCCTCTGGCTACTGTGCCTCCCCCTTCCCACTTCCTCCAGCCTCTGGCTACTGTGCCTCAACCCTGGCCTCTGGCTACTGTGACTCGCCCTCTGGCCCCTGGCTACTGTGCCTCACCCCCGGCCTCTGGCTACTGTGCCTCCCCTGCTGCCTCTGGCTACTGTGTCCCCCCCGCAGCCTCTGGCTACTGTGCCCCCCGTGCTCTGTGGCTACTGTGATTTTCCCCCCTGTGGCCACTGATTTCCCCCTCCCCCCTGGCCTCTTGCCACTGTGATTCCCCCCCGCTGGGCCTCTAGCCACTGGGATTTCCCCCTGGCCTCTGGCTACTGAGCCCCACCCGGCCTCTGGCTACTGTGCCTCCCCCCAGCCTCTGGCTACTGTGCCTCCCCCTGGCCTCTGGCTACTGTGCCTCCCCTCTGGCTACTGTGCCTCCCTCCTGGGCCTCTGGCTACTGGGCCTCCCTCCTGGTCCTCTGGCTAGGGTGCCTCCCTCACCCGTCCTCTGGCTACTGTGCCTCCCTCCCCCCGGCCTCTGGCTACTGTGCTTCCCTCACCCCAGCCTCTGGCTACTATGCCTCTCCCCATGTGGACTCTGGCTACTGTGCCTCTCCCCCCCTGGCCTCTGGCTACTGTGCCTCTCCCCGCAGGCCTCTGGCTACTGTGCCTCAGCCTGCAGGCCTCTGGCTTCTGTGCCTCCCCCCGGCCTCTGGTTACTGTGCCTCCCCCCACAGCCTCTGGCTACTGTGCCTCCCCCACCGCGGCCTCTGGCTACTGTGCCTCCGCCCCTGCGGCCTCTGGCCACTGTGATTTCCCCTCCTGGGCCTCTGGTCACTGTCATTACCCCTCCCGGGCCTCTGGCCACTGTGATTCCCCTCCTGGGTCTCTGGCCACTGTGATTCCCCACCCCTGGGCTTCTAGCCACTGTGATTTACCAACCCACCCCGGGCCTCTGGCCATTGTGATTTCCCACCCCTGGCTGTCTGGCCATTGTGATTCCCCCAGCCCTCTGGCCATTGTGCCTCTCCACCCCGGGCCTCTGGCTACAGTGCCTCTTCCCCCCTGGGACCTGGCTACTGTGCCTCTTTCCTCCCCGGGCCTCTGGCTACTGTGCCTCTTCCCCCCCGGGCCTCTGGCTACTGTGCCTCTTCCCCCCGGGCCTCTGGCTACTGTGCCTCTTACCCCCCAGGCCTCTGGCTACTGTGCCTCTTCCCCCCCAGGCCTCTGGCTACTGTGCCTCCCCCGGGCCACTGGTTACTGTGACCCCCCCTGGCCTCTGGCTACTGTGCCTCCACCAGACTCTGGCTACTGTGCCTCCCCTCTGTCTACTGTGCCTACCCCCTGCCTCTGGCTGCTGTGCCTCCCCCCTGGCCTCTAGCTGCGGTGCCTCACCCCCAGCCTTTGGCTACTGTGCCTCCCTCCCCCCTGGCCTCTGGATACTGTGCCCCCCAGGACACTGGCTACTGTGACCCCCCCGGCCTCTGGCTACTGTGCCTCCACTGGACTCTGGCTACTGTGCCTCCCCTCTGTCTACTGTGCCTACCCCCTGCCTCTGGCTGCTGTGCCTCCCCCTTGGCCTCTAGCTTCTGTGCCTCACCCCCATCCTCTGGCTACTGTGCCTCCCTCCCCCCTGGCCTCTGGCTACTTTGCCCCCCTGGGCCTCTGGCTACTGTGCCTCCCCCCCAGCCTCTGGCTACTGTGCCTTTCCCCCCAGCCTCTGGCTACTGTGTCTCCCCCGGCCTCTGGCTACTGTGCCTCCCCCCGTCCTCTGGCTACTGTGCCTCCCCTCTGGCTACTGTGCCTCTCCCCAGCCCCTGGCTACTGTGTCTCCCCCCCTGCCTCTGGCTACTGTGCCTCCCCCTTCCCACTTCCTCCAGCCTCTGGCTACTGTGCCTCAACCCTGGCCTCTGGCTACTGTGACTCGCCCTCTGGCCCCTGGCTACTGTGCCTCACCCCCGGCCTCTGGCTACTGTGCCTCCCCTGCTGCCTCTGGCTACTGTGTCCCCCCCGCAGCCTCTGGCTACTGTGCCCCCCGTGCTCTGTGGCTACTGTGATTTTCCCCCCTGTGGCCACTGATTTCCCCCTCCCCCCTGGCCTCTTGCCACTGTGATTCCCCCCCGCTGGGCCTCTAGCCACTGGGATTTCCCCCTGGCCTCTGGCTACTGAGCCCCACCCGGCCTCTGGCTACTGTGCCTCCCCCCAGCCTCTGGCTACTGTGCCTCCCCCTGGCCTCTGGCTACTGTGCCTCCCCTCTGGCTACTGTGCCTCCCTCCTGGGCCTCTGGCTACTGGGCCTCCCTCCTGGTCCTCTGGCTAGGGTGCCTCCCTCACCCGTCCTCTGGCTACTGTGCCTCCCTCCCCCCGGCCTCTGGCTACTGTGCTTCCCTCGCCCCAGCCTCTGGCTACTATGCCTCTCCCCATGTGGACTCTGGCTACTGTGCCTCTCCCCCCCTGGCCTCTGGCTACTGTGCCTCTCCCCGCAGGCCTCTGGCTACTGTGCCTCAGCCTGCAGGCCTCTGGCTTCTGTGCCTCCCCCCGGCCTCTGGTTACTGTGCCTCCCCCCACAGCCTCTGGCTACTGTGCCTCCCCCACCGCGGCCTCTGGCTACTGTGCCTCCGCCCCTGCGGCCTCTGGCCACTGTGATTTCCCCTCCTGGGCCTCTGGTCACTGTCATTACCCCTCCCGGGCCTCTGGCCACTGTGATTCCCCTCCTGGGTCTCTGGCCACTGTGATTCCCCACCCCTGGGCTTCTAGCCACTGTGATTTACCAACCCACCCCGGGCCTCTGGCCATTGTGATTTCCCACCCCTGGCTGTCTGGCCATTGTGATTCCCCCAGCCCTCTGGCCATTGTGCCTCTCCACCCCGGGCCTCTGGCTACAGTGCCTCTTCCCCCCTGGGACCTGGCTACTGTGCCTCTTTCCTCCCCGGGCCTCTGGCTACTGTGCCTCTTCCCCCCCGGGCCTCTGGCTACTGTGCCTCTTCCCCCCGGGCCTCTGGCTACTGTGCCTCTTACCCCCCAGGCCTCTGGCTACTGTGCCTCTTCCCCCCCAGGCCTCTGGCTACTGTGCCTCCCCCGGGCCACTGGTTACTGTGACCCCCCCTGGCCTCTGGCTACTGTGCCTCCACCAGACTCTGGCTACTGTGCCTCCCCTCTGTCTACTGTGCCTACCCCCTGCCTCTGGCTGCTGTGCCTCCCCCCTGGCCTCTAGCTGCGGTGCCTCCCCCCAGCCTTTGGCTACTGTGCCTCCCTCCCCCCTGGCCTCTGGATACTGTGCCCCCCTGGGCCTCTGCCTACTGTGTCCCCCGGCCTCTGGCTACTGTGCCTTTCCCCCATCCTCTGGCTACTGTGCCTCTGCCGGCCTCTGGCTACTGTGCCTCCCCCCGTCCTCAGGCTACTGTGCCTCCCCACTGGCTACTGTGCCTCTCCCCAGCCTCTGGCTACTGTGCCTCCCCCGGGACCTCTGGCTACTGTGCCTCCCCCCTCTGGCTACTGTACCTCCCTCCCCCGGCCTCTGGCTACTGTGCCTTTTCCCCCCCGGGCCTCTGGCTACTGTGCCTCTTCCCCCCGGGGCTCTGGCTACTGTGCCTCTTACCCCCCAGGCCTCTGGCTACTGTTCCTCTTCCCCCCCAGGCCTCTGGATACTGTGCCTCGCCCGGGCCACTGGCTACTGTGACCCCCCTGGCCTCTGGCTACTGTGCCTCCACCAGACTCTGGCTACTGTGCCTCCCCTCTGTCTACTGTGCCTACCCCCTGCCTCTGGCTGCTGTGCCTCCCCCCTGGCCTCTAGCTGCAGTGCCTCACCCCCAGCCTCTGGCTACTGTGCCTCCCTCCCCCCTGGCCTCTGGATACTGTGCCCCCCTGGGCCTCTGCCTACTGTGCCCCCCGGCCTCTAGCTACTGTGCCTTTCCCCCATCCTCTGGCTACTGTGCCTCTGCCGGCCTCTGGCTACTGTGCCTCCCCCCGTCCTAAGGCTACTGTGCCTCCCCTCTGGCTACTGTGCCTCTCCCCAGCCTCTGGCTACTGTGCCTCCCCCGGGGCCTCTGACTACTGTGCCTCCCCCCTCTGGCTACTTTACCTCCCTCCCCCGGCCTCTGGCTACTGTGCCTTCCTCCCCTCGGCCTCTGGCTACTGTGCCTCACTCCCCCCGGCCTCTTGCTACTGTGCCTCCCCCCTCTCACTCCCCCCAGCCTCTGGATACTGTGCCTCTCCCCGCAGGCCTCTGGCTACTGTGCCTCAGCCCGCAGGCCTCTTGCTACTGTGCCTCCCCCCGGCCTCTGGTTACTGTGCCTCCCCCCACAGCCTCTGGCTACTGTGCCTCCCCCACCGCTGCCTCTGGCTACTGTGCCTCCGCCCCTGCGGCCTCTGGCCACTGTGATTTCCCCTCCTGGGCCTCTGGTCACTGTCATTACCCCTCCCGGGCCTCTGGCCACTGTGATTTCCCCTCCTGGGTCTCTGGCCACTGTGATTCCCCACCCCTGGGCTTCTAGCCACTGTGATTTACCAACCCACCCCGGGCCTCTGGCCATTGTGATTTCCCACCCCTGGCTGTCTGGCCATTGTGATTCCCCCAGCCCTCTGGCCATTGTGCCTCTCCACCCCGGGCCTCTGGCTACAGTGCCTCTTCCCCCCTGGGACCTGGCTACTGTGCCTCTTTCCTCCCCGGGCCTCTGGCTACTGTGCCTCTTCCCCCCCGGGCCTCTGGCTACTGTGCCTCTTCCCCCCGGGCCTCTGGCTACTGTGCCTCTTACCCCCCAGGCCTCTGGCTACTGTGCCTCTTCCCCCCCAGGCCTCTGGCTACTGTGCCTCCCCCGGGCCACTGGCTACTGTGACCCCCCATGGCCTCTGGCTACTGTGCCTCCACCAGACTCTGGCTACTGTGCCTCCCCTCTGTCTACTCTGCCTACCCCCTGCCTCTGGCTGCTGTGCCTCCCCCCTGGCCTCTAGCTGCGGTGCCTCACCCCCAGCCTTTGGCTACTGTGCCTCCCTCCCCCCTGGCCTCTGGATACTGTGCCCCCCTGGACCTCTGCCTACTGTGCCCCCCGGCCTCTGGCTACTGTGCCTTTCCCCCATCCTCTGGCTACTGTGCCTCTGCCGGCCTCTGGCTACTGTGCCTCCCCCCGTCCACAGGCTACTGTGCCTCCCCACTGGCTACTGTGCCTCTCCCCAGCCTCTGGCTACTGTGCCTCCCCCGGGGCCTCTGGCTACTGTGCCTCCCCCCTCTGGCTACTGTACCTCCCTCCCCCGGCCTCTGGCTACTGTGCCTTTTCCCCCCCGGGCCTCTGGCTACTGTGCCTCTTCCCCCCGGGGCTCTGGCTACTGTGCCTCTTACCCCCCAGGCCTCTGGCTACTGTGCCTCTTCCCCCCCAGGCCTTTGGCTACTGTGCCTCGCCCGGGCCACTGGCTACTGTGACCCCCCCTGGCCTCTGGCTACTGTGCCTCTACCAGACTCTTGCTACTGTGCCTCCCCTCTGTCTACTGTGCCTACCCCCTGCCTCTGGCTGCTGTGCCTCCCCCTGGCCTCTAGCTGCGGTGCCTCACCCCCAGCCTCTGGCTACTGTGCCTCCGTCCCCCCTGGATTCTGGATACTGTGCCCCCCTGGGCCTCTGCCTACTGTGCCCCCCCGGCCTCTAGCTACTGTGCCTTTCCCCCATCCTCTGGCTACTGTGCCTCTGCCGGCCTCTGGCTACTGTGCCTCCCCCCGTCCTCAGGCTACTGTGCCTCCCCTCTGGATACTGTGCCTCTCCCCAGCCTCTGGCTACTGTGCCTCCCCCGGGGCCTCTGACTACTGTGCCTCCCCCGTCTGGCTACTTTACCTCCCTCCCCCGGCCTCTGGCTACTGTGCCTCCCTCCCCTTGGCCTCTGGCTACTGTGCCTCACTCCCCCCGGCCTCTGGCTACTGTGCCTCCCCCCTCTCACTCCCCCCAGCCTCTGGCTACTGCGTCTCAACCCCGGCCTCTGGCTACTGTGACTCGCCCTCCAGCCTCTGGCTACTGTTCCTCGCCCCCAGCCTCTGGCTACTGTGCCTCCCCCACCGCCTCTGGCTACTGTGCCCCCTGTGCTCTGTGGCTACTGTGATTTTCCCCCCTGTGGCCACTGATTTCCCCCCTCCCCGCAGGACTCTAGCAACTGTGATTCCCCCCTGCTGGGCTTCTAGCCACTGGGATTTCCCCCTGGCCTCTGGCTACTGTGCCCCACCTGGCCACTGGCTACTGTGCCTCCCCCCCAGCCTCTGGCTACTATGCCTCCCCCTGGCCCCTAGCTACTGTGCCTCCCCTATGGCTACTGTGCCTCCCTCCTGGGCCTCTGGCTACTGTGCCTCCCTCCTGGTCCTCTGGCTACTGTGCCCCACCTGGCCTCTGGCTACTGTGCCTCCCCCCCAGCCTCTGGCTACTGTGCCTCCCCCTGGCCCCTAGCTACTGTGCCTCCCCTCTGGCTACTGTGCCTCCCTCCTGGGCCTCTGGCTACTGTGTCTCCCTCCTGCTCCTCTGGCTACTGTGCCTCCCTCCAGCCTCTGGCTATGGTTCCTCCCTCACCTGTCCTCTGGCTACTGTGCTTCCCTCCCCCGGCCTCTGGCTACTGTACCTCCCTCGCCCCAGCCTCTGGCTACTGTGCCTCTCCCCACATGGACTCTGGCTACTGAGCCTCTCCCCTCCTGGTCTCTGGCTACTGTGCCTCTCCCTGCCGGCCTCTGGCTACTGTGCCTCACCCCGCAGGCCTCTGGCTACTGTGCCTCCCCCGGCCTCTGGTTACTGTGCCTCCCCCCCCACAGCCTCTGGCTCCTGTGCCTCCCTCCCTTGGCCTCTGGCTACTGTGCCTCCCCCCGGCCTCTGGCGACTGTGCCTCCCCCCCTGGCCAATGGCTCCTGTGCTTACTCCTCTGGCCTCTGGCTACTGTGCCTCCCCCTGGCCTTTGCCTCCCCCCTGGCCTCTGGCTACTGTGCCTCTCCCCCCTGGCCTCTGTCTACTGTGCCTCTCCCCCTTGGCCTCTGGCTAATGTGCCTCTCCCCCGCAGGCCTCTGGCTACTGTGCCTCCCCATGGCCTCTGGCTACTATGCCTCTCCCTCCCGTGGCCTCTGGCTACTGTGCCTCTCCCCACCACGGCCTCTGGCTTCTGTGCCCCCCGCAGCATCTGGCTACTGTGCCTCCCCCCACGGCCTCTGTGTCATGATGCCTGCCCCCGGGAAACCAGATCAGGCCCAGCAACCCCGGAAGCAGGCATCATGCCATTTTGAGCGCGCCCAAAGACCCCAGCTAGGGGCCGTTTGGGTGCAGTCCTGGCACCTATGGCGCCAGGCTCATAAACATGGAGTCAGTTCTGGCGCCATGGGCGCCAGGCTCATAGTAGAAAACCCACCTGACGCAGACCATTCTGCATACTTACCTGATGCAGACCATGCTGCAAAAGGCCTCAAGCCAAATGAGGCTTAGGAGGGACTATTTTACCTGAGGGACTACTTTTTACTCGGTTGGGGCTATGGAAGGATACTTACCTGGGACTTCTTCCAAGGCTATTTAAACCACGCCCGATCAACAGCACACGCTTCGCGTTATTCTGCATTCTGCAGCGTAACACTCACCGTGCCTTCAGCAGCTTCCAGTCTTCAGCCACGCCCGCTTCAGTCCTGGACCACCTGGAAACGAAAAGAAAGAAGGAAAAGAGGTTTAAACTTGAAACCTTACCTGAATCCTTGATCCATCGCGCCATCGATCTTGAAGAGAGAAGTCATAGCACGCGCGCCGCCACGCACCTCGCAGCGCAGCGCTGAACTCACCATCCAGTGCAGCTTTTCCTCACTCCATCGCGAACTCTGCACTTCCAGACCGCTCTACGATATCTAAGGGGACAAGAAAAGCCAGATGAGCAAGAGAATGCAAAAGGGCAATACAAGCTACCCCCAAAGACTTATCGGATTACCACAGGGGGGTACTCACCTCATCTCGGGTCGGCGCAGTTAACTCTGCATCACCGCCGCACCCCGGCCCCTAAGGGGAAACCACTGGACATTACAAGCTACCCCCCAAAGACTTACCTGCTTTACCGCAGGGGGGTACTCACCTCATCTCGGGTCGGCGCAGTTAACGCTGCATCATCGCTGTACCCCGGCCCCTAAGGGGAAAACCACTATAGACTTACCTGACTCTCACCAACTGCCATTTGGACTCTTCGTGGTGGTTAAACCGCAACCTACAAGGAATCGGAAAGAGTGAAGATCAAACATTTGAACTCTTACAAACTATTGGATTCTAGAGTCAATACTGGAACTCACCAATTCCTCCACGCCAGTGAAGTAACTGGTCGTCTACACGCCCCTGCGCTCGATGCAGGATGGAGAGCTCATCTTTCCAAACCATCAGGTGAGATTAAGAGGGAACATCAGGAGTGGTCAGTGGGCAGACAACGGGAGTGGAAGGTGGGTTAACGCTCAAATTACGGAAGGTTAATTCCCTTTCTCCTTTGCAGAAAGATATTCATACGAGCCGACAAACGAAGTTAAGTGGTTCTGTCTAGTCAGTCATCTCGGCTCTACGTGGCACCGGGCCAGTCCAGATCGCCGCCCCCGTGGGAATCAGGGGAGCGTAACATTCTGGCTACTGTGCCTCCCCCACTGCAGACTACGGCTACTGTGCCTCCACCCCCCGGGGCCTCTGGCTACTGTGCCCCCCACGGCCTCTGGCTACTGTGCCTCCCCCACCGCGGCCTCTGGCTACTGTGCCTCCACCCCCCCATGGCTTCTGGCTACTGTGCCTCCGCCCCCCGCAGCCTCTGGCTACTGAGCCTCTGCCCCCCCGCAGCCTCTGGCTACTGTGCCTCCACCCCCTGTGGCCTCTGGCTACTGTGCCTCCCCCTGTGGCCTCTGTCTATTGTGCCTCCCCCAGCCTCTGGCTCCTGTGCCTCCCCACCCCCAGCATCTGGCTACTGTACCTCTGGCCACTATGCCTCCCCCAGGCCTCTGGCCACTATGACTCTGGCGCACTGTGCCTTCCCCCTCACTAGGCCTCTGGCCCACTGTGAGCCCCCCCGGCCTCTGGCTACTGTGCCACCTGGCCTCTGGCTACTGTTGCCTCCCCCTGGCCTCTGGCTACTGTTCCTTCCCACCTGGCCTCTGACTACTGTGCCTCCCCCCTGACCTCTGTCTACTGTTCCTTCCACCCTGGCCTCTGGCTACTGTGCCTTCTCCCCCCAGCCTCTGGCTACTGTGCCTCCCCCCTGGCCTCTGGCTACTGTGCCTCCCCCGGCCTCTAGCTACTGTGCCTCCCCCGGTGTCTGGCTACTGTGCCTCCGGCCACTATGCCTCCCCCACAGACCTCTAGACACTATGCCTTTGGCGCACTGTGCCTCCCCCCTCACTAGGTCTCTGGTGCACTGTGAACCTCCCTGGGCCTCTGGCACACTGTGCCTCCCCCCCAGGGCCTCTGGCACACTGTGCTCCCCCCCAGGCCTCTGGCCACTATGCCTCTGGTGCACTCAGCCTTCCCCCCAGGTCTCTGGCCTCTGTGCCTCCCACCCAGGCCTCTGGCCACTATGCCACTGGCACACTGTGCCTTCCCCCCAACCCCCTGGGCCTCTGGTGCACTGTGCCTCTCCCCCTGGGTCTCTGGTGGACTGTGCCTCTGGCCACTATGCCCCCTGGGCCACTGGCCACTGTGCCTCTGGTGCGCTCAACTTCCACCCCCGGGGCCTCTGGCCACTGTGCCTCCACCCCAGGGGTCTCTGGCGCACTGTGCCTCCCCCGGGCTTCTGGCCACTGTGCCTGTGGTGCACTGTGCCTCCCCCCTCACTAGGCCTCTGGTGCACTGTGAGCACCCCTGGGCCTCTGGCACACTGTGCCTTGCCCCGGCCTCTGGCTACTGTGCCCCCCAAGCCTCTGGATACTGTACCTCCCCCTGGCCTCTGGCTACTGTGCCTCCCCCGGCCTCTGGCTACTGTGCCTTCCCCCCAGCCTCTGGCTACTGTTCCTCCTCCCCCCCGGCCTCTGGCTACTGTGCCTCCTCCCCCCGACCTCTGGCTACCGTGCCTCCTCCCCCGCCAGGCCTCTGGCCACTATGCCTCTGGCGCACTGTGCCTCCTCCATCACTAGGCCTCTGGCGCACTGTGAGCCTCCGGCCTCTGGTGCACAGTGCCTCCCCCTGGCCTCTGCCTACTGTGCCCCCGCAGCCTCTGGCTACTGTGCCTCTACTCCCCCGCAGCCTCTGGCTACTGTGCCTCCACCCCCGTGGCCTCTGGCTACTGTGCCTCCCCCTGCGGCCTCTGTCTACTGTGCCTCCCCCCGGCCTCTGGCTCCTGTGCCTCCCCCTCCCCGGTGTCTGGCTACTGTGCCTCTGGCCACTATGCCTCCCACCCAGGCCTCTGGCCACTATGCCTCTGGCGCACTGTGCCTCCCCCCTCACTGGGCCTCTGGAGCACTGTGAGCCCCCGCCGGGCCTCTGGCGCACTGTTCCCCCACCCAGGCCTCTGGCTACTGTTCCTTCCCACCTGGCCTCTGGCTACTGTGCCTCCCCCGGCCTCTGGCTACTGTGCCTCCTCCCCCCAGCCTCTGGCTACAGTGCCACCTCCCCCCCAAGGCCTCTGGCTACTGTGCCTCCCCCCTTGACCTCTGGCTACTGTGCCTCCCCCCGGCCTCTAGCTACTGTGCCTCCCCCCGGTGTCTGGCTACTGTGCCTCCGGCCACTATGCCTCCCCCCGGACCTCTAGACACTATGCCTCTGGTGCACTGTGCCTCCCCCCTCACTAGGTCTCTGGTGCACTGTGAGCCTCTGGTGCACTGTGCCTCCCCCCAGGGCCTCTAGCGCATTGTGCTCCCCCCCGGGCCTCTGGCCACTATGCCTCTGGTGCACTGGGCCTCCCCACAGGCCTCTGGCTACTATGCCTTCGGCGCACTCAGCCTCCCCCCCCAGGTCTCTGGCCTCTGCGGCTCCCACCCAGGCCTCTGGCCACTATGCCACTGGCACACTGTGCCTTCCACCCCAACCCCCTGGGCCTCTGGTGCACTGTGCCTTTCCCCCTGGGTCTCTGGTGGACTGTGCCTCTGGCCACTATGCCCCTTGGGCCTTTGGACACTGTGCCTCTGGTGTACTCAGCCTCTACGCCCGGGGCCTCGGGTCATGGTGTCTCCACCCCCGAGGCCTCTGGCGCACTGTGCCTCCCTGGCTTCTGCCAACTGTGCCTGTGGTGCACTGTGCCTCCTCCCTCACTAGGCCTCTGGCGCACTGTGAGCCCCCCCGGGCCTCTGGTGCACTGTGCCTACCCCCGGTTTATGGCTACTGTGCATCCCCCTGGCCTCTGGCTACTGTGTCTCCCCCTGGCCTCTGGCTACTGTGCCTCTCCACCCCCAGCATCTGGCTACTGTACCTCTGGCCACTATGCCTCCCCCAGGCCTCTGGCCACTATGACTCTGGTGCACTGTGCCTTCCCCCTCACTAGGCCTCTGGCGCACTGTGCCTCCCCCGGCCTCTGGCTACTGTGCCACCTGGCCTCTGGCTACTGTTGCCTCCCCCTCCCCTCTGGCTACTGTTCCTTCCCACCCGGCCTCTGACTACTGTGTCTCCCACCCGACCTCTGGCTACTGTTCCTTCCAGCCCGTCCTCTGGCTACTGTGCCTCCTCCCCCCAGCCTCTGGCTTCTGTGCCTCCCCCCTGGCCTCTGGCTACTGTGCCTCCCCCTGGCCTCTAGCTACTGTGCCTCCCCCGGTGTCTGGCTACTGTGCCTCCGGCCACTATGTCTCCCCCAGACCTCTAGACACTATGCCTCTGCCGCACTCTGCCTCCCCCCTCAATAGGTCTCTGGTGCACTGTGAGCCTCCCTGGGCCTCTGGCGCACTGTGCCTCCCTCCCAAGGCCTCTGGCTACTGTGCCTCCCCCCCTGACCTCTGGCTACTGTGCCTCCCCCCGGCCTCTAGCTACTGTGCCTCCCCCCAGTGTCTGGCTACTGTGCCTCCGGCCACTATGCCTCCCCCCGGACCTCTAGACACTATGCCTCTGGCGCACTGTGCCTCCCCCCTCACTAGGTCTCTGGTGCACTGTGAGCCTCTGGTGCACTGTGCCTCCCCCCAGGGCCTCTAGCGCATTGTGCTCCCCCCGGGCCTCTGGCCACTATGCCTCTGGTGCACTGTGCCTCCCCACAGACCTCTGACTACTATGCCTTCGGTGCACTCAGCCTCCCCCCCCCAGGTCTCTGGCCTCTGCGGCTCCCACCCAGGCCTCTGGCCACTATGCCACTGGCACACTGTGCCTTCCACCCCAACCCCCTGGGCCTCTGGTGCACTGTGCCTTTCCCCCTGGGTCTCTGGTGGACTGTGCCTCTGGCCACTATGCCCCTTGGGCCTTTGGACACTGTGCCTCTGGTGTACTCAGCCTCTACGCCCGGGGCCTCGGGTCAATGTGTCTCCACCCCCGAGGCCTCTGGCGCACTATGCCTCCCTGGCTTCTGGCCACTGTGCCTGTGGTGCACTGTGCCTCCTCCCTCACTAGGCCTCTGGCGCACTGTGAGCCCCCCGGGCCTCTGGTGCACTGTGCCTACCCCCGTTTTATGGCTACTGTGCATCCCCCTGGCCTCTGGCTACTGTGTCTCCCCCTGGCCTCTGGCTACTGTGCCTCTCCACCCCCAGCATCTGGCTACTGTACCTCTGGCCACTATGCCTCCCCCAGGCCTCTGGCCACTATGACTCTGGTGCACTGTTCCTTCCCCCTCACTAGGCCTCTGGCGCACTGTGCCTCCCCCCGGCCTCTGGCTACTGTGCCACCTGGCCTCTGTCTACTGTTGCCTCCCCCTCCCCTCTGGCTACTGTTCCTTCCAGCCCGGCCTCTGGCTACTGTGCCTCCTCCCCCCAGCCTCTGGCTACTGTGCCTCCCCCCTGGCCTCTGGCTACTGTGCCTCCCCCTGGCCTCTAGCTACTGTGCCTCCCCCGGTGTCTGGCTACTGTGCCTCCTGCCACTATGCCTCCCCCCAGACCTCTAGACACTATGCCTCTGCCGCACTGTGCCTCCCCCCTCAATAGGTCTCTGGTGCACTGTGAGCCTCCCTGGGCCTCTGGCGCACTGTGCCTCCCCCCCAGGGCCTCTGGCACACTGTGCTCCCCCCCAGGCCTCTGGCCACTATGCCTCTGGTGCACTGTGCTGCCCCCCAAGCCTCTGGCCACTATGCCTCTGGTGCACTCAGCCTCCCCCCCCCAGGTCTCTGGCCTCTGTGCCTCCCACCCAGGCCTCTGGCCACTATGCCACTGGCACACTGTGCCTCCCCCCCCCAACCCCCTGGGCCTCTGGTGCACTGTGCCTCTCCCCCTGGGTCTCTGGTGGACTGTGCCTCTGGCCACTATGCCCCCTGGGCCTCTGGCCACTGTGCCTCTGGTGCACTCAGCTTCCACCCCCGGGGCATCTGGCCACTGTGCCTCCACCCCAGGGGCCTCTGGCGCACTGTGCCTCCCCCGGGCTTCTGGCCACTGTGCCTGTGGCGCACTGTGCCTCCCCCTCACTAGGCCTCTGGTGCACTGTGAGCGCCCCTGGGCCTCTGGCACACTGTGCCTTGCCCCGGCCTCGGCTACTTTGCCCACCGAGCCTCTGGCTACTGTGCCTCCCCCTGGCCTCTGTCTACTCTGCCTCCCCCTGGCCTCTGGCTACTGTGCCTTCCCCCCAGCCTCTGGCTACTGTGCCTCCTCCCCCCCGACCTCTGGCTACTGTGCCTCTCCCCCGCCAGGCCTCTGGCCACTATGCCTCTGGCACACTGTGCCTCCTCCATCACTAGGCCTCTGGCCCACTGTGAGCCCCCCGGGCCCCTGGCACACAGTGCCTCCCCCTGGTCTCTGGCTACTGTGCCCTGCCAGCCTCTGGCTACTGTGCCTCTGCTCCCCCGCAGCCTCTGGCTACTGTGCCTCCACCCCCGTGGCCTCTGGCTACTGTGCCTCCCCCTGCGGCCTCTCTCTACTGTGCCTCCCCCCGGCCTGTGGCTCCTGTGCCTCCCCCTCCCCGGCATCTGGCTACTGTGCCTCTGGCCACTATGCCTCCCACCCAGGCCTCTGGCCACTATGCCTCTGGCGCACTGTGCCTCCCCCCTCACTGGGCCTCTGGAGCACTGTGTGCACCCCCCAGGCCTCTGGCGCACTGTTCCCCCCCAGGCCTCTGACTACTGTTCCTTCCCGCCTGGCCTCTGGCTACTGTGCCTCCTCCCCCCAGCCTCTGGGTACTGTGCCGCCCCCCCAAGGCCTCTGGCTACTGTGCCCCCCCCCTGACCTCTGGCTACTGTAACTCCCCCCGGCCTCTAGCTACTGTGCCTCCCCCCGGTGTCTGGCTACTGTGCCTGCGGCCACTATGCCTCCCCCCGGACCTCTAGACACTATGCCTCTGGCGCACTGTGCCTCCCCCCTCACTATGTCTCCGGTGCACTGTGAGCCTCTGGTGCACTGTGCCTCCCCCCAGGGCCTCTGGCGCAATGTGCTCCCCCCCGGGTCTCTGGCCACTATGCCTCTGGTGCACTGTGCCTTCCACCCCAACCCCCTGGGCCTCTGGTGCACTGTGCCTTTCCCCCAGGGTCTCTGGTGGACTGTGCCTCTGGCCACTATGCCCGTTGGGCCTTTGGACACTGTGCCTCTGGGGTACTCAGCCTCTACACCCAGGGCCTCGGGTCACTGTGTCTCCACCCCCGGGGCCTCTGGGGCACTGTGCCTCCCTGGCTTCTGGCCATTGTGCCTGTGGCGCACTGTGCCTCCCCCCTCACTAGGCCTCTGGCGCACTGTGTTGCCCCCCGGGGCCTCTGATGCACTGTGCCTCCCCCCGGCTTATGGCTACTGTGCATCCCCCTGGCCTCTGGCTACTGTGCCTCCCCCTAGCCTCTGGCTACTGTGCCTCCCCACCCCCAGCATCTGGCTACTGTACCTCTGGCCACTGTGCCTCCCCCCAGGACTCTGGCCACTATGACTCTGGCACACTGTGCCTTCCCCCTCACTAGGCCTCTGGCGCACTGTGAGCCCCCCCGGGCCTCTGGCTTAATGTGCCTCCCCCCGGCCTCTGGCTACTGTGCCACCTGGCCTCTGGCTACTGTTGCCTCCCCCTCCCCTCTGGCTACTGTTCCTTCCCACCTGGCCTCTGACTACTGTGCCTCCCCCCCCGACCTCTGGCTACTGTTCCTTCCAGCCCAGCCTCTGGCTACTGTGCCACCCCCCTGGCCTCTGGCTACTGTGCCTGCCCCCGGCCTCTAGCTACTGTGCCTCCCCCCGGTGTCTGGCTACTGTGCCTCCGGCCACTATGCCTCCCCCCCAGACCTCTAGACACTATGCCTCTGCCACACTGTGCCTCCCCCCTCACTAGGTCTCTGGTGCACTGTGAGCCTCCCTGGGCCTCTGGCGCACTGTACCTCCCCCCCAGGGCCTCTGGCACACCGTGCTCCCCCCAGGCCTCTGGCCACAATGCCTCTGGTGCACTGTGCCGCCGCCCAGGCCTCTGGCCACTGTGCCTCTGGTGCACTCAGCCTTCCCCCCAGGTCTCTGGCCTCTGTGCCTCCCACCCAGGCCTCTGGCCACTATGCCACTGGCACACTGTGCCTTCCCCCCAAACCACCTGGGCCTCTGGTGCACTGTGCCTCTCCCCCTGGGTCTCTGCTGGACTGTGCCTCTGGCCACTATTCCCCCTGGGCCTCTGGCCACTGTGCCTCTGGTGCACTCAGCTTCCACCCCCGGGGCCTCTGGCCACTGTGCCTCCACCCCAGGGGCCTCTGGCGCACTGTGCCTCCCCTGGGCTTCTGGCCACTGTGCTTGTGGCGCACTGTGCCTCCCCCCTCACTAGGCCTCTGGTGCACTGTGAGCACCCCTGGGCCTTTGGCACACTGTGCCTTGCCACGGCCTTTGGCTACTGTGCCCTCGGAGCCTCTGGCTACTGTGCCTCCCCCTGGCCTCTAGCTACTGTGCCTCCCCCTGGCCTCTGGCTACTGTGCCTTCCCCCCAGCCTCTGGCTACTGTTCCTCCTCCCCCCCTGCCTCTGGCTACTGTGCCTACTCCCCCCGACCTCTGGCTACTGTGCTTCCTCCCCTGCCAGGCCTCTGGCCACTATGCCTCTGGCGCACTGTGCCTCCTCCATCACTAGCAGTCTGGCGCACTGTGAGCCCCCCGGGCCTCTGGCGCACAGTGCCTCCCCCTGGTCTCTGGCTACTGTGCCCCCCAGCCTCTGGCTACTGTGCCTCTGCTCCCCCACAGCCTCTGGCTACTGTGCCTCCACCCCCCGTGGCCTCTGGCTACTGTGCCTCCCCCTGCAGCCTCTGTCTACTGTGCCTCCCCCCGGCCTGTGGCTCCTGTGCCTCCCTCTCCCCGGCTTCTGGCTACTGTGCCTCTGGCCACTATGCCTCCCACCCAGGTCTCTGGCCACTATGCCTCTGGCGCACTGTGCCTCCCCCCTCACTGGGCCTCTGGAGCACTGTGAACCCCCCCCGGGCCTCTGGCGCACTGTTCCCCCCCCAGGCCTCTGGCTACTGTTCTTTCCCGCCTGGCCTCTGGCTACTGTTCCTCCCCCAGCCTCTGGCTACTGTGCCTCTTCCCCCAGCCTCTGGCTACTGTGCCGCCTCCCCCCAAGGCCTCCAAGGCCTCTGGCTACTGTGCCTCCCCCCCTGACCTCTGGCTACTGTGCCTCCCCCGGCCTCTAGCTACTGTGCCTCCCCCCAGTGTCTGGCTACTGTGCCTCCGGCCACTATGCCTCCCCCCAGACCTCTAGACACTATGCCTCTGGCGCACTCTGCCTCCCCCCTCACTAGGTCTCTGGTGCACTGTGAGCCTCTGGTGCACTGTGCCTCCCCCCAAGCCCTCTGGCGCACTGTGCTCCCCCCCAGGCCTCTGGCCACTATGCCTCTGGTGCACTGTGCCTCCCCACAGGCCTCTGGCTACTATGCCTTCGGTGCACTCAGCCTCCCCCCAGGTCTCTGGCCTCTGTGGCTCCCACCCAGGCCTCTGGCCACTATGCCTCTGGCGCACTGTGCCTCCCCCTCACTGGGCCTCTGGAGCACTGTGAGCCCCCCCTGGGCCTCTGGCGCACTGTCCCCCCCCAGCCCTCTGGCTACTGTTCCTTCCCGCCTGGCCTCTGGCTACTGTGCCTCCCCCGGCCTCTGGCTACTGTGCCTCCTCCCCCCAGCCTCTGGCTACTGTGCCACCTCCCCCCAAGGCCTCTGGCTACTGTGCCTCCTCCCTGACCTCTGGCTACTGTGCCACCCCCCGGCCTCTAGCTACTGTGCCTCCCCCCGGTGTCTGGCTACTGTGCCTCTGGCCACTATGCCTCCCCCTGGACCTCTAGACACTATGCCTCTGGCTCACTGTGCCTCCCCCCTCACTAGGTCTCTGGTTCACTGTGAGCCTCTGGTGCACTGTGCCTCTCCCCAGGGCCTCTGGCGACTATGCCTTCGGTGCACTCAGCCTCCCCCCCCAGGTCTCTGGCCTCTGTGGCTCCCACCCAGGCCTCTGGCCACTATGCCACTGGCACAATGTGCCTTCCACCCCAACCCCCTGGGCCTCTGGTGCACTGTGCCTTTCCCCCTGGGTCTCTGGTGGACTGTGCCTCTGGCCACTATGCCCCTTGGGCCTTTGGACACTGTGCCTCTGGTGTACTCAGCCTCTACACCTGGGGCCTCGGGTCACTGTGTCTCCACCCCCGGGGCCTCTGGGGCACTGTGCCTCCCTGGCTTCTGGCCACTGTGCCTGTGGCGCACTGTGCCTCCCACCTCACTAGGCCTCTGGCGCACTGTGAGCCCCCCCGGGCCTCTGATGCACTGTGCCTTGCCCCGTCTTATGGCTACTGTGCATCCCCCTGGCCTCTGGCTACTGTGCCTCCCCCCGGCCTCTGGCTACTGTGCCTCCCCACCCCCAGCATCTGGCTACTGTACCTCTGGCCACTATGCCTCCCCCCAGGCCTCTGGCCACTATGACTCTGGCACACTGTGCCTTCCCCATCACTAGACCTCTGGCGCACTGTGAGCCCCCCCGGCCTCTGGCTTAATGTGCCTCCCCCCGGCCTCTGGCTACTGTGCCACCTGGCCTCTGGCTACTGTTGCCTCCCCCTCCCCTCTGGCTACTGTTCCTTCCTGCCTGGCCTCTGGCTACTGTGCCTCCTCCTCCCAGCCTCTGGCTACTGTGCCGCCTCCCCCCCAAGGTCTCTGGCTACTGTGCCTCCCCCCCTGACCTCTGGCTACTGTGCCTCCCCCCCAGCCTCTAGCTACTGTGCCTCCCCCCGGTGTCTGGCTACTGTGCCTCCGGCCACTATGCCTCCCCCTGGACCTCTAGACACTATGCCTCTGGCTCACTGTGCCTCCCCCCTCACTAGGTCTCTGGTGCACTGTGAGCCTCTGGTGCATTGTGCCTCTCCCCAGGGCCTCTGGCGACTATGCCTTCGGTGCACTCAGCCTCCCCCCAGGTCTCTGGCCTCTGTGGCTCCCACCCAGGCCTCTGGCCACTATGCCACTGGCACAATGTGCCTTCCACCCCAACCCCCTGGGCCTCTGGTGCACTGTGCCTTTCCCCCTGGGTCTCTGGTGGACTGTGCCTCTGGCCACTATGCCCCTTGGGCCTTTGGACACTGTGCCTCTGGTGTACTCAGCCTCTACACCTGGGGCCTCGGGTCACTGTGTCTCCACCCCCGGGGCCTCTGGGGCACTGTGCCTCCCTGGCTTCTGGCCACTGTGCCTGTGGCGCACTGTGCCTCCCCCCTCACTAGGCCTCTGGCGCACTGTGAGCACCCCCGGGCCTCTGATGCACTGTGCCTTGCCCCGGCTTATGGCTACTGTGCATCCCCCTGGCCTCTGGCTACTGTGCCTCCCCCCGGCCTCTGGCTACTGTGCCTCCCCACCCCCAGCATCTGGCTACTGTACCTCTGGCCACTATGCCTCGCCCCAGGCCTCTGGCCACTATGACTCTGGCACACTGTGCCTTCCCCATCACTAGGCCTCTGGCGCACTGTGAGCCCCCCCCCGGCCTCTGGCTTAATGTGCCTCCCCCCGGCCTCTGGCTACTGTGCCACCTGGCCTCTGGCTACTGTTGCCTCCCCCTCCCCTCTGGCTACTGTTCCTTCCTGCCTGGCCTCTGGCTACTGTGCCTCCTCCTCCCAGCCTCTGGCTACTGTGCCGCCTCCCCCCCAAGGTCTCTGGCTACTGTGCCTCCCCCCCTGACCTCTGGCTACTGTGCCCCCCCCCAGCCTCTAGCTACTGTGCCTCCCCCCGGTGTCTGGCTACTGTGCCTCCGGCCACTATGCCTCCCCCTGGACCTCTAGACACTATGCCTCTGGCTCACTGTGCCTCCCCCCTCACTAGGTCTCTGGTGCACTGTGAGCCTCGATTGCACTATGCCTCTCCCAAGGGCCTCTGGCGCACTGTGCTCCCCCCGGGCCTCTGGCCACTATGCCTCTGGTGCACTGTGCCTCCCCACAGGCCTCTGGCTACTATGCCTTCGGTGCACTCAGCCTCCCCCCCAGGTCTCTGGCCTCTGTGGCTCCCACCCAGGCCTCTGGCCACTATGCCACTGGCACACTGTGCCTTCCACCCCAACCCCCTGGGCCTCTGGTGCACTGTGCCTTTCCCCCTGCGTCTCTGGTTGACTGTGCCTCTGGCCACTATGCCCCTTGGGCCTTTGGCCACTGTGCCTCGGGTGTACTCAGCCTCTACACCCGGGGCCTCGGGTTACTGTGTCTCCACCCTCGGGGCCTCTGGCGCACTGTGCCTCCCTGGCTTCTGGCCACTGTGCCTGTGGCGCACTGTGCCTCCCCCCTCACTAGGCCTCTGGCGCACTGTGAGCCCCCCCGGGCCTCTGGCGCACTGTGCCTCCCCCCGGCCTCTGGCTACTGTGCCCCCCCGGCTTATGGCTACTGTCCACCCCCTGGCCTCTGGCTACTGTGCCTCCCCCCGGCCTCTGGCTACTGTGCCTTCCCCCCAGCCTCTGGCTACTGTTCCTCCTCCCCCCCAGCCTCTGGCTACTGTGCTTCATCCCCCCCTGACCTCTGGCCCACTGTACATCCTCCCCCACCAGGCCTCTGGGCACTATGCCTCTGGCGCACTGTGCATCCCCCATCACTAGGCCTCTGGTGCACTGTGAGCCCCCCCGGGCCTCTGGCGCACTGTGCCTCCCCCGGCCTCTGGCTAATGTGCCTCCCCCGGCCTCTGGCTAATGTGCCTCCCCCCCTGGCCTCTGGCTCCTGTGCCTCCCTGCCGGCCTCTGGCTAACGTGCCTCTCCCCGGTGTCTGGCTACTGTGCCTCCGGCCACTATGCCTAGCCCCCAGGCGTCTGGCCACTATGCCTCTGGCGCACTGTGCTTTCCCCCTCACTTGGTCTCTGGTGCACTGTGAACCCCCCCCCCGGGCCTCTGGCACACTTTGCCCCCCCCAGGTCCTCTGGCGCAGTTTGCTTCCCCCTGGGCCTCTGGCCACTATGCCTCTGGTGCACTGTGCCTCCCCGCCAGGCCTATGGCCACTATGCCTCTGGTGCACTCAGCCCCCCCAGGTCTCTGGCCTCTGTGCCTCCCACCAGGTCCCTGGCCACTATGCCACTTGTGCACTGTGCCTTCCCCCAACCCTCTGGGCTTCTGGTGCACTGTGCCTCTCCCCCCGGGTCTCTGGTGGACTGTGCCTCTGGCCACTTTGCCCCCCCGGGCCTCTGGTTACTGTGCCTCTGGTGCACTCAGCCTCTGCCCCAGGGCTTCTGGCACACTGTGCCTCCCCCCTAGGGCCTCTGGCGCACTGAGCTCCCCCCGGGCCTCTGGCCACTATGCCTCTGGTGCACTTTGCCTCCCCCTCAGGCCTCTGGCCACTATGCCTCTGGTGCACTCATCCTCCCCCTCCCCCAAGTCTCTGGCCTATGTGCCTCCCACCCAGGCCTCTGGCCACTATACCACTGGCACACTGGGCCTTCCCCCAACCCCCTGGGCCTCTGGTGCACTGTGCCTCTCCCCCTGGGTCTCCGGTGGACTGTGCCTCTGGCCACTATGCCCCCTGGGCCTCTGGCCACTGTGACTCTGGTGCACTCAGCCTCCACCCCCGGAGCCTCTGGCCACTGTGCCTCCACCCCTGGGGCCTCTGGCGGACTGTGCCTCCCATGGGTTTCTGGCCAGTGTGCCTGTGGCGCACTGTGCCTCCCCCCTCACTAGGCCTCTTGTGCACTGTGAGCCCCCCGGACCTCTGGCCCACTGTGCCTCCCCCCGGCCTCTGGCTAATGTGCCTCCCCCTGGCCTCTGGCTAATGTGCCTCCCAACTGGCCTCTGTCTACTGTGCCTCCCTCCCCCGGCCTCTGGCTACTGTGCCTCCCCCCTGGGCTCTGGCTACTGTGCCTCCTCCCTCCAGCCTCTGGCCACTATGCCTCCCACCCAGGCCTCTGGCCACTATGCCTCTGGCGCACTGTGCCTTCCCCCTCACTGGGCCTCTGGAGCACTGTGAGCACCCCCCCCGGGCCTCTGGCGCACTGTTCCCCCCCCAGGCCTCTGGCTACTGTTCCTTCCCGCCTGGCCTCTGGCTACTGTTCCTTCCCACCCAGCCTCTGGCTGCTGTGCCTCCTCCCCCCAGCCTCTGGCTACTGTGCCACCTCCCCCCAAGGCCTCTGGCTACTGTGCCTCCTCCCCTGACCTCTGGCTACTGTGCCTCCCCCCGGCCTCTAGCTACTGTGCCTCCCCCCGGTGCCTGGCTACTGTGCCTCCGGCCACTATGCCTCCCCCCGGACCTCTAGACACTATGCCTCTGGCACACTGTGCCTCCCCCCTCATTAGGTCTCTGGTGCACTGTGAGCCTCTGGTGCACTGTGCCTCCCCCCAGGGCCTCTGGCGCACTGTGCTCCCCCCGGGCCTCTGGCCACTATGCCTCTGGTGCACTGTGCCTCCCCACAGGCCTCTGGCTACTATGCCTTCGGTGCACTCAGCCTCCCCCCCAGGTCTCTGGCCTCTGTGGCTCCCACCCAGGCCTCTGGCCACTATGCCACTGGCACACTGTGCCTTCCACCCCAACCCCCTGGGTCTCTGGTGGACTGTGCCTCTGGCCACTATGCCCCTTGGGCCTTTGGCCACTGTGCCTCTGGTGTACTCAGCCTCTACACCCGGGGCCTCGGGTCACTGTGTCTCCACCCCCGGGGCCTCTGGCGCACTGTGCCTCCCTGGCTTCTGGCCACTGTGCCTGTGGCGCACTGTGCCTCCCTCCTCACTAGGCCTCTGGTGCACTGTGAGCCCCCCCCCGGGCCTCTGGCGCACTATGCCTCCCCCTGGCCTCTAGCTACTGTGCCCCCCGGCTTATGGCTACTGTGCATCCCCCTGGCCTCTGGCTACTGTGCCTCCCCCCGGCCTCTGGCTACTGTGCCTTCCCCCCAGCCTCTGGCTACTGTTCCGCCTCCCCCCCAGCCTCTGGCTACTGTGCTTCCTCCCCCCTGACCTCTGGCTACTGTGCCTCCTCCCCCACCAGGCCTCTGGGCACTATGTCTCTGGCGCACTGTGCTTTCCCCCTCACTTGGTCTCTGGTGCACTGTGAACCCCCCCCGGGCCTCTGGCACACTTTGCCCCCCCAGGTCCTCTGGCGCAGTGTGCTTCCCCCTGGGCCTCTGGCCACTATGCCTCTGGTGCACTGTGCCTCCCCGCCAGGCCTATGGCTACTATGCCTCTGGTGCACTCAGCCCCCCCAGGTCTCTGGCCTCTGTGCCTCCCACCAGGCCCCTGGCCACTATGCCACTTGTGCACTGTGCCTTCCCCTAACCCGCTGGGCTTCTGGTGCACTGTGCCTCTCCCCCTGGGTCTCTGGTGGACTGTGCCTCTGGCCACTATGTGCCCCCCCGGGCCTCTGGCCACTGTGCCTCTGGTGCACTCAGCCTCTGTCCCAGGGCTTCTGGCGCACTGTGCCTCCCGCCTAGGGCCTCTGGCGCACTGAGCTCCCCCCGGGCCTCTGGCCACTATGCCTCTGGTGCACTTTGCCTCCCCCCCAGGCCTCTGGCCACTATGCCTCTGGTGCACTCATCCTCCCCCTCCCCCAGGTCTCTGGCCTCTGTGCCTCCCACCCAGGCCTCTGGCCACTATGCCACAGGCACACTGTGCCTTGCCCCAACCCCCTGGGCCTCTGGTGCACTGTGCCTCTCCCCCTGGGTCTCTGGTGGACTGTGCCTCTGGCCACTATGCCCCCCCGGGCCTCTGGCCACTGTGCCTCTGGTGCACTCAGCCTCTGCCCCAGGGCTTCTGGCGCACTGTGCCTCCCCCCTAGGGCCTCTGGCGCACTGAGCTCCCCCCCGGGCCTCTGGCCACTATGCCTCTGGTGCACTTTGCCTCACCCCCAGGCCTCTGGCCACTATGCCTCTGGTGCACTCATCCTCCCCCTCCCCCAGGTCTCTGGCCTCTGTGCCTCCCACCCAGGCCTCTGGCCACTATGCCACTGGCACACTGTGCCTTGCCCCAACCCCCTGGGCCTCTGGTGCACTGTGCCTCTCCCCCTGGGTCTCTGGTGGACTGTGCCTCTGGCCACTATGCCCCCTGGGCCTCTGGCCACTGTGACTCTGGTGCACTCAGCCTCCACCCCCAGAGCCTCTGGCCACTGTGCCTCCACCCCTGGGGCCTCTGGCGGACTGTGTATCCCACGGGTTTCTGGCCACTGTGCCTGTGGCGCACTGTGCCTCCCCCCTCACTAGGCCTCTTGTGCACTGTGAGCCCCCCTGGACCTCTGGCCCACTGTGCCTACCCCCGGCCTCTGGCTAATGTGCCTCCTCCTGGCCTCTGGCTAATGTGCCTCCCAACTGGCCTCTGTCTACTGTGCCTCCCTCCCCCGGCCTCTGGCTACTGTGCCTCCCCCCCGGGGCTCTGGCTACTGTGCCTCCTCCACCCCAGGTTCTGGCTACTGTGCCTCCTCCCCCCGGCCTCTAGCTACTGTGCCTCCTTCCCCCAAGGCCTCTGGCTACTGTGCCTCCCCCCCAGGTCTCTGGCCACTGTACCTCTGGCGCACTGTGCCTTCCCCCTCACTTGGTATCTGGTGCACTGTGAGCCCCCCCGGGCCTCGGCCACTGTGCCTCCACCCCTGGGGCCTCTGGCGCACTGTGCTTCCCCCAATGCATCTGGTGCACTCAGCCTCCCCCCGGGCCTTTGGCACACTGTGCCTCCACCCCTGGGCCTCTGGCCAATATGCATCTAGTGCAATCAGCCTCCCCCCTGGCATCTGGCTACTGTGCCTCCCTCCCCTGGCCTCTGGCTGCTGTGCCTCCCCCCCTGGCCTCTGGCTACTGTGCCCCCCTGGACTCTGGCTACTGTGCCTCTCCCTGTGGCCTCTGTCTACTGTGCCGCCCCCCGGCATCTGGCTCCTGTGCCTCCCCCTCCCCGGCGTCTGGCTACGGTGCCTCTGGCCACTATGCCTTCCCCCCAGGCCTCTGGCCACTATGCCTCTGGCGCAGTGTGCCCCCCCTCACTAGGCCTCTGGCACACTGTGAGCCCCCCAGGCCTCTGGCGTACTGTGCCTCCCCCTGGCCTCTGGCTACTGTGCTGCACCAACCTCTGGCTACTGTGCCTCCCCCCCGGCCTCTGGCTACTGTGCCTCCCCCGTCTCTGGCTACTGTGCCTCCTCCCCCCCGGCCTCTGGCTACTGTGTCTTCTCCCCCCGGCCTCTGGCTACTTTGCCTCCTCCCCCCCAAGGCCTCTGGCTACTGTGCCTCCCCCTCTGGCCTCTGGCTACTGTGCCTCCCCCCAGCCTCTGGCTACTATGCCTCCCCCAGTGTCTGGCTACTGTGCCTCCGGCCACGATGCCTCCCTCCCAGGTCTCTGGCCACTATTCCTCTGGCACACTGTGCCTCCCCCTCACTACGTCTCCGGTGCATTGTGCGCCCCCCCGGGCCTCTGGCGCACTGTGCCTCCCCCCTGGCCTTTGGCTAATGTGCCTCCTCCCCCCCAGCCTCTGGCTACTGTGCCTCCTCCCCCCAGCCTCAGGCTACTTTCCCTCCTCCCTCCCAAGGCCTCTGGCTACTGTGCCTCCTCCCCCAAGGCATCTGGCTACTGTGCCTCCCCCACGCCTCTGGCTACTGTGCCTCCCCCCAGCCTCTGGCTACTGGGCCTCTGGTGCACTTTGCCTCCCCCCCAGGCCTCTGGCCACTATGCCTCTGGTGCACTCATCCTCCCCCTCCCCCAGGTCTCTGGCCTCTGTGCCTCCCACCCAGGCCTCTGGCCACTATGCCACTGGCACACTGTGCCTTGCCCCAACCCCCTGGGCCTCTGGTGCACTGTGCCTCTTCCCCTGGGTCTCTGGTGGACTGTGCCTCTGGCCACTATGCCCTCCCCGGGCCTCTGGCCACTGTGCCTCTGGTGCACTCAGCCTCTGCCCCAGGGCTTCTGGCGCACTGTGCCTCCCCCCTAGGGCCTCTGGCGCACTGAGCTCCCCCCCAGGCCTCTGGCCACTATGCCTCTGGTGCACTTTGCCTCACCCCCAGGCTTCTGGCCACTATGCCTCTGGTGCACTCATCCTCCCCCTCCCCCAGGTCTCTGGCCTCTGTGCCTCCCACACAGGCCTCTGGCCACTATGCCACTGGCACACTGTGCCTTGCCCCAACCCCCTGGGCCTCTGGTGCACTGTGCCTCTCCCCCTGGGTCTCTGGTGGACTGTGCCTCTGGCCACTATGCCCCCTGGGCCTCTGGCCACTGTGACTCTGGTGCACTCAGCCTCCACCCCCAGAGCCTCTGGCCACTGTGCCTCCACCCCTGGGGCCTCTGGCGGACTGTGCCTCCCACGGGTTTCTGGCCACTGTGCCTGTGGTGCACTGTGCCCCCCCCTCACTAGGCCTCTTGTGCACTGTGAGCCCCCCCGGACCTCTGGCCCACTGTGCCTCCCCCCGGCCTCTGGCTAATGTGCCTCCCCCTCGCCTCTGGCTAATGTGCCTCCCAACTGGCCTCTGTCTACTGTGCCTCCCTCCCCTGGCCTCTGGCTACTGTGCCTCCCCCCCTGGGCTCTGGCTACTGTGCCTCCTCCCCCCAGGCTCTGCCTACTGTGCCTCCTCCCCCGGCCTCTAGCTACCATGCCTCCTCCCCCCAAGACCTCTGGCTGCTGTGCCTCCCCCCTGGCCTCTGGCTAATGTGCCTCCCCAACAGCCTCTGGCTACTGTGCCTCCTCCCGGTGTCTGGTTACTGTGCCTCCGGCCACTATGCCTAGCCCACAGGTCTCTGGCCACTGTGCCTTCCCCCTCACTTGGTATCTGGTGCACTGTGAGCCCCCCCGGGCCTCGGCCACTGTGCCTCCACCCCTGGTGCCTCTGGCGCACTGTGCTTCCCCCCAATGCATCTGGTGCACTCAGCCTCTCCCCGGGCCTTTGGCACACTGTGCCTCCACCCCTGGGGCCTCTGGCGGACTGTGCCTCCCACGGGTTTCTGGCCACTGCGCCTGTGGTGCACTGTGCCCCCCCCCTCACTAGGCCTCTTGTGCACTGTGAGCCCCCCCGGACCTTTGGCCCACTGTGCCTCCCCCCGGCCTCTGGCTAATGTGCCTCCCCCTCGCCTCTGGCTAATGTGCCTCCCAACTGGCCTCTGTCTACTGTGCCTCCCTCCCCTGGCCTCTGGCTACTGTGCCTCCCCCCCTGGGCTCTGGCTACTGTGCCTCCTCCCCCCAGGCTCTGCCTACTGTGCCTCCTCCCCCGGCCTCTAGCTACCGTGCCTCCTCCCCCCAAGACCTCTGGCTACTGTGCCTCCCCCCTGGCCTCTGGCTAATGTGCCTCCCCAACAGCCTCTGGCTACTGTGCCTCCTCCCGGTGTCTGGTTACTGTGCCTCCGGCCACTATGCCTAGCCCCCAGGTCTCTGGCCACTGTGCCTCTGGCGCACTGTGCCTTCCCCCTCACTTGGTATCTGGTGCACTGTGAGCCCCCCCGGGCCTCGGCCACTGTGCCTCCACCCCTGGTGCCTCTGGCGCACTGTGCTTCCCCCCAATGCATCTGGTGCACTCAGCCTCCCCCCTGGCCTCTGGCTGCTGTGCCTCCCCCCCTGGCCTCTGGCTACTGTGCCCCCCCTGGACTCTGGCTACTGTGCCTCTCCCCGTGGCCTCTGTCTACTGTGCCTCCCCCCGGCCTCTGGCTCCTGTGCCTCCCCCTCCCCGGCGTCTGGCTACAGTGCCTCTGGCCACTATGCCTTCCCCCCAGGCCTCTGGCCACTATGCCTCTGGCGCACTGTGCCTCCCCCCTCACTAGGCCTCTGGCACACTGTGAGCCCCCCCAGGCCTCTGGCGTACTGTGCCTCCCCCTGGCCCCTGGCTACTGTGCCGCCCCCCCAACCTAGCTACTGTGCCTCCCCCCCAGCCTCTGGCTACTGTGCCTCCCCCGTCTCTGGCTACTCTGCCTCCTCCCCCCCGGCCTCTGGCTACTGTGCCTTCTCCCCCCGACCTCTGGCTACTTTGCCTCCTCCCCCCCAAGGCCTCTGGCTACTGTGCCTCCTTCTCTGGCCTCTGGCTACTGTGCCTCCCCCCAGCCTCTGGCTACTGTGCCTCCCCCAGTGTCTGGCTACTGTGTCTCTGGCCACTATGCCTCCCTCCCAGGCCTCTGGCCACTATTCTTCTGGCACACTGTGCCTCCCCCCTGGCTTCTGGCCACTGTGCCCCCCTGGCCTCTGGCTACTGTGCCTCCTCCCCCCAGCCTCTGCCTTCTGTGCCTCCTCCCCCCAAGGCCTCTGGCTACTGTGCCTCACCCCCCTGGTCTCTTGCTACTGTGCCTCCCCCCCAGCCTCTGTCTTGTGTGTCTCCCCTGGTGTCTGGCTATTGTGCCTCTGGCAACTATGCCTCCCCCAGGCCTCTGGCCACTATGTCTCTCGTGCACTGTGCCTCCCCCCTCACTAGGTCTCTGGCACACTGGGAGTCCCCCCTGGGCTTCTGGCACACTGTACCCCCCCCGGGCCTCTGGCCACTATGCCTCTGATGCACTGTGCCTCCCCCCAGGCCTTTGGCCACTATGCCTCTGGTGCACTCAGCCTCCCCCCCAGGCCTCTGGCCTCTGTGCCTCCCACCCACGCCTCTGGCCACTATGCCACTGGCGCACTGTGCCTCCCCCCAACCCCCTGGGCCTCTGGTACACTGTGTCTCCCCCCCACCGGGTCTCTGGTGGACTGTGCCTCTGGCCACTGGGCCTCTGGTGCACTCAGCCTCCACCCCCAGGGCCTCTAGCCACTGTACTTCCACCCCCGGCGCCTCTGGCGCACTGTGCCCCCCCAGACTTCTGGCCACTATGCTTCTGGCGCACTGTGCCTCCCCCTGGGCTTCTGGCCACTATGTCTCTGGTGCACTGTGCCTCCCCCTATGCATCTGGTGGACTCAGCCCCCCCGGGCCTCTGGCGCACTGTGCCTCCACTCCCGTTCCTCTGGCCACTATGCCTCCGGTGCACTCAGCCCCCCTTGGATTTCCCCCACTTTGATTTCCCCCCCTAGGCCTCTAGCCACTGTGATTCCCCCCCTGGGCCCTCTGGCCATTGTGATTTCCCACCCCCCTGGCCCTCTCGCCTTTGTGATTTCCCCCCCTGGCCCTGTGGCCATTGTGATTTCCCATCCCCCTGGCCCTCTGGCCATTTTGATTTCCCCCTCTAGGCCTCTGGTCACTGTGCCCTCCTGGGCCTCTGGCCACTGTAATTTACCCTCCCGGGCCTCTGGCCACTGTGATTCCCTACCCCCGGGCCTCTAGCCACTGTGATTTCCCAACCCGCCCGGGCCACTGGCCATTGTGATTTCCCACCCCCCAGACCTCTGCCCATTGTGATTTCCCACCCCCTGGCCCTCTGGCCATTGAGATGTCCCACCCCCTGCCCCTCTGGCCATTGGGATTCCCCCCGGTCCTCTGGCCATTGTGCCTCTCCCCCCCGGGCCTCTGGCTACAGTGCCTCTTCCCCCCTGGGATGTGGCTACTGTGCCTCTTTCCCCCCCGGGCCTCTGGCTACTGTGCCTCCCCCCCCAGGCCTTTGGCTACTGTGCCTCTTACCCCCCAGGCCTCTGGCTACTGTGCCTCTTCCCCCCAGGCCTCTGGCTACTGTGCCTCCGCCCAGCCTCCGGCTACTGTGCCCCCCGGCATGTGGCTACTGTGCCTCTGGCCAGTATGCCTCCCCCCCAGGCCTCTGGCCACTATGCCTCTGGCGCACTGTGCCTAGCCCTTTCGTGGGCCTCTGGCCACAGTGCCTCCCCCTCCAGTCCTCTGGCCACAGTGCCTCAGCCCAGGGCCTCTGTCCACTATGCTTCTGTTGCACTCAGCCTCTCCCCTCCGTGCTCTGGATACTGTGCCTCCCCCCGGCCTCTGGTTACTGTGCCTCCCCCCCACGGCATCTGGCTACTGTGCCTCCCCCACCGCGGCCTCTGACTACTGTGCCTCTGCCCCCTGCAGCCTCTGGCCACTGTGATTTGACCTCCCGGGCCTCTGGCCACTTTCATTTCCCCTCCCGGGCCTCTGGCCACTGTGATTTCCCCTCCCGGGCCTCTGGCCACTGTGATTCCCCACCCCCGGGCTTCTAGCCACTGTGATTTCCCAACCCGCCCGGGCCTCTGGCCATTGTGATTTCCCACCCCCCAGACCTCTGCCCATTGTGATTTCCCACCCCCTGGCCCTCTGGCCATTGAGATTTCCCACCCCCTGCCCCTCTGGCCATTGGGATTCCCCCCGGTCCTCTGGCCATTGTGCCTCTCCCCCGCCCGGGCCTCTGGCTACAGTGCCTGTTCCCCCCTGGGACCTGGCTACTGTGCCTCTTTCCCCCAGACCTCTGGCTACTGTGCCTCTTCCCCCCCAGGCGTCTGGCTACTGCGCCTCCCCCGGGCCACTGTCTACTGTACCCCCCGGCCTCTGGCTACTGTGCCTCCCCCCGGCCTCTGGTTACTGTGCCTCCCCCCCACGGCATCTGGCTACTGTGCCTCCCCCACCGCGGCCTCTTACTACTGTGTCTCTGCCCCCTGCAGCCTCTGGCCACTGTGATTTGCCCTCCCGGGCCTCTGGCCACTGTCATTTCCCCTCCCGGGCCTCTGGCCACTGTGATTTCCCCTCCCGGGCCTCTGGCCACTGTGATTCCCCACCCCCGGGCTTCTAGCCACTGTGATTTCCCAACCCGCCCGGGCCTCTGGCCATTGTGATTTCCCACCCCCGGCTGTCATGCCATTGTGATTCCCCGGCTCTCTGGCCATTGTGCCTCTCCCCCCCGGGCCCCTGGCTACAGTGCCTCTTCCCCCCTGGGATGTGGCTACTGTGCCTCTTCCCCCCGGGCCTCTGGCTACTGTGCCTCTCACCCCCCGGGCCTCTGGCTACTGTGCCTCTTCCCCCCGGGCCTCGGGCTTCTGTGCCTCTTCCCCCAGGCCTCTGGCTACTGTGCCTCTTACCCCCCAGGCCTCTGGCTACTGTGCCTCTCCCGGGCCACTGGCTACTGTGACCCCCCCCCGGCCTCTGGCTACTGTGCCACCACCGGACTATGGCTACTGTGCCTCCCCTCGGTCTACTGTGCCTACCCCCTGCCTCTGGCTGCTGTGCCTCCCCCCTGGCCTCTAGCTGCTGTGCCTCACCCCCAGCCTCTGGCTACTGTGCCTCCCTCCCCCCTATCCTCTGGCTACTGTGCCTCTCCACAGCCTCTGGCTACTGTGCCTCCCCCCCAGGCCTCTGGCTGTTGTGCCCCCCCCTCTGGCTACTGTGCCTCCCCCCCTGGGCTCTGGCTACTGTGCCTCCTCCCCCCAGGCTCTGCCTACTGTGCCTCCTCCCCCGGCCTCTAGCTACCATGCCTCCTCCCCCCAAGACCTCTGGCTGCTGTGCCTCCCCCCTGGCCTCTGGCTAATGTGCCTCCCCAACAGCCTCTGGCTACTGTGCCTCCTCCCGGTGTCTGGTTACTGTGCCTCCGGCCACTATGCCTAGCCCACAGGTCTCTGGCCACTGTGCCTTCCCCCTCACTTGGTATCTGGTGCACTGTGAGCCCCCCCCGGGCCTCGGCCACTGTGCCTCCACCCCTGGTGCCTCTGGCGCACTGTGCTTCCCCCCAATGCATCTGGTGCACTCAGCCTCCCCCCGGGCCTTTGGCACACTGTGCCTCCACCCCTGGGGCCTCTGGCGGACTGTGCCTCCCACGGGTTTCTGGCCACTGCGCCTGTGGTGCACTGTGCCCCCCCCCTCACTAGGCCTCTTGTGCACTGTGAGCCCCCCCGGACCTTTGGCCCACTGTGCCTCCCCCCGGCCTCTGGCTAATGTGCCTCCCCCTCGCCTCTGGCTAATGTGCCTCCCAACTGGCCTCTGTCTACTGTGCCTCCCTCCCCTGGCCTCTGGCTACTGTGCCTCCCCCCCTGGGCTCTGGCTACTGTGCCTCCTCCCCCCAGGCTCTGCCTACTGTGCCTCCTCCCCCGGCCTCTAGCTACCGTGCCTCCTCCCCCCAAGACCTCTGGCTACTGTGCCTCCCCCCTTGCCTCTGGCTAATGTGCCTCCCCAACAGCCTCTGGCTACTGTGCCTCCTCCCGGTGTCTGGTTACTGTGCCTCCGGCCACTATGCCTAGCCCCCAGGTCTCTGGCCACTGTGCCTCTGGCGCACTGTGCCTTCCCCCTCACTTGGTATCTGGTGCACTGTGAGCCCCCCCGGGCCTCGGCCACTGTGCCTCCACCCCTGGTGCCTCTGGTGCACTGTGCTTCCCCCCAATGCATCTGGTGCACTCAGCCTCCCCCCTGGCCTCTGGCTGCTGTGCCTCCCCCCCTGGCCTCTGGCTACTGTGCCCCCCCTGGACTCTGGCTACTGTGCCTCTCCCCGTGGCCTCTGTCTACTGTGCCTCCCCCCGGCCTCTGGCTCCTGTGCCTCCCCCTCCCCGGCGTCTGGCTACGGTGCCTCTGGCCACTATGCCTTCCCCCCAGGCCTCTGGCCACTATGCCTCTGGCGCACTGTGCCTCCCCCCTCACTAGGCCTCTGGCACACTGTGAGCCCCCCCAGGCCTCTGGCGTACTGTGCCTCCCCCTGGCCCCTGGCTACTGTGCCGCCCCCCCAACCTAGCTACTGTGCCTCCCCCCCAGCCTCTGGCTACTGTGCCTCCCCCGTCTCTGGCTACTCTGCCTCCTCCCCCCCGGCCTCTGGCTACTGTACCTTCTCCCCCCGACCTCTGGCTACTTTGCCTCCTCCCCCCCAAGGCCTCTGGCTACTGTGCCTCCTTCTCTGGCCTCTGGCTACTGTGCCTCCCCCAGCCTCTGGCTACTGTGCCTCCCCCAGTGTCTGGCTACTGTGTCTCTGGCCACTATGCCTCCCTCCCAGGCCTCTGGCCACTATTCTTCTGGCACACTGTGCCTCCCCCCTGGCTTCTGGCCACTGTGCCCCCCTGGCCTCTGGCTACTGTGCCTCCTCCCCCCAGCCTCTGCCTTCTGTGCCTCCTCCCCCCAAGGCCTCTGGCTACTGTGCCTCACCCCCCTGGTCTCTTGCTACTGTGCCTCCCCCCCAGCCTCTGTCTTGTGTGTCTCCCCTGGTGTCTGGCTATTGTGCCTCTGGCAACTATGCCTCCCCCAGGCCTCTGGCCACTATGTCTCTCGTGCACTGTGCCTCCCCCCTCACTAGGTCTCTGGCACACTGGGAGTCCCCCCTGGGCTTCTGGCACACTGTACCCCCCCGGGCCTCTGGCCACTATGCCTCTGATGCACTGTGCCTCCCCCCAGGCCTTTGGCCACTATGCCTCTGGTGCACTCAGCCTCCCCCCCAGGCCTCTGGCCTCTGTGCCTCCCACCCACGCCTCTGGCCACTATGCCACTGGCGCACTGTGCCTCCCCCCAACCCCCTGGGCCTCTGGTACACTGTGTCTCCCCCCCACCGGGTCTCTGGTGGACTGTGCCTCTGGCCACTGGGCCTCTGGTGCACTCAGCCTCCACCCCCAGGGCCTCTAGCCACTGTACTTCCACCCCCGGCGCCTCTGGCGCACTGTGCCCCCCCAGACTTCTGGCCACTATGCTTCTGGCGCACTGTGCCTCCCCCTGGGCTTCTGGCCACTATGTCTCTGGTGCACTGTGCCTCCCCCTATGCATCTGGTGGACTCAGCCCCCCCGGGCCTCTGGCGCACTGTGCCTCCACTCCCGTTCCTCTGGCCACTATGCCTCCGGTGCACTCAGCCCCCCTTGGATTTCCCCCACTTTGATTTCCCCCCCTAGGCCTCTAGCCACTGTGATTCCCCCCCTGGGCCCTCTGGCCATTGTGATTTCCCACCCCCCTGGCCCTCTCGCCTTTGTGATTTCCCCCCCTGGCCCTGTGGCCATTGTGATTTCCCATCCCCCTGGCCCTCTGGCCATTTTGATTTCCCCCTCTAGGCCTCTGGTCACTGTGCCCTCCTGGGCCTCTGGCCACTGTAATTTACCCTCCCGGGCCTCTGGCCACTGTGATTCCCTACCCCCGGGCCTCTAGCCACTGTGATTTCCCAACCCGCCCGGGCCACTGGCCATTGTGATTTCCCACCCCCCAGACCTCTGCCCATTGTGATTTCCCACCCCCTGGCCCTCTGGCCATTGAGATGTCCCACCCCCTGCCCCTCTGGCCATTGGGATTCCCCCCGGTCCTCTGGCCATTGTGCCTCTCCCCCCCGGGCCTCTGGCTACAGTGCCTCTTCCCCCCTGGGATGTGGCTACTGTGCCTCTTTCCCCCCCGGGCCTCTGGC
The DNA here is from genome assembly GCF_040938575.1 of Ambystoma mexicanum. Classification (NCBI taxonomy): domain Eukaryota; kingdom Metazoa; phylum Chordata; class Amphibia; order Caudata; family Ambystomatidae; genus Ambystoma; species Ambystoma mexicanum. The sequence continues at coordinate 1,085,050,622 of NC_090934.1, forward strand.
TACTGTGCCTCCCCCCCCAGGCCTTTGGCTACTGTGCCTCTTACCCCCCAGGCCTCTGGCTACTGTGCCTCTTCCCCCCAGGCCTCTGGCTACTGTGCCTCCGCCCAGCCTCCGGCTACTGTGCCCCCCGGCATGTGGCTACTGTGCCTCTGGCCAGTATGCCTCCCCCCCAGGCCTCTGGCCACTATGCCTCTGGCGCACTGTGCCTAGCCCTTTCGTGGGCCTCTGGCCACAGTGCCTCCCCCTCCAGTCCTCTGGCCACAGTGCCTCAGCCCAGGGCCTCTGTCCACTATGCTTCTGTTGCACTCAGCCTCTCCCCTCCGGGCTCTGGCTACTGTGCCTCCCCCCGGCCTCTGGTTACTGTGCCTCCCCCCCACGGCATCTGGCTACTGTGCCTCCCCCACCGCGGCCTCTGACTACTGTGCCTCTGCCCCCTGCAGCCTCTGGCCACTGTGATTTGACCTCCCGGGCCTCTGGCCACTTTCATTTCCCCTCCCGGGCCTCTGGCCACTGTGATTTCCCCTCCCGGGCCTCTGGCCACTGTGATTCCCCACCCCCGGGCTTCTAGCCACTGTGATTTCCCAACCCGCCCGGGCCTCTGGCCATTGTGATTTCCCACCCCCCAGACCTCTGCCCATTGTGATTTCCCACCCCCTGGCCCTCTGGCCATTGAGATTTCCCACCCCCTGCCCCTCTGGCCATTGGGATTCCCCCCGGTCCTCTGGCCATTGTGCCTCTCCCCCGCCCGGGCCTCTGGCTACAGTGCCTGTTCCCTCCTGGGACCTGGCTACTGTGCCTCTTTCCCCCAGACCTCTGGCTACTGTGCCTCTTCCCCCCCAGGCGTCTGGCTACTGCGCCTCCCCCGGGCCACTGGCTACTGTACCCCCCGGCCTCTGGCTACTGTGCCTCCCCCCGGCCTCTGGTTACTGTGCCTCCCCCCCACGGCATCTGGCTACTGTGCCTCCCCCACCGCGGCCTCTTACTACTGTGTCTCTGCCCCCTGCAGCCTCTGGCCACTGTGATTTGCCCTCCCGGGCCTCTGGCCACTGTCATTTCCCCTCCCGGGCCTCTGGCCACTGTGATTTCCCCTCCCGGGCCTCTGGCCACTGTGATTCCCCACCCCCGGGCTTCTAGCCACTGTGATTTCCCAACCCGCCCGGGCCTCTGGCCATTGTGATTTCCCACCCCCGGCTGTCATGCCATTGTGATTCCCCGGCTCTCTGGCCATTGTGCCTCTCCCCCCCGGGCCCCTGGCTACAGTACCTCTTCCCCCCTGGGATGTGGCTACTGTGCCTCTTCCCCCCGGGCCTCTGGCTACTGTGCCTCTCACCCCCCGGGCCTCTGGCTACTGTGCCTCTTCCCCCCGGGCCTCGGGCTTCTGTGCCTCTTCCCCCAGGCCTCTGGCTACTGTGCCTCTTACCCCCCAGGCCTCTGGCTACTGTGCCTCTCCCGGGCCACTGGCTACTGTGACCCCCCCCGGCCTCTGGCTACTGTGCCACCACCGGACTATGGCTACTGTGCCTCCCCTCGGTCTACTGTGCCTACCCCCTGCCTCTGGCTGCTGTGCCTCCCCCCTGGCCTCTAGCTGCTGTGCCTCACCCCCAGCCTCTGGCTACTGTGCCTCCCTCCCCCCTATCCTCTGGCTACTGTGCCTCTCCACAGCCTCTGGCTACTGTGCCTCCCCCCCAGGCCTCTGGCTGTTGTGCCCCCCCCTCTGGCTACTGTACCCCCCTCCCCTGGCCTCTGGCTACTGTGCCTCCCTCCCCCGGCCTCTGGCTACTGTGGCTCACTCCCCCCCGGCCTCTGGCTACTGTGCCTTCCCCCGCCTCTGGATACTGTGCCTCCCCGCCCCCAGTCCCCCCAGCCTCTGGCTACTGTGCCTCAAACCTGGCCTCTGGCTACTGTGACTCACCCTCCAGCCTCTGGCTACTGTGCCTCGCCCCTGGCCTCTGGCTACTGTGCCTCCCCTGCCGCCTCTGGCTACTGTGTCCCCCCCGCAGCCTCTGGCTACTGTGCCCCCTGTGCTCTGTGGCTACTGTGATTTTCCACCCTGTGGCCACTGATTCCCCCCCTGGCCTCTAGCCACTGTGATTCCCCCCGCTGGGCCTTTAGCCACTGGGATTTCCCCCTGGCCTCTGGCTACTGTACCCCACCCGGCCTCTGGCTACTGTGCCTCCCCCCCAGCCTCTGGCTACTGTGCCTCCCCCTGGCCTCTGGCTACTGTGCCTCCCCTCTGGCTACTGTGTCTCCCTCCTGGGCCTCTGGCTACTGTGCCTCCCCCCCGGCCTCTGGTTACGGTGCCTCCATCGCCCATCCTCTGGATACTGTGCTTCCTTCCCCCATCCGCTGGCTACTGTGCCTCCCTCACCCCAGCCTCTGGCTACTGTACCTCTCCCCACGTGGACTCTGGCTACTGTGCCTCTCCCACCCTGGCCTCTGGCTACTGTGCCTCTCCCCGCAGTCCTCTGGCTACTATGCCTCACCCCACAGGCCTCTGGCTACTGTGCCTCCCCCCGGCCTCTGGTTACTGTGCCGCCCCCCCACAGCCTCTGGCTACTGTGCCTCCCCCACTGCTGCCTCTGGCTGCTGTGCCTCTGCCCCCCGTGGCCTCTGGCTACTGTGCCTCCGCCCCCCGCGGCCTCTGGCTACTGTGCCTCCACCCCTCGTAGCCTCTGACTACTGTGCTGCCACCCCCCCGTGGCCTTTGGCTACTGTGCCTCCCCCCACGGCCTCTGGCTACTGTGCCTCCGCCCAGCCTCCGGCTACTGTGCCTCTTCCCGGCATGTGGCTACTGTGCCTCTGGCCACTATGCCTCCCCCCCAGGCCTCTGGCCACTATGCCTCTGGCGCACTGTGCCTAGCCCTTCCGTGGGCCTCTGGCCACAGTGGCTCCCCCTCCAGTCCTCTGGCCACAGTGCCTCAGCCCAGGGCCTCTGTCCACTATGCTTCTGTTGCACTCAGCCTCTCCCCTCCGGGCTCTGGCCAGTGTGCCTCCCCTCCAGGCCTCTGGCCACTGTAATATTTCTAATGTGTTTTCTACATCCCACCCCCCATTTTGCATTGCATGACTTTCTCAATATTTCAAACCTAGGTCTGTCTCCATCCCACAACCCCCATTGTGTATTGCATTGTGCGCATTCCATAATATTTCAAATCTAGGTGTTCTCCACCCCACTCCCCCCTTTTGCATTGAATTGTGCCTTTCTTAATATTTTGTTTCTAGGTGTTCTCCATCCCCCACACACCATTTTGCACTGTGTGCCTTTCTTCATATTTCGAATCTAGGCGTGTTCTCCATCCAACACCCCTATGTTGCATTGCATTGTGTGCTTTTCTTCTAATCTAGGTGTTTTTTCCATCTCCATTTTGCATTGCATTTGTCTCCCCCCTCCCCCTGGCCATTGGCTACTGCGCCTCCCCTCTGGCTACTGTGCCTCCCCCTGGCCTCTGGCTACTTTGCCCCCTGGCCTCTGGCTACTGTGCCTCCTCCCCCCAGCCTCTGGCTACTGTGCCTCCCCCAGCCTCTGGCTACTGTGCCTCTCCCCGGCCTCTGGCTACTGTGCTTCCCCTTGACCTCTGGCTACTGTGCCTCCCTTCCTGGCCTCTGGCTACTTTGCACCCCCGGCCTCTGGCTACTGTGCCTCCCCCTAGCCTCTGGCTACTGTGCCTCCCCCGGCCTCTGGCTACTGTGCCTCCCTTCCTGGCCTCTGGCTACTGTGTCTCCCCTGGCCTCTGGCTACTGTGCCTCCCCCTGCCTCTGGCTACTGTGCCTCCCTTCCTGGCCTCTTGCTACTGTGCGACCCATGGCTACTGTGCCCCCCGGCCTCTGGCTACTGTGCCTCCCTCCCAGCCTCTGGCTACTGTGCCTCTCCTCACCTGGACTCTGGCTACTGTGCCTCTCCCCCCTGGCCTCTGGCTACTGTGCCTCTCCCCGCAGGCCTCTGGCTACTGTGTCTCCCCCCGGCCTCTGGTTACTCTGCCTCCCCCCCAAGTACTCTGGCTACTGTGCCTCCCCCACCGCGGTATCTGGCTACTGTGCCTCTGCCCCCTGTGGCCTCTGGCTACTGTGCCTCCGCCCCACGCGGCCTCTGGCTACTGTGCCTCCACCCCCGTGGCCTCTGGCTACTGTGCAGCCATCCACCCGTGGCCTCTGGCTACTGTGCCTCCCCCGGCCTCTAGCTACTGTGCCCCCCCAGCCTCTGGCTACTGTGCCTCCCCCCAGCCTCTGGCTACTGTGCCTCGCCCCACGTGAACTCTGGCTACTGTGCCTCTCCCCCCTGGCCTCTGGCTACTGTGCCTCTCCCTGCAGGCCTCTGGATACTGTGCCTCTCCCCGCAGGCCTCTGGCTACTGTGCCTCCCCCCGACCTCTGGTTACTGTGCCTCACTCCCACGGCCTCTGGCTACTGTGACTCCCCCACCGCGGCCTCTGGCTACTGTGCCTCTGCCCCCTGTGGCCTCTGGCTACTGTGCCTCTGCCTCCGCAGCCTCTGGCTACTCTGCCTCCACCCCCCGTGGCCTCTGGCTACTGTTCTGCCACCCCCCGTGGCCTCTGGCTACTGTGCCTCCCCCCACGGTCTCTGGCTACTGTGCCTCTTCCCGGCATGGGGCTACTGTGCCTCTGGCCACTATGCCTACCCCCCCAGGCCTCTGGCCACTATGCCTCTGGTGCACTGTGCCTCGCCTCTCACTAGGCTGCTGGTGCACTGTGAACCCCCGGGCCTCTTGCGCACTGTGCCTACCCTGGCCTCTGGCTACTGTGCCCCCTGCCTCTGGCTACTGTGCCTCCTCCGGCCTCTGGTTACTGTGCCTCCCCCCGGCCTCTGCTCTTGCTACTGTGCCTTCCCCCAGCCTCTGGCTACTGTGCCTCCTCCCCCCTGGACTCTGGCTACTGTGCCTTCTCCCCCCAGCCTCTGGCTACTGTGCCTCCTCCCCCCAAGGCCTCTGGCTACTGTGCCTCACCCCCCCAGCATCTGGCTACTATGCCTCCCCCGGTGTTTGGCTACTGTGCCTCTGGCCACTATGCCTCCCCCAGGCCTCTGGCCACTATGCCTCTGGCGCACTGTGCCTCCACCTTCACTAGGTCCCTGGCACACTGTGTTCCCCCCGGGCCTCTGGCCACTATGCCTCTGGTGCACTGTGCCCCCCCACGCCTCTGGCCACTATGCCTCTGGTGCACTCAGCCGTCCCCCCATGCCTTTGACCTCTGTGCCTCCCACCCAGGCCTCTGGCGGCTATGCCACTGGTGCACTGTGCCTTCCCCCCAAACTCATGGGCCTCTGGTGCACTGTGCCTCTCCCCCCGGGTCTCTGGTGGACTGTGCCTCTAGCCACTATGCCCCCCCGGGCTATGGCCACTGTGCCTCTGGTGCACTCAGCCTCCCCCCCAGGCCTCTGGTGCACTCAGCCTCCACCCTCGGGGCCTCTGGCCACTGTGCCTCCACCCCTGTGGCCTCAGGCGCACTGCCTCCCCCGGGCTTCTGGCCACTATGCCTCTGGCACACTGTTCCTCCCCCAGGGCTTCTGGCCACTTTGGCTCTGGCACAGTGTGCCTCCCCCTATGCATCTGGTGCACTGAGCCTCTCCCCTAGGCCTCTGGCTACTGGGCCTCCCTCCCCTGGCCTCTGGCTACTGTGCCTCCTCTGGCCTCTGGTGACTGTGCCTCCCCCCTGGCCTCTGGCTCCTGTGCTTACTCCCCTGGCCTCTGGATACTGTGCCCCCCCTGGCCTCAGGCTACTTTGCCTCCCCCCTGGCCTCTGGCTACTGTGCCTCTCCCCCCTGGCCTCTGGCTACTGTGCCTCTCCCCCCTGGCGTCTGGCTACTGTGCCTCTCCTCCGCCGGCCTCGGGCTACTGTGCCTCCCCCCTGGCCTCTGGCTACTATGCCTCTCCCTCCCGTGGCCTCTGGCTACTGTGCCTCTCCCCCCGTGGCCTCTGGCTACTGTGCCCCCCCGCAGCCTCTGGCTACTGTGCCTCCCGCCCACGGCCTCTGGCTACTGTGCCTCCCCCACTGCGGATTATGGCTACTGTGCCTCCACCCCGCGGGGCCTCTGGCTACTGTGCCTCCCACGGCCTCTGGCTACTGTGCCTCCCCCACCGCAGCCTTTGGTTACTGTGCCTCTGTCCCCCCGTAGACTCTGGCTACTGTGCCTCCACCCCCGCACCTCTGGCTACTGTGCCTCTGCCCCCCATGGCCTCAGGCTACTGTGCTTCTCCCCCCCCTGGTCTCTGGCTACTGTGCCTCTCCCCTGCCGGCCTCTGTCTACTGTGCCTCCCCCTGGCCTCTTGCTACTATGCCTCTCCCTCCCGTGGCCTCTGGCTACTGTGCCTCTCCCCCCCGTGGCCTCTGGCTACTGTGCCCCCCCGCAGCCTCTGGCTACTGTGCCTACCCCCCACGGCCTCTGGCTACTGTGCCTCCCCCACTGCGGACTATGGCTACTGTGCCTCCAGCCCCCAGGTGCCTCTGGCTACTGTGGCCCCCCACGGCCTCTGGCTACTGTGCCTCCCCCACCGCGGCCTCTGGCTACTGTGCCTCCGCCCCCCCATGGCCTCTGGCTACTGTGCCTCCGCCCCCCGCAGCCTCTGGCTACTGTGCCTCTGCCCCCCCTCCGCAGCCTCTGGCTGCTGTGCCTCCAGCCTGGCCTCTGGCTACTGTGCCTCCCCCTCGGCATCTAGCTATTGTGCCTCCCCCCAGTGTCTGGCTACTGTGCCTCCTCCCCCACCAGGCCTCTAGACACTATGCCTCTGGCGCACTGTGCCTCCCTCCTCACTAGGTCTCTGGTGCACTGTGAGCCTCCCCGGGCCTCTGGCGCACTGTGCTCCCCCCGGGCCTCTGGCCACTATGCCTCTGGTGCACTGTGCCTCCCCCCCAGGCCTCTGGCCACTATGCCTCTGGTGCACTCAGCCTTCCCCCCCTGGTCTCTGGCCTTTGTGCCTCCCACCCAGTCCTCTGGCCACTATGCCACTGGCACACTGTGCCTTTCCCCCAACCCCCAGGGCCTCTGGTGCACTGTGCCTCTCCCCCAGGGTCTCTGGTGGACTGTGCCTCTGGCCACTATGCCCACGGGGCCTCTGGCGCACTGTGCCTCCTCCGGGCTTCTGGCCACTGTGCCTGTGGCGCACTGTGCCTCCCCCCTCACTAGGCCTCTGGTGCACTGTGAGCCCCCCCGGGCCTCTGGCGCACTGTGCCTTGCCCCAGCCTCTGGCTACTGTGCCCCCCCAGCCTCTGGCTACTGTGCTCCCCCCTGGCCTCTGGCTACTGTGCCTTCCCCCGCGCCAGGCCTTTGGCCACTATGCCTCTGACGCACTGTGCCTCCTCCATGACTAGGCCTCTGGCGCACTGTGAGCCCCCCGGGCCTCTGGCGCACAGTGCCTCCCCGGGCTTCTGGCCACTGTGCCTCCTCCCCTGACCTCTGGCTACTGTGCCTCCCCCCGGCCTCTAGCTACTGTGCCTCCCCCCGGTGCCTGGCTACTGTGCCTCCGGCGACTATGCCTCCCCCCGTACCTCTAGACACTATGCCTCTGGCGCACTGTGCCTCCCCCCTCACTAGGCCTCTGGTGCACTGTGAGCCCCCCCGGGCCTCTGACGCACTGTGCCTTGCCCTGGCCTCTGGCTACTGTGCCCCCCCGGCCTCTGGCTACTGTGCCTCCTCCCCCCCGACCTCTGGCTACCGTGCCTCCTCCCACGCCAGGCCTCTGGCCACTATGCCTCTGACGCACTGTGCCTCCTCCATCACTAGGCCTCTGGCGCACTGTGAGCCCCCCCAGCCTCTGGCTACTGTGCCTCTGCCCCCCGCAGCCTCTGGCTACTGTGCCTCCACCCCCCGCGGCCTCTGGCTACTGTGCCTCCCCCTGCGGCCTCTGTCTACTGTGCCTCCCCCTGGCCTCTGGCTCCTGTGCCTCCCCCTCCCCGGTGTCTGGCTACTGTGCCTCTGGCCACTATGCCTCCCACCCAGGCCTCTGGCCACTATGCCTCTGGCTACTGTGCCTCCCCCCGGCCTCTGGCTACTGTGCCTTCCCCCCAGCCTCTGGCTACTCTTCCTCCTCCCCCCCAGCCTCTGGCTACTGTGCTTCATCCCCCCCTGACCTCTGGCTACTGTACATCCTCCCCCACCAGGCCTCTAGACACTATGCCTCTGGCGCACTGTGCCTCCCCCCTCACTAGGTCTCTGGTGCACTGTGAGCCCCCGGGCCGCTGGCGCACTGTGCCCCCCCCAGGGCCTCTGGCGCACTGTGCTCCCCCTGGGCCTCTGGCCACTATGCCTCTGATGCACTGTGCCTCCCCCCAGGCCTCTGACCACTATGCCTTTGGTGCACTCAGCCTCCCCCCCAGGTCTCTGGCCTCTGTGGCTCCCACCCAGGCTTCTGGCCACTATGCCACTGGCACACTGTGCCTTCCCCCCCAAACCCATGGGCCTCTGGTGCACTGTGCCTCTCCCCATGGCTCTCTGGTGGACTGTGCCTCTGGCCACTATGCCCCCTGGGCCTCTGGTGTACTCAGCCTCTACACCCGGGGCCTCAGGCCACTGTGCCTCCACCCCCAGCGTCTCTAGCGCACTGTGCCTCCCCTGGCTTCTTGCCACTGTGCCTGTGGTGCACTGTGCCTCCCCCCTCACTAGGCCTCTGGCACACTGTGAGACCCCCCGGTCCTCTGGCACACTGTGCCTCCCCCTGGCCTCTGGCTACTGTGCCCCCCGGTCTTCTGGCTACTGTGCCTCCCCCTGGCCTCTGGCTACTGTGCCCCTCCGGTCTCTGGCTACTGTGCCTTCCCCGCAGTCTCTGGCTACTGTTCCCCCTCCCCCAGCCTCTGGCTACTGTGCTTCCTCCCCCGACCTCTGGCTACTGTGCCTCCTCCCCCGCCAGGCCTCTGGCCACTAAGCCTCTGGCGCACTGTGCATCCCCCATCACTAGGCCTCTGGTGCACTGTGAGCTCCCCAGGCCTCTGGCGCACTGTGCCTCCCCCGGCCTCTGGCTAATGTGCCTCCCCGGCCTTTGGCTACTGTGCCCCCCCCTGGGCTCTGGCTACTGTGCCTCCTCCCTCCCAGCCTCTGGCTACTACTGTGCCTCCTCCCCCCCGCTTCTGGCTACTGTGCCTCCTCCCCCCCAAAGGCCTCTGGCAACTGTGCCTCCCCCCCTGGCCTCTGGCTGCTGTGCCTCCCTGCCGGCCACTGGCTAATGTGCCTCCCCCCAGTGTCTGGCTACTGTGCCTCCGGACACTATGCCTAGCTCCCAGGCCTCTGGCCACTATGCCTCTGGTGCACTGTGCTTTCCCGCTCACTTGGTCTCTGGTGCAGTGTGAGCCCCCCCGGGCCTCTGGCACACTGTGCCTCCCCCCCAGGTCCTCTGGCACACTGTGCTTTCCCCCCCGGGCCTCTGGCCACTATGCCTCTGGTGCACTCAGCCCCCCCAGGTCTCTGGCCTCTGTGCCTCCCACCAGTCCCCTGGCCACTATGCCACTGGGGCACTGTGCCTTCCCCCCAACCCCCTGGGCCTCTGGTGCACTGTGCCTCTCCCCCTGGGTCTCTGGTGGACTGTGCCTCTGGCCACTATGCCCCCCCGGGCCTCTGGCCACTCTGCCTCTGGTGCACTCAGCCTCTGCCCCAGGGCTTCTGGCACACTGTGCCACCCCCCCAGGGCCTCTGGCACACTGAGCTCCCCCCCAGGCCTCTGGCCACTATGCCTCTGGTGCACTCAGCCTCCCCCCCAGGTCTCTGGCCTCTGTGCCTCCCACCCAGGCCTCTGGCCACTATGCCACTGGCACACTGTGCCTTCCCCCAACCCCCTGGGTCTCTGGTGGACTGTGCCTCTGGCCACTATGCCCCCTGGGCCTCTGGCCACTGTGACTCTGGTGCACTCAGCCTCCACCCCTGGAGCCTCTGGCCACTGTGCCTCCACCCCTGCGGCCTCTGGTGCACTGTGCCTTCCACGGGCTTCTGGCCACTGTGCCTGTGGTGCACTGTGCCTCCCCCCTCACTAAGCCTTTGGCGCACTGTGAGCCCCCCATGGCCTCTGGCACATGGTGCCTCCCCCTGGCCTCTGGTTAATGTGCCTCCCCCTGGCCTCTGGCTAATGTGCCTCCCAAATGACCTCTGTCTACTGTGCCTCCCTCCCCCCGGCCTCTGGCTACTGTGCCTCCCCCCTGGGCTCTGGCTTCTGTGCCTCCTCCCCCCAGCCTCTGGCTACTGTGCCTCCTCCCCCCGGCCTCTGGCTACTTTGCCTCCTCCCCCGGCCTCTGGCTACTTTGCCTCCTCCCCCCCAAGGCCTCTGGCTACTGTGCCTCCCCCTCTGGCCTCTGGCTACTGTGCCTACCCCCCAGCCTCTGGCTACTGTGCCTCCCCCAGTGTCTGGCTACTGTGCCTCCGGCCACTATGCCTCCCCCCAGGCCTCTGGCCACTATGCCTCTGGTGCACTGTGCCTCCCCCTCACTACGTCTCTGGTGCACTGTGAGCCCCCCAGGGCTCTGGCGCACTGTGCCTCCCCCCTGGCCTCTGGCCTATGTGCCTTCTCCCCCCCAGCCTCTGGCTACTGTGCCTCCGCCCCCCCAACCTCTGGCTACTTTCCCTCCTCCCCCAAGGCCTCTGGCTACTGTGCCTCCTCCCCCCAAGGCATCTGGCTACTGTGCCTCCCCCTGGCCTCTGGCTACTGTTCCTCCCCCCAGCCTCTGGCTACTGGGCCTCTGGCACACCAAGCCTCCCCCCCAGGGCCTCTGGCACACTGTGCTTCCCCCCGGGCCTCTGGCCACTATGCCTCCGGTGCACTGTGCCTCCCCCCAGGCCTCTGGCCACTATGCCTCTGGCGCACTGTGCCTCCCCGCTCACTAGGCCTCTGGTGCACTGTGCGCCCCCCCAGGTCTCTGGTGCAGTGTGCCTCCCCCCGGCCTCTGGCTGTTGTGCCTCCACCCGGCCTCTGGCTACTGTCCCTCCCCCCTGGTTTCTGGCTACTGTGCCCCCTGGCCTCTGGCTACTGTGCCCCCCCCAAGGCCTCTGGCTACTGTGCCTCACCACCCTGGTCTCTGGCTACTGTGCCTCCCCACCAGCCTCTGTCTTCTGTGCCTTCCCTGGTGTCTGGCTACTGTGCCTCTGGTCACTATGCCTCCCCCCAGTCCTCTGGCCACTATGTTTCTCGTGCACTGTGCCTCCCCCCTCACTAGGTCTCTGGTGCACTGGGAGTCCCCCCAGGCCTCTGGCGCACTGTGCCTCCCCCCAGGGCCTCTGGCACACTGTACTCCCCCCGGGCCTCTGGCCACTATGCCTCCAGTGCACTGTGCCTCCCCCTAGGCCTTTGGCCACTATGCCTCTGGTGCACTCAGCCTCCCCCCCAGGCCTCTGGCCTCTGTGCCTCCCACCCATGCCTCTGGCCACTATGCCACTGGTGCACTGTGCCTCCCCCTCACTACGTCTCTGGTGCACTGTGAGCCCCCCAGGGCTCTGGCGCACTGTGCCTCCCCCCTGGCCTCTGGCCTATGTGCCTTCTCCCCCCCAGCCTCTGGCTACTGTGCCTCCGCCCCCCCAACCTCTGGCTACTTTCCCTCCTCCCCCAAGGCCTCTGGCTACTGTGCCTCCTCCCCCCAAGGCATCTGGCTACTGTGCCTCCCCCTGGCCTCTGGCTACTGTTCCTCCCCCCAGCCTCTGGCTACTGGGCCTCTGGCACACCAAGCCTCCCCCCCAGGGCCTCTGGCACACTGTGCTTCCCCCCGGGCCTCTGGCCACTATGCCTCCGGTGCACTGTGCCTCCCCCCAGGCCTCTGGCCACTATGCCTCTGGCGCACTGTGCCTCCCCGCTCACTAGGCCTCTGGTGCACTGTGCGCCCCCCCAGGTCTCTGGTGCAGTGTGCCTCCCCCCGGCCTCTGGCTGTTGTGCCTCCACCCGGCCTCTGGCTACTGTCCCTCCCCCCTGGTTTCTGGCTACTGTGCCCCCTGGCCTCTGGCTACTGTGCCCCCCCCAAGGCCTCTGGCTACTGTGCCTCACCACCCTGGTCTCTGGCTACTGTGCCTCCCCACCAGCCTCTGTCTTCTGTGCCTTCCCTGGTGTCTGGCTACTGTGCCTCTGGTCACTATGCCTCCCCCCAGTCCTCTGGCCACTATGTTTCTCGTGCACTGTGCCTCCCCCCTCACTAGGTCTCTGGTGCACTGGGAGTCCCCCCAGGCCTCTGGCGCACTGTGCCTCCCCCCAGGGCCTCTGGCACACTGTACTCCCCCCGGGCCTCTGGCCACTATGCCTCCAGTGCACTGTGCCTCCCCCTAGGCCTTTGGCCACTATGCCTCTGGTGCACTCAGCCTCCCCCCCAGGCCTCTGGCCTCTGTGCCTCCCACCCATGCCTCTGGCCACTATGCCACTGGCACCCTGTGCCTTCCCCCCAACCCCCTGGGCCTCTGGTGCACTGTGCCTCTCACCCACCTGGTCTCTGGTGGACTGTGCCTCTGGCCACTAGGCCCCCCGGGCCTCTGGCCACTGTGCCTCTGGTGCACTCAGCCTCCACCCCCAGGGCCTCTAGCCACTGTACTTCCACCCCCGGGGCCTCTGGCGCACTGTGCCCCCCCTCCAGGCTTCTGGCCACTATGCCTCTGACGCACTGTGCCTCCCCCTGGGCTTCTGGCCACTATGTCTCTGGTGCACTGTGCCTCCCCCTATGCATCTGGTGCATTCAGCCCCCCCCCCGGGCCTCTGGCGCACTTTGCCTCCACCCCCGGACCTCTGGCCACTATGCCTCTGGTGCACTCAGCCCCCCCTGGGATTTCCCCCACTGTGATTTCCCCCCCAGGCCTCTAGCCACTGTGATTCCCCCCCTGGGCCCTCTGCCCATTGTGATTTCCCACCCCCCCGGCCCTCTGGCCATTGTGATTTCCTCCCCTGGCCCTGTGGCCATTGGGATTTCCCATCTCCCCGGCCCTCTGGCCATTGCGATTTCCCCCTCCCGGCCTCTGGCCACTGTGCCCCCCGGGGCCTCTGCCACAGTGATTTACCCTCCCGGGCCTCTGGCCACTGTGATTTCCCTGCCCGGGCCTCTGGCCACTGTGATTTTTCCTCCCGGGCCTCTGGCCACTGTGATTTCCCCTCCCGGGCCTCTGGCCATTGTGATTCCCCACCCCCAGGCTTCTAGCCACTGTGATTTCCCAACCCCCCGGGCCTCTGGCCATTTTGATTTCCCACCCCCGGCCCTCTGCCCATTGTGATTTCCTACCCCGTGGCCCTCTGGCCATTGTGATTCCCCCCCAGCCCTCTGGCCATTGTGCCTCTCCCCCCGGGCCTCTGGCTACAGTGCCTCTTACCCCCTGGGACCTGGCTACTGTGCCTCTTTCCCCCGGGCCTCTGGCTACTGTGCCTTTTCCCCCTGGGCCTCTGGCTACTGTGCCCTTCCCCCAGGCCTCTGGCTACTGTGCCTCTTCCCCCCAGGCCTCTGGCTACTGTGCCTCCCCTGTGTCACTGGCTACTGTACCCCCCCGGCCTCTGGCTACTGTGCCTCCCCCAGACTCTGGCTACTGTGCCTCCCCCTGGCCTCTGGCTACTGTGCCTCCCCCCCAGCCTCTGGCTACTGGGCCTCCCCCGGTGTCTGGCTACTGTGCCTCCAGCCACTATGCCTCCCCCACAAGCCTCTTGCCACTATGCCTCTGGCGCACTGTGCCTCCCCCCTCACTACGTCTCTGGTGCACTGTGAGCCCCCCCTGGGCCTCTGGCACACTGAGCCTCCCCCCCAGGGCCTCTGGCACACTGTGCTTCCCCCCTGGCCTCTGGCCACTATGCCTCCGGTGCACTGTGCCTCCCCCCAGGCCTCTGGCCACTATGCCTCTGGCGCACTGTGCCTCCCCGCTCACTAGGCCTCTGGTGCACTGTGAGCCCCCCCAGGTCTCTGGTGCACTGTGCCTCCCCCCGGCATCTGGCTACTGTGCCTCCCCCCAGCCTCTGGCTGTTGTGCCTCCCCCCGGCCTCTGGCTACTGTGCCTCCCCCCCTGGTTTCTGGCTACTGTGCCCCCCTGGCCTCTGGCTACTGTGCCCCCCCAAGGCCTCTAGCTACTGTGCCTCACCACCCTGGTCTCTGGCTACTGTGCCTCCCCACCAGCCTCTGTCTTCTGTGCCTCCCCTGGTGTCTGGCTACTGTGCCTCTGGTCACTATGCCTCCCCCCAGGCCTCTGGCCACTATGTCTCTCGTGCACTGTGCCTCCCCCTTTACTAGGTCTCTGGTGCACTGGGAGTCCCCCCCAGGCCTCTGGCGCACTGGGCCTCCCCCCAGAGCCTCTGGCACACTGTACTCCCCCCGGGCCTCTGGCCACTATGCCTCTGGTGCACTGTGCCTCCCCCAGGCCTTTGGCCACTATGCCTCTGGTACACTCAGCCTCCCCCCAGGCCTCTGGCCTCTGTGCCTCCCACCCATGCCTCTGGCCACTATGCCACTGGCACACTGTGCCTTCCCCCCAACCCCTGGGCCTCTGGTGCACTGTGTCTCTCCCCCACCGGGTCTCTGGTAGACTGTGCCTCTGGCCACTAGGCCCGCGTAGCCTCTGGCCACTGTGCCTCTGGTGCACTCAGCCTCCACCCCCAGGGCCTCTAGCCACTGTACTTCCACCCCCGGGGCCTCTGTCACACTGCACCCCCCCTCCAGGCTTCTGGCCACTATGTCTCTGGTGCACTGTGCCTCCCCCTATGCATCTGGTGCACTCAGCCTCCCCTGGGCCTCTGGCGCACTTTGCCTCCACCCCCGGACCTCTGGCCACTATGCCTCTGGTGCACTCAGCCCCCCCCGGGATTTCCCCCTCTGTGATTTATCCCCCAGACCTCTAGCCACTGTGATTCCCCCCTGGGCCCTCTGCCCATTGTGATTTCCCACCCCCCCCGGCCCTCTGGCCATTGTGATTTCCTCCCCTGGCCCTGTAGCCATTGGGATTTCCCATCTCCCCGGCCCTCTGGCCATTGCGATGTCCCCCTCCCGGCCTCTGGCCACTGTGGCCCCCGGGGCCTCTGCCACAGTGTTTTACCCTCCCGGGCCTCTGGCCACTGTGATTTCCCCGCCTGGGCCTCTGGCCACTGTGATTTCTCCTCCCGGGCCTCTGGCCACTGTGATTTCCCCTCCCGGGCCTCTGGCCATTGTGATTCCCCACCCCCAGGCTTCTAGCCACTGTGATTTCCCACCCCCCCGGGTCTCTGGCCATTTTGATTTCCCACCCCCGGCCCTCTGGCCATTGTGATTTCCCACCCCGCGGCCCTCTGGCCATTGTGATTCCCCCCCAGCCCTCTGGCCATTGTGCCTCCCCCCGGGCCTCTGGCTACAGTGCCTCTTACCCCCTGAGACCTGGCTACTGTGCCTCTTTCCCCCAGGCCTCTGGCTACTGTGCCTCTTCCCCCCGGGCCTCTGGCTCCTGTGCCCTTCCCCCGGGCCTCTGGCTACTGTGCCTCTTCCCCCCAGGCCTCTGGCTACTGTGCCTCCCCTGTGCCACTGGCTACTGTACCCCCCGGCCTCTGGCTACTGTGCCTCCCCCGGACTCTGGCTACTGTGCCTCCCATCTGTCTACTGTGCCTACACCCTGTCTCTGGCTGCTGTGCCTCCCCCTGGCCTTTAGCTGCTGTGCCTCACCCTTCCGCCTCTGGCTACTGTGCCTCCCTCCCCCCTGGCCTCTGGCTACTGTGCCCCCCTCAGCCTCTGGCTACTGTGCCTCCCCCCCGGCCTCTGGCTACTGTGCCTTTGCCCCCAGCCTCTGGCTTCTGTGCCTTCCTTCAGCCTCTGGCTACTGTGCCTCCCCCGTCCTCTGGCTACTGTGCCTCCCCTCTGGCTACAGTGCCTCTCCCAAGCCTCTGGCTACTGTGCCTCCCCACTGGGCCTGTGGCTACTGTGCCTCCCCCCTCTGGCCACTCTACCTCCTTTCCCCGGCATCTGGCTACTGTGCCTCGCTCCCTCCGGCCTCTGGCTACTGTGCCTCGCTCCCCCTTGCCTCTGGCTACTGTGCCTCCCCCCCCACCTACGGCTACTGTGCCTCCCCCCACCCACTCCCTCCAGCCTCTGGCTACTGGGCCTCAACCCAGGCCTCTGGCTACTCTGCCTCGCCTCCCAGCCTCTGGCTAATGTGCCTCCCCCGCCGCCTCTGGCTACTGTGTCCCCCCCGCAGCCTCTGGCTACTGTGCCCCCCGTGGCCTGTGGCTACTGTGATTTTCCCCCCTGTGGCCACTGATTTCCCCCCTCTTCCCTGGCCTCGAGCCACTGTGATTCCCCCCCTGGGCCTCTAACCACTGCGATTTCCCCCGGCCTCTGGCTACTGTTCCCCCGGCCTCTGGCTACTGTTCCCCCGGCCTCTGGCTACTGTGCCTCCCCCCCCGGCCTCTTGCTACTGTGCCTCCCCTTGGCCTCTGGCTACTGTGCCTCCCCTGGCTACTGTGCCTCCCTCCTGGGCCTCTGGCTACTGTGCCTCCCTCCTGGTCCTCGGGCTACAGTGCCTCCCCCCTGGCCTCTGGGTACGGTACCTCCCTCCTTCGTCCTCTGGCTACTGTGCCTCCCTCCCCCCAGCCTCGGCTACTGTGCCTACCTCGCCCCAGCCGCTGGCTACTGTGCCTCCCCCTGCCTCTGGCTACTGTGCCTCCCCTCCTTCCCCTCCCCCAAGCCTCGGGCTACTGTGCATCGGCCCCGGCCTCTGGCTACTGTGCCTCTCCACCCGGCCTCTGGCTACTGTGCCTCCCCTGCCACCTCTGGCTACTGTGCCCCCCCCACAGCCTCTGGCTACTGTGCCCCCCGTGGCCTTTGGTTACTGTGATTTTCCCCCCTGTGGCCACTGATTTCCTCCCTCCCCCCCAGGCCTCTAGCCACTGTGCTTTCCCACCCCCCGGCCCTCTGGCAATTGTGATTTCCCCCCTGGCCCTCTGGCCATTGTGATTTCCCACCCCTCCCAGCCTCTGGCCACTTTGCCCCCACCCCGCCTGGAACTCTGGCCACTGTGCCCGCCCCACCGGGCCTCTGGCCACTATGATTTCCCCTCCTGGGCATCTGGCCACTGTGATTTCCCCTCCCAGGCCACTGGCCACTGTGATTTCCCCTCCAGGGCCTCTGGCTACTGTGCCTCTCCTCCCCCCCCTCAGGCCTCTGGGTACTGTGCCTCTCCCCCGGGCCTCTGGCTGCTGTGCCTCTCTCCCTCTCGCTACTGTGCCCCCCCTGGACACTGGCTACTGAGCCCCCCGTGCCACTGCCTACTGGGCCTCCCCCCGCCACTGGCTTCTGTGCCTCCCCCCAGCCACTGGCTACTGTGCCTCCGCCCCAGCCACTGGCTACTGTGCCTCCCCCCGGTTAATAGCTACTGTGCCTCCCCCATCCACTGGCTACTGTACCCTCCAGCCACTGGCTACTGTGCCCCCCTCCCCCGGCCTCTGGCTACTGTGCCTCCCCCTGTGCCTCTGGCTACTGTGCCTCCCCTGGCCTCTGGCTACTGTGCCCCCCAGCCTCTGGCAACTGTGCCTTCCCCCGGCCTCTGGCTACTGTGCCCCCCAGCCTCTGGCTACTGTGCCTCCCCCCAGCCTCTGGCTACTGTGCCTCCCCCCTCTGGCTACTGTGCCTGCCTCCTCCGGCCTCTGGCAACTGTGCCTCCCTCCCCCCTGGCCTCTGGCTACTGTGCCTCCCTCCACCCTGGCCTCTGGCTACTGTGCCTCGCCCCCACCAGCCTCTGGATACTGTGCCTCCCCCTCCCCCTCCTCCCCTGGCCTCTGGCTACTGTTCCTCCCCCCGGCCTCTGGCTACTGTGTCTCTTTGGCTACTGTGCCTCACCCCTGCCGCCTCTGGCTACTGTGCCCCCGCGGCCTCTGGCTTCTGTGCCCCCCTGTGGCCTGTGGCCACTGTGATTTTCCCCCCTGTGGCCACTGATTTCCCCCTCCCTGGGCTTCTAGCCACTGTGATTCCCCCCCCTGGGCTTCTAGCCACTGTGATTACCCACCCCAGGCCTCTAGCCACTGTGATTTCGCCCCCTGGGCCCTCTGGCCATTGTGATCCCCCCTGGCCCAGTGGCCATTGTGATTTCCCATCCCCCCGTCCCTCTGGCCATTGTGATTTCCCCCTCCTGGCCTCTAGCCACTGTGCCCCCCCCGGGCCTCTGGCCACAGTGATTTACCCTCCCGGGCCTCTGCCCACTGTGATATCCCCTCCAGGGCCTCTCGCCACTGTGATTTCCCCTCCCGGGCTTCTGGCCACTGTCATTTCCCCTCCCGGGGCTCTGGCCACTGTGATTTCCCCTCCCGGGCCTCTAGCCACTGTGATTTCCCAACCCCCCCAGGCCTCTGGCCATTGTGATTTCCCACCCCCCGGCCCACTGGCCATTGTGATTTCCCACCCCTGGCCATCTGGCCATTGTAATTCCCCCGGCCCTCTGGCCATTGTGTCTCTCCCCTGCCTGGGCCTCTGGCTACAGTGCCTCTTCTCCCCTGGGCCTCTGGCTACTGTGCCTCTTCCCTCTCCCGGGCCTCTGGCTACTGTGCCTCCCCCTCTGGCTACTGTGCCTCCCTCCCCCGGCTTCTGGCTACTGTGCCTCCCCCCGGCCTCTGGCTACTGTGCTTCGCTCCGCCATGGCCTCTGGCTACTGTGTCTCCCCCTGCCTCTGGCTACTGTGTCCCCCAACCTCTGGCTACTCTGCCTCCCCTCTTCCCCCTCCTCCCCTGGCCTCTGGCTACTGTGCCTCCCCCCAGCCTTTGGCTACTGTGCCTTGCCCCCAGCCTCTGGCTACTGTGCCTCACCCCCGCCACCTCTGGCTACTGTGCCCCCGCAGCCTCTGGCTACTGTGCCCCCCTGTGGCCTACGGCTACTGTGATTTTCCTGCCTGTGGCCACTGAGTTCCCCCCTCCCCCGGGCCTCTAGCCACTGTGATTCCCCCCCTGGGCTTCTAGCCACTGTGATTTCTCCCCCAGGCCTCTAGCCACTGTGATTCCCCTCCTGGGCCCTCTGGCCATTGTGATTGACCACCTCCCCGGGCAGCTGGCCATTGTGATTTCTCCCCTTAGCCCTGTGGCCATTGTGCCTTCCTTTCCCCCGGCCTCTGGCTACTGTGCCTTCCCACGGTCTCTGGCTACTGTGCCTCCCCCTGGCCTCTGGCTAAGTGCCTCCCCCCGGCTTCTGGCTACTGTGCCCCCGGCCTCTGGCTACTGTGCCTCACCCCTGGGCCTCTGGCTACTGTGCCACCCCCCTCTGGCTACTGTGCCTCCCTCCCCCGGCCTCTGGCTACTGTACCTCCCTCCCCCGGCCTCTGGCTACTGTGCCTTCCTTCCCCCCCAGCCTTTAGCTACTGTGCCTCCCCCACCTCTGTCTATTGTGCCTCTCCCCTCCCCCTCTCCCCAGGCTCTGGCTACTGTGCCTCGACCCCGGCCTCTGGCTACTGTGCCTCGCCCCCTGCCTCTGGCTACTGTCCCTCCCCCCCTAGCCTCTGGCTACTGTGCCCCCCGCAGCCTCTGGCTACTGTGCCCCCCTGTGGCCTGTGGCAACTGTAATTTTCCCCCCTAGGGCCACTGATTTCCCCCCTCCCACCCTTTCCTCTAGCCACTGTGATTCACCCCCGGGCCTCTAGCCACTGTGATTTCCACTTTGCTTCTGGCTACTGTGCCCCCCTCGGCCTCTGGCTACTGTGTCTCCCCCAGCCCTCTGGCTAGTGTGCCTCCCCTCTCACTAGGCCTCTGGTGCACTGTGAGCCTGCCCAGGTCTCTGGTGCACTGTACCTCCCCCCGGCATCTGGCTACTGTGCCTCCCCCGGCCTCTGGCTACTGTGCCTCCCCCCCAGCCTCTGGCTACTGTGCCTCCCCCCTGGTTTCTGGCTACTGTGCCCCCCTGGCCTCTGGCTGCTGTGCCCCCCCCAAGGCCTCTGGCTACTGTGCCTCACCACCCTGGTCTCTGGCTACTGTGCCTCCCCACCAGCCTCTGTCTTCTGTGCCTCCCCTGGTGTCTGGCTACTGTGCTTCTGGTCACTATGCCTCCCCCCAGGCCTCTGGCCACTATGTCTCTCATGCACTGTGCCTCCCCCCTCACTAGGTCTCTGGTGCACTGGGAGTCCCCCCCAGGCCTCTGGCGCACTGTGCCCCCCCCAGGGCCTCTGGCACAATGTACTCCCCCCGGGCCTCTGGCCACTATGCCTCTGGTGCACTGTGCCTCCCCCCAACCCCCTGGGCCTGTGGTGCACTGTGTCTCTCCTCCACCGGGTCTCTGGTGGACTGTGCCTCTGGCCACTAGGCCCCCCGGGCCTCTGGCCACTGTGCCTCTGGTGCACTCAGCCTCCACCCCCAGGGCCTCTAGCCACTGTACTTCCACCCCCGTGGCCTCTGATGCACTGCGCCCCCCCTCCAGGCTTCTGGCCACTATGCCTCTGGCGCACTGTGCCTCCCCCTGGGCTTCTGGCCACTATGTCTCTGGTGCACTGTGCCTCCCCCTATGCATCTGGTGCACTCAGCCCCCCCCCCGGGCCTCTGGCGCACTTTGCCTCCACCCCCGGACCTCTGGCCACTATGCCTCTGGTGCACTCAGCCCCCCCCTGGGATTTCCCAAACTGTGATTTCCCCCCCCAGGCCTCTAGCCCCTGTGATTCCTCCCTGGGCCCTCTGCCCATTGTGATTTCCCACCCCCCCGGCCCTCTGGCCATTGTGATTTCCTCCCCTGGCCCTGTGGCCATTGGGATTTCCCATCTCCCCGGCCCTCTGGCCATTGCGATTTCCGCCTCCCGGCCTTTGGCCACTGTGATTTCCCCGCCCGGGCCTCTGGCCACTGTGATTTCTCCTCCCGGCCTCTGGCCACTGTGATTTCCCCTCCCGGGCCTCTGGCCATTGTGATTCCCCACCCCCAGGCTTCTAGCCACTGTGATTTCCCAACCCCCCCGGGCCTCTGGCCATTTTGATTTCCCACCCCCGGCCCTCTGGCCATTGTGATTTCCCACCCGCGGCCCTCTGGCCATTGTGATCCCCCCAGCCCTCTGGCCATTGTGCCTCTCCTCCTGGGCCTCTGGCTACAGTGCCTCTCACCCCCTGGGACCTGGCTACTGTGCCTCTTTCCCCCGGGCCTCTGGCTACTGTGCCTCTTCCCCCTGGGCCTATGGCTACTGTGCCCTTCCCCCGGGCCTCTGGCTACTGTGCCTCTTCCCCCCAGGCCTCTGGCTACTGTGCCTCCCCTGTGCCACTGGCTACTGTAACCCCCCGGCCTCTGGCTACTGTGCCTCCCCCGGACTCTGGCTACTGTGCCTCCCGTCTGCTACTGTGCCTACACCCTCTCTCTGGCTGCTGTGCCTCCCCCTGGCCTTTAACTGCTGTGCCTCACCCCCGCCTCTGGCTACTGTGCCTCCTTCCCCCCTGGCCTCTGGCTACTGTGCCCCCTCAGCCTCTGGCTACTGTGCCTCCCGCCAGCCTCTGGCTACTGTGCCTTTCCCCCCAGCCTCTGGCTACTGTGCCTTCCTTCAGCCTCTGGCTACTGTGCCTCCCCCGTCCTCTGGCTACTGTGCCTCCCCTCTGGCTACTGTGCCTCTCCCCAGCCTCTGGCTACTGTGCCTCCCCACTGGGCCTGTGGCTACTGTGCCTCCCCCCTCTGGCTACTGTACCTCCCTTCCCCGGCCTCTGGCTACTGTGCCTCCCTCCCTCCGGCCTCTGGCTACTGTGCCCCGCTCCCCCTCGCCTCTGGCTACTGTGCCTCCCCCCGCCTATGGCTACTGTGCCTCCCCCCCTCCCACTCCCTCCAGCCTCTGGCTACTGGGCCTCAACCCCGGCCTCTGGCTACTGTGCCTCGCCCTCAGCCTCTGGCTACTGTGCCTCGCCCCCCAGCCTCTGGCTAATGTGCCTCCCCCCGCCGCCTCTGGCTACTGTGTCCCCCCTGCAGCCTGTGGCTACTGTGATTTTCCCCCCTGTGGCCACTGATTTCCCCTCTCTCCCCTGGCCTCGAGCCACTGTGATTCCCCCCTGGGCCTCTAGCCACTGCGATTTCCCCCTCCTCTGGCTACTGTGCCCCCGGCCCCTGGCTACGGTGCCTCCCCCCCGGCCTCTTGCTACTGTGCCTCCCCTTGGCCTCTGGCTACTGTGCCTCCCCTGGCTACTGTGCCTCCCTCCTGGGCCTCTGGCTACTGTGCCTCCCTCCTGGTCCTCGGGCTACAGTGCCTCCCCCCTGGCCTCTGGCTACGGTGCCTCCATCCTCCGTCCTCTGTCTACTGTGCCTCCCTCCCCCCGGCCTCTGGCTACTGTGCCTCCCTCGCCCCAGCCGCTGGTTACTGTGCCTCCCCCCTGCCTCTGGCTACTGTGCCTCCCCCCTGCCTCTGGCTACTGTGCCTCCCCTCGTTCCCCTCCCCCAAGCCTCGGGCTACTGTGCATCGACCACGGCCTCTGG
Source organism: Ambystoma mexicanum (assembly GCF_040938575.1). Lineage (NCBI taxonomy): Eukaryota > Metazoa > Chordata > Amphibia > Caudata > Ambystomatidae > Ambystoma > Ambystoma mexicanum. Next base: position 1,085,072,916 of record NC_090934.1, read on the forward strand.
CTGCTGTGCCTCTCCCCGGCCTCTGGCTACTGTGTCTCACCTGCCACCTCTGGCTACTGTGCCCCCCCACAGCCTCTGGCTACTGTGCCCCCGTGGCCTTTGGTTACTGTGATTTTCCCCCCTGTGGCCACTGATTTCCTCCCTCCCCCCAGGCTTCTAGCCACTGTGATTTCCCACCCCCCGGCCCTCTGGCAATTGTGATTTCCCCCCTGGCCCTCTGGCCATTGTGATTTCCCACCCCTCCCGGCCTCTGGCCACTTTGCCTCCCCCCGCCTGGAACTCTGGCCACTGTGCCCCCCCCACCGGGCATCTGGCCACTATGATTTCCCCTCCTGGGCATCTGGCCACTGTGATTTCCCCTCCCAGGCCACTAGCCACTGTGATTTCCCCTCCAGGGCCTCTGGCTACTGTGCCTCTCCCCCCCCCCCCAGGCCTCTGGGTACTGTGCCTCTCCCCCGGGCCTCTGGCTGCTGTGCCTCTCTCCCTCTCGCTACTGTGCCCCCCCAGGCCACTGGCTACTGAGCCCCCCGTACCACTGCATACTGGGCCTCCCCCCCGCCACTGGCTTCTGTGCCCCCCAGCCACTGGCTACTGTGCCTCCCCCCCAGCCACTGGCTACTGTGCCTCCCCCCGGTTAATAGCTACTGTGCCTCCCCCCATCCACTGGCTACTGTACCCTCCAGCCACTGGCTACTGTGCCCCCCTCCCCCGGCCTCTGGCTACTGTGCCTCCCCCCATGCCTCTGGCTACTGTGCCTACCCTGGCCTCTGGCTGCTGTGCCCCCCCAGCCTCTTGCTACTGTGCCTTCCCCCCGGCCTCTGGCTACTGTGCCCCCCAGCCTCTGGCTACTGTGCCTCCCCCCGGCCTCTGGCTACTGTGCCTCCCCCCTCTGGCTACTGTGCCTCCCTCCCCCGGCCTCTGGCTACTGTGCCTCCCTCCCCCCTGGCCTCTGGCTACTGTGCCTCCCTCCCCCCGGCCTCTGGCTACTGTGCCTCGCCCCCACCAGCCTCTGGATACTGTGCCTCCCCTCCCCCCTCCTCCCCTGGCCTCTGGCTACTGTGCCTCCCCCGCGGCCTCTGGCTTCTGTGCCCCCCTGTGGCCTGTGGCCACTGTGATTTTCCCCCCTGTGGCCACTGATTTCCCCCTCCTGGGCTTCTAGCCACTGTGATTCCCCCCCTGGGCTTCTAGCCACTGTGATTACCCCCCCCCCAGGACTCTAGCCACTGTGATTCCCCCCCTGGGCCCTCTGGCCATTGTGATCCCCCCCTGGCCCAGTGGCCATTGTGATTTCCCATCCCCCCGTCCCTCTGGCCATTGTGATTTCCCCCTCCTGGCCTCTGGCCACTGTGCCCCCCCGGGCCTCTGGCCACAGTGATTTACCCTCCCGGGCCTCTGCCCACTGTGATATCCCCTCCAGGGCCTCTGGCCACTGTGAGTTCCCCTCCCGGGCCTCTGGCCACTGTCATTTCCCCTCCTGGGGCCCTGGCCACTGTGATTTCCCCTCCCGGGCCTCTAGCCACTGTGATTTCCCAACCCCCCAGGCCTCTGGCCATTGTGATTTCCCACCCCACGGCCGACTGGCCATTGTGATTTCCGCCCCCCGGCCCTCTGGCCATTGTGATTGCCCACCCCTGGCCGTCTGGCCATTGTGATTCCCCTGGCCCTCTGGCCATTGTGTCTCTCCCCTGCCTGGGCCTCTGGCTACAGTGCCTCTTCTCCCCTAGGCCTCTGGCTACTGCGCCTCTTCCCTCCCCCGGGCCTCTGGCTACTGTGCCTCCCCCCTCTGGCTACTGTGCCTCCCTCCCCCGGCTTCTGGCTACTGTGCCTCCCCCCTGCCTCTGGCTACTGTGCCTCGCTCGCCCCTGGCCTCTGGCTACTGTGTCTCCCCCTGCCTCTGGCTACTGTGTCCCCCAGCCTCTGGCTACTGTGCCTCCCCTCTTCCCCCTCCTCCCCTGGCCTCTGGCTACTGTGCCTCCCCCCAGCCTCTGGCTACTGTGCCTCACCCCTGACGCCTCTGGCTACTGTGCCCCCGCAGCCTCTGGCTACTGTGCCTCCCCGTGGCCTATGGCTACTGTGATTTTCCTGCCTGTGGCCACTGAGTTCCCCCCTCCCCCGGGCCTCTAGCCACTGTGATTCCCCCCTGGGCTTCTAGCCACTGTGATTTCTCCCCCAGGCCTCTAGCCACTGTGATTCCCCTCCTGGGCCCTCTGGCCATTGTGATTTACCACCTCCCCGGGCAGCTGGCCATTGCGATTTCTCCCCTTAGCCCTGTGGCCATTGTGCCTTCCTTTCCCCTGGCCTCTGGCTACTGTGCCTTCCCCCGGCCTCTGGCTACTGTGCCTCCCCCGGCCTCTGGCTACTGTGCCTCCCCCCTGGGACTCTGGCTACTGTGCCACCCCCCTCTGGCTACTGTGCCTCCCTCCCCCGGCCTCTGGCTACTGTACCTCCCTCCCCCAGCCTCTGGCTACTGTTCCTTCCTTCCCCCCCAGCCTCTAGCTACTGTGCCTCCCCCACCTCTGTCTATTGTGCCTCTCCCCTCCCCCTCTCCCCAGGCTCTGTCTACTGTGCCTCGACCCCGGCCTCTGGCTACTGTGCCTCGCCCCCTGTCTCTGGCTACTGTCCCTCCCCCCTAGCCTCTGGCTACTGTGCCCCCCGCAGCCTCTGGCTACTGTGCCCCCCTGTGGCCTGTGGCAACTGTAATTTCCCCCCCTAGGGCCACTGATTTCCCCCCTCCCACCCTTTCCTCTAGCCACTGTGTTTCACCTCCGGGCCTCTAGCCACTGTGATTTCCCCTTTGCTTCTGGCTACTGTGCCCCCCCCGGCCTCTGGCTACTGTGTCTCCCCAAGCCTCTGGGTAGTGTGCCTCCCCCTGGCCTCTGGCTACTGTGCCTCCCCTCTGGCTACAGTGCCTCCCCTCTGGCTACTGTGTCTACCCCCTTTCTCTGGCTGCTGTGCCTCCCCCCTGGCCTCCAGCTGCTGTGCCTCACCCCTGGCCTCTCGCTACTGTGCCCCCTGGCCTCTGGCTACTGTGCCTCTTCCCCCCCTGGGACTCTGGCTACTGTGCCTCTCCCCCCCAGGCCTCTGGGTACTGTGCCTCTCCCCCCGGCCTCTGTCTACTGTGCCTATCCCCCTCTCGTTACTGTGCCCCCCCAGGCCACTGGCTACTGAGCCCCCCTGGCCACTGCCTACTGGGCCACCCCCCACCACTGGCTACTCTGCCTTCCCCCAGCCACTGGCTACTGTGCCTCCCCCAGCTGCTGGTTACTGTGCCTCCCCCCAGCCACTGGCTACTGTGCCTCCCCCCCAGCTGCTGGCAATTGTGCCTCAACCGCGGCCACTGGCTACTGTGCCTCCCCCATCCACTGGCTACTGTGCCCCCCTCCCCCTGTCTCTGGCTACTGTCCCTCCCCCCTAGCCTCTGGCTACTGTGCCCCCCGCAGCCTCTGGCTACTGTGCCCCCCTGTGGCCTGTGGCAACTGTAATTTCCCCCCCCAGGGCCACTGATTTCCCCCCTCCCACACTTTCCTCTAGCCACTGTGTTTCACCCCCGGGCCTCTAGCCACTGTGATTTCCCCTTTGTTTCTGGCTACTGTGCCCCCCCCCCGGCCTCTGGCTACTGTGTCTCCCCAAGCCTCTGGGTAGTGTGCCTCCCCCTGGCCTCTGGCTACTGTGCCTCCCCTCTGGCTACAGTGCCTCCCCTCTGGCTACTGTGCCTACCCCCTTTCTCTGGCTGCTGTGCCTCCCCCCTGGCCTCCAGCTGCTGTGCCTCACCCCTGTCCTCTCGCTACTGTGCCCCCTGGCCTCTGGCTACTGTGCCTCTTCCCCCCCTGGGACTCTGGCTACTGTGCCTCTCCCCCCCCAGGCCTCTGGGTACTGTGCCTCTCCCCCCGGCCTCTGTCTACTGTGCCTATCCCCCTCTCGTTACTGTGCCCCCCCAGGCCACTGGCTAATGAGCCCCCCCTGGCCACTGCCTACTGGGCCACCCCCCACCACTGGCTACTCTGCCTTCCCCCAGCCACTGGCTACTGTGCCTCCCCCAGCTGCTGATTACTGTGCCTCCCCCCAGCCACTGGCTACTGTGCCTCCCCCCCAGCTGCTGGCAATTGTGCCTCAACCGCGGCCACTGGCTACTGTGCCTCCCCCATCCACTGGCTACTGTGCCCCCCTCCCCCGGCCTCTGGCTACTGTGCCTCCCCCCATCCACTGGCTACTGTACCCTCCAGCCACTGGCTACTGTGCCCTCCTCCCCCCGGCCTCTGGCTACTGTGCCTCCCCGTGCCGCTGGCTACTGGCTACTGTGCCCCCCCGGCCTCTGGCTACTGTGCCTCTCCCTCCCCCCTCCTCTCCTGGCCTCTGGCTACTGTGCCTCCCCCTGGCCTCTGGCTACCGTGCCTCTCTGGCTACTGTGCCTCACCCCGCCGCCTCTGGCTACTGTGCCCCTGCAGCCTCTGGCTACTGTACCCCCCCCGTGGCCTGTGGCTACTGTGATTTTCCCCCCTATGGCCACTGATTCCCCTCCTCCCCTGGGCTTCTAGCCACTGTGATTCTCCCCCTGGGCTTCTAGCGACTGTGATTCCCCCCCTCTGGGCTTCTAGCGACTGTGATTCCCCCCTGGGCCCTCTGGCCATTGTGATTTACCACCCCCCCGGGCCGCTGGCCATTGTGATTTCTCCCCCTCGCCCTGTGGCCATTGTGATTTCCCATCCCCCCTGCCCTCTGGCCATTGTGATATCCCCTCCCGGGCCTCTGGCCACTGTGATTTCCCCTCCCGGGCCTCTGGCCACTGTCATTTACCCTCCTGGGCCTCTGGCCACTGTGATTTCCCCTCCCGGGCCTCTAGCCACTGTGATTTCCCAACCCCCCGGGCCTCTGGCCATTGTGATTTCCCACCCCTCTGGCCCACTAGCCATTGTGATTTCCCACCACTGGCCCTCTGGCCACTGTGATTGCCCACCCCCGGCCGCCTGGCCATTGTGATTCTCCCCGTCCCTCTGGCCATTGTGTCTCTCCCCCCTGGGCCTCTGGCTACAGTGCCTCTTCCCCCCTGGGCCTCTGGCTACTGTGCCTCTTCCCTCCCCCGGGCCTCTGGCTACTGTGCCTCTTCCCCCCAGGCTTCTGGCTACTGTGTCTCTTCCCCCCCCAGGTCTCTGGCTACTGTACCTCTTCCCCGCCAGGCCTCTGGCTACTATGCCTCCCCCCGGGCCACTGGCTACTGTGCCTCCCCCACGGCCTCTGGCTACTGTGCCTCCCCTCTGGCTACTGTGTCTACCCCGTTTCTCTGGCTGCTGTGCCTCCCCCCTGGCCTCTAGCTGCTGTGCCTCACCCCTGGCCTCTGGCTACTGTTCCTCACTCCCCCTGGCCTCTGGCTACTGTGCACCCCCGGGCCTCTGGCTACTGTGCCTCCCCCCAGCGTCTGGCTACTGAGTCCTTTCCCCCCAGCCTCTGGCTGCTGTGCCTTCACCCCCGGCCTCTGGCTACTGTGCCTCCCCCGACCTCTGTCTACTGTGCCTCCCCCTAGCTTCTGGCTACTGTGCCCCCTGGCCTCTGGCTACTGTGCCTCCCCACAGCCTCTGGCTACTGTGCCTCCCCCTGGGCTCTGGCTACTGTGCCTCCCCCCTCTGGCTACTGTGCCTCCCTCCCCCCGGCCTCTGGCTACTGTGCCTCCCCCCGGCCTCTGGCTACTGTGCCTCCCTTCCCCCTGGCCTCTGGCTACTGTGCCTCCCCCGGCCTCTGGCTACTGTGCCCCCCCAGCCTCTGGCTACTGTGCCTCCCCCCTTCCTCCTGCTCCCCTGGCCTCTGGTTACTGTGCCTCCCCACTGGCCTTTGGCTACTGTGCCTCGCCCCCAGCCTCTGGCTACTGTGCTTCACCCCTGCTGCCTCTAGCTACTGTGCCCCCCCTGGCCTCTGGCTACTGTGCCTCCCTCTCCCCCCTCCTCCCCGGCCTCTGGCTACTGTGCCTCCCCCCGGCCTCTGGCTACTGCGCCTCTCTGGCTACTGTGCCTCACCCCCGCTGCCTCTGGCTACTGTGCCCTGTGGCCTCTGGCTACTGTACCCCCCGTTGCCTGTGGCTACTGTGATTTTCCCCCTATGGCCACTGATTCCCCTCCTCCCCCCGGGCTTCTAGCTACTGTGATTCTCCCCCTGGGCTTCTAGCCACTGTGATTCCCCCCCTCTGGGCTTCTAGCGACTGTGATTCCCCCCTGGGCCCTCTGGCCATTGTGATTTACCACCACCCTCCGGGCCGCTGGCCATTGTGATTTCTGGCCCTCGCCCTGTGGCCATTGTGATTTCCCATCCCCCCTGCCCTCTGGCCATTGTGATATCCCCTCCCGGGCCTCTGGCCACTGTCGTTTCCCCTCCCGGGGCTCTGGCTACTGTCATTTACCCTTCTGGGCCTCTGGCCACTGTGATTTCCCAACCCCCCCGGGCCTCTGGCCATTGTGATTGCCTACCCCCCGGCCGCCTGGCCATAGTGATTCTCCGAGTCCCTCTGGCCATTGTGTCTCTCCCCCCCTGGGCCTCTGGCTACTGTGCCTCTTCCCCCCGGGCCTCTGGCTACTGTGCCTCTTCCCCCCCAGGTCTCTGGCTACTCTGCCTCTTCCCCCCCAGGCCTCTGGCTACTGTGCCTTCCCCCAGGCCACTGGCTACTGTGCCTCCCCCACGGCCTCTGGCTACTGTGCCTCCCCTCTGGCTACTGTGTCTACCCCGTTTCTCTGGCTGCTGTGCCTCCCCCCTGGCCTCTAGCTGCTGTGCCTTACCCCTGGCCTCTGGCTACTGTGCCTCACTCCCCCTGGCCTCTGGCCACTGTGCACCCCCGGGCCTCTGGCTACTGTGCCTCCCCCAGCGTCTGGTTACTGAGTCCTTTCCCCCCAGCCTCTGGCTGCTGTGCCTTCACCCCCGGCCTCTGGCTACTGTGCCTCCCCCGGCCTCTGTCTACTGTAACTCCCCCCAGCTTCTGGCTACTGTGCCCCCTGGCCTCTGGCTACTGTGCCTCCCCCCTCTGGCTTCTGTGCCTCCCTACCCCCGGACTCTGGCTACTGTGCCTCTGTGCCCCCTGGCCTCTGGCTACTGTGCCTCCCCCCGCCTCTGGCTTCTGTGTCCCCCAGCCTCTGGCTACTGTGCCTCCCCCTTCCCCCTGCTCCCCTGGCCTCTGGTTACTGTGCCTCCCCACTGGCCTTTGGCTACTGTGCCTCGCCCCCAGCCTCTGGCTACTGTGATTTTCCTCGCTTTGGCCACTGATTTCTCCCCTCCCCCCGGGCCTCTAGCCACTGTGATTCCCCCCTGGGCTTCTAGCCAGTGTGATTTCCCATTCCCCCGGCCCTCTGGCCATTGTGATTTCCCCCCCTGGCCTCTGGCCACTGTGCCCCCCCCCGGGCCTCTGGCCACTGTGATTTCCCCTCCCAGGCCTCTGGCCACTGTCATTTCCCCTCCCGGGCCTCTGGCCACTGTCATTTCCCCTCCCGGGCCTCTGGTCAATGTGATTCTCCACCCCGGGGCTTCTAGCCACTGTGATTTCCCAACCCCCCGGCCTCTGGCCATTTTGATTTCCCACCCCCCGGGCCTCTGGCCATTGTGATTTCCCACCCCCCGGCCCTCTGGCTATTGTGATTGACCACCCCTGGCCGTCTGGCCATTGTGATTCCCCCGGCCCTCTATCCATTGTGTCTCTCCCCCTGGGCCTCTGGCTACAGTTCCACTTCCCCCTGGGCCTCTGGTTACTCTGCCTCTTCCCCCCCCCGCGGGCCTCTGGCTACTGTGCCTCTTCCCCCCGGGCCTCTAGCTACTGTGCCACTTCCCCCTGGGCCTCTGGCTACTGTGCCTCTTCCTCTTCCCCCAGGCCTCTGGCTACTGTGCCTCCCTCCCGGCCTCTAGCTACTGTGCCCCCCCTGGCCTCTGGCTACTGTGCCTCCCCTCTGGCTGCTGTGCCTCCCCCTGGTCTCTAGCTGCTGGTCCTCACCCCTGGCCTCTGGCTACTGTGCCTCCCTCCCCCGGCTTCTGTCTACTCTGTCCCCCCCAGGCCTCTGGCTACTGTTCCTCCCCCTGGTCTCTGGCTACTGTGCCTTTCCCCCAGACTCTGGCTACTGTGCCTTCCCCTGGCCTCTGGCTACTGTGCCTCCCCCCAGCCTCTGGCTACTGTGCCTCCCCCCGGCTTCTGGCTACTGTGCCCCCGGCCTCTGGCTACTGTGCCTCCCCCTGGCCTCTGGCTACTGTGCCCCCCGGCTTCTGGCTACTGTGCCTCCCCCAGCCTCTCGCTACTGTGCCTCCTCCCAGGCTCTGGCTACTGTGCCTCCCCCCTCTGGCTACTGTGTCTCCTCCCGACGGCCTCTGGCTACTGTGCCCCCCAGCCTCTGGCTACTGTCCCTCCCTCCCTCCTGGCCTCTGGCTACTGTGCCTCCCCCCGCCTCTGGCTACTGTGCCCCCCCAGCCTCTGGCTACTGTGCCGCCCCGCTTCCCCCTGCTCCCCTGGCCTCCGGTTACTTTGCCTCCCCACCGGCCTTTGGCTACTGTGCCTCGCCCCCAGCCTCTGGCTACTGTGCCTCACCCCGCCGCCTCTGGCTACTATGCCCCCGCAGCCTCTGGCTACTGTGCCCCCCGTGGCCTGTGGCTACTGAGATTTTCCTCGCTGTGGCCAGTGATTTCTCCCCTCCCCCCAGGCCCTAGCCATGGCGATTTCCCCCCCCCTGGGCTTCTAGCCAGTGTGATTTCCCCCCCAGGCCTCTAGCCACTGTGATTCTCCCCCAGGCCCTCTGGCCATTGTGATTGTACACCCCCCCGGCCCTCTGGCCATTGTGATTTCCCCCCTGGCCCTGTGGCCATTTGGATTTCCCATCTCCCAGGCCCTCTGGCCATTGTGATTTCCCCCTCCCAGCCTCTGGCCACTGTGCCCCCCGGGCCTCTGGACACCGTGATTTACCCTCCCGGGCCTCTGGCCACTGTGATTTCCCCTCCCGGCCTCTGGTCACTGTGATTCCCCACCCCCGGGCATCTAGCCACTGTGATTTCAAAAACCTCCCTGGCCTCTGGCCATTGTGATTTCCCACCCCCCGGCCCTCTGGCCATTGTGATTGACCACCCCTGGCCGTCTGGCCATTGTGATTCTGCCGGCCCTCTGGCCATTGTGTCTCTCCCCCAGGGACTCTGGCTACAGTTCCTCTTCCCCCCTGGGCCTCTGGCTACTGTGCCTCTTCCCCCCCCCCGGGCCTCTGGCTACTGTGCCTCCCCCGGCCTCTGGCTACTGTGCCTCCCTTCTGGCTACTGTGCCTACACCCTGACTCTGGCTGTTGTGCCTCCCCCTGGCCTCGAGCTGCAGTGCCTCACCCTTGGCCTCTGGCTACTGTGCCTCCCTCCCCCCGGCTTCTGTCTACTCTGTCCCCCTCAGGCCTCTGGCTACTGTGCCTCCCCCTGGTTCTGGCTACTGTGCCTTTCCCCCAGACTCTGGCTACTGTGCCTTCCCCCTGGCCTCTGGCTACTGTGCCTCCCCCTCTGCCTCTGGCTACTCTGCCTCCCACAGCTTCTGGCTACTGTGCCCCCCGGACTCTGGCTACTGTGCCTCCCCCGGCCTCTGGATACTGTGCCTCTCCTTTGGCTACTGTGCCTCTGCCCTGGCCTCTGGCTACTGTGCTTCCCCCGGGCCTCTGGCTACTGTGCCTCCCCCAGCCTCTGGCTACTGTGCCTCCCATCTGGGCCTCCGGCTACTGTGCCTCCCCCCGCTGGCATCTGGGCCTCCCCCTGGCCTCTGGCTACTGTGCCTCCCCATGGCCTCTGGCTACTGTGCCTCCCCTCTGGCTACTGTGCCTATCCCCTGCCTCTGGCTGCTGTGCCTCCCCCCTGGCCTCTAGCTGCTGTGCCTCACCCCTGGCCTCTGGCTACTGTGCCTCCCTCTGCCAGCCTCTGGCTACTGTGCCCCCCCCAGGCCTCTGGCTACTTTGCCTCCCCCGGCCTCTGGCTACTGTGCGTTCCCCCCAGCCTCTGGCTACTGTGCCTTCCCCCCTGCCTCTGGCTACTGTGCCTCCCCCCGGCCTCTGGCTACTGTGCCTCCCCCCTGCTTCTGGCTACTGTGCCCCACCGGCCTCTCGCTACTGTACTTCCCCCCTGGGCCTCTGGCTACTGTGCTTCCCCCCTCTGGCTACTGTGCCTCCCTCCCCCCGGCTTCTGTCTACTCTGTCCCCCTCAGGCCTCTGACTACTCTGCCTCCCCCTGGTTCTGGCTACTGTGCCTTTCCCCCAGACTCTGGCTACTGTGCCTTCCCCCTGGCCTGTGGCTACTGTGCCTCCCCCTCTGCCTCTGGCTACTGTGCCTCCCAAAGCTTCTGGCTACTGTGCCCCCCGGACTCTGGCTACTGTGCCTCCCCCAGGCCTCTGGCTACTGTGCCTCTCCTTTGGCTACTGTGCCTCCGCTCTGGCCTCTGGCTACTGTGCTTCCCCCGGGCCTCTGGCTACTGTGCCTCCCCCAGCCTCTGGCTACTGTGCCTCCCATCTGGGCCTCCGGCTACTGTGCCTCCCCCCGCTGGCATCTGGGCCTCCCCCTGGCCTCTGGCTACTGTGCCTCCCCATGGCCTCTGGCTACTGTGCCTCCCCTCTGGCTACTGTGCCTATCCCCTGCCTCTGGCTGCTGTGCCTCCCCCCTGGCCTCTAGCTGCTGTGCCTCACCCCTGGCCTCTGGCTACTGTGCCCCCCTCCGCCAGCCTCTGGCTACTGTGCCCCCCCCAGGCCTCTGGCTACTTTGCCTCCCCCGGCCTCTGGCTACTGTGTGTTCCCTCCAGCCCCTGGCTACTGTGCCTTCCCCCCTGCCTCTGGCTACTGTGCCTCCCCCCGGCCTCTGGCTACTGTGCCTCCCCCCTGCTTCTGGCTACTGTGCCCCACCGGCCTCTCGCTACTGTACTTCCCCCTTGGGCCTCTGGCTACTGTGCTTCCCCCCTCTGGCTACTGTGCTTCCCTCCCCCCGGCTTCTGTCTACTCTGTCCCCCCAGGCCTCTGGCTACTGTGCCTCCCCCTGGCCTCTGGCTACTGTGCCTTTCCCCCAGACTCTGGCTACTGTCCCTTCCCCCTGGCCTCTGGCTACTGTGCCTCCCCCCGGCCTCTGGCTACTGTGCCTCCCCCGGCTTCTGGCTACTGTGCCCCCGGCCTCTGGCTACTATACCTCCCCCCGGCCTCTGGCTACTGTGCCTCTCCTCTGGCTACTGTGCCTCCGCCCTGGCCTCTGGCTACTGTGCCTCCCCAAGGGCCTCTGACTACTGTGCCTCCCCTGGCCTCTGGCTACTGTGCCTCCCATCTGGGCCTCTGGCTACTGTGCCTCCCCCTGCTGGCTACTGTGCCTCCCCCCGGCCCCTGGCTACTGTGCTTCCCCATGGCCTCTGGCTACTGTGCCTCCCCTCTGGCTACTGTGCCTATCCCCTGCCTCTGGCTGCTGTGCCTCCCCCCTGGCCTCTAGCTGCTGTGCCTCACCCCTGGCCTCTGGCTACTGTGCCTCCCTCCCCCCGGCCTCTGGCTACTATGCCCCCAGGCCTCTGGCTACTTTGCCTCCCCCCGGCCTCTGGCTACTGTGCCATTCGCCCCAGCCTCTGGCTACTGTGCCTTCCCCCCGGCCTCTGGCTACTGTGCCTCCTCCCTGCTTCTGGCTACTGTGCCCCACTGGCCTCTGGCTACTGTGCTTCCCCCTGGGCCTCTGGCTACTGTGCCTCCCCCTTTGGCTACTGTGCCTCCCTCCCCCGGCCTCTGGCTACTGTGCTCTCTCCCCCCGGCCTCTGGCTTCTGTGACTTCCTTCCCCCTGGCCTCTGGCTACTGTGCCTCCCCCCAAGTCTCTGGCTACTGTGCCTCCCCCTCCCTCTCCCCCAAGCCTCTGGCTACTGTGCCTCAGCCCCGTCCTCTGGCTACTGTGCCTTGCCCCTGCCTCTGGCTAATGTCACTCCTCCCCTCGCCTCTGGCTACTGGGCCTCCCCACAGCCTCTGGCTACTGTGCCCCACTGTGGCCTGTGGCTACTGTGATTTTCCCCCCTAGGGCCACTGATTTCCCCCTCCCACCCTTTCCTATAGAAACTGTGATTCACCCCCCCGGGGCCTCTAGCAACTGTGATTTCCCCCCGGCTTCTGGCTACTGTGCCCCCCGAGCCTCTGGCTACTGTGCCTCCCCTGGCCTCTGGCTACTGTGCCTCCCCCCTGGCCTCTGACTACTGTGCCTCCCCTCTGGCTACTGTGCCTCACCTCTGGCTACTGTGCCTACCCCCTTTCTCTGGCTGCTGTGCCTCCCCCCCGGCTTCTTGCTGCTGTGCCTCACCCTTTGCCTCTGGCTGCTGTGCCTCCCCCCGGCCTCTGGCTACTGTGCCCCCCCGGGCCTCTGGCTACTGTGCCTCCCCTGATCTCTGGCTAATGTGCCTTTTCCCCAGACTCTGGCTACTGTGCCTTCCCCTGACCTCTGGCTAATGTGCCTCCCCCCGGCCTCTGGCTACTGTTGCTCCCCCCTCCGGCCTCTGGCTACTGTGTCCCCTGGCCTCTGGTTACTGTGCCCCCCCGGCCTCTGGCTACTGTGCCTCCCCCGGGCTCTGTCTACTGTGCCTCCCCCCTCTGGCTTCTGTGTCACTCTCCCCCAGCCTCTGGCTACTGTGCCTCCCTCCCCCTGGCCTCTGGCTACTGTGGCTCCTCTCTGACCTCTGGCTACTGTGCATCTCCCTGGCCTCTGACTACTGTGCCTCCCCTCTGGCTACTGTGCCTGCCCTCTGCCTCTGGCTGCTGTGCCTCCCCCCTGGCCTCTAGCTGCTGTGCCTCACCCCTAGACTCTGGCTACTGTGCCTCCCCCCAGCCTCTGGCTACTGTGCCCCCCCGGGTTCTGGCTACTGTGCCTCCACTGGGCCTCTGGCTACTGTCTCATTCCCCCCAGCCTCTGGCTACTGTGCTTTCCCCTGGCCTCTGGCTACTATGCCTCCCCTTGGCTTCTGGCTACTGTGCCCCCCCTGGCCTCTAGCTTCTGTGCCTCCCCTCTGGGTACAGTGCCTCCTCCCAGTCTCTGGCTACTGTGCCTCCCCCCTGGGCCTCTGGCTGCTGTGCCTCCCCCCTCTGGCTACTGTGCCTCCCTCCCCCGGCCTCTGGCTACTGTGCCTCCCTTTCCCGGCCTCTGGCTACTGTGCCTTCCTCTCCCCCCGGCCTCTGGCTACTGTGCCTCCCCCCCGCCTCTGGCTACTGTGCCTCAACCCTAGCCTCTGGCTACTGTGCCTTGGCCCCTGGCCGCTGGCTACTGTGCCTCGCCCCCAGCCTCTGGCTACTGTCCCTCCCCCCTCGCCTCTGGCTACTGTGCCCCCCTCGCAGCCTCTGGCTACTGTGCCCCCGTGGTCTGTGGCTACTGTGATTTTCCCCCCTGGGGCCACTGATTTTCCCCCTCCCACCTTTTATTCTCGCCACTGTGATTCACCCCTCCGGGCCTCTAGCCACTGTGATTTGCCCCGGCTTCTGGCTACTGTACCCCCCCGGCCTCTGGCTACTGTGTCTCCCCCCCCTGGCCTCTGGCTACTGTGCCTCCCCCTGGCCTCTGGCTACTGTGCCTCCCCTCTGGCTACTGTGCCTTCCCCCAGCCTCTGGCTACTGTGCCTCCCTCCTGGGCCTCTGGCTACTGTGCCTCCCCCCTCTGGCTACTGTGCCTCCCTCCCCTGGCCTCTGGCTACTGTGCCTACCTCCCCCCAGCCTCTGGCTACTGTGCCTCCCCCCTGCCTCTAGCTACTGTGCCTCTCCTTCCTAGCCCTCCCCCAGTCTCTGGCTACTGTGCCTCAACCCTGGCCTCTGGTTACTGTGCCGCACCCCCAGCCTCTAGCTACTGTGCTTCCCCCAGCAGCCTCTGTCTACTGTGCCCCCCCGTGGCCTTTGGCTACTGTGATTTTCCCTCGGTGGCCACTGATTTCCTCCCTCCCCCCAGGCCTCTAGCCACTGTGATTCCCCCCGGGCCTCTAGCCACTGTGATTTACCCCCCGGGCCTCAAGCCATTGTGATTTCCCACCCCCCCGGCCATCTGGCCATTGTGATTTCCCCCTGACCCTCTGGCCATTGTGATTTCCTACCCCTCCCGGCCTCTGGCCACTGTGCCTCCCCCCAACCCAGACCTCTGGCTTCCGTGCCTCCCCTCCTGGGCATCTGGCCACTGTGATTTACCCTCCCGGGCCTCTGGCCACTGTGATTTCCCCTCCCGGGCCTCTGGCCACTGTAATTTACCCTCCCGGGCCTCTGGCCACTGTAATTTCCCCGCCCGGGCCTCTCGCCACTATGATTTCCCCTCCAGGGCCTCTGGCCACTGTGAATTCCCCCCCCCCCGGGCCTCTAGCCACTGTGATTTCCCAACCCCCCCGGGCCTCTGGCCATTGTGATTTCCCACCCCCCGGCCCTCTGGCCATTGTGATTTTCCACCCTGCCGGCCCTCTGGCCATTGTGATTTCCCACCCCCCCGGACCTCTGGCCATTGTGATTTCCCACCCCCCACAGCCCTCTGGCCATTGTGATTCCCCCCGGCCCTCTGGCCATTGTGCCTCTTCCCCCCCAGGCCTCTGGCTACTCTGCCTCTTCCCCCCCTGGGCCTCTGGCTACTGTGCCTCTTCCCCCCCAGGCCTCTGGGTACTGTGCCTCTCCCCCCCAGGGCCTCTGGCTACTGTGCCTCTCCCCCCCTGGCCTCTGGCTATTGTGCCTCCCTCCCCCCGGCTTCTGTCTACTCTGTCCCCCCCAGGCCTCTGGCTACTGTGCCTGGCTCTGGCTACTGTGCCTTTCCCCCAGACTCTGGCTACTGTGCCTTCCCCCTGGCCTCTGGCTACTGTGCCTCCCCCTCTGCCTCTGGCTACTGTGCCTCCCCCTGGCTTCTGGCTACTGTGCCCCCCGGCCTCTGGCTACTGTGCCTCCCCCGGCCTCTGGCTACTGTGCCTCTCCTCTGGCTACTGTGCCCCCGCCCTGGCCTCTGGCTACTGTGCCTCGCCCCAGCCTCTGGCTACTGTCACTCCTCCCCTCGCCTCTGGCTACTGGGTCCCCCAACAGCCTCTGGCTACTCTGCCCCACTGTGGCCTGTGGCTACTGTGATTTTCCCCCCTAGGGGCACTGATTTCCCCTCTCGCACACTTTCCTCTAGAAACTGTGATTCACCCCCCCGGGCCTCTAGCAACTGTGATTTCCCCCTGGCTTCTGGCTACTGTGCTCCCCCAGCCTCTGGCTACTGTGCCTCCCCTGGCCTCTGGCTACTGTGCCTCCCCCCTGGCCTCTGGCTACTGTGCCTCCCCTCTGGCTACTGTGCCTCCCCTCTGGCTACTGTGCCTACCCCCTTTCTCTGGCTGCTGTGCCTCCCCCCTGGCCTCTAGCTGCTGTGCCTCACCCCTGGCCTCTGGCTGCCGTGCCTCCCCCGGCCTCTGGCTACTGTGCCCCCCCGGGCCTCTGGCTACTGTGCCTTTTCCCCCAGCCTCTGGCTACTGTGCCTTCCCCCGGCCTCTGGCTAATGTGCCTCCCCCGGCCTCTGGCTACTGTGGCTCCCCCCCGGCCTCTGGCTACTGTGTCCCCTGGCCTCTGGTTACTGTGCCTCCCCCGGGCTCTGGCTACTGTGCCTCCTCCGGGCTCTGGCTACTGTGCCTCCCTCCTCTGGCTTCTGTGCCACCCTCCCCCAGCCTCTGGCTACTGTGCCTCCCTCCCCCCGGCCTCTGGCTACTGTGGCTCCCCTCAGGCTTCTGGCCACTGTGCCTCTCCCTGGCCTCTGGCTACTGTGCCTCCCCTCTGGCTACTGTGCCTGCCCTCTGCCTCTGGCTGCTGTGCCTCTCCCCTGGCCTCTAGCTGCTGTGCCTCACCCTGGCCTCTGGCTACTGTGCCTCCCCCCGGCCTCTGGCTACTGTGTCGTTCCCCCCAGCCTCTGGCTACTGTGCCTTCCCCTGGCCTCTGGCTACTGTGCCTCCCCTGGCCTCTAGCTACTGTGCCTCCCCTTTGGCTACTGTGCCTCCCCCCGGTCTCTGGCTACTGTGCCTCCCTCCCCCGGCCTCTGGCTACTTTGCCTCCCTCCCCCCAGCCTCTGGCTACTGTGCCTTCCTTACCCCCGGCCTCTGGCTACTGTGCCTCCCCCCGGCCTATGGCTACTGTGCCTCCCCCCAGCCTCTGGCTACTGTGCCTCGACCCCGGCCTCTGGCTACTCTGCCTCGGCCCCTGGCCTCTGGCTACTGTGCCTCACCCCCAGCCTCTGGCTACTGTCCCTCCCCCCCTCGCCTCTGTCTACTGTGCCTCCCCCGCAGCCTCTGGCTACTGTGCCCCCTGTGGTATGTGGCTACTGTAATTTTCCCCCCTGGGGCCACTGATTTCCTCCCTCTCACCCTCTACTGTCGCCACTGTGATTCACCCCCCCGGGCCTCTAGCCACTGTGATTTGCCCCGGCTTCTGGCTACTGTGCCCCCCTGGCCTCTGGCTACTGTGCCTCCCCCCTGGCCTCTAGCTACTGTGCCTCCCCCTGGCCTCTGGCTACTGTGCCTCCCCTCTGGCTACTGTGCCTCCCCCCAGCCTCTGGCTACTGTGCCTCCCTCCTGGGCATCTGGCTACTGTGCCTCCCCTCTCTGGCTACTGTGCCTCCCTCCCCTGGCCTATGGCTACTGTGCCTCCCTCCCCTGGCCTCTGGATACTGTGACTCCCTCCCCCCAGCCTCTGGTTACTGTGCCTCCCCCTGCCTCTAGCTACTGTGCCTCCCCTCCCTAGCCCTCCCCCAGTCTCTGGCTACTGTGCCTCAACCCTGGCCTCTGGCTACTGTGCCGCACCCCCAGCCTCTGGCTACTGTGCCTCCCCCCGCAGCCTCTGGCTACTGCGCCCCCGTGGCCTTTGGCTACTGTGATTTTCCCTCAGTGGCCACTGATTTCCTCCCTCCCCCCCGGCCCTCTAGCCACTGTGATTCCCCCCGGGCCTCTGGCCACCGTGATTTCCCTCCCGGGCCTCAAGCCATTGTGATTTCCCACCCCCTCGGCCATCTGGCCATTGTGATTTCCCCCCTGGCCCTCTGGCCATTGTGATTTCCCACCCCTCCCGGCCTCTGGCCACTGTGCCTCCCCCCAGCCCAGACCTCTGGCTTCTGTGCCTCCCCCTGGGCCTCTGGCCACTGTGATTTCCCCTCCTGGGCATCTGGCCACTGTGATTTCCCCTCCCGGGCCTCTGGCCACTGTAATTTACCCTCCCTGGCCTCTGGCCACTGTGATTTCCCCTCCAGGGCCTCTGGCCACTGTGAATTCCCCCCCCGGGCCTCTAGCCACTGTGATTTCCCAACCCCCCCCGGGCCTCTGGCCATTGTGATTTCCCACCCC
Organism: Ambystoma mexicanum; assembly: GCF_040938575.1. Lineage (NCBI taxonomy): Eukaryota > Metazoa > Chordata > Amphibia > Caudata > Ambystomatidae > Ambystoma > Ambystoma mexicanum. The sequence continues at coordinate 1,085,090,195 of NC_090934.1, forward strand.
CCGGCCCTCTGGCCATTGTGATTTTCCACCCTGCCGGCCCTCTGGCCATTGTGATTTCCCACCCCCCCGGACCTCTGGCCATTGTGATTTCCCACCCCCCACAGCCCTCTTGCCATTGTGATTCCGCCCCGGCCGTCTGGCCATTGTGCCTCTTCCCCCCCAGGCCTCTGGCTACTCTGCCTCTTCCCCCCCTGGGCCTCTGGCTACTGTGCCTCTTCCCCCCCAGGCGCCTGGGTACTGTGCCTCTCCCCCCCCAGGGCCACTGGCTACTGTGCCTCTCCCCCCGGGTCTCTGGCTACTGTGCCTCTTGCCCCCCAGGCCTCTCGCTACTGTGCCCCCCCGGGCCACTGGCTACTGAGCCCCCCGGGCCACTGGCTACTGTACCTCCCCCCGCCACTGGCTACTGTGCCTCCCCCCAGCCACTGGCTACTGTGCCTCCCCCAGCCACTGGCTACTGTGTCCCCCCCAGCCACTGGCTACTGTGCCTCCCCCCAGCCACTGGCTACTGTGCCCCCCTGGCCACTGGCTACTGTGCCTCCCGCCCGTCCACAGGCTACTGTACCCCCCCCGGCCACTGGCTACTGTGCCTCCCCACCATCCGCGGCCACTGGCTACTATGCCTCCCCCCGGGCCACTGGCTACTGTGCCTCCGCCTGGCCACTGGCTACTGTGCCTCCCCCTCCCCCCGGCCACTGGCTACTGTTCCTCCCTCCGCGGGCCACTGACTACTGTGTCTCCCCCTCCCCACCCCAGGCCACTGTGCCTCCCCCTGGCCTCTGGCCACTATAATATTTCAGATATAGGCGTTTTCTACATCCCACCCCCTATTTTACATTGTATGCCTTTCTTAATATTTCAAATCTAGATGTGTTCTTCATCCCTCAACCACCATTTTGTATTACATTGTGTGCCTTTCTCAATATCTCATCTAGGTGTGTTCTCCTTCCGACACCCTCATTTTGCATTGTGTGCCTTTCATAATATTATAAATATAGGTGTTCTCCACCTCCATCTTGCATTGAATTGTGCCTTTCTTAATATTTTGTTTCTAGGTGTGTTCTCCATCCCCCACACACCATTTTGCACTGTGTGCCTTTCTTAATATGAATCTAGGTGTTCTCCATCCCACACTCACAATTTTGATATTGATATTCATATTTTATTTGTATCGCGCTCGTACACAAGTGTTTCTGAGCGCGACAAGGGAGGGGAACAGGGGAGAACAAAACAACGATCTCACTCGGCCTAGTGGTATTGAGAATGCAAGTGTATGGGGGAGGGACAAAGTGCATGGAAGGGGGGAGAAGTGGAAAGTGTGGAGCAAAGGAGAAATAGATAAATAATAATGTAGGTAACAAACAGTGGTAGTGCAGCCAGCAAGTGGCAAGTGCTGGGTTTAAGGCAGCAGACCAGGTTGGTCTGATAAGTGCTGGAAGAAAAAAAGGTGGGGCACTGTATGGGTTCAAATACAGACCCCAGTGCAAGGGGTGGCCCGGAGGCAGTGCGGGAGGGTGGGAGGGTGAGCAGATACCTGTGCCCAGAGGACTGAGGGTGGCCAGGTGCACAGTGCCGAGGGAGAACAGAATCGGCAGGAGAGAGGGGGGCCAAGGCCGAAGCAGAGGAAGGTCTTGAGGTGCTTCAGGAACTGGCGATGGTTCTATTCAAGTTTTAGAGTGGCAGGGAGGCTGTTCCAGGGGGAGGCTCCAGCCGAAGACCAAGATCTACCCCCAGTTTGTTTCTTTGAAAAACGACTGACACTGAGGTAGTTGGAGGTATTGGAGTGAAGTGCTCGAGAGCGGAGGTATTTGCATAGGGATGAAGGTATTTTGGACCCAGGCCCCATGAAGCCTTGTGGACAATGCAGGGGGTTTTGAATATGATCCTTGCATCTACTGGGAGCCAATGGAGAGATTTCAGAGCTGAAGCGATACGATCCCAGGGCTTGAGTCAAAGGACAAGTCTTGCAGTCCTGTTCTGGATAAGTTGCGGAGAGCAGTGGCAGGAAGATTTAGAAAGAGGCTGTTAACAATAGTCCAACCGAGAGTACCGGAGCTTGAGAGACAGTGAGCTTCTGGTAGAAGGAGAGGAATTGCTTTGAATTGTGTGCCTTTCTTAATAATCCGAATCTACGTGCGTTTTCCATTTGACCCCCCATTTTGCATTGCATTTTGTGCCTTTCTTAATATTTAAAATCTAGGTGTGTTTCCCATCCCACACCCCCCCATTTTACATTGCATTGCAATGTGTGCCTTGCCTAATATTTTGAATTTAGGTGTGTTTTTCAACCTCCATTTTGCATTGTGTGCCTTTCTTAATATTTTGAATCTAGGTGTGTTCTCCATCCCACCCCCCATTTGGAATTGCATTGTGCGCCTTTATTAATATTTGAAATCTAGGTGAGTTTCCCATCCCACACCCCCCCCCCATTTTACATTGCATTGCAATGTGTGCCTTGCCTAATATTTTGAAATTAGGTGCGTTTTTCAACCTCCATTTTGCATTGTGTGCCTTTCTTAATATTTTGAATCTAGGTGTGTTCTCCATACCACCCACTCACAATTTTGCATTGTCTTTCTTAATATTTCAATTCTAGGTGTTCTCCATCCCAGCCCCCAGTTTGCATTGAATGGTGTGCCTTTATTAACATTTTGAATGTAGGTGTGTTTTCCACCACCATTTTGCATTGCATTGTGTGCCTTTCTTAATATTTGGAATCTAGGTGTGTTCTCCATCCCAGTTCTCCCCTCACCCCCATCGATAATCAAGGTGGGGAGAATCGCTTGCTGCTGTGGTACTGTCCTTGGCTCCTACAACAAAGCAGGGCCAGTGAAATCAACACAGCCGGTGAGCTGGGGGGACAGATACCAGGCCGGTCTGTGTTAAAGCCTAGGTTGCAAGTGGCAACATTGCATGGCGAGTGCTGAAGTGAACAGTGTATGAAACACATGTGATAACCAACGCAATTAAAAATGGACCAACTGATGAGTGATTGACATTTGAAACCAAGATACAGAACACTTGATAGATTGGTCCGGCGCTGCGTGCATGCTCATTTGAAGGTCTCTGTATGGTATCCAACTGAGTTGAGAAAGGTGAAAGAGTGGCAAATAAGGGTACATCGAAGTGGTTCTGTGACAGGTCATGGAAAATCCTTTGCACAATTGAAAGTCTTCGCTGTTGATACTGCCAAACCAATTGAAAGCTTTTGGGATAAAGCAAGTTTTTTTTAGTGAATTAAATTGGTCTGAGCCCGGCGGAGGGAGACTGATTGAACATTGTATCAAATCTGATCCCAGCCTGACTGAGGTGGAGCCGGGGTGAATAGTGAATCACTTGAGAAATTGAGTATGTGTGAGATTCTGAGAGGAAAGGAACTTATTGTTTGTTCGTTGCATCAGGCCCTCTGCAAGAAGGGCAAAGAGACTTGGACGCAGAAGGTCCTGATGCTAAATGTTTGAACTGCACCCCACTGCCAGAGCCTGCTAAACTGGAGTGTACCACCTTGTCCCATGCTGAAAACATTGGGAAGGGAGGCCAGCAGCCTGAATATCCTGACATATAATTTCTGGAACACTTCTTTCTTTTACATAACATTGTTTCCCACACTATATGTATTTAGAGGTAAGGATTGGCAATAGGTTTATTAGTATAGGCCCTTTTATTTGGACACAACATCACTAGGACTGCGTTATTATTTGATGGTTGTAGCTTGCCCCCATCTTTAGATTTAGTATTAGATATGCATTTTTCAAACCCTTTTTAAAGTTTAATAAACACCCTTGGACACAAGTGACCACAGTTCGTCTTACTGTTGATACCATGCCTTCCTTACAATACCCATGCAAGGGAAGGAGGATTCTGGGGCTGGTAGTAGGAGTTGAGTGTGCATGTTGCAAGACATGGCAGTAATGGAAGAACTGTGACTCGGCCATGATGGTGCACCACACACATCCCAGGTTCCTTCTCATTATTTGCTCTGTTGGTTCCAGCAATGGGATGGTGGTAGAGGAGCAGGCAATGGGGTGTATTTAGGGGGCAGTACTGGCTGCTCATCCTTTAGTACTAAAATGCGTGTTCAACATGCATTAACATTACAATGCTACTTCGTGAAAGTGTCAATGTAAGATACCCTACGCCAGTTATCCCATAGATATTGCTTGCTTCTCCAAAAGACCCCATTGCTCCTTAGCTTTCACATTTGTAATTGGTGTCCACAGAATGTAGCATTGAAATGCTGTTTTACTTCCCGTGTTCAAATGAAATGTATTATAATGGAGAAATGAGGTCAGTCAGAGGAAGCATGCAGTATGACAATCTCCTGCTTGTCCTTGGGAATATGGCATAGGGTGGACACAAGGGCCAGCTGTCACCATTTGTGGCATGATGCTGGTCCAGTGTAGTTCACGGGGGAATCACCTAGACCACCACACCTTGCCCATGCTAGAGTGATGGGCTTGTCATTGCTAGCATAACATGTATAACTTCGACAATTGGTAGGAATCTCATATCTGCATATTTCCAAAGTGTTGCTCTGGGCCAATAGAGTATGCCCACATCTGTCAATGTCACATGGTCAGATGGATGAGAGAAAGTCTTTCATGATCAGAAAGACTCCACAGCGGCACGCCAATGGTGCTGTCTAGCACACACCTAGCAATGAGGACTGGGATAGAGCAACCTAATACACAAGAAGCGCAGTAGTGTCGGACTCATTCACGTGATTTTCAATAATTTTACACTGTCTTTCAAATGAACTCACTATTCTGTAGGAAATTCAGTATCATTGAGCTCAGTACCTTTTAGACTTCAATGTTATCACAGTTGATGTGGTGATCTTATTATCATACATTCAAAGTTATAAAACAACATTCCATGCACACCTCAGTTTCACTAGTCATCATATCATGTGAAATGTGGACTCATTACACTCCATTGAACCTGACTTTATTATAATCCATGTGAGGACAACATATCAACTGTGGTGAACCAGAAGGAGGACTCGGATGATTCAAGTTCATTTTCAAGTAGTTGAATTAAAATTAAAAGAACCAAAAAGCCTAACTAGCCCAATCGCCATGAGGGACGTTCCGTACCGAGCAAAACAAAAAAAAGTCTAAGGGTGTAATTTAATGTCCAAATAAAGTTCTTCAGTCCAAATCCTATCCAACTAACTGGCCCCACCACTTTAGAAAACAAAACACCTAAATAAAAGGGAAAGGGGAGGCTTTGAATAATTACAATTCTTTATAATGCGCTTAATACCAGTGTGTGGTTTCTAAGCGCGGGATCAGGTTTTTAATCTGTGTTTTGCTGCTTTGTCTTGCTTCCAAGACAACGCGTTGCCCCAGAACTATCCTTCCTCCCTACATACTAGGGGAAACTCCTACAGAGGGAAGAGAACTGCTGTGCAGGGCATTTGCTGGCCCAATTTATATTTGGTTTGTTCTTGGGTTTCAAGGTTCCTTTATATACAGGATATTCTTCCCAGTCTTTGCACCGTTAAGCGTTTCACTTTTTCCTGTTATCTAAGAAGCCTGTCTCCTGTTGTGGACATTTCCATTCCTTCTGGATTGCTTGTAAATACGCAAAACGCACACTGCCTCCTTCGAGGTGTTGGGTTTTCCTCAAAGTCCTGTGATCCTCATACAGGTAATTTTCTTTTATCCAAGTTATTTCAGATAAGGTGGCTGTCCATCCTGTCCTATCAAAGTTCTGTACCTTTTGTTGCTTTTTCAGCCTTAATTCTAGTGTTCATATTTCTTTTTCAATCCCCCTTTCTTAAGATAGTCGCACACTCTGGTTTTCTAAGTGCCCCTTTCATGGGAAACTTGCACACTCGGGTTTCTCAGGTTCCTGTAATCTTCACAGCTTCCACATCTGTTAATCATAATGTTTGTAATGTTATCAGTCCCCCGTCATAGGATATTTACACACGTTGGCTTCTCGGGCTCCTGCAGCCTTGATGGCCTTCACACCTGTGTTAGCACCTTATAACAGTAGCCTTTCCATCAGGTTTCTTAGCCTCCCATAACCTCCCCGGCTTTCCGCGTGGCTACTTGTCTTTGTAGCTATGGTCTAACATTGCAGAGCTCGAGGTCTCACGCTCTTTTAAATGATATTTTATCATTGTCCATTATGCGCCTACTGGCCCATCGCTACTCATTCCTGATCATGTCGCTAGAAGAGATGTGGGTATTCCAGTCTCTGCTCCACCTCCGACCTTGGTTCCTCGGTCGGGTAGAATACCAACCCTCTGACATTTGGCTCACTGTTGGCTTGCCCTCCTTGCCACAGGCTCCGCGGCCCAGCATGGCTCTACCACTCCAGGATGTCTATGATGTGGAGGCTCGCCTCTTCCTAGCGGTTCCCTTCCCTTCATAGTTTCCTCTTATACACATCACAGGAATACAGAACTGTGTCCTTCTTGGCCGATCATGATTTGAGCTGTGTGCAACATTGTCTGTAACCAATACATGAAAAGAAGGATCTTTGTGAAATGTACTAATTGCAGGAGATATTAAAGTCTTTTCAACATCCATATGTGCCGACAAGGTGGTTTGGACTTGGAGTTCTGTTCTGGCATGGGAGTCTTTCCACAGGAGAGAAGTCACTTCCAGTGAAGTCCCTCTTGCCAATACCCCCAAGGAGGGTCTTCCGTAGCAGACTCGCCTCCTGAGCCTCAAAGGGGATGGCTCCCCTCTGGGGAGAATTGTGCAGATTTGGCACACAACACACTTTACCACTGCGGAGGCTTCAACTTCATCACACAACATCCCTTTGAAAAAATTCAATGTCATCACAAAAATTCTACTTTTGGACTTGAATATTATCTTGGATCATCCTTGTAGAGAAGGCAACATAATCACATACTGTTCCTTTGGGGAGGCTCCATAGATGCACTGCAGACCACAATGTCACAACATATTTCGTGGGGACCTCAGAATCATGAAACACTCTGACTGTTGGGATATTAATATAGCAGAGCTACCCATTAATTACTCCATTATGCTGAAAGACTGTGGAATTCAAAACCTATAACAAAAATATCATTGGCTACCGCCAAAAATATGACTTGAAACTGGCCACGAGGAAGAAGACCCTGAATTCCAAATTATGCAACCTCAAAAAGGATTGTGCAGTGGAAGGTGAACTCCAAATGAAAAATCTCAAGCAACAATGTCTGAACTGGGTGCTTGCACATAGGAAGAGGATGCTTCAACAAGACTCGGTGGTCATGCTGAATAAGATCACATCAAAAAACACTGCGGAAATTTGGCAGATAATCAACACAATGCACACCCCACAAGATGCCTTGATTATGAGTGCTGTGGCAGCCAGCTCATTGGTAGACAATTTTCCCTCGCTCTTTGAGTGTAAAGAAGAGGACCCGAACCAAGTGGCACCATTAAGCAACATCCCGTGGAGTTTCACCACGGAAAACAAAGACATCTTAGAACTAATTATAAAGGCAAGCAACTCAAGGGCGCCGGGTCCAGATGTGATGACCAACGGCATGTTAAAAAAAAATCCTGAGCTTTGGACTACATTCCTACATGATTTCGTTACACACATCAAGAAGTCTAGATGGGTCCCGCTGTCATGGAAATCCTCTGTGGTGGTTCCCATTTACACGAAAGGGGACAGATCAGACCCCAAGAACTACCGGCCTATTGGTCTCTTGTATGTGGCAGGTAAAATAGTTGCATCTTTGATTTTGAAGAACCTGTCATCCTGGAGTATGTCCTCTGGCAATCTGGACAAATGGCAATCAGGTTTTGTTAAAGGGGTTGGCACCTCTCTCAACATCTTCCTGATTAACATCTTAAAGGCTTGAATAGAGAGCGAGAAACAGGGAATGATCTACATGGCATTCGTCGACTTGGCACAAGTGTTTGACACCATAAGCTGGCCGAAACTATGGAGGAAACTGGACAAATGGGGATGCCCATCTGACGTCAGCAAAGCACTGAAAGACCTTTATTCTGATACAACTTTAAGGGTCAGGCTGAACAGGAATGGCCTGCTCTCGGACTCAATTGCAAACAAAGGTCTAAAGCAAGGCTGTCCCCTAGCACCCAAACTGTTCAATCTGTTTATCTCGAATGTAAAGGAAGCCTTCACGAGCACAAGATGCTTCCCCCCCTAAACTAGCGAACAAACACATTGGCAGATTGCTCTATGTGGATGATGTTGTACTAATGGACCAAACACTGATAGGTTTACAACGTCAGCTTGATACCCTGCAAGAAAAACCCCAATAATCCTGGATCGTTATTCTTGATGGGAAGTGTGGAGGTAAACAGGAAAAAAACACCTGTGGTTTATAAGTGTGGAAAAAGTAACTGAGGTACCAGCAATAGACACCCTGAGCGAAACCATCCTCAGAAATAAAGCCAAAAATCAAGCTACACAGGGTAGGCTGCTCCTCAACAAGTTCTGTGACTTCTCAGTGGTGCCTGTGGTTTCATTCTACCGTATGAAGGTGATGCTGATCCTTGCGTATGGGGTCGAAGCATCCTTTGTACTACCAGCAGAAACATGGCCAAAACTAGAAGGGCTGTTTTAAAAGAGTCTTGGGCCTACCGAAAAGTACTCCCATTCAAGCAATAATGATGGAACTTGGCCTAACATCCTTGTACACAATAGTGGTGTGGAAATCCCTTTCCTAATACTGCAAGTGTATATTGCCAAATCCCCTGGGAGGCTTTTCAGCGCTAAACAAAGCCCCACCCAAGAACACAGAAAGAACTCTGAAACAATGAAGGAACATCTGCCAGGCGACCTTAGTAGACCTGGGCGAAACAGAAAAATACCTGATCAGCAACCCAGATGGAACTAAGCGAAAGCTGTACAAGCAGGACTGAATTAACATCCAGCAAGAGAGACTCTATGGGAAACCTTTGAGAGAATCCAGGAAACTCAGTACAGTACAGAAATACCTGCAACGGTTCCCTAATTGTCACTTCAGAGCTCAGTCCATGTGCTTTCATTTGAATCCATTTCCCAAAAGGGAAATTCTGAACCCAAGAGTGGCAACAGTGGGTTTGATGCATCCTGCAGGTTGTGCCTGAATCAAGACGTGAAGGAAACTTTGAAACACTTGGTATTATTCTGCCCAGCTGTAAGAGACATAAGGACTACCATTCTGGGCAGGCTAATTAATGAATGCGAATCGATGTTGGCTGTTGACTGGTCGCTTGTGTTCCCACAAGGAGAATGGATAACTGTGATTCTGGCCATGGTCAGGCTGCTGAAGGAGATTCTCGGTAGAATCGAAGAGAGCAAGCCTAAACGCGGGGTGCCCACCGGCTGACTGACAATTGTAAATGTTAAAAAATGTGTCTTGCCTTTATGGCAGAGGTGGGGGAAACTTGTCAGTCTCTGAACATTTTGTTCTTAATTTTTGTATGCTGGATAGGTATAAGGGTTTTCCTGTTGTAAAACCAAACACCTAAATAAAACAATAATTAAACAAATATATAACCACGTAGTGTCTCTGTAATAACTTCCATCCTATCATACACCATCCTTGTGGGGACGTCGATGTCATCAGATTAAAACTGTGGGGACTTTGAGACATCAACACTGCAAGGATATTAATGTCATTGAAAATCTATTTGGGGATTTCAACATCATTACACACCATCTCTGTGTGTACTTCCATATCATGAAATGCTATCCTGTAGAAGCTTTGATAGTATGGCACACCAAGTGGGGTGGGGGGGGGGGTCACATTTCTGTGGTAACATTATTATTGTTATTATCCTGACACAAAAAGTATGGAAAGCATGTGGGAACTCCAACATTACAGCACATCATCACTGTGCCAATGTCATCACACAGCATCAATGTGGGGATCTCAATGTTGTCTATCACATACCATCCTTGTGGAGACTTAAATATCATCACACACCATCGCTGTGGGGGCACCATCCCTTTGTGAACATCTATATCACCACAGCAGCCCTCAGTGTACATCATACCATCCCACACTATCCATGTTTAAAGTGGAATATTTTTTAAAAAATCAACTCTTAGTTGAATTTATTATCCTCTTGCACAAGTCAGGTGAGAATTCAGAATATTCACACACATTGATGTTGGGGATCTTTCAAAATAATCATAAACTTTCATGTGTTCCTGTAGATAATTTAGTATCGTAAAAGACCATCAGTGCAGAGTCAACAACATAATTATGTACCATCTCTGTGGGAACATCAATATCATCACAGATCATCTCAGTGGGGAGATCAACGTTATTATATGCCATCCATGTGATAACTTCAATAACACCTCATACCATTCCTCTTGAACCTTCAATAACATCGCACACCATCCTCAAAGGACATCCACATGATCAGAAAATAGTCTTGTAGATAATTGCCTTCATGGCAAGATATATCATCTCTTGATGTGTGGCACTTCAGCACTGCTAAGGAGTCTAGTCTTCAAGTTCAGTGATTCCTTATATTGGTGGCATTGTTTAGGAAATGTCACTGTCTGTGCAACTGCAGTGCTAACCTTTGCTGTCCTGCCTGTATTTCGATCCTATACATAGGCATGTTTTTTCCTTTGTTGACCTTTCTTCATGACAGGCCATTTAATGAAATGTGCTGCCACCACCCACGTTATTGCTTGGAGCTGATGCATAGAGAAGCTTTGGGTGCATGCACAGCAAACCAGATTAAAGGGGCCAGCCAGTACATAATTTTCAATGGTAGAACCGTCCTATACTATCAACAAGTCATCTTTCTGAAGTAATCAAATAAAAAAAGGTCTAAAAACTTGCATCCTCTATGCTATTTTCATTCTTTTTGCACCAAGGCAGTCATTTATCATAGCAAAAACATTCTATGTGCATTAGTATTCAAACTCAACCAAACTAGTTACTAGTCGCCACAATATCCTACCAATTTAAAAGCACAAAAGCTAAATTTAAAAATAGAAAAAATAAAGCCACCTTATGTATTATGTGCTGTTGCTATAGCCAAATAAACCGCAATATTGAAGTATTCAGTGCATGAATCATGATTCCAATAGTTTAAAGTTATACTGTGAAAAATCTAAAAATAAATATTCTGAAAATCTACAAAAGGGACATGCAATAACTTAAATTCATGTATACTCTATCTGAAAAGAAATTAAACATAACTTCATATTTGTTACAAACAAACCAGAGGACGGGGAACTTGCAATACAGCAACAAACACACGTGACCATATAGTAGTTGAGCAAAAAAAAAGTACTAAGAAGGGGCATAAAAAAATCTAAAAAACTGCCCAAAAGTAACCAGATTTGCAGCCATAAAGAAACGAAAACAACACCATCGGATTTGGTGGATACAATACAAGGCAAATCGTATGCAAAACGATGGGGCACACATGCTGCGATTCATTCCCAGCAAGAACCCGAGACAGTATTGGTCTTTAATTAACAACACGGGGAAAAAAAGATGCAGCGCGGTTATGTAACCCCATCTCAGAAGACGTGTGGATGATACACTTCAGTAAACTGTTTGAAAGCGTACATCAGTCCAGTGTAAAGAGTTTTACATCTAGTGCTCATTCCTGGAATATACCACTAAATCGAGATGACTTAATAAGTCTGATAAAACAATCTAGCGCCTCCCGAGTGGCTGGACCAGACGTCCTCTACAATTACATATTAAAAACAAACCCTGAACACTGGGCCGACTTCTGCTTCATTTTGTCCAATCAGATATCATCGCAAGCCTGCTTACCACCATCATGGAAACTGGCAATTCTCGTGCCAATATTAAAAAAGGTGATCGGACGAACCCCGCAAATTAACGCCCGATAGCACTGCTGGATGTTGTGGGAAAACTATTCACAAAAATGTTACTCAAACAGCTAAAAGACTGCCTTTTATCATAATTGCCTGATTGTGTCCCAGACTGGTTTCATGCGAGGCGTAGGGTGTAGTCTAAGCCTCCTACTACTGAACATATTGAAGATCCGAGCACTGTCAGGGAGACCCTTATTCTTGGCGTTCGTTGATCTAAGGCAGGCCTTTGACAGTGTCAATAGGCCTCTCCTTTGGAGTAAATTAAGGGCATGGAGTTGCCCAAAGGAACTCCTTGATCCAATCATAGAACTGCACTCAGGTTCTGGAATACCGCTGGTCATTTGTCAAAGGAAATTGTCACACAGAAGGGAGTGAAACAAGGCTGTCCTTTTGGCCTCTTAATTGTTTCGCCTATACATCTCCGACCTAAAACATGTCTTAGACAGTCCCGTAAGACATCCCCCTAAACTAAATGGTGAATCGTTAGGTTGGATGATTTATGCTGATGATATAGTGTTGATATCTGAAACACAAATAGGCCCACAAAGACGCCTGGTCACCCTACAGACCTACATGAAGACAAATCACCTCGAAATCAATTCGGAAAAATCAGAAATTGTAATATTCCAAAACCTGCAAGGCAAGAAGAAGAAAACGTTTTTTCGTTGGAAACTAAACGACTATTTGGCGACGGTAAAGGTGATGAAATACCTTGGAACATTAGTCCATTCCAATCGGGATGACGGAGCAAGAATATGTGAGCTAAAAAGAAAAGTTTTAAGCTTGAGATCCCAGGCCTACGTTTTCCATAAAAAAATGGGAAATTTTCTCTTGCCCCTGTTGTGGAATTCTACAAAATGAAAGCCATCGCAGCTCTGACATTCGGCGCAGAAGCAGCCCTTTATATGCTGTGGGAAACCTGGGAGCTCGTAGAAGGTAGCTTCTGAAAATGAATCCTGGTGCTCTTGTACTCACTGCCAACGGCAGCAATTCGCTGGGCATTGGGCCTAATGTCTATGTGCGGCCGAACTATGTGGAATTCCCTCAAACTGTTCAGAAAGTTTATTTTGGAAGTCAGCATGCCGCAATATGAGATCCTAAAAAAGAAACACAATTGGAATCCAGATGCAGTGTTATTGACATGGTCTACGAATTGCAAGCAGATCTTACAGGATATTGATTCGAGCGAAGACCAACTAAAAACAAATCCCAACAAGACCAATGTCAAACTATGGAGCGCTGACTGGAGCTGCACTAAAAAAAAACAACGGAATCATCGAAATTATGGAGTCTGGCCAAAATGCACGGAACACTGTTAAACCAAACACCAAAGTATCTCCTGAAATTTCTATGCCCAATGCCGAGAAACTTATTTCTATGATTCAGAATGAACGTGATTCACACGAAAGAAGTCCTTTTGGCAAGGAAACAAGAAGGAATAGTGGACTCAGTATGTGGATTTTGCTGTGGGTCGACAGAAAACCTAAAACATGTCATCCTAAATTGTGCAGCAGTGAAAACGCAAAGAACACCACACCTGGGACATCTAACATCAGACGCACTATGGACTAATGACAAGGACTGGTGGGAGCGCCTTTATGGAGGAAATGATCCAAAATTAATGTTTGGACTAACAAACATTCTAATGGACATCTCCCCAGATAAACATAGTATTATTAAGTTGGATAAAAGAACTAGCCTAATGTAGGAGGAAATCAGATTCCTTAAGCTGTATCCTTAAACTGTAATCCGATAAGGGGTGGATGCTGGTTGTTTTGGATTTCAGTTGTGTTTTGTTCTGTTCATTTGTTTTATTCTTTGTAAAATTTTCTATTGTGATTGGTAAACGTTTCATGCAAACTATATACCAAATAATAATAATTAAAAAAACATGCAGGAGGATTGTCATTGCACTGTTCCCTTTTAAGAACCTCTCCTGACTGTTACCAGTTTGAGTATTGGATTGTTGAAGTGTGTTTAAATTCCTTTGTGTGTGTGTTGATAACAGCAGTACCTGCTCCGGTCTACGGGGGCAGTGCTGAGAAAAATATCAACACACGAAATTAAATAAAGGTCCCACAAAGTCTATTTTTGAAAAGTTGTGAATATTGGCAGATGTTTTTTAAGTCATTTAAAATCATTTGGAAGACATTACCATGTGAGGACTTGGGTTCAGATCCCCGCAGTGAAATTAAGTCCCCACAGCGTGTGCGTCTTATCAAGCCCAAGTCCCCGCAAGGATAAAAACACACACACACCAATTTGTTGGATGTGAATGTAATGGAACACCTTTTTAAGTTTAATTATCTGGATCATTCTGTAGGGCTTACCCATGATTTGTGCAGGCACCAGATCTAGTCTTTGTTCAAACTTCATAAACTTATGAAATAGATTCAATGACCCCATTATGATGCGGCACTCTTGTGTTCATCAAGGGAAACATGTTGCTTTGTGGTATATTACACTCCCGATTTCTTACAAACACTAGCTTAAGCATTCAGAGGTTTCGCATATGTATTAATCAGTTGTTGAACTATGAGGTGTTTTGCATATGCATTCATCCGTTGTTGAACTATGAGGTGTTTTGTATACTTGAGTACTCTTCTAGTGTTTTAGGTTGCCTGTCAAGAGCAAGTGAATGAGACAACCCATGCCAATCCAGATTCCCTAGGTAGTGGGTCCCTATCATTTACTTGTTTCAAACAAATATAGACAACTATGATAATTTTCTATTGAGGATGATTCAGTATTGCCAAAGTCTGGAATGGCTTGTTGCCAGTCAGAAGCAGAAAGCACGTGGTTGAAGTTGGCAGCCCAAACAGGAGCTGGAGAAAGGAGAGGATGCCTTGACCATTGCAGGGCAGATTGCAGCTGCTGGTTCTGAGCGGGTCCGTGTCCCCAGATACCTGAAGTGCAGAGGCTGCATAGCAGGAAGCATGCAGAAGGAAGGCGTTCCCCCTTGTGAGCTGTTCTGCAGCGGCTGTGCAGTGGAAAGTGTGCAGGAGCCTGTTTTGGGTGGCTGTGGTGCACATGTAAGCCTTGGGGCCTTCTCGGGTGGCTGGCGTGCACCAGGGAATCTCCAGAGCAAGTGGTACTCTAATGTGAAGTGGCACCAACAAAGTCAGGCTTATTGGAGAGGTTTTCTGCATTGTGAAGATCCGGAGCAGCAGAAGTCTTGCAAAGCACAAGAAGAACAGAGGCACATGTTGAGACCAGTGAATGTTCCTGGAGTGCACTGACCCTGCTCGCAGGCGGGAGGGAAGCAGGCATGCGAGTAAGAGGCACTCGCACAGTAGAGAGAGTGCTGAGTTGTACGTGTGTGAGTTGAAAAATTTCACATGCTAATTTTGAATACTGACAAGTTATAAAACTGTCATGCGGCGCATTCCTACCTGGTGTCTGTGGCCCCGATTCCGATTACACACATCCTAATTCCTGTCACGTTTTCTGCGCTACGTCCACTTAGCGGTCCAGTCTTTTTCCGCTCAAGTGAACGTAGCGTTACTTAGCCATGCCCTATCCTCTGTTCTGTGCGTTGCAACCCTTCACGGTCAGCTGTGTTTTTCCTTTGCTGCCGCGGTTTGCTATACGCTGTTATTCTGCTCCGCTGAGCTTTTTCTCTCTCTTTCTTCTTTCACCTCCTCGTTCCACTCAGGTCCCGTTTCCCGGGACCCCCCTTTTCTCTCTCTCTCTCTACTACTTTTTTTTCTTTTGTTTTCACCATCCTGTTTGCCTGCAGTTATCCGCTTACCTGGAGTAGGAGCTCTTGTATTTTCCCTGCTCTTCCTGTTTTTCTTTTATACCTTCTCCGCATTGCATTGCTGATATCTGCTAGTCCAACCTCCATCAGGATACCCACCTGCCTTTGTGATTCACCGGGTTTTTTTTGCCTATACTTGGTTTTTTTCCCCTTTCCGGTCCCTCCTGGGAGGGGGTCATGGCATTTCTATCGCTCTCACTGTGGCTTCTTCTTGTGGGAGACATACACAACAAAGAAAAAAAGAAAAGGACTACAGAGCACATCGAACTCTCAGCCCTATCGAAGAAGACTCTGATTCAACAGGTGAGCAGGTGGAGGAGTGAAGCAGGGATATTGACGCCCTATCAGTGGAGTCTGCTGACAAAAACAACAGAAGCAGGACTTGCAGAAGAGAAAGTGGTTTCCAAGCTATAGGTGCATATTTAGCTAAG
Source organism: Ambystoma mexicanum (assembly GCF_040938575.1). Lineage (NCBI taxonomy): Eukaryota > Metazoa > Chordata > Amphibia > Caudata > Ambystomatidae > Ambystoma > Ambystoma mexicanum. The sequence goes on from NC_090934.1 coordinate 1,085,106,191, forward strand.
GAAAACCAACTAAGACTTAATGAACAGAATCCAAAAGACTGTAATCTCGGAAGTGGGAGTTTTTCGAAAAAACCCAACCAGCTTTGGGGGCAACTTTATTAAGAGTTGGTGTCCACAAGCTTTGCCCAAGTCAAGAGAGGCTGGAAGTAATAAATCTGGCCAATATTACAAACAGCAGAAGGGGGCTAATACAAGGGATGTAAACTCTGGAACTAAATGCCCATATTGTGTACAACATCTGGTACACACTGGGAGACCTACAGTTAGTCAAAACCAGGGGATTGGTCAAATAAGATCCTATCCCTGTCAGCCTTTGGTTGTATGTGAAGTGGGGAGACAAGAATGGGCAAAAAGACTACCCTTCTGGGGACAAGTAACCAGAAGAAAGTAAACATAATTTACAGAAAACTGTTGAAGAGCATCAATGTGAATCTTGTCTTCCCTGAAAAGATCTTAAGAGTCTTGAAGATGCCCGTTGTTAAATGCTGTGAAGCTGTTATAATTTCCTGTCAGTTGGCATGGAATATAAAGTACCGTTGTTGGAAAAAGCTGTTAGGGCAGGGGAGTATACCCGAATGGGAAACCTTTGGAGATTGTAGGCCTGGTAAGGAAGCAGGCCACGTGAAAGTTGAAGGGCTACAGGGTGTTCCTGACAGAGACATTAAAGTTGGAGACGGACTACAAGGTGGTTCTAAAAGAAAGAAAGTTTGAGAAGGGTTACAAGGTGGTCCTTACAGAGACATTGGTTTGTTTTAGTAGTACTGAGGGAAAAGCCAAGCAAGGCTGGTGTGAAGAAGTTATATTTTCTGGAGTTGTTGAAGTGGCAAATTATCCTGACCAATCTAAACATTGTTGCTATTGAAGAACTGAAAACCTGTTCAGAGAAGAAGAATCCTTTAAGTTCAGCTTGTCAACAGAAAGTTGCACAAATAGATTATATCAGGCTATATTGGAACTTGGTTGCAAATCAGGATTTCCTTGTTTTCTTTTCTTTTTTAACTGTGAAGCAGAATCACATTTAAAACCTGGGGAAAGGGAGTTTAACCAGGTTCTGTCAAGAGCCTTTGGTTACTTTATGAACTCGATTATTTTTTTAAACTGCCATATATTACCTTGTTCATGAGTTGTATGTTTAAGTGTGAGGGACAGATATCCTTTATTAGAGTGTTTCCTTTAGTTTATTTAAGGCAGGGAAATCCTCATTGGGGGAGGGATAGTGAGGCGTTCATCCAACCGAATATTCTAATAAAATGGCATATGTTGAGAAAACCTTACAGCATAGTACGCCTCACATTTCCGTCCCCTCACACTGTGAAGCACACCAGCGCTACATTCACGGTATGGCAGTGTCTCTGGTTCCTGTAGAGGTGTTATGTGGCTGGCGGGGCTGAGTGCCACAGGGGTGTAATCAATGGTATATCGCACCCTATGGAAATCCGCAATATCATGAAAGGCCCTCATTATGCCTGTTCCTGAACCTGTATTATGGGGAATGGATCATGTTGAGGACCTGGTGTAATGACCTTGACTGCAGGGATTGGGAAATCCCTGATGTGATGCTACTTATACTTACTTAAAATACAGGGCGACTCCATTCCTACTGCCTCATCTCCAGTATTACATAGGGTGGGAAACTTTATCTCTGTCAGGGACGGTGAGTATAAGTAGGGAAAACACAAGGGGACAAACACAGAAGAAAGAATAGAGCATACCTGGAACCAGTAGTAAGCAAGGACAGCAGATCAAGGTGCAGGTAGGATGTTGTTGTGGTTCGGAAGAAGGAGTCGGACACGTTGAGGACATTCTAAATTATCTTTTATCAAATTATAAGAATAAGGCTTGTCAGTTCCTATTGCTGGAGGGAAATCCCTACCTATCTAAAGGAACTAAAGTGCTTGTCAGATGTCCGGAAGTCCAAAGTAAAAATGCCCTCCGTCCAAAATAACTCTACCTGACCCTACCACTATACATAACTAAATTAAATAGGCCAAGAGAATGGGACTTATTACGAGTCCAGTGGTAACCCTACCAGTGCTTCGTGATGGTTGCTGCCGGACTCACAACACTTTACTGAGACCTGACTTCCCGGTGCCACTGGGACATTACAAATACCAGCAGATTGGGAGGTCAGGCACCGGCAAATGTTAATCCCCATTCCCATAGAGCCCCATAGGACTCAATTGGAGTGGGGAGACAGAAGCACCAGCACCTTTGCTAACTGTTATGTATGGGCACTCGTTCCTCTCTAAACCACGGGCTCGTGTCCCTTTAAGGAAGGCGAAACCTGGTGCCTGGAAATTGGCATGGCAACGCTGGCGTCCGCTCTACTCCTCCCTTGGACCACGCCGAGTAGCACGCCGGAGTGTCACGTGACTTGCTTCCTTATTAGCACCTTCTCCCTCTAGGTCGGTGCTTCTGATCATCGATTAGTGGCATTTTGGAATTCTGTTTACCCTTATCTGGTTCTTGTTCTCCCCGTTCCTGTCTTTGTTACCCTGTTTACTTCTCCACAGTTATTGATCACTTTGGCTCCTCGACGCGGACTGTTTATTGGATTGTTCTTTCTTGCCGCATTGCCTGGAATTGCCTCGTCTGGTATCTTGATCTCGGAATGCTATTGGACCTCTCTTGCCTGCTCCTTGGATACCTCGTTTCTTCCGGCTCATCCACTTTCGGATTGTTGTTCTTGGGATTTCTGGAACTTTGAACTTTAGTAGTGGTACACGGACTAGAGACTTCCTGTGTGTACTAGCGTCCTCGTGCCGTCGGGTCAGGGTCTTTTTAGGCGTCCTCGTGCCGTCGGGCTAGGCTTGGACTGCTTCTTGTGGATTGCTTGGATTCTGCCTGCGTATGCTATCCTTCTACTGGGACACAAACACCGGTCTGGTTCCGAATTGCTGCATAATATCCTTATCCAGTTCTCCTTTGACATCCCGCGTCTCAACCCGAGTTGTTCCACGGAGACCCCAGGATTTCCATCGGCATCCATTCTTTTCTCTAATAGATCGCTCTGGTTCTTTCTATTCAAGACCAGAGGGGTACATTGGGAAGAAGAATTCATCGGCTACACTACGAGGGCAAATCTGGTATCTGACAGAATCAGAAGCCTTAATGGATGCCAATGAAACATTGGCCACCATCTTGCAATTGGTGGCCGAACTCCGCAATGATATGACCGCTGCCCATACTGCTACGAAGCGGCGCATAGATGATTTGCAAGCAGGTTTGTTGCCTCGGGGGTCCGAGGCGGCTCCTTTGGCGGGTCTTCCTGACGTTGCTCCTCTCCCATCTCAACAGGGCACAGGACCTGTATATATGACGGCACAGTTTCCCTTGGCTCCTCCTGAACGGTTCCATGGAGACCCCAAAACATTCAGGACCTTCCTGAATCAGTGTAGGTTGCACTTTCTTTGTCGTCCTGCCTCTTTCCCTGATGCTACTACCAAGGCAGCATTTTTGTTGTCCCATTTAGGGGGCACTGCTGCCGCCTGGGCGAATCCACTGTTGGAAGAAGGGAGTCATCTTCTATATAATTGTGACGCATTAATAGATGCCATGAGTCGTGTCTTTGACACACGTTATGCGACACAGGCTACTGACTTAGAACTGCTCAATCTGCAACAAGGAGGTCTCTCTCTGCTAGCCTACGTGGCCAGATTTAACCAGTTGGTGGCAGAGACCGGTTGGCCCGAAGATAAGAAGGCCTCTCTCTTCTATAAGGGCTTGTCTGATTCCTTGAAGGACATCCTAGCTACTGTGCCAATGATACCCAAGACATTCCCCGAACTATTGGATTTGGTTCTTCAGGTCGATTCTCGACAGGCAGCGAGGAAAGGAGAGAAAAGAACAGTCCCTCCGGTTTCTCTTGCTGTTCCCGTTCCTGCTTCAGGAGCCTCTGAACCTATGCAAATAGGGGCTCTGAGAAGCCCTCTATCAGCAGAAATCAGAGAACACCGTAAAAAGAACGGTCTATGTTTTTACTGTGGAGCTTCCGATCACTTGCTCAGGGATTGCTCCAAAAGGCCTACCAAGAAACAGGGAAACGCCAAAACCCGGTGACTGAAGGGATCCAGACGCCGGGTATTCCATCTACAGATCCTCCTTTGTGTAGCCCTTATTGTCTGAACGTGTCACTCATGGCCTCCGGTGTTGAGAGAAAGCAGGTTAGCATGGTATTGGACTCCGGAGCCTCAGGGAATTACGTGGATGCCTCCTATGCGAGGGAATTGGGTCTTCCGATTGTCCTTAAACCATGTCCTGAAATGGTGAATGCTGTGGACGGTTCTTCCCTGGTATCTGGGCTAGTGACAGAATGCACTGTCGACTTGGTCATGACCACGGATTGTGGGCATCAGGAAAGTATATCCTTTGATCTTATTGCCGCCCCACAGTTCAGATTTATATTAGGTCTGCCCTGGTTCAGGCTGTGTAATCCATCAGTGGACTGGTATTCAGGGGACGTGTGTTTTCTCTCTGATTACTGCGAGAGTCATTGCCTAACAACCCCTGCGATGGTCAATCCAGGCCGCGTTCTCTCTGAGCTAGCTGGTACAGTAGGGGCAGTTATCAATACTACGCTTCCGATGGCTTACCAAAAGTACAAGGATATATTCGATGCTCAGGGGGCGGAGGTACTTCCACCCCATAGACCTTACGATTGTCCTATTGAGTTGGTCCCTGGGGCCAAGGTACCTTCAGGACGCATTTACTCCTTGACCCCAAAGGAAGACTTGATTTTGAAGGGCTATATTAAGAGCTCCTTGGACTCCGGATTTATACGCCCTTCACGTTCACCTGCTGCCTCCCCCTTGTTCGTTGTTCCAAAGAAGGAGGGAGACCTTCGTCCTTGCATCGATTATCGGGCATTGAACGCAGTCACAATCAAGAACCAATATCCGATCCCTCTGATTTCGGTCCTACTGGATCAACTGGGGTCGGCCAAGGTGTTTACTAAACTAGACTTAAGGGGTGCATACAATCTTGTACGGATCCGTGAAGGCGACGAATGGAAAACCGCTTTCAAAACCAAGTATGGTCTCTTTGAGTATTGTGTTATGCCTTTTGGTCTGTGTAACGCTCCAGCTACCTTTCAGTTTTTCATCAATGAGGTATTCCATGACATGTTGGACCAATACGTTGTCATATACTTGGATGACATCTTGATCTATTCTCCTTCGATTGCCTCTCATGTTATTCATGTTTCCAACGTATTGCAAAGACTGAGGGAAAATCGTCTATACGCCAAACTGGAGAAGTGCATGTTTCATGTTACTGAGGTGGAGTTTCTGGGCTACAGCATTACAAATCAGGGCGTGCAGATGAGCCGTTCCAAGGTCGCTGCTATTTTGGACTGGCCGCGTCCCAACACATTGAAAGCCTTGCAGTCTTTTCTTGGTTTCGCAAATTTTTACCGGCGGTTTATTCAAGATTACTCTGCCCTAGCTTCTCCACTGACGGCTCTTACCAGCACGAAACATCCGTTTAAGTGGAATGCGCAGGCACAAACTGCCTTCGAAGCCCTGAAATCCGCTTTCACTTCTGCTCCTGTTCTCCAGCATCCAGATATGAACACACCATTTGTTGTTGAAGCTGATGCCTCGGATGTAGCCTTGGGCGCTGTCTTATCCCAACATTGTCCAGATACCAAGACTCTCCATCCAGTGGCTTATCATTCCAGAAAACTTACGCCCTATGAAAGAAACTACACTATCACGGAGCGTGAGTTATTGGCTGTCAGAGACGCATTCTTGGTTTGGAGGCATCATCTGTTGGGTTCTCCCGAACCGGTACAAGTCTTTACGGATCACAGGAATCTCTTAGCCCTGCAGTCGGTGAAATGCACCACGGCTCGCCATGCTAGGTGGCATGAGTTCTTTTCAATGTTCAATTTCACCATCACCTACCGCCCCGGTTCCTTGAATTCAAAAGCAGATGCCCTTTCTCGGCTTCATGGACCTCCGACTCCCTCTAACCTTCACGGCTCCCTGTTACTGCCTACTCAAGTAGTGTGTGGTTGCACGTTACGTCCTTCATTAAACGTGGCAATCAAGGACTGGGTGAATAACCACCCCTCCGAGGTTGCAAGCCTTGGTCTGGAGCTGGTTCACTCACTACCCTATAAACAGGGTAAGATATTTCTGCCAGATGTTGATACTCGGCGTACCGCCATGCAATGGTGTCATGATGCTGCTATAGCAGCCCATCCGGGGGTTGGTAAGACCTTGGATCTCTTGGGAAGATGGTGCTGGTGGCCTTCTATGAACCAAGATGTGAGGGAATACATAGCCGTTTGTGCCGTTTGTGCCCAGTGCAAACATCATCGTGGGAAACCGGTGGGTTTACTGCAACCCATGCCTATACCTGATGCCCCATGGAAGATGCTTTCTATGGATTTTGTCGTGGAACTTTCTTTGGTGGACGGTTACAACACTATCTGGGTAGTGATTGACTACTTTACCAAGATGGCTATGTTTGTACCATGCCATGGTGTCCCTACTGCTCCAGTACTGGCGGATCTATTCCTGAAAAACGTGTTTAAAAGGTTCGGCCTACCCACTATGATCATCACGGATCGGGGACCGCAGTTTGCTTCTCGCTTTTGGAGGTCTTTGACCACAACCCTAGGTATCGATGGCAGATACTCCAGCGCTTATCACCCCCAAACAGATGGCCAAACGGAGAGGCTTAATGCAACCATGGAGCAGTACCTCCGTTGCCTCACCTTTCAACGTCAAGGTACCTGGGTCTCCGTATTGCCGTTGGCGGAATTCGCCTACAATAATTCCCTCCACTCTGCGACCCACATGTCCCCGTTTTACGCTATGTATGGTCGACATCCACGTTCCTTGCCTCTTGGTGCTGAGCCACCCTTCCACAATCCCGCTGCCTTGAGTTGTTTTAAGAGACTCTCAGACACTCATGCCTTAGTGAAAAATCAACTGGTTCTGGCCCAGAATCGTTCAAAGAAATATGCGGATGCACGACGCTCCTCGGCTCCTATATACACTCCTGGCATGAAGGTCTGGTTGTCTACGAAGAACCTACGATTGTCAGGTCGACGGACCTTGTTACCACGTTTTGTGGGTCCCTATAAAGTTCTGCAAGTTATAAATTCTGCAGTGATCCGTCTAGCCCTGCCTCCTACTTGGAGGATACATCCAGTGTTTCATGTGTCCTTGGTGAAACCTTGTCACCCATTGACCAAACTGCCTTTACACCCGTCTCCTGTCAGAGTACAGGGGTTCGACGAATACGAGGTGGCTGCTATCCTGGATACCAAGGTGTGCAGGGGACGGCGTTTGTACTTGGTCGATTGGAAGGGCTATGGTCCAGAGGACCGCACATGGGAACCACCTGAAAACATTCATGCTCCTGTCCTTATGGCCCGTTTCTGGTCCTCTCGGGGGGTGAGGACCCCTTTGCGGGAGGATACTGTTATGTATGGGCACTCGTTCCTCTCTAAACCACGGGCTCGTGTCCCTTTAAGGAAGGCGAAACCTGGTGCCTGGAAATTGGCATGGCAACGCTGGCGTCCGCTCTACTCCTCCCTTGGACCACGCCGAGTAGCACGCCGGAGTGTCACGTGACTTGCTTCCTTATTAGCACCTCCTCCCTCTAGGTCGGTGCTTCTGATCATCGATTAGTGGCGTTTTGGAATTCTGTTTACCCTTATCTGGTTCTTGTTCTCCCCGTTCCTGTCTTTGTTACCCTGTTTACTTCTCCACAGTTATTGATCACTTTGGCTCCTCGACGCGGACTGTTTATTGGATTGCTCTTTCTTGCCGCATTGCCTGGAATTGCCTCGTCTGGTATCTTGATCTCGGAATGCTATTGGACCTCTCTTGCCTGCTCCTTGGATACCTCGTTTCTTCCGGCTCATCCACTTTCGGATTGTTGTTCTTGGGATTTCTGGAACTTTGAACTTTAGTAGTGGTACACGGACTAGAGACTTCCTGTGTGTACTAGCGTCCTCGTGCCGTCGGGTCAGGGTCTTTTTAGGTGTCCTCGTGCCGTCGGGCTAGGCTTGGACTGCTTCTTGTGGATTGCTTGGATTCTGCCTGCGTATGCTATCCTTCTCCTGGGACACAAACACCGGTCTGGTTCCGAATTGCTGCATAATATCCTTATCCAGTTCTCCTTTGACATCCCGCGTCTCAACCCGAGTTGTTCCACGGAGACCCCAGGATTTCCATCGGCATCCATTCTTTTCTCTAATAGATCGCTCTGGTTCTTTCTATTCAAGACCAGAGGGGTACATTGGGAAGAAGAATTCATCGGCTACACTACGAGGGCAAATCTGGTATCTGACAGCTAACGGTACCAGTGCTTCAATGAAAACTCTGCAGGTGGGTGCCGTTACGCCCGACAGGTGAGACCTGCTGGGTGCAATGGCCCCCGCCTGCAGACTTCTAGTGTGGTGGTCCACAATGGGTGCCGGTACGTTGATACTGGCACCCTTATTTCCGGACCGCCATACTCGTAATACGGCCCAATGTCTTCTCTTTGTCTCTTTATATACATGTTTCTCTTTCATACAGATATTTCTTAACGTGATTTCCTTTGCTAGTCTCTGTTATCAACGCTTGTAATTCTTCAAAAAGACTCTTGGGTTTCATGCTTTCTGTGATCTTATACTTAGAATATCTTTTCTTCAAATAATTTGTCACACTCGTCATCACTTATAGACTATTCCCATTCTGTTAGTTCAGGCTTTCTTAAATTGGGATTATCTTGATCTCTTTTTAGGCTTTCCTCGTCAAGGATTCTCTCTCTTAGGCTGTCTCCTCTTTATCTTGTTTAGTTGGCAGTTTTAGTTCATCTTTCATTACGTGTTTGTGGGTTGGAGACTTTCCAGTCCTCAACTCTGAAGAAATAGGGTGTTTTCCCTTCCTCCCAGGGTTTTCGTTTGCATTCTCTGTTGACTCCCCACCTGGGTTAGTTAAATCTCTTTGATATCTTTTTCACATTTCTTATTAACTAGTTTCTTCAATGATATTTCATCCTCATGACAGGGATCAGTTTTTCTTTTCACATGATACCGGTCTTCTGCAACTGTGTTATTTGTTATTTATTTTCTCCGGTTCTTACAGTTCCAATTCACAGTCGTATATTTACTCTCTCATCCTTAGGACTGGGATGAGTTTCTTTGCACATACAATGGATCCCTGGCTGCCTCCTGCTTTTCCTGTTTCCCCTGCTATCTCTCATTATGAGGGGGGAGATTGCAGGACTCTGCTCTTGCTCAGTTAAGCTTTCTCTCTCTTCTTGCTCATCGGTTTCCCGTTCTCAGTTCCTCGTTGGGTACGTGCCATAAATGGGCACTGGTGACTGGAAGCTATTCCTGCTTCTCACCACGGTAGTCTCAGGCTCGTTGTTTCGGTGTCCTGCCCACCACTCTGCAAGTGTGGTCATGCGCCAAGGTACATTTTTCCTTTCATCCTCACTGTAATGTTTTCCTCACAGCTGTACACACCGGCCCTACAGCGTCTCGCACTGGCCTTCTTCATCTCGATGAAAGTTCTGACCTGCCTCATCTCCACCACCACAAGGCTTCATAATGTCAAGGGGATTCCCCTGCGCATAGCACTCTTCCTCTCATCTCAGTTACATATACGTTTCTCGTTAAAGAGACATCTTCCTTTCTATTTACATATCAGTCTCTTTTTACATTGCCTTAAGCCAAATGTAAAGATGCCAGACTACTCTTTATAGTAGATCATCCCATGTATGTGGCTATGGTAGGTGGCATAGGAAGTTCCTCACAGGAACATGAGTCCTTGTCCCCAGTGGGATGACTCTCTCCCAGTGAGTTCCAACTTGCCTCGACCCCTAGGGAGGGTTTTTCAAAGCAGGCTCACCTCCCGACCCTCACAGGGGAATGCTCCCCCTTGGGGAGAAGGGATGGATACTTGAGATTTGTCACAATTTCTTCGGTCTTTGATGTCAGCAGGACCATAGGTGAAGGGTTGATCCGTGACCTGATGGCACGCAGATGACAGAAGTCTGGGTAATGTTCTACCTCCAAAGTGAGAGTTTCAGTAACAGTCCAAACATAATCCAAAGGTACAAAACAAGGGGTAGCAGCAGCCCCTCTCTCGAAAGAACACAGCATGATAACCTGTTCAGTGGTGTTTAACCACTTTGAGAGTTCACAGCCATCTGCTTTTTGCTCACTGTACCTTTCACAGATGGGAAATAACCATTTGCATATCAGTCTTTGTCCCACCCACATGGGCAGTCCAGCACCAAAATGCTATGGCAATTCCCTTCTGAACAAGAGTACCAACAGCAACCCTATGCACGTGTTTCAGCCTTGTTGGGCCTCATCAGTGAGATGGAGCTGTGCCTCTCTGAGCACAGTGAGCAGGGAGTCCACGTCTGGTTGCCCCAGGTAACTTAAGGTGACCAACCCCAAGTTCCTTCCAAAAATACAAAAAATGTAGCAGGCGCCCCTCTCTCGAATAAACACAGCATGATAACCTGTTCAGTGGTTTTTAACCACTTTGAGAGTTCGCAGCCATCTGCTTTTTGCTCACTGTACCTTTCACAGATGGGAAATATCCATTTGCATATCAGTCTTTGTCCCGCCAACATGGGCAGTCCAGCACCGAAATGCTACGGCAATTCCCTTCTGAACAAGAGTACCAACGGAAACCCCATACACGTGTTTCAGCCTGTTGGGCCTCATCAGTGAGGTGGAGCAGTAATCCAAAGGTGTTACAATAATCCAGTCCTGTTCAGAGAAGGAACAAATCTAACCATAATCCAAAAAACCCCAATAGCACAATCCAAGGTCAAATCCACAAACTATCCAAAAGATGGCACCAGAACACCAGAGACAAGAATTTTGTTGTGGATCAAGGAATGGCACAATAACATCTCCAACACATAGGAGTCATGCCAAGATGGCCACCCAAATCACATGAGGCAATGAAAGAAATGGAGCCCCACTCAAGATCGCTGCCACCCTGTACTAGAATTTGGGGCTGCTGGGAGCTGCTGTTCCTGATGACAGATGTCTCTGAGACCCCATTAGATGTGGTGCCAATATACAGGGGCATGGAGTTAGGGAATCCGAGGGTGGTGAGAGGAGAAGCTGCCGACTTCAGATAAAGGCAGATGGTTTTGGTTGCACACCAGTTTCTATGTGGGCACTGTGAGCTTCTGACGCCCCACTGCACCAGCATTCAAGCACCAGCAGAGCCATGATAGATTGGAGAGTTGCCAGTCAGGTCGCCAGTGGCTCCATGGCTGTGGCTCCCTGGAATGGTGGTGGCCATGGTAGGTGGTGAGCTGTTCCCCACCGTATCTGATGGTACCCCGAGATATGAACTGTCTCCACCTGGGTGCTTGCTGAAGCCAGCTCCCAAAGGTGTTCCTCAGGACTGTAGCCCTTATAGTCAATCGGGTACTGCAGGGAGCCCTGTAGCAAGCGGGAATCAAGTATAGCAGATACTTTGTGTTCATCAGTACTATCCACCAGAATGGCAGCAGGGTGGTATTCAACTGGGTCCCAGACTGGTAAGGGTGCACCAGAGAGCATTAGAACACAGTATGAATATGCCAGTATACCAGGACGGCTACCCAATAAGACACAGAATTCATACACTGGAGGACCTTATAGAGTCCCACAAATCGAGGGAGCAACTTGCGATAGCCACGTAGGTGTAGGTACTTAGTGGTTACTCAAACCAAGAAACCCACCTCCAATGGGAGTTAATCTAGGCAGTGCTTTATGGTGACATCGTTTACAGCTTGATAGTTAATGTAGGTATGAAGTTCGCCTCCTTTCTTGGGAACAAAAAACAATGGGCAGGTCTCAGGGGATTTGGAGTGGTGGATTTGGCCATTTTGTAGGGCCTCAGGAAAGTACTCATGAAGGAGAGCGTCTTCCTTCTCTGGTACCGAGCGTTGAGCTTTTTCAGCGGTCAATCTATAGCAAGTGTCTCCACAAAATGGCAAGGAAAGCACAACTATCCTGGCCTCCCATTCCACCATAGGGTTATGCGTTGCCAGCCAAAGCATACCTAAAATTATTCCACACTGTGGGGCACTTACTAAATCAAAGCTATGTGTGTGTGGGTGCCCATTGTGGCATACCATCTTCATGTTAATGGTATGGAAGCATATGTGGCCAGATGCCAGGGCATACCCATCGAATACTTGAACCGGTTTTGAACGGAGGATAGCACAGGGGCAACGTGCTGGTCTTGGAAGCAAAACCACGCAGAGCAATAGAGGTTCAGATCCCAGAGCCGCGTTTAGAAACCAAACTCAGGCATGGTATTAGGCGCGTTTTAAAAAACAAATACATTAAATACATTTGGCCATTGTTTTTGTGTCAGTGTAATCTGCCACTTCTGAGCTAAGGACAGATCCATTAAATGTCTAGTAGCCTCAGAATCCAGCATGACATTGGTGGTCCAAGCATTGCTCCCAGGCAAACATAGTTCCACCCTGATAGATATGAGGTGTACACAGGCTGCATGGTATTGTCTAAAGACAGGGAACTGTGGTATCTGGCACTTGTACCTATATTCCTAACTAGGGATGAGTTGAGGCATTTCCTGGCCCTCCAGAAATCTTGCAGGGGCACTAACAAGTGTAGTGATTCATTTTTTTGCAACACAGGCATACATCGTTTTCTTCCCAAGCAAATGAGGGTTGCACGCCAGCTATCTGCATTTCCTCTGGTGAAGGCTTGTGTGACCAAGTTTGTTCTACGTCTGTCCTTCTCCCTTTTCATTCCAAACAGTTTCTTCCATTCATCCTCCTGTCCGATAGTTGATGTTCGATTTGCAAGTCCAAGTTCAGGAGTTCAGATCATGTGTCAGGCCTTGAGGGAACATAAGACAGGGCATCTTTAAATGTGTTCTTCAGACCTCAGTAAAACAGTGATGGCCTCTTGTCAGGAGCTGCACAGGGCACCCTAGGTAGGCTCGTGGGCCTTTATGCTGATCTAACGGGACACAAAAGTACATACAGCAGAAGGGTAACCAAGAAGGAAGAACAGTCAACTTACATAAGATCAACTTACATAAGATCAATGGAACAGGAAGGAAAGGCAGACTGTGATGGTACACAAGAAGGGATGGGAACAATATACTGGAAAAACTATGAGGACACCCACTAGGGAGTACACAGGTTGGACTTGACACTACTGTGACAAATCCGAGGACGTTGTCCCTTATCCCCTAGGGCAAGACCTTTTCTGTGGGGCAAGGTGTGTCCACAGCACAATAGTCCCCCAGTGTGTGGTGCACTGAGGGAGGATTACATGGGGAAGTAGCAGAGAATGTGGTATGACCCTGCTTCATTACACCCAAGCCTTTCTCCAACCATAAATCCTCCTTCCCCCTCTGTAGACAAAGCCAATGTGTTTTGTTGCCAAATCAGTCAATCCAATATACCTGACAAGGCTGAACGACCAACATGTACAAAGTATCAAGAAAATGCTTTTGAAATTGTTACTGTTACAAAGAAGATGATCGGGAGTCCAAGTGTCACTCGCGTGAACCAATGTGAGTGGTCTTGCATCTGAAGGCCACTGATGGGCCTAAAGCAATACAACAGTCCCACACAGTTATTTGAGTGGAGCTCAGCTGGGACGCAAGAAGAAGAGCATGATCCACTGATGAGGAACAGATGGAGATGTGTACAGGAGTGGCACCCTTGACCGAAGGAACAGCAATGCCTGAGCGTAGTCCAGGATGAGAAGACTACTCAGGTTACTGCTGAGCGAACCCTGTGGGCATCCCAAGAGCTTGTGAAGCGTGAGAGAGTGCACAGCCGGGAGGTGTCTAACGTCTGCACAGCTGCTGCAGACCCCGCCGGTCAGCCGACCAAAACCGGAGCCTTTAGAAGGGACACAGCCACATGGGAAATGCTGGTACCTGTGCCAAAGAAATGAACAGGTATACAGTTTACCCAGGATGTCCAAGAGGTCTGGGGGAGCAACAGGCTCACCATTGCAAGGAGAGGGTTGGGACCCTGAAACAATAAGCAGTCGAAAGTAAGCAGGTCTGGAACCCTGAATGTACAAATAACAAACCAGCAGGAGTTGTATGCTTGGCAGGAGAGGGAACCAAGCAGGTACAGCACCACAATGCGAGTCTGGTACCTGCACCCAAATAAGAAGTTGTGAATACGAGGATTTAGAACCCTGATTGGAAAATAATGAAAGTAAGAAGAGTTGTGTGCGTGGCAGGAGAGTGAACCAAGTAGATACAACGCTACAGTGTGAGTCTGGGACCCGCACCCGAGCAAGAAGTTGTGAATAAGAGGGTCTAGGATCGTGATTGCAAATTAAGTAAACCAGGAAAGGTTGTATGCTTGGCAGGAAAGTGAACCAAGCGTATACAAAGCTACAGTGCCAGTCTAAGGATAAGAAAGCTGAACAAGGAAGAACTGTATGCTTGGCAGGGAAGTAAACCAAGCAGACATTTTGCTACATTGCGAGTCTGGGATCCGCACCCTTGTGAAAAGCCAAAGTTTAAAGTAATGAAGATTAAGAGGGTCTGGGACCCTGTGAGAGAAAGAGAGACATTCCATGAAAGGACACTTGTTTGGCAGAACTATGAACCAAGCCATATGAAGTACTGCGAGTCTGGGACCCACTGCATGAGAGGTTTAGGATAAGAGGATCATGAACCCCAGTACTGCTGAAAGGAATCCTCTGCTTTGTAGCAAAGAGTGCAAAGCTTGTGGGATAAAGATTTGTGAATTCAAGAAGTATATCCTTGTGAGTGGATTTGTGACCTTTGACCAAAAATCTAGGGGAAAGGAGCAACACCCTAGATTTTGGGAATCTGACATTTTTGGAACATTGTTTATTTACATTACCTTTTACTTCCATAGAGCCCGATATCTTTTCTGTTGGTTGAAACCACATTGAACACTTACTTTGAGAATAGATCATCCTTGCACAGTTGGCTTAGGTTATTTAGTGTTAGGGACAGATTTAGGTTTTGAGACACAACAGTAATAGACTTTATAGTTTTAATCATCCTGACAGTTACACTAGTTTTCTTTGAGGTAGGGAACCCCCTCTTCGTTTTAGGGACAGAAGAGGCATTTTTCCAACCCTTTCATGATTAATAAAAGTCTACACCCAAAAATATTCAACCATTGTGTCCGAGCCTTAATTCTGCAACCTTATATATGGTGTCAGGAGTGTGACCTGACCTAGTTGACAAAAATTGGGGGACCCAAATGATTACTAAATTTTGTGAGTGTGCTAGTACTTCCTCAGTAGCCACTAAGGAATCCAGAGGATTTGAGCTCTCCAGTAGTAGAGAAGTAGCCTTGGAGTCCGTTGAAAGACAGCTGAGACCTACAGATTTTATTTTTAATATAATTTTTATTGATTTTAAACAAACAACAAACCACTTTACATATTACCAAGAAATAACCAACACGCATCAAATAGCATAACTGCTCCTCTCCCTCCTCCCCCAAACTTCCACCGGACTAGGCCTACATTGCACCTTGTATTCCTACTTTATTCGATGTTCACAATCCATGTATCAGTGGTAGCTTCCTGTACGGGAATCTCTACCTCTTCCTGTGTTTTGTGTTCAGAGTCCGTCAAACCCGCTATGAGCAATCTCCAAGACTCAATCCCTCCCCCTACCTGTTCTTCCTCTCTACTAGACGCTTCTTGCTATACCGTGGTCTAAGCATTAGCACATTTCAATAAGTCTCTCACCAACACTCGTGCTACAGGTCTTACTTGAGCTTTCCAACTCATCGCTATTTTCCGTTTCACTAGGATGTATGCTAAATCTTTATGTTTATTCACATGCTGGGCCCGTTTGGTCCTCACAAATCTTCTCAATAGACAAGCTTTGGGAGACCCCCACTTCTAAAGTGATTTCCACCTTTCCCAACAGTTGTGCCACCTCTCTCCAAAACCTGCTCATTTCTACACATGCCCAAAACATATGCACCAGGTCCACATCCACCTCCCCACATTTCGGGCACTTCTGAACCCCTGCTTGGCTATTCTATCCGGCGTCAGGTATGCTCTGTGTCGCATACAATTGGATCTGTTGTAATCTAGGGTTCCTTGACACCTTTTTGTGGTATAGTTTCACTCTACTCCACCCCTCATTTGAAAATGGTTCCCCCAGGTCCATTTCCCCGCACTGTCTAATCCCAACAATCTCTCTACCCACCATTAAAAGCTTGTATATGCATGATACTTTGTGTCTACCCTCAGACACATCGTAATATGATTCAGTCACTTCATTGGACTGTAAGGGCATGACTGAATTGGGCTGTCTCTGTCTTAGGCATTTCAAAAGTCTGGCGTGTGTAATTTACTGACCGCTATGTATTCCAGTGCCCGCTTTCAACTCCTCGAATCTTTGGGGTATCCCTTCTTTTAGTATATCTTCTACTGTTGCTGCTCCCACGGGTTCCCAGTTCTTCCGAACATTCCTCCTGGTCTGCTCATTACCCCTCACAGTGCAACCAGTGGTATCTGTGGGGAATATAGTGTCTCCACCCTAGCAGGTGTCTTGCTTTGTACCAAATGGTACACCCCAGACACAACAGTAGGCTATTGCTAGTTTTCTGAGCATCTGATACCCATATAACCTCCTTCAGGAAGAACAGAGAGCCTACAATGCCCAACAACCTTGATTCAGATGTTTTTTTCTCCGACATCCACCTGGTTACAAAATGCAGTTGGCTAGCCATGAAGTATGTTTCGAAATTGGACAGCCGTATGCCTCCCCGTTTGTATGGGTTCTGGAGCTTCCACACGCCACTCTATTCCTAGAGTTATGCCATATGAAGCCCCTGTATAAACTGTGTAATCTGTCAAAAAAAACGTTTTTGGATTGCGAATGGGATATTTGCAAAGTAGTGTAGGAGTCTGGGTAGCACCACCATCTTCAATAATGCGGGCCTAGCCCAAAAGGACAGACTTTTCTCTATTTTGTCCACTGCTTTGACCGTATTCTGGCCATATTCTACCTTAGGATAATGGTATACGTCCACCCCCAAATACCTAAATGACACTAGCTCCCATTTAATTGGCAGCACCGGCAACCTTTGAGTGGGTCTTCCTGTGTACCCTCCTAGGGGCTAGGGTTCACCGTAATTCCTGACACTAGGGCATATCGTGCCAGCACGTCCAGGACATAGCTGATACCAACAGACTTAGTATTGGCCCCCCACTCCTGGGACTTGCATCCGTTCTAACTTGCACTTTCTTTGTCTAACTGAAAATTGGATTACTTCCGGCAATTCCTTTATACCAGCTTAATTTCATACTGCTTCCACCCTATTCTCTCCTTGTCCCAGCACTCAGGCACAACAGGGGCACAGGGATTCTTTATAATTCCTCCTAGGTTCTTACCTTCCCCTTCTGGCCTCCCAACCTTCAACTCTTTTGAATATAATTTCTCAACCTTCTCTGGTCCCTTTCTGGTCTTGCTTCCTGTTGTGTACCATCCTCCTGGCCGAGCTGGTGATTTTCTGGACCATCTTCATCTCCTTTTATCTTTTCTCCTTCCTTCTTTATCACCCTTTTCCTTTTGAGTGACTTTAATATCCCTTTTTCTAACTCTCCTCGCTCTCTGTTGATCTCACTTGATGACTCCTATGCCCTTCAGATTTCTCCACCCCCTCCTTCCCATCAGTCTGGCTGTTCCCTCAATCTAATCTTCTCCCCCTTCAATCCACATGCCTGTGTTTTCCTGCCCCTTCTATGCATCCAATCACTTTTTACTTTCTCTCTCTCCCCCTACCATCCCTACCACTCCTCCTCTTGTGCCTGCTTTTACTCAACATAATCTACATTCCTATAACTCTGGATCTTTTCTCTCCCTTTACTCTTTTCTTCCATCTATTCCTACTTTTGCTACATTTTCTTCTGATTCGGCTGCCAGTACCCTCCATTCTACCTTGCTATCTGAGCTTGACTCGGTCTCTCCTCTTCGTCCTGTTACTCCCACTCGTAAAAAACTCCTCAGCCTTGGCTTACTTCCGATCTTACCCCCCTCTGCTGCTGTCTGCATAAAGCTGAGCAGCACTGGAATAAATCTCAATCTCCTTCTGATATTGCTGCACTTTCATCTTTACACTCTTTTGTTGACTCTGCCTTACTTGCAGTGATAAACATTGATTTTATCGTAACATACTGTTTCCCTTTCTCACCACCCTCATTGTCTTTTCCAACTTCTCTCCAATCACAATATTCTCTCTCCTAAATCTCTTAACCGATCTCTCATCTCATCCCTCTCTTCATCTGACTTTGCTAGTTATTTCACATCTAAAGTTGCTAATCTTCGTTCTGCTTTTGCTTCCTCTCCCACTCTTCTAACTTCTCCCTCTTCTAGTCCACCTTTACATTCTTTATCTTCGTTCTCTCCACTTACAGATTCTGATACTTCTGCCCTTCTTACCCGTGCTCATCTAACGGTGTCTCCTTCTGATCCTCTTCCTTCTCTTATTCCACATGTCTATCCCCATCTTCTTTATCTTACTGCACTTCTCTCTCAAACTCCTGTTTCTCTGCTATTTTTAAGAATGCTCCCATTCTCCGATCCTAAAGAAAACTACTCTTGATCCTTCCACTCTTGGTAATCTTTACCCTAGCTCACTTCTTCCCTTCCTCTCTAAAACCCTTCAATGAACTGCGTATGCTCAGGCTGCTAGTTTTCTAAATCT
This sequence comes from Ambystoma mexicanum, assembly GCF_040938575.1. Classification (NCBI taxonomy): domain Eukaryota; kingdom Metazoa; phylum Chordata; class Amphibia; order Caudata; family Ambystomatidae; genus Ambystoma; species Ambystoma mexicanum. Next base: position 1,085,124,869 of record NC_090934.1, read on the forward strand.
TCATTGTCTTTTTACCACTTATCTAATCTGGATTCTGTTCTTCTCGTTCTACTGAGGCTGCTCTTTTACATGTCTCCAACTCTCTTCTGTCTGACTGTCACTCTAAACTCTACTCTATACTTACTTTTCTCAACCTATCTGAGGTGTATGGCACTGTTGATAACACTATTCTTATATCTTCCCTTTCTTCTTTGGGTATTACTGTGTCTGTTCTTTAATGGTTTAGTTCCTATCTTTCTCACGAGTCCTATTCTATAACTTGGGCTGGGCACCCCTCTTCCTCATTTCCTACTTTCTACAGTATCCCTCAAGGTTCTGTACTTGGTCCTCTCCTTTCCCCCTCTACAGTGTCCCTCTTTCTGCTCTTATTTCTCTGTACACAGATGATACACAGATATTTTTCTTTTTTCTTCCTTTGATTCCACCCTGCATTCTACTATGGTTCAAAACTGGATTTCTTCACATTTTCTACAGCTCAATCCTTCTAAGGTTGTTTTTCTGGCTTCAACTATTCCTCCTCCTCTTCCTCCTCTGTCTTTTCTTTCCTCCTTCTTCTTTTGCCTTTTCCTCTTGTGTGCTCAATCAGGGCATTATCTTTGATTCTTAGCTTTCTTTTACACTACATATTTCTTCTATTGCTCGCTCCTGTCGCTATGTTCTTCCTTAACATCCATCGTGCTTGCCCAAATCTTTCATTTCATCCTACTAAACCTCTTTGGTTGGTTCTGCTTTGTGTGTTCTCAAATTGACTACTGCTCATTATTTGTTGCATTTCAATATACGCCCAAACCTGGAGGTATCACGGCATAGGTTACCGTGTAGTAATATAGATTTCTGGTTACAAGGCAAAACTTCAAGTGTGAGGAAAAGAACACTTAAAAAATAACAGCATGATAGGTTGACACTTATTGTACAGTCATGGTTACAGTAAATCAGTTTCATCAGCCCTATTTTTATACACGAATCATGTGGTGTGGTTGGGTTAGAATTTGTTAAATACACCAGTTTTGAGAAGTTTCTTAAAAAGGGTGTGGGACATCTCATTGCTTATATTTTTGGCGAGTGAGTTCCAGGTTCTAGGGGCTGCTACAGAGAAGCTTGACTGTCCTGTTGGGGCGTAGCTACGAGAGCCATGTGAGCAGCTGAGCTCTGGGAGAGCTCCTGAGATCTGGCATCTGATCCTTGTAACAAGTGCACATATGCACGCATCGACGCCCTGAAAATTCGTATGCCTGTTCGTGAATGCGGCGCACAGGCATCCTGTGAATCTGAAGCTGGGACGAAGGAGGTGGCTGAGACCCCAAAATGGCGGACGCGATGAGCTAACAAAGGCTCCAACTAGCAGAACGGAAACAGCGGTGGCACAGCGGCAAGGAAAGACGGATGCGGGCAGCGGCGCGTTCGGGCCCCTGAAAAACCCGCTGGATCACTGACGCGCGGTGCCTGGAGCTCAGCTAGCGCACGCGACTGCTGGGTTCCCCATTTCAGAGCACATCTGACGATGGATGCAGCGGGGCATGGCCGCCCCCAACGCTGAGTTGGGCGGGGGTCCAGCCGCGCCTGTGGTGTGAGAGCCGCCGGTGGACCAGTCCGGCATCCACATCCCCAGGGGCCTGTACAGGTAGCCGGGGAGAAATCAGCCGTACCTGGTACACTTGAGAGCCCCGCGCCCCTGCGCATCGGAACGCACCAGGGCGGGGAGACGGGGACGTCCCGGGTCCCCCCTCACGAAAAGGAGCCACTGCGGGCTCAACGGAAGAGAGTGCCCTCGGCGAAACAACCCGGCTGTTAATAGAGCGCGGGACCTGCACAGCCCGGACAGGCGCACGCCTCACGTCGAGACTTGAGCTGCGCTCAGAGATATGATCATGAGCGAGGCGCTGCATTAAGCGAGATGACACAGAAGCTATCAAGGAAGTAGCAAGGTGCCCCAATTGATCCCGGGCCACGAACAACAGCAACATAAGTAAGTGGAAGGAGACACCCCCTAGCCTATGCCAGCAAATAACTATGTGGGGTTTGCATCTCCTATCATTGTATGCCGATGATATACTTTTATATTTGCACTTCCATGAGGAAAACCTACAATATGTCCTGGAGGTGATGGAACGACATGCTGCCCTCTCGGGCATAGCAGTAAATCCCAAGAAATCCAGCATGTTCCTCCTGGGGAGGTATAGATGCGCCCTACCGAGGAGCCTACCAGTTTTGCCAATACCCTGGCGAACCGAGACTTTTCGATACCTAGGTATCGATATATACCATACAACAGGAGAAGAACACAAACACAACACGGAAATGGCAGTTGAAGGTATTAAGAATAGCATGGGATTATGGTCCAGACTACTCCTGGCCATGATGGGTAGGGCGGCTCTGATTAAGATGGTAGTCCTGCCAAGACTGTTACACTTTTTTGTAAACATCCCGTATGTGATCCCCAAACGTTTTTTGCCAAGCTCCACAGCCTGTGCAGGGGTTTCATATGGCACAATTCCAGGAACAGGGTGGCCCTCTGGAAACTACAAAACTCGCGTGACATCGGGGTATAAACCTGCCGAATTTTGAGTTATATTACTTCGCGGGACTTTCTACAATATGTGGCAAGGTGGTTGTCTGAAGAAGAAACGGCTGAAGCGAGGCTGTTATGTAAGGTTCCTGCTCCCTACTTCCTTAGAGAGACAGTGTGGTTGCCTAGACCAAAGGTACTAGGAATGGCGAGACTGTTGGTGCTTGGCTGGGAAATGTGGCGTAGAGCATGACAAATTGTGGGAAACCCAGCCCCATTCTCCCTGCAGGTGCCATTAGTGGCGCTATGCACAGAGGACTCCCAAATGATAAAAGGGGTCCGTAGATACTGGGAACCGATGGGCTTGGCTACCCTTGGAGATATATGGCAGGAGGGGGTGGCATTGGACTTCCAGAAGCTAATGGAGGACACCGGGGTGCATAAAGGTCAACACATTACTTATTCCAGAATTATTAAACGGGTGCAAGAAAGGTGGCCCTAGGCAGTGCTTGCTGAACAACCTGATGCAACCATCGAGACGATGTATGATATCTCGGAGGGTGGGCATGAAATATCTCGCATATATGAGCTACTGGGGACTAGGGTGGGGAAGGAGCTGCTCCAACTGAGGCGAGACTGGGAAGAGGAGGTGGGGGAACCCATGTCGGATGGGCAATGGGATAGAGCCCAAAGGTATCATAAGAAGGTGTCCCGAACCGCGAGGCTTCACCAGATTCAATTATATGCCACTCATAGAGCATACATGACCCCCAGTAAAATTGCCAGGTTTGGTGGCTCGGTGTTACAGAAATGCCCTAGGTGCGGGGAGGAGGAAGCTGGGATGCTACACATGTTCTGGGCTTGCCCGGAGGTGGGAAGGTTTTGGACAGAGTTGAAGATACGCTTAGCAGGAAAAGGGATTACGCTGGATGTGGAGTCAGCTTGGGCATGCATGCTTGGGGGTTTTACCAGACCACGCAACCTGTGGCACATTAGTAAGATGAAAGACCTGGCCTACATCCTGGCCAAACAGAGAATTGCAATGTGCTGGAAAGCAGCCCAATGGCCTAGAATTGAGATGTGGTGGGCAGACCTCATGAAGTGGGCAGAGGCAGAAATGGCTGCCTGGTTTGAAGCGGTCAGTAGGGGGGGAGGAGATGGGACCCCTAATAGCATGGAGACAATGGGTGGCCTCGATGGTGGGACCCTCGCAGGCCGACCATAGTGATAATGATACGGAAGAGTTAATGGCAGTAGATACGCCTGAAGATAAGCAGGACGATGACATGGATACAGGGGCTCGAGTTAAAGAGGTGGGAGGAGGGAGGACCGAAAAGCGTACTTTGTAATGTAATGTTGTGAAGCTTAAACATGAAAGTCCTCATTGTTTGTAATGTTTGGAGTGTTGTTTATAAAATAATTTAAAAAATGAAAAAAATTAATTAAAAAAAATTAAAAAGTTGGACTGTGCTGTTGTGGAGTTCTAAACACGGGGGAACGACTGAGTGTTCGTGTTAGATCTAAGGATTTTGTTTGAGGTTTTCCGGGTGAGACACTCATTCAGGTAGGTAGGGGCATTTTGGGTAATGCACTTGTGTGATGGTGAGAGTTTTGTGAGGTATTCTTGCTTGTATGGGAAGCCAGTGTGCTTCTCTTCTGGCCTGTGAAATATGGCCCTTTTTTGATACCCAGTGCTGCTCTAAGAGCTTTATTTTGCAATAATTATAATTTGGTAAGGTTTTTCTTAGACTACTGCAACATACTCTTGCTAGGCACCACTAACCTAAACAAAATGAGAGCTTTTGCTAGGGTGATGCTGTTATGTGTAGACAGAAATTGACGATTAAGAGAAATGAGTTTAGCTGTGTAAGATGTAGAAGAGGCAAGTGAGTTGATATGTTTACTCATAGTGAGACTTGAGTCTAGATAAGCCCCTAAGATTTTGACTTGGTTGGAAATGGGAGTACCATCTATGATAATAGAGGCGTAGTCTTCAGATCGTTTTTCAGTACAGCTGGGGAGCCTACAATAAGAATCTCATTATTTTCTCCATTGAGGCAGATACTATTAGTTGCCATCCAGTTCTGGATGAGGGAGTAGATCTTGTTTGAGTAAGGCATCTTGTTCTTGATTACTGAATATTGGGATGAGTATCTGTGTATCATCTCAAAGTTGGTTTAAATCACTCCCATTGCATCTAATAGTTTCATGTACTCATTGTAGAGAGTGGGGGAGAGGCAAGATCCTTGCGGTACGCCTATAGGGACTGTTATCGGATCCGCCACCTCATCCCCAATGACTACTCTGGAAGTGCGTTCAGATAAAAATGCTTTGATCCAGGTGGTTGCATTATATGAAAACTGAAGGTTTTGACCTAAAGTTAGGCATAGTTTGTCACGGTCAACTTAATCAAACGCCGCGGATAAGTCCAGTAATAAAAGGATGCATAGCTTTCCTGAGTATCTAATAGCGTCCATCTATTTTTTTAGGTCATGTAATGCCGTCTCTGTGCTGTTTGGGGTGAAAACCGGATTGTCTGTCGCCTAGTAGGTGATTATTTTCTAGGTGTGTTTGTACTTGAGTATATGCGATTTTGTCGCTTATTTTGAGGAGGAAGGGCACTGTAGTAATGGGTCTGTAGTTGGTGGGAATTGTGAGATCTAAGGTGGGCTTTTTCAGTAGGGATGTGACCCAAGCTTCTTTGGTAACGTAACCGGGAAATGTGTAGCGGGAGGCACAACTAGATAAGTAGGATTTTTAACGCAGTATACAGTCATTAGTAAGTGGTTCGGAGAATCAGGAGTAGTAAAGTAAAATGTTTCAGGTGCAAGAGGGTAAGTCTAGAGGCCACTCGATACCCGAAAGTGAACTGCACAAAACAAAAGCCGATTGTTACCAATCAGTGACCCTATAATGCACTCTTTGTGGGACACTATATCCCAGTTTGTCTTACGTTTAGGTTTGGATGTAAAGACAAACTTCAGTGTATTTTTGGAAATGTGTTACTGAAATACAGAATGGCTTGTTTGACAAAAACAAGAAACCTAGTATTTATTTATTTATTTATTTTTGGAAAGTCTTGTCTTGAGTTTTTTTGGTTACCTCTGACTAGTAAGAAAAACAAGCTCATTACGCATGGAAATGCATGTTATCGTTAATGTTTGTTAAGAAAGAGTTTAAGTTGCTTTTGTGAAATATTTACTTTTGTGGTCTATCGAGAGGATTCCTCCTTTACAGGAGGCTATCTACCTCCCAAGACCTTGAATAACCTTGGGATATAGTGTCCCACAAAGAGTGCATTATAGGGTCACCGATTGGTAACAATCGGCTTTTGTTTTGTCCAGGCTTCTTTGATGTCAGGCGGGACAACATTGGTAATAAAGGGAGCGGTAATGAATTTGGTAATGATGGGATCTAGCGTACAGGCCTCGACTAGTTAGGCAGGAAAGCTGACTCCTTTGCAATATGAGGGTTTAAGTGAGGCGATAGTCTTGAGTACTTGCTCCTGGGTGACTGGGGTGAAGTTGAACTGAGGAGTCGCTGTGGTGATATTGGTTGGAGCACTTGTAGCAGTGTCCGTAAAGTGAACCAAGATTTTTCTTTTCATAATGATTTTGTCTTGGAGAGATTTGATTTTGGTAGCTAGGGCATTTTGTATTGTGGTGCACCAAGCTTTGCTAGTGTTGGCTGGAGTAGGAGGAGGGATGGGTGTTTCCAATTCAAGTATTGCAAACAGTTCTTTAATGTTGGAAGCAGCATTGGTGATACGTAGGTTGAGGGTCCTGGCTTTGTGTGTAAAACTTGCACGTTTGTTTTTGAGAGAGTGACTGGAGCTCTTTTTTGGACTCATTTGGCAGTGTTTTTCCTGGTTAGGTGTTCTAGAGCTCTTGTTTCTTCTGAGTTTAATGAGTTTGTCATTAAACCAAGAATTGCTATGTTTAGGTTTGGGTAAAAGTGGGGCTACTTCATTGATGGCGATTTTTAAACCAGAATGGTAGAAATGGGATATACTGTTAGGGTTAGAGATTATTGTAGGCTGTGCCTCAAGTAGTTTGAGGATGGGGGTCATGTTTTCTGGTGTGAGCTTTTGTACATTTCTCACTAATATAGGAATAGGAAATAGTGGTGGAGCGACACAGGATTTTATAGTTGATACATTAAAATTAATTAAGGACTGGTCAGACCAAGAGATTTTTTTGGATGTCTTCAAGATGTCTTCAAGGGATACTGTAGTATTAAGAGTTAAAATCCAGTCTAGGATTCTGCCTTTGGTGTGGGTGGGAGCATTGACAATTTGTGCGAATTGCATTTCTTGTAATGCAGTGTAGAAGGCCGTGGCTTTATGATCACGGGTATCATTGAAACCCAGGTTTAAGTTCCCTAGTAGTACAAATGTAGTCTTAGGTTTGAGGAGGGGGGTCACAAGTTGTGGGATATCTATAGCTAGATGATTAAGGAACTAGGTGATCTGTAGGCTAGAAGGAAACTGAAGGTTGTCTTGGGGTCAGTCGTTAGTTGGAGGGTTAGCAGCTCATAACCATCTATTTTCTCTGTGTTAGAGGCTATAAACTGTAATGAGCTTTTGCCAATAATCGCTATTCCTCCACCCGTACCATCTTGGAGGTCGGATCTGAGAATGGTGTAGACTGGTGGGATGGCTAGAGTCAGTAATTGGCCTGAGGCTGCGTGCAGCGAGGTTTCAGTCAAGGCTAGGAAGTCTAGTTGGAATTCCATAATAAGGCCATAGACATCAATAGCATGTGCCCCTAAGGATCGGACATTCAATAATGCCCCTTTCAAGAGTGTGGTGGGTAAGGATTGGTGTGGGCAGGGTGTGACGGGTAAATCCAGTTATGCTGTCTGAGAGATTTGGACATTGGTGTGAACATGTTGGAGTTTGGGTTGACTAGAGGTGGCCAGTGTGGTAGACAACTGGGTGGGGAGTACACATATCCCTTGTGGGTTGATGGAGGACATCTGAATGAGGTTGGATGGCAAGTTGCTCAGTTTCCAGTTGGTGGTAGGGCACTGATGAGTACGAGTAGAGCGTCTGAGTTTCCTGGAGGCTCCCAGTAGAGGCCTTGCAACTATGTGGGTGTACGCATAGGTTCTAGATCTTAGTCTAGCCTTGCACGAGGATCCTAGGCATGGGCTAGTGCGGTTAGTTGAGATGAGAGGGTTGACCAGGGTTCTTAAGCTGGAGTGGCTTGAAATGCAAGGGTGTACTATTTCTGTTGCGCCTATCCAGGAGTTTTGAGATGCATTTGCCGTATTGCCAACTGTGGTGGTGGGTTTCACTAGTGTAGGGGGAAAGGCTGCTGTTTTAGGCAAAAAATGGCGTAGGACAGGGGATGGAGGGGGTGATGTTTTAGGCAGCAGACCCAAGCCAGACCTGAGCCTTAGTAGATATAGGCCCCATTAATATGTGATATGGTGTGACTCAAACTGCTGTCCTATGCAGGGGGCATCATCATCTGGGACTGAAGTGTGAGGGAAAATATGGCAACTAGAGTGTTAGGCTATGAGACACAGTAAGCAGGACAAGAGAAGGTGATGTGACATTGCCATGTAAACTGGGTGGGTTGAGACCATGGGTGAATAGGACAATGGTGGGTGGGAAAAGTTCTCTATGCGTGACTGGTGGGGAAAGCTGTAGCACTAGAGGGTATAGAGCAGGGTACAATAGTATAACAGCAGTAGGCGGCAGCAAGCAAGGTGCCACCAGAAACAGTATTCAGTTATGTATTATACAGTGGGCAGTAATGTATACAGTACAATTATAGGCCGATCTAGGAGCAGCTAGGTGCAGCGTTCAAGTAGGTCCAGTAACAAATGGCAATAATGTGCATGGCTAATAGAAGTAATAAGGCTACAAAGCCAGCTAATGTGGCAGCTCGCCTCGGTACAGATGAGAAAGCGAAGGTACCACACACGGGCAGTTGGACTAGTATATAGCGACTCTACACAGACCTTGCGGACCGATCTGTCCCAGAATGAACATCATGTATTGTTAGCAGGTGGGTTCCAAGCAGAAGTTTTTATAAAAGTAGACTTAGTGGGTGTGCATACATAGGCTTCCCTGGTTCAGAAACATCAAAATACAACAACAAAATGGATTCACTATGAAAGCCGTTATAATGCTAGGTGTAACATTTGCAGTAAAAACAATTGCTAAGGGAGGAGTGCTGATTATAGAACATATGACTATGCAGTCCTGAGCTAACGTGACGCGTTACTTAGTAATCATTAGCGGCTTGAATGGGAGTATAAGTTAGACAGGTTAGGCTTGGTCGCGACGTAATAAGACTTTCAAATGTGGCGTTTGATGTATGACCAGCTTACCTCATGGTATAGTTTGTGAGTGATCGCCTTCAATCGTCCTCATCGGATGTTCGCTATGCAGACGGGTTGCGCGAAGGGGAGTGTTCAGGAGGTCTATGATCACTGTAGTGCATACGAATAAGTGGGTTTAGGGAAACACCAAGACTGGGGAGGTAGAGTTGAGCACTGTGGCGTGTCCTGAAGCCGTGGCAGTCCGGACAGGTCCAGACAGGTTCAGACAGGTGATGCCTTGTACTCGTGGGCCTTCTACGAGGGGGGGCAGCTATCGCTTTCCGGCAAGCTCAGGCAGCTTATAAGCAGGCCTGAAGTGGTTGCTAAGCAACCGTTAGTAAACAAAGTATGCAGAAGTTGCAGCCGCCATTTTAGGTGCTATGTTGTATCGGAGCAGCAGCTACACGAGGGTAGGGTTGGCCGGGCAAAGGAGCTCACGTCCAGGCAGGGGGATCTTTTCATGATTGTGGAAGATTTGAATAATATCAGCAAAAATATGCATGCGCGATCCGATCCTGGCAGAGATCAGCTGCTCCTGCATTGGCCCTGATCTTGAGGGATGGCGTTCAAGCTGCTCCTGCAGCTCCTGTGGCACCAGCTCCAGCCCTGAGAAGATAGGAGTGCGGAATGAGGGTCCAGACAGGTGAGGCCTTATACTTGTGGGCCTTCTACGAGGTGGGCCTGTCTATCGCCTTCTGGCAAGCCTATTAGCTTTTTTTCTTCCTTGCCTCACATCTTCTTCCCCTTCGATCTGTTTATAATTCTTTGGTTCGTCATCTCTTTTCTTTACCGTTTGTGAAGGCATCATGAAGCAAGACATAGACAACAGACTTAAAGTTCGAAATAAGATGGTTTGTCAAATCAAATGTAAGGATGGTTGAAGGCCTAACTTGCCCAATGCTAAGGTGGGACTTCCCTACCTGAACGGAACTAAGAAAAGTCTGAGACAGAAACGTCAACATAACTCTGTCTGTGTCTAAACCCTATCCTTGCCCTTCCAACTAAAGGTAAATGATATCTAGGGATGCCAATAATAAAAGAGATGGTGATCAACACAAAGTTCTGAGCTTCTTCCACTCCTGGCTTCCTCTTCAGTTCCCCTTCCCCAGGTTCAAGAAAGTTCTACAAATCCATGAGGTTCCCTTCCCCAAGCTCAAGGCAACTGTCATGATGCCTACCCCCGGAGCACCAGGCCAGGCCCAGCACCCCCGGGAGCAGGCATCATGCCCCCGGGTAAAAGCCCAGCGGCCCCTTATAGGGGCTCTTTGGACTCTGTCCTGGCGGCGTTGGCGCCAGGCTCATGTTGGCGTCAGGCTCATGTTGGACATCAGTCCTGGCGCCATAGGCACCAGGCTCATAAAGGAAGGTGTTTTGTGCACTTACCTGATGCAGACCATCCTGCAAGATTCAGGCCTCCCTGAGACCTGAAAGGGCTATTTTTTCATTGGGACTATTTTGTCACTCGGGCGTGGCCAGGGAAGGATACTTACCTGGAACTACTTTGGGGGCTATTTAAGCCACGCCCAGACAGTAGCTCACGCTTCGCGTTGTTCTGCATCCAAGCAGCTCAACGCTCACCGTGTCTGCTCCTGCATCTGGTCTCCAGCCACGCCCGCCTCGATCCTGGAACACCTGTAAGGAAAGAAGAGAAGAGAAAGGTGAAAACGAAGAATTTTATCAAACTTCTTACCTGCATCCGGAACCTTCACGCCAGCGTTCCTGTTCCTGAAAAAAGACTTTCATTTAAAAGCACCGCGTAGCTCGCTGCAGCGCCGCGCTTCACTCACCTGTCCTCGGGAGTTCTTCTGGCTCCTCCGCGACTGTCTGCACCGGTCGCCACATCTCTGCACCTAGGGGAGAGAAGAAGAGACAAAAGGTGAGCAGAAGGAACATATGAGGAAAGCCTAATTTTCCACCATAACACTTCTGTTGGTGGACCATTCCTCATTTCGGGTCGGCGCCGCTTCGTTGGCAGGTACCGCACCCCGGCCCCTATGGGGAAAGGACAAAAGACATTACTGGAGGAATATAAAGACATTAAGAGGGATCGCCTCCATCGCTAACTTACCTGAGTTTACCATCGGCAATTCAATCCCTCAACGCATCGCCTTCATTCTGCACCTGAAATAAAGGACAGATCACAGGTTAGGAAGGCAACAGAAAAGGAGACTCAACACTTGAACTTTTGTAATCTTCATACTTACGGCGTTCCGCTCGGAAAAGTCAAGTGGATTTTGCCAGCGCCATTCTGAAAACCAGTGAAGTAACTGGACTAACACGCACCCCTTCACCAGAAGCAGGATGGAGAATTCATCCTTTCAAACCATAAGGTGAGCTTCAACCGGGGATTTCGGAGGAAGTTAGAGAAGAACGAAGGAGGGAAGGGGGGAGCAAGCACACTATTCTGCAGACTGTTAATCCCCTTTCTCATCTCCAGAAGGATATTCCTACGGGCCAGACAAGCAAGATTTGAGGGTCCTGTTCAGTCGGTGTTCCGAGTTCTGCGCATCACGCTCGAAGAGGCCACAGCAACCCAGACTAGACCAGCGCCTCCGTGGGAGTCAGGTGAACGTTACAGAACGCGAAGCCTTCCTACAAATTCCCACCCAGGCGCTATGGAAACTTCTGAGACTGATCAGTTGGCCCAACAACCGGGGGAATTACGGGCCGAAGTACACGCCGCTCGTCAAGAGACTAATGCTCTCAGGAGGGAAGTGATTGCATCAAAGGAAAGAACTGATGACCTGGCTAGACAGTTTTTGCAAGGTCAAGCTGGACACACTCCTCTACCCGGTTCCAGGGGGAACCCCCCTCCTGTGGTTCCCAGTAACCCTGTGCAGATTAATCTACCTGGAAACATGCCGCTGGCCCCACCTGAACGCTTTGCTGGGGACCCCAAACGATTCGCCGTATTCATGAATCAGTGTCGTTTGCACTTCCTATGCAGACCTGGGGCCTTCCCTAATGACCAGACCAAGGTAGCCTTTGTATTGTCATATCTCAGCGGCTGTGCTGCCGATTGGTCAGTTCCACTGGTTACTCAAGATGACCCGATTCTCCGTGATTTTCAAGGATTTCAAGCAAGCATGGAAAGGTTATTTGCTCGACACTCTCAGGGGCAGGCTCTGGATGACGAACTCCTATCCCTGCGACAGGGCAATCAGGACCTCCTATCCTACATTGCAACCTTTAATAGACTAATTGTGGAAACTGGGTGGCCAGAGGATAAAAGAATCACGTTATTTTATCAAGGTCTACGCGGAGAACTTAAAGATGTCCTGGCCCAAGTTGTAAATCCGCCCCAAGAATGCACAGAATATATAGATTTAGTGGTCCAATTGGATCACAGACTTCAAAACAGAAAAGCAGATCGATCCAAGTTTGAGACCCGGGTGTTGGTCAAGACCCACGCTAACCCCAAGGGTGCTGATGTCTCTGAGCCTATGCAAATCGGAGGGGTTAAAGGACCTTTAACTCAAAAAGAACGTGAAAGAAGACGACAGATGCAATTATGTCTTTATTGTGGGTCCTCTGGACACTTTCTACGAGATTGCCTGGCAAAACCGCCCAAGAAGGTGGTAGGAGCCGCTGATAAAAACCATGAAGACTCTGTTTCGGGAAACGACCACGCCCGACAAGCGTAGGGGTCCGCTTGCCGAGCTTGAAAACGAACTCTCAGACCTCGCATTTCATTGTGCCAATGGTCCTCGTAGATCCAGAACATCTTAAGCGGTTGCATGCAATAAAGGCATACATCGATAGTGGGGCTATAGGAAATTATGTGGATCGTGAATTGGTCTCTAGGATTAACCTCCCTTTGCGTCCTAAAACCAGCAAAGATGTCATCACCACAGTCGATGGAACCGAAATTGCCTCTAGACCGGTAACACATTCCACTGCTGAGGTGACACTTATAGGTCCGGACGGCCATCGGGAGGCAGTTGTGTTTGATGAAATCAAGGCTCCACAGTTTCAGGTTATTCTCAGAATCCCTTGGTTAGAGACACATAATCCTCAAATTGATTGGCGAGCGAAGAGAATAACTTTCCCGGATTGTGCACAAACCTGCTACCCAGAAAATCTGAAGATTAGTCTAGCATCTGTAACCTCTGTCTCCATGCAACTACCTCCGGAATACCAAGACTTTCAGGACGTCTTCCAAAAGGAACAGGCCAACACGTTACGTCCCCACAGATCGTACGATTGCCAAATCGATCTGGTGCCCGCTGCACAACCCCCTTGTAGTAGGATTTATGCCCTTACTGAACCTGAGAATCTGCATTTGAGACAATATTTAGATCAATACCTAGCCAATGGTTTCATTCGCCCGTCAAAGTCTCCGGCATCCTCGGCTTTGTTCTTCTTGCCCAAAAAAGAAGGCGACCTTAGAACTTGTATCGACTACCGTGCATTGAACCAGATAACTGTTAAAAACCGTTACCCTCTGCCTCTGATCCCTGAACTCCTTGACCAGGTGAAGGACGCTTGCGTATACACCAAGTTAGATCTCCGGGGGGCTTATCATCTGGTGCGAGTAAAAGAAGGCGACGAATGGAAAACGGCCTTCCGTACAAAATATGGATTATTCGAATACCAGGTGATGCTTTTCGGGTTGTGCAACGCGCCTGCTGCCTTCCAATTCTTCAAGAACGATGTCCTTCGGGAACTCATCGATGTTTGTGTTGTCGTATATATCGATGACATTGTTGTGTACTCCTCTTCGGAATCTGATCACAGAAGGCATGTCAGGGCCGTCCTTGAGAAATTGCGCCAGCACAAACTGTTTGCAAAGCTGGAAAAGTGCGTTTTCCATACCACCGAGGTTGAGTTTCTTGGATTCATCCTGACACCTAAAGGGGTCCGCATGGACTCACGAAAAGTGGATGCCATCCTCAAATGGCCATCACCCAGTTCGGTGAAAGGTGTCCAAAGCATTCTTGGTTTTGCTAATTTTATCGCAGATTTATCCCGGAATTTTCACGTGTGGTACAACCAATCACTGCACTCTTGTGAAAAAATAAACGCTTCGAATGGACCGAGGAAGCCGAACAGGCCTTTCAGGAATTGAAAGCTAAATTCACGTCCGCACCTATTTTGAAGCACCCGCGTCCCGATCTCCCATATATAGTCGAAACCGACGCGTCCATCTTAGCCATGGGAGCTGTCCTGTCTCAGAGAGACCCTGAAACCAACCAACTGCACCCCGTAGCATTTTGGTCCAGAAAGTTCTCGCCGCCTGAGGTAAATTATGCAATCACCGACAAGGAATTATTAGCCATTAAGTCCGCCTTTAAGGCTTGGCGGCATTATCTTCTTGGCGCCAGACATACCATCACCGTGATCACTGATCACCGAAACTTACAATATTTAAAAACTGCCAAGGCTCAATCGTCACGTCAGCTCCGATGGGCTTTGTTCTTTGCTGAGTTTGATTTTGTAATCACTTACCGCCCCGGCTGTAAGAATGGCAAAGCGGACACGCTATCTCGAATAGGAATGGGAGAAATAGACACAAACTCAGAACCTGTGCCGATAATTCCCGAACCAAGAATTTTGGGGATAACCTCTTTACAAACCCTTGAAGACATTCAAGCACGGATAAAACAACTCCTGGACTCTACAGCCTTGCAGGATTGGATCCAAAGGGGGTCTTACTTTTCGGTCAACGATGGCCTACCTTACTTCCAAGGACGCTTATTTCTGCCAGAAAAGGAGTTGCAAGAACTGGTTATTTCCCATCATCATGATACCCTGATAGAAGGACATCCAGGAAATTGCCAAAACTGAGGAAAAAATTAAACGACAATTCTGGTGGCCTTCCTGGCGAAAGGATATTAAATCTTTCGTGATGTCCTGTGGAGTTTGCGCCCAAAACAAAGGCCAAAAGACAAAACCCGCCGGTCTTCTTCAGCCTTTAGATATTCCACCAGCACCTTGGCACACCTTGTCACTAGACTTTATCACGGACCTGCCCCCTTGTAATGGATACAATACTATTCTGGTTGTGGTGGATTTATTTTCCAAGATGGCCCATTTTATTCCGTTGAAAGGATTACCTTCAGCTTCTATCCTAGCCAAGGAATTCCTCGAAAATATCATCCGTTTGCATGGATTCCCGTCCATACTAGTCTCCGACCGGGGAAGCCAGTTTATTTCTCATTTTTGGAGAAAGTGTTGTCAACTGGCACAAATCGACGTAAGACTCTCAACCAGCCACCACCCACAGACCGATGGACAGACGGAGAGAACGAACCAGACCCTTGAACAATACCTACGATATATGTTGCACCAATCGGAGGGTAATTGGAAGGATATTTTATGGGTGGCCGAATATGCATACAATAACTCGGTACACTCTGGAACTGGACAAAGCCCCTTTTACACCCTATATGGACATCACCCTCGTACTTCAGACCTGGACTCACCTCTGAGCCTTGAAATGCCCGCAATGGACCATTTGCATTCCACGATAACTCAAGCCTTCAAGGATGCAACTGCACATTTGCAACAAGCGAAAGGGAAATAGAAAAAGAATGTGATTCTGCATCGGAGTGAGGCGCCTCCATACCAAATAGGGGATCAAGTATGGTTGGCTACCAAACACTTATTGCTCAAGGGACCCCGAACTTTTAATCCAAGGTATTTGGGCCCTTACTCGATCAAAGCTATAATTAACCCAGTGGCAGTCAAGCTCGATGTACCAGCTAACACGCGGATTCACCCCGTTTTTCATGTGTCACTTTTGAAACCAGTGCAACCAGGAACCAGATTAATAAAGCCACCAGAACCAATCCAGATAGATGGGGAGCCTGAATTCGAGGTGAAGAACATTTTGGATTCTAAGATCTCAAAATCAAAACTTTTCTATCTAATTGATTGGAAAGGGTACAGGCCTCACGAAAGGTCTTGGGAACCCAGTGACCACGTACATGCATCTCGGCTGATAAAAAGGTTCCATCGGAATTTCCCAAACAAATCGAAACCTCCCGAGGGAACGACCTTGGGAGGGGCCTTGGGGGGGAGTGCTGTCATGATGCCTACCCCCGGAGCACCAGGCCAGGCCCAGCACCCCCGGGAGCAGGCATCATGCCCCCGGGTAAAAGCCCAGCGGCCCCTTATAGGGGCTCTTTGGACTCTGTCCTGGCGCCGTTGGTGCCAGGCTCATGTTGGACATCAGTCCTGGCGCCATAGGCGCCAGGCTCATAAAGGAAGGTGTTTTGTGCACTTACCTGATGCAGACCATCCTGCAAGAATCAGGCCTCACTGAGACCTGAAAGGGACTATTTTTTCATTGGGACTATTTTGCCACTCGGGCGTGGCCAGGGAAGGATACTTACCTGGAACGGCTTTGGGGGCTATTTAAGCCACGCCCAGACAGTAGCTCACGCTTCGCGTTGTTCTGCATCCAAGCAGCTGAACGCTCACCGTGTCTGCTCCTGCATCTGGTCTCCAACCACGCCCGCCTCAATCCTGGAACATCTGTAAGGAAAGAAGAGAAGAGAAAGGTGAAAACCAAGAATTTTATCAAACTTCTTACCTGCATCTGGAACCTTCATGCCAGCGTTCCTGTTCCTGAGAAAAGACTTTCATTTGAAAGCAATGCGTTGCTCGCTGCAGCGCCGCGCTTCACTCACCTGTCCTCGGGAGTTCTTCTGGCTCCTCCGCGACTGTCTGCACCAGTCGCCACATCTCTGCGCCTAGGGGAGAGAAGAAGATACAAAAGGTGAGCAGAAGGAACATATGAGGAAAGCCTAATTTTCCGCCATAACACTTACCGGTCTTCTGTTGGTGGACCATTCCTCATTTCGGGTCGGTGCCGCTTCGTTGGCAGGTACCGCACCCCGGCCCCTATGGGGAAAGGACAAAAGACATTACTGGAGGAATATAAAGACATTAAGAGGGATCGCCTCCATCGCTAACTCACCTGAGTTTACCATCGGCAATTCAATCCCTCAACGCATCGCCTTCATTCTGCACCTGAAATAAAGGACAGATCACAGGTTAGGAAGGCAACAGAAAAGGAGGCTCAACACTTGAACTTTTGTAATCTTCATACTTACTGCGTTCCGCTCGGAAAAGTCAAGTGGATTTTGCCAGCGCCATTCTGAAAACCAGTGAAGTAACTGGACTAACACGCGCCCCTGCACCAGAAGCAGGATGGAGAGTTCATCCTTTAAAACCATAAGGTCAGCTTCAACCGGGGATTTCGGAGGAAGTTAGAGAAGAATGAAGGGGGGAAGGTGGGAGCAAGCACACTATTCTGCAGACTGTTAATCCCCTTTCTCATCTGCAGAAGGATATTCCTACGGGCCGGACAAGCAAGATTTGAGGGTCCTGTTCAGTCGGTGTTTCGAGTTCTGCGCATCACGCTCGAAGAGGCCACAGCAACCCAGACTAGACCAGCGCCTCCGTGGGAGTCAGGTGAGCGTTACAGCAACACAGTTCAAACGAAAAGGGTCTTGAGGCTCTGTCCTCAAGATAGCATTGCAGTTCATCAAGTTTTAGCGTTCCCTTCCCCAAGACTTCAAAGTATCAACTTAGATTGGTCTCAGTGTTTCAACAAAGCCCTCTAGACTAACTCAGCAATAACTTACAAAAAAAACAGTCTATACTCCAGGACAAAAAGGCCACCTTTAATGAGAGGATCTCGAAAGCTCAATCTGGAACAAAAGTTATTTGCCATACTGCGCAAACTCAAGTCACCAGTTGCCCATCCCGTCACGGGCATGAAAGACGTCACCTGGTGCGCCGATATCCAAAACACACTGCTAGACAATCTCCTTAGTCCAAAAACAAATCCTATCAACAAATAAAAATCTTCACCAATGGAATACCTTAGTGTCCCATGATCATATCAGACCCCCAACCCCAATTCGAATTCTCCCAAGTCTCTAATGCAGAAATAGCTAAAATCATCAAAGGTCTAAAGCCCTCCAGATGTCAAGGCCACATTTGTCCAGCCACTGTCATTAAAGAATGCACAAACAAATGAGCCCCCTTTATCGCCTCACTGATCAACACATGATTCACCACTGGTACGGTACCCACCTACCTTAAAGATGCTTGGGTCCTCCTGCTCCTTAAGAAGCCAATAGTTGACCTGTGCATATCTACTATCACCCTATTACAACCATCCCCTTTCTTCTCAATCCTGGACAGAGCAGCGTATTTATAGATCTAAAACCACCTCCTAACCCATAAGCTTCTAGGACTGTGCATATCAGGCTTCTGTCATGGCCATGGAACAGAATCTGATCGCCTAGACCTCAAAATACAGATGGACAAAACTAAAGACCATGGCAAACTAGCCCTCCTCCTACTGCTCGATCTCTCAGCAGCCTTCGACATGGAGGATCATAAAATCCTTTGCCATCACCTTGCTTCGGCTGCCCACTTCTCCCCGAAAGCCATGACCTAGGTTGAATCCTTCCTGTCCAACAGAGCCATGAGGGTCTTTTCACCTACAGCTTCAGCCCCACCAGCCCCAATCACATGCAGACTCCCCCAAGGTTCCTGTGTCTCACCCACACTTTACAATATTTTCACAAAGCCGCTATCTGATGTTCTGGACTCAAAGGGTATCTCGTACATCAATTACGCAGATGATACCCAGATCCTTTGCTCTTATCAGGCAGTTATGACACTAACTCCAATTAATTGAATAATAACTATCAGAACATCCAAGCATGGATGGCCATGCACTCCTTGTGTCTGAACAATGAGAAAACTGAGATGCTGCTCATCGGATCCAAAAAACTCCTAAACAAACTTGACAGTGCCTACTCATCTTTCACTATCGACAACTACTCCATCACAGTCTCTAAAGAAGTTAAAACCCTGGGAGTCTATCTGGACTCTACCCTCACGCTAACTAGACAGGTCAATGATATAGCTTAATCCACGGCCAACACAACTAGACTCATCAATGCAGGCAGACCCTTCCTCTCCCCTAACAGCTGGCTCACCCTAGCCAGGGCTCTGATTGTCTCTAGATTAGACTATTGTAATCCACTCTTCACTGGAACCACTATAGGCAACATAAAGAAATTACAAGTCATTTAAAATAATGTCCTTAGAGCAGCACTGCACATCCCAAAAAAGAGATTCTATTGCTGTTGCTAGAAGAAATGCCCATTGGCTCCCTATGCGGGATCAAATTCAAAACCCTCACCCTAACACACAAATGCTTGGCTCACACTGCCCCGAAATACCTGTCCAATAAAATCATCAAATCTCAATCTAACAGACCAACCAGATCCACCCACTCCCTATCCATACCTAGATTTAAACTTCAAAAATCCAGCGGCTGCAGTTTCCCGGTGGTGGCAGCCAAATACTGGAACGCCTTACCACCTCACTTAAGAGCTGAATCCTCACTCTGGTCCTTCCGTAAAGGTCTCAAAAACCTGGATCTTCTCTCAGGGTGCATGACCTCCCGCCAGTCCTCTTCTCAGTTTAGTCAATACGTGGACTTTTAGGTAACATACTTCAAGTAATGGCAAATATACCTGTACTAACACTGCTACTGCTCTTAGTTAAAATTAACTGCACCTCTGTAACTAGTGGCTAGTTGCCTTTGTGCTCATGTAGTTGCTACTGCAACTGTACTAATATCAATTGTGTTCAAAGTTAAACCTAACTGCGCTTTCTGTAACCAGTGCCTAGATCCCTTCGGGTTTTGTGCGCTCTACAAATGACAAAATAAATAAATGAAATAAATGTTTAACACAACTCCAGATCAACATGACACTCCTTCTGGGCTGCATTAAAAGTTGATTCACAGTGTTCCTTCTTGGTTTGTTTCACAATCTCTTTAACTTTCACAGTGGAGGGATCCCTAGTTTAGCCACAGTTGTCAGATCACACGGTCCACACATCAGAGGTCGCGCAACCATGAATCTTAGGTTCGTCAGCCCACATCGG